>NC_073249.2:57505000-58130000 GCF_029289425.2 Pan paniscus | reverse complement strand
CTAATTTCTTCTGAAAACACTCTCACAGACCTACCAGAAAGAATGTTTTACCACCTATCTGAGCATCCCATGGCATAGTCATATGGACACATAAAATTAACCATTACAGCTTCCTTTACTCAGGAGTAGTTGCAACTTCTAAGACAGTGAAATAGCAAAGCAGCTAACATAACTAACTCCGTTTTTGTTTAAGGGGTCTTTATCCATTCCTGTGTGTAGGCTAGGAAAATTTTAGAGTAAACAACTGTGTTTTGTTAAAGATTTATAGGAGCATTGTGACCTGACCAAGGACAAATAAGTTCCCAACCTCCTTGAACCCTCACTGGCACCTAGATGTCTGTAGTCATCTGTCCTCTCTTGGTCCCAACCCTCTCCTCTTCTACCTGCCGTTAATATAAAAAGAGCCTGGAATTTGTACTGACTAAAGATGGTACTTTAGGATACTAGCCGACCGTCTTCTTATTTTGCTTCTTATTTTGCTGGCTATCGGGATAAACCTCCTTTTACTCCCATTTTTTTTTTTTTTTTTTGAGACAGAATCTTGCTCTGTTGCCCAGGCTGGAATGCAATGGCACAATCTCTGCTCACTGCTACCTCTGTCTCCTGGGATCAAGCAATTCTCCTGCCTCAGCCTCCCTAGTAGCTGGGACTACAGGCTCACACCACCACACCTAATTTTTTGTATTTTTAGTAAAGACGGGGCTTCACCATGTTGGCCAGGCTGGTCTTGAACTCCTGACCTTGTGATCCGCCCACCTTGGCCTCCCAAAGTGCTGGGATTACAGCCCCTTACCATTCATCTTGACCCCTCAGAAGGTTGCCTCAAGCAACTTTGTTTAATGCTATTATGGGTTTGTGTTACTTTCTCAGGCCATGTATAGGAAGCTATCATGGTACAGTCAGTAAATGTTTTAGTTTATGTTCTTTCTCAGTAGACTTCAAGACCATAAAAAGGGACAGTGTTGATTTTGAGTTACTGAAACTGGCCTTTGCAAAATTATAACTGACGAAATTATGACAGTGAAAGAAATCAGAGCTAACCAACTTCATCTTGCTTCTAAACTTTAAGATGTCCTTGTTCATTCCTGGGCAGGCTGAACTAACTATGGGAAGGAATTCAGTTCATGGTTTGATTCTGAAGCAAAATTGATAACAACCGTTTCCCGAAAAGACCCCCTTCTTTCCTGGGCTCCGGTCTGCCTTTGCAGGACTAACAAACTAGCTACAAGATTAGAAATTACAATTTACAGCTGAGTGCTGTGGCTCATGCCAGTAATCCCAGCACTTTGGGAGGCCTAAATGGGCAGATCACTTGAGGTCAAATGCTCAGGGAGACTGATTTGAATAATAAAAAATCCGGTCTCCTGTACAGCCATCTCTGCCTGAATTACTCTTTCTCTATTGCAATCCCCTGTCTTGATATATCTACTCTGTCTAGGCAGTGAGCAAGGTGTACCCATTGGGCAGTTACAGTACCATAGTGCCCCATGACCTCAAGGACAAAGTGCAGTGCCTGGCACAGAGTAAATGCTCGAAAACAGGTATTGGAGAAGAACAGTATCCAAGCATATTAGATTAAGAATAAGGTTGTTGGCTCTTTCTGTACTTTAAAGTTCTGTCCACAACTCACAGCTTTTTTGTTTGTTTGTTTCTTACTGGTTCTGTACAGGTCAATTCACCAAAAAGATTATTTATTTCCTTATAAAATTCCCAGGATATTAAGCTCTGAAGGACCAGAAACAAAAATTCTATGTTTACTATGCCTTAATTCTAAATTAAGTGTGCCTGATTTTAATGCTTCAATAACATAGCTTTGTTTTGTTTTTCCTAACCCATCTCCAAATTCTAGCTATAGGAATTCATATATGACTCCCCTATTAGGCTGTTAGCCTCCTTTTTGTAGTAAATGAGATATTAAATTATTTTTATTTTGATTGTTAATCTAAGTTACGTGAACTAAATAATATAACATATTATCTATATTCTTATACGTGATATCCTGAATAACATATTTTAATGTTTTTGGTTCATTTAAAGAATATGTATTATAGGAAAGAATAAATCATATATTAATATATTTTATAATTATCATTGCATTGCTACATACATTTTCATAAGTCCAAATTGTTAAAAATTTTAAAGAAGAGATAAAGACCCTTGCATCCCTTGTACCAAAACCCACAAATGTATAGAAAGGTGCAGATTGTATGTATCTCTGAGATGCAGATTGAAAGTATTTCTAGCAGAGGGGCAGAAGATCAATCATTATGTTGCTTCCTTTCTTTTCTCGGTAAAATAGGATTGCTCCCTCTGGTATAGTTTCTAGTGCTTCTTTGTTTCTGGTCCAGTTTTACATGACTTAAGCAGTAAGGCTAGTGTAACTTCCCTAGAGAGAGAATTTCCTGCAGTTTAATAGATTTCTTTATTATAATGCTTTTTCCCTGTTGATCAGCCATTATATATATATTCATTACTTAATTTCCTTCCATTACATATGGTCATTATGTAAGAAAAAATGTGCAAAGTTCTAATTCATAATGTTTATGATAAAAAGTAATAAATTATCATTAGTGGTAGCAATATTATTATTATTCGGAAATACCCTAAGTAAATGCTATGGGCTTCGCTTTACGTGAATACTTTGTACTAATGCTACTTTTCTTCTTCTTAAATATACAGTGATGGGAGAACATTAATGACTTTGATTCAAAAAGTAATTGAATTGCTTCATAGAGTTATGGGGATTAAGTTGAATACTTCAAAAATAATGAAATGTTAACAAATACTAACATCTAAATAACAAACGCTAAGGAATAATCAACTTAATTAGAACTAGTACTTTATAATTTTATTTTGCCCATCTAGTCTGTATTCTTTTGAAATTTATTTGTTAACTGACTCCTTTGAGCAGAACAAAATTAGAATTATGGATTTATGACATAATGGCAAACCACAATCACAAGCATGACCACAACTAACAAGTTTTCCATTCACTGCACTGCATTTAAATATCAATCCAATAGAACTTTGCCTGAAACACAAATAAGCATCTCCTTGTTCAGCAGAATATAAAGCTGATTGTATACAATGATTTTGATTGTGAGAGAGGGTAGCAAAGGGCTGAGAAACAGAGATGTTAGATAGCAGGAATGCCCTTGATTTATGATCAATTGAAGTACTTTCTTTTGTTTTGTTTTGTTTTGTTTTTTTTTTTGAGACGGGGTCTCACTCTGTTGCCCAGGGTGGAGTGCAGTGTCGTGATCTTGGCTCACTTCAACCTCCATTTCCCGGGTTCAAGCGATTCTCCTTCCTCAACTTCATGAGCAGCGGGGATTACAGGCACCCACCACCTCGCCTGGCTAATTTTTGTATATTTAGTAGAGACAGGGGTCGGGGGCATCTCACCATGCTGGATAGGCTGGTCTGGAACTCCTGATCTCAAGTGATCCACCTGCCTCAGCCTCCCAAAGTGCTGGAATTACAGGTGTGAACCAGTGCACCCAGTGTAAATACTTTTAATAATGGACTAGCTCACCTTTACAATTGCTTTAGCCACACTGAAATGGGATTAAAGTATAGTAAGAACACAAAATTGGAATAGACTCTCAGATACAACATGATTTTTTATAGTTGTACAACTTAGATAAACAATGTCATACATATATAATTTAACCACCTTTTGTAAATACCTAGATATGCAAAATTGTTATATTCTCTTAACATAAATTGTATTTTATTTCTGTTATATTTCAGTGCTTTAGGAGACAATTTTAAAAAGTACATTAGTTAATTTTATTAGGGTACATAATATCAATAGTTATAATTGCAAAGGTTTTATTCATGGCTAGAAAACAGGTTCTGACAATTTCTTAATCATCTTTGTAAACCTCTGCCACATACTTAGTAAGAAATTATCCTTTGAACTGTTTTATCATAGGGCTGTGCTCCAAATTATAATTACTTTGATCAAAACTGTTCTTTAATTTGCAGCTGGATAGTAATTACCATCAGGAGGTCCTATAGATGATATAATAGAAATTTGAATCTAAGATTGCAGAAAATTCTAAGAAAAGCAACCTAAAAGGATAAGTTGTCTTTACTTGAAGTAGCTAGTTGAGGTTAACAATTTTGGCCTCTCATCAACATCTGCTGAACAATTTTGAAATAGTATAAAGTAAAATTGTCACGATGCTAAAATTTGAGCTAATGCCAGCCTTCTAAACATATTTTACAAAAGTCTCTGGGAAATAAACATTTCATGGTAAAACACCAAGACAAACTCTTTCAGTTTGGAATTTACTAACTCAGTGGGGAATGTACAGAGAAAACATAAAGGTATTCTCCAGTTCCTTCAGTTATAAGCTCTTCATGGATAGATAATCAACTAGATTTTGCATCTCCCTAGACATTAAAATATGATCCGAAAAACAACTAAGTAAACAAAAACATTAAGTTGTGGAGAATCCTTGTCTTCACACATTCTACTTTTTATGGGACCTCAGGTTATCATAAACAATTTATTAGGTATAATATGTAATCTATATCAGTCATAAAATTAAATCATATATGTTTTATCAAATTCTGTCACAGCATTGTATTGTTTGATATTTATTGTGTTGTTCTGGAGTAAGTATTTTTACAATTTAAACAGTTTGTCAGCCAACATGTATTTATTGAACATATCTTTGCCTGGTTATGTGCTAGGTCCTGGAAATTCACTGACAAACAAAACAGATTTAGTCTCTGACTTCATGGAGTTTATGGTATAGTTGGTAAATAATGCAATAAAGAAATAATCACAGTTAATTTGAAGTGTGTAAAATGATACAAGAAGAGAAGGGCATCATGTTACAATAATTGAAGAAAATAAAGCTTAGCACGATTGCTTTATTTCCCCAAAGAAATATATCCAGAAAGTGTTGATCCAGAGCTCAAACTTCAAAATAGAATTTTAGTATCCTATATTCCACATAACATCTAGAATCTCTGTACCATCTCCCAATAGTATGCCCTCATTTCAGCACAGAACATAAACAATCAAGGGGGATTATGGAAAAATCATTTAGCCACTTCCACCAGTCTCTCCATATAGTTGCCACCACAATTGTAATTCATGGGTTTTTTAAACTATATGTTGCTCATATATCATTACTCTCTTTGGAAAAGAGTATCAATGCTAATCTTTGGATATACCCTGGCATATTAGAAAATTTGTCTACAAGGAAAACAATTTTCCTGGACCATAAACAGTTAAGTTTTATAAAAATAGGAGCTATGCATTTATTGTCCACTGTTGTTAATTCCAGTTCTTCAAGAAGTATGTTGTGAATTGTATACATGACAATTCTGACATTTGAATGAAAGAATCGAGTATTAAAAAGAGGAAAAAAAAGCAGAGAATAAAGAATTGCATGCTAAATGAAGGAGAAAGTTGAAAAAGATTTGAGCAGAATGGTTATGCAATACTCTGGTAACCCATTAATGTAATGCTCGTATATGTTAATATTGTTAAGGAGAAGGATTTTTGGTGTTTTCTTCATTCCATATCAGAATAATAACCTAATATCACCAGTACACTCTTACAATTACTGTAAATTTAACATACAATAAATATTACAGGTAAACAGCAAAAGTCCAGCATTAAGTTTGAACAGTCTCTGAGAAGCAGCATTTTCTGATAAGCAGGGAGCTTTTCCCCCTTCTTATGTCATGGAGGGAAAGACAAGGAGAAAGAGAGGAAAAAAAGGAAGCATAGAAACTAGAATACTTGAATAATGGTAGAGAGTCTTTCAAGTTATGCTTTGCTAGGATTTTTAAATTATTATTATTTATACTTACAACTTATTAAGTTCTACCATTTATTACAACAGCTATAGGTTGCCCCAAACCATTTTCAAGAACTGAAAAACAGCTTTATACTGAAAATTTATGAAAATAACAGGTCATGTTTTTCTTAGAAGAGAGTGATAAGATTGGCAGAAATAAAGTACTATTTTGAAATATAATCATATCTTGTTTAAAAGAACACGTTTGTCAATGAAAATTAAGTCTGATGATCTTCTGAATAAATCTTAAGACTGGCAAACTAGTCATTTCCTTTCAAGCCAGGGCTTCATAAAGCTTATATGATGACTTCTTTTCATGGAAATATCTGCTTAAAACTAAAATTCTTTCAGAAAAATGCAGAATTCTAACAATGCTCATAAGCCTTGAGCATTGCTCATAATCTTTGCTGTCCCCTTTGAGTGCAGATGAAAAATCTGTGAATACTGAGAAATATTTCTTCTATCATTATGTTACGCTCTATGTCAAAAAAAGAGATTATCTGGGTTGTCACAACCTCTTCACAGGAGCACATAAAAAGCCAAAATTTTTCTGTAGTTAGTGGCAGAAAGAGATGTTAGAGAAATTTTAAGCACCAGAAGAATTTCAGAGGCCCTTGTTGTCTTGAATTTGGAGGGGGACTGTTCTGCGGTGAGCAGGTATAGGCAGACCTACTCCCAAACGCCAAGGGGGCTGAGATGCCAAAGAAAGAGGCTGACAAATCCAGTTCCTCAGCAGAAAAAATTGATAGGAAATTACAGGCAGAAGCCATGTTTCAGGTAGCTGTAAGATGGTGGATCCGAGCACCCACCCTCCAGAAAATGTCCTTTAGCAAGTTTTTGGGGTAAAACCTGTGGAGCTGATAAAACATGTGAAGCTAGTCTCAGACTTTCTTGCAAAATCCTGACCACTGTAGAGGTTAGATAAGAATCTTTATGAGGGGTTATCTACGCTACTAGCAGTATTTCTTTATGAGGGGTTGTCTGTGCTATAGAAACACCTTGGCATACGGAGTCAAACGTGGGTTAGTATAGCAGTTTTGCTTCAAGTTAGCATCAATCTTGCCATAAAACAGGCTGTTTACCTACAAGGCTCCATGCAAGGATCAGACATCAGCCTCTGGGAGTTAATTCCCAGCTGACAGCTGTAGAAAAAAAAATGGAGTGTACGCACATACATACTCACACATATATACATACTCATACGATCATGGAATTTTTCCAAAATAATTAAGCTCTAAATCTGAATTATATCAAATAGAAGGCTTCTCCAGAAATCTACCTTTATTTAGTATTATTTCTATAAGTAAATATGCTATAATACATTGTCTAGAAAAAAAAACACCTTTAGATCTAGGCATTATTTCTTAAATTTAATCTTTCCTGCTTTTTTTAAAGGTAATTTCTTTCTAGACTACAATCAATAGAAGTACAATAATGCCTTTTATTAGTCTTATCAGGTTAGCATAATCACAGAATAACTCTTATTTTATTCCTACTAATCCGACACTTGACTGACTTCTCACTACTTTTAATCAAACGGTTGGTAATACCAGAAAACTAGCACTCAGAAAAACAGCAGAAATACCTATTTATATTTGTATCACATCTTACAAATTCTAAAGAACTTCATACCCAATCTACTTTGCAATTAAAAGAAATAAAATTAAACTAGCAAAGCACTTTTACATATTATATTTTATTATTGAAATAATCTTGTGTAATATGTTCTTAGTACCTTCATTTTGCAGAAGAAAATTGAAACTAAAAACTGAAGAGCATTGAAAGTTTATATAAACGATTTTTATGAGTCAATCATTAGCATATTGAAGAGGAGAAATGGGATTATAGCATAAAATTAAAACTTACTCTGGAGTATCTTACAGTTGGAAAACTTCTAGGTTTCAGACAAGGTGGGTTAGCCATATTTCTTCACCTACTATATTCTACAACCCTTGAAATATTAAACATTGTCTTCCTTTATATATTTCTTTAAAAAAATTAAACAAATCTGTGGTTGTGTCTTTAATATTTTTGACTACTTATCATGAAAAATTTACTGGGTCTCCTACTTCACAATCAGTTGCAGTGACGATGTAGATAATAGATTTAATTACATTTTTCAGTGATAAATGTTAATATTACATGTGATATATGTAATTATGATTTATTATATTTTGATATAACTGTCAGTATTATATGTGATAATGTGCATAACATATGCTCAATTTTTTTTAGTCATTTCATTATAAAAATAATTCCTAAATTTACACAAGTATTATTTAAAGGTAAGAAATGATTACTCTCTTTAATGCTCCTGTGATACTACCCACTAAGGTTAATATTAGAGTGAGAGATATTGTATTGTAATAGACAAAATTCAAGACTGTAAAATACTATTCAGGGTTTTGAAGTTCAATAAAGCTGTGATCATATCAGCAAAGTGGAAATAATACTACCTCCCCCAATTTGGTAGTTATAAGGATTGTAAAAGACGGTCCCAGTAGAATGTTGGCACATTGTGAGAGTATAATTAATATTGGTTTTTGCTTTGATGATTATTGTGGTGGTGGTGGTGGTTTTTATAAATTACACCTATTTGTATCAATTACATCTACATTTATACACATACATATATGTGTATCAATTATTTTTAGTATATAGTTTAACTCTTATGCAAAAAAATTTAAAAACTTCAGAGACAAGATGTGACAAAATGCAAGGTACTTTTATCAGAATTAAATTGTGTAAACCAAACCAAAGTGTGTATGTTAACAGGCACACACAGAAATTCTTCATACAGGTTTGCCTTCCAGCACTTGTGGGAACTGGGTAAGCAATCTCCATAATGCTGTTGTCCTGAGTCTTATGCTGGAGCTTGGCACCCAGTGGGCAGGCAGTTGTTAAGAGGAGATGAATGTAAAATAGCACAAGGACAATCTGAAACCTACGAGTATGAGTTAGAACCTACGAAGTTAGACTGAAACCTGTGTCAGTACTCACTATCTCTGATATTGAAACATGTGAGTTTGAAAACAAAACAGAAAGCCTGGCACCTTTCATTAGGCGGCAAAAGGCACACCTTGTGCAGGAGTCAGGAAGGCTGACGGGAAATTCAGTAGAATATGGAGCAGTTATAGCCTTGACCAATGCCCCATACCAAAATGAGGTGACCCAGCAGATAAGCCACAAGTTGTGAGCCACAAAATGGTTGCTGTCTTGCTTCTCCCTTTAAAATCTCACACAAAAATCTTCTGTAGTTCACTGTACTTAGAAACATACATGGAAGGAAATTCAGTGAAATGTAGTTCAACCCAGTCAAATTGACATATTACATGGCCACCACACTAGTAAATATTAAAGTAAAAAAGATAAGACATTCTTTAGACTGTTAGAAAAAACTAAATTTCCTTTTCCAAAAATCAAAAGTGACATTTTGCCTTATACAAAGTAGATGGAGCAGTCAGAGATCAATTAATTCCATGAGTCACCAAACCTAGCTCATGTTTGTTTGTTTGCTTTTTTTCCAAAAGAAGTGAGATAAAAGGGAGAAAGCAAAAGACAGTCTTAATATTCCAGAGTATGATTTTGAATTCTTTATGATTTCAGATTTTTAAATTAGTATTAAAATAATTCTATTACCATCAAATTCGTGAACAAGCAGCAGTTTGACAAAGTTCTTCATGAATACCAACTAAATATCCTATTGAATGTATATAATCAAAATCAATATTAAAATTTGACTTACAATCAGATAAACTGAGCCAATAACTTGCTTTATTTTTAACCCAGATTTGTTTTTGTATTCTCAATATTATTCTTTTATTTTCACAAAATCTAAAGATGTATCACATATGGAATACTATTTTTTTATACTGGAAATAAATTATTCTTGAGACTAAGCAATTTAAAAAATCTCTTCTCCATTTTCTTCTAATTTCAAATAGACTCCAATTTAATCTTCCTCAACAGATTGGCAGAAAGCATTAAGCAGACACATTCTTAAGAATATTCAGCCCAAGTCATGTTTTTTTTTTTTAATGTGATAATTACAACCGGGTATATCAATAGAATGGTTAGCTTGAGGCTTGAGCAAATAAACTGACTCATATTCTACTCTCTTAGTAATAACATTGTTATTTGATTCGCTTTTTTGCAGTGGCTTCACTAATAAGCTATATTATTTGTCTCATGATGTGTTTTATCTTCAAGACTAAATCTGCTATTAGAAAACATTTACCAATTAAAAAAAATATTATTTCCATAAAACAGCCAAAGCTTAAAGTGAAACAAAGAGATTCTGTATCATACTCCCCAGAAACAGTGAAACTTAATTATACCGAACATGAAATCACCTTGCATTTAAGAGTGTACTGAAGTTGGCTACTAGTAGTGTGAATGAAAGCTTTGGATATACCTCAGTAAAAAAGAGAGATAGAACAGGGCAAAATGATGAAGCAAAAGTCTCAAAGTAGAGATTAAATCACTAATCTGCTACTTAAAATCTCGAGGGTTAATTTATTCAGCATAATTAATGGGACAATGGTTTGGGCACTAGAGAACAAAATCTTTACTAGAATAAATAACTCCATATAAATTAACAAAATAGTCAAACTTTATTTCTTCTTTTTTTTGTCTTCAAGCTCCAGTAATAATTAAAGCTGACTATTACAAAAGGGACAACTCTAGCAGTCAATGGTCTTGATGAATTTTAAAATATATGGGCAGAGCTTCTTAGTCGTATGAATTTTATTTCTATTACTTAACCAGATTTCTTGGTATAATTCTGAAATTAAGAAATGTACTTTATTGCACAATTGTAGCCCAAGATGATATTGCTTTAAATGTATGATTTAGTCCAGTGCAAACTAGTTTTCTCCAATAAAACCCATTTATTTAACTATGAAAAAATCTACTAAATTTTATCTATCATAATTGATACAAAAACTTGCTTTGTGTGCAATAAAGATTTTCATAGCTTGCTTTATGAGGAGTAAGGATGACTTTTATATTTTTACTATTAAGATGCTTTAAAAATTTGCTGATATCCTTGTTATACCTCAGTTTACATAAATGCTATAATTGTACTTATAAAAAGCAGCAACTTTTGATAAAATCAGAATGATATTTATATTGTTAAATCCAAAGAATTAAAAATATGAGACATTTAGGACTTGTTTCTTGGTTATTGCCTAGTTAATAACAAGGGAAGGAAAAGATGCCATCTTGGTTTTAGGGAAAACAGGAAACTGGATAATTCTCAGAAGCAGAATTTTGAGTACAAAGCACAGTTCTAAAGAGAATAAATATAGTATGATATCTTTTTTGAACTTAGATTTATGCAAGAGACCTTATATTGGTTAATTATGACAACAATGTAGTGAACTAGAATTATAAACATAAAATCAAAGTAGAAGTGAAATGAGGTTGGAAAAAGTAGTTAGAGGATTCAATATTATTTAATAGTAAATCAGTTTTTACTATGTTATACTTTTTTTAGATTTAAGAAATTTTTAATAGTTTTTCTTGTTTTTTTCCTCTATTTTCTAAATAGACATCTGCAAGATGTATTTCTAATTGTTTAATTAGAAATACACAACGCGACTCTCACTTCTGTCATCAACCACAAATTCAAGAGGTTCACAAAACCTCTTAGGCTTGATGATTCACCAGCCAAACTCACAAAACTCACTGAAAGCTGTTATATTAAAATTAGCCAAGGCAAAAAGCATATAGGGCAGAACCCAAGAAAAATACCAATGCCATGCTTTCATTATTCTTTCTCTGAAAAGTCATGACTGTGTTACTTTCAAGCAGCAATGTATGACAATACCCATGGAATTATAACAACCAGGGAAGCTCACGTGAGTCTGGGTACCCAGGGTACTTATTAGGACTCCATCTCATAGGCCCAACTGACTGCCCACCTGGCTGCTCTCAATTTCCGGCACCTCAGGAGAGCTAACTGGTGCCACAAGATCCAAAAATCCCACCATAAATCTCACTGTTACCTCACTGGCTGTCCCAAGGTTCCCAGACAAAGACACTCCCATAGGGCATGAAATTACAAAGGCTTAGATATTACTTCCCAGAAGCCTAGGGCAAAGGTTAGAACTTTCTTTAGGCAAGGTTAAATTCTTTACTATACATCTCAAGAAAACAACACAAAATTTATAAATTATCTGGAATGTGGATTATGGGTGAGTTTAACTTTCTGTAATGTTTTGATGTTTATAATTAACATTTTTTTTTCTGTGGTAGAGAAAAAAGACTCTTCTCACAAAAAAGAGAAGCTTACATAATTCTGAGATTGGCCATCAGTTGTCATCTTGGGAAAAACACTAGTCTAAAGGTTTTGGCCTTGGCTTTCATACCAGTGTAAACACTCAAACACTTTACTATTCAATATATTATCTACATGAAATACCTCCAGAATTAACTCTTTTAACTGACACTTTGTGATTTCGGTACTGGCTTTATATAAATAGATCTATCTACTTGAGCAGGGGACAATTTAACTTTGATTTGAGAAGCTATGCATAACCATTAATTTTTAATTTTTTCATCAACCATATTTCTCCAAAAATGTTAATCAGATACTTCTATACGGAAGGTGCTATTTTTTCACCTGCTTTGTCCTCTCTTTTTGTTTTTTTATTTTTCTGACTATTCCTTCTACCCCCAACCCCACCACCTGGTGTGTATGTGAGCATGTGGTTGTGTGTCTAATTCAAATACATTAGTTTTTGTAGTATGAAAAGTAATGTCTCAAGGGCTGATCTGTTGCTCCACTCTTAGTAAATTCTGATCTTGGAGAATCCATTCATTGTCCTTCTGTGCCAAGAATACAATAGGAAAGAAAAGAATTAGAAAAGTAAAAATAATGTGTAATGACTGATAGACCAGAATCATTTAGTTTGGAATTTGAGAAATTATATAAACAGTATTTTCTTGGAATCAAGTAAATTCATAAAAGCTACATATTTGTAGACCAAAGAAAAATCAAAGATATACTTTGAAGATACATCCTACTCTCATTTTGTTGTTGTTGCTGTTTTGTTTTGACTGAATCACATCAAATATTAATAGATTTGTCATATCACAATGAAAAAAAGTTTATCGCCATCCTCAATTTTACGTTGCTATTTGATTCTTATTGTGTATCTTTGTACATGAATAAAAGGAGAGTAATCTCCTCTTCCCTTTCCCAGACATTAGAAAAATAAAATAAGAAAATTCAATTGCAGCCTGAAAAATTTACCCTCAATAAATTTGTTAAATATTGAACTGAAATGTTAGGACATCTTTCTCTTCAGTACTTAAAAACCCATGATAAATTTAAATGACTTGAAATATTTGTAAGTCTCTGTGGATAAAAGAAGTTCTAAAGACTTCTCAAGGTATCTTCTATAATCTTTTATCTTTGGAGAAATCTATGACATATTAGGAAAAGTGAAGTAAAAAGGACAATTGATAGACAATAAGAACACCAGATTTAAGCTAGTAGATTTCAACAGACAATTTAACACTGTGCTGATAAATTCCTGTCAGCATTTGTCACTCATCAGGGATTTTATAAGAAAAAAAGCCCTTGTGTGTTCCTTGAGGGTTCTTGGTTCAACAAAAATAAATCTCTTTTGAATTGTGGAGCCCAAGGTGAAAAAGGTGCAAGTGCATTGATGTTGATCCTGGATCTTCGTGCAGAAGAAAGAAAAATACTGGAGCAGGTGCCACTATCTTTTAAGAGTTACCCAGTAAATATCTGTCAAATAGAATAAAATTGAATTGAACTATTACTTGTGAAGTCATTTTAATTGCCGTATATTGAGGAATAAGTAAAACTGTCTTCTTGACTTTTTGAATATTTCTGATGATTTCTACAAATTGTAGGATATACTATATATCATAGTTGATGCTAAGCAAATTTGCTTTTTTAGAAATAACATTAATCGAATCAGTTAAAGTATAGGTCTAAAAAACACAAAACAATATAAAATGAATAAGTGTACCTTAAGATATTTTATTAAAGCTGAAAACAATGCCAAAATTAAAAACTGCCAGGCTATAAATTTTGTTCTTAGATATTTAATGTAGATCCAACTGATTATAGATAGATACTATGTTACTCTTGAATTGAACTACTCAACTTAGTAAAGTTCATCTCATGTTAGGAACAGGTTAACTGGAATGAAAGGATAGTGAGTTTTATGAGTGAATCTATTATATTTTCCATTGTTATAATTTAATTTTAAAGAAGAAAATGTAAAATAGAAATGCATTAGGCAATTTGTTAAATGTTTTGGAACAATTTTATTTTTAAAACTTTTTTGAGTGTTATGCCCATTTTATTTATTTTATTTTATCATATTGTATTTTTTTCAACTTTTATTTTAGAATTACGGGTACATGTGCAGATTTGTTACAAAGATGTATTCCATAATGCTGAGGTTTAGAATAAGATTAGTACTCAGTAGGTAGGTTTTCAGTCCTTGTCTCCTTCCTCCCTCCCTGCTCTAATAGTCCCCAGTGTTTATTGTTCCCATCTTCATGTCCATATGTACCCAATGTTTAACTCCCACTTATAAGTGAGAACATGAAATATTTGGTCTTCTATATCTGTGTTAATTCATTTAGGATAATGGCCTCCAGCTACATCCATGTTGATAATCATTATTTTATAGTAAAAGTAAACTTCCTTCAAACTAAACAATTATATATTTCACTTATGCTTGCCAATTTGCTCTGGCACTTTTTAAGGCTCCTGGGGCTTCTAGGCTTAGTGAGTTTTATCTTTCATTCACACAATAATATAAGAATCACTCCTTGGGATTACCAAGGGAAATGAGACACAATTTGTCCCTTATCATGAAGCTTACATTTGAGAGCTGCAAACTCTGAGTACAAAAAACTCTGTCCAACTCCCTCATCCCTACTCACCTACCACACACATACAGGCAAACACTAAAAGACCAATCTCTAGCATAGATATGTGGGCTGTGTCCCTAAAATAACCTCAGCTCTTCTCTTAAAATGCCTGTCTGAGAAAGCTCAATGTTGCCAAAATAATTTGTTTGCTCCAGCCAAAACTTGACTGCAGGCCACGACCTCTCTTTTCTTACAGCATTTACTTTAAAGAACTTGCAATTATAAATCTTTTCTTTTCCCCTTTGAGATGTAAATCTTCTACAGTCCAGAAATGTCTTTCTCAAGGACCTGGAAGTCACCCCTTTGAAATGTAATCATCAAGAAGGATAGGCCCCTCCTGTCTTCTAGTCTCTGTGAGACTCTAGAGGCCAGTCTTCAGTAAGGGACAATTAGCAAACACAGATGGCCTAATCAGACTGATCAATCTCCCTCCTCCCTAATGTCTTTCAATACCTTAACTTTCACACACCTTAATGTTTACAAAGCTTTCTGGCCTTTGTTTTTGTGGAGTTGAGCTTTATATGTGAGTTTATATGGAAGTCTCTCCTCTACTGAAGCAGTCAAAATAAAATCTGTCTTGCCATCTTTAATAAATGTCTGGTTTTGTCGCTCTTTGTTGTATGGCAGTGGAATAAATCGGCATTAATCAAATAAACAGATATATAATGCCATAACTACAAGTGGTAAGTGATGCTAATCATGAAAATAGCAGGGTACTATGGTGAAGAGTAAAAGCAGTTCTCTTCAGTGTTGGATTGATCAGAAACGTGATGCATGAGTTGAAACATTAAGAAGGAGAAAAATCATATAAGTAGGCAGATACATATTTTTCCAGGCATAGAAACATAAAATGAAAAATACAAAAAGTAAGAAAGAGGCTTGGGTATGCTAGGAATGACACATGATCTTGAGCTTTGAACACAGACAGAAATAAGGCATAGTATAGCTGGATAGTTAAACGGGGTGCATACAATGAAGTACCATCTTTGTCATTGAAAAAGTTTGTGTTTTATTATGAATGCTTTGGAAACCACTGAGGGAAAGAAGTGAAGAGATAATTTTTTTTTTCAAATTTTCATAGTATGCCCTATATGTAAAATGGATGGGAAAAGAGCAAATATGTAAGTAAGAAGAGGTGCTAGGTTAATTGGGCAGTCCAGGTGATTAGAATGAAGATAGTTAAGAACAGATAGCTTTGATATATGTTTTTTAGCCAAGAACCATCAATTGGATATTTGGGATAAAGGAAGGGCAACACTTAAGATATTTCCAAGGTTTCTGGATTTCATAACTAGAGAAATAATTATTCCAGTTCTTGAGAGAGGGAGAAAGATTGGCTTTTAAGGGAAAAAAAATAAAGCATTCAGTTTTGGATGGGCTAAGTTTAGAAATCTATGAGCTATCCAAGTGGAAATAACAACAGCTCAGTGAAAATATAGTGCCTGGAGCACTACATGTGAAAGTGTATGGACAGTATTTAAGTGAATAAGATCTTTCTTAAGTTATAACAGAGGAAGAAATGTTCTGAGTATCTGAGTCATTCAGAGAAGAAAGATGCTAGAAAAGACGAAGAAAGGTGATCAGTGAAACAGTGATACCTGGAAAGGAAACCTCTTCAAACGGCAGGAACAAATGTCTAAGAGTGAGGGTACTCCCAATCCTGTAAAATGCCACTACTGAGTCAAATACAAGAACCTTAAAACAGGCTTGAGTAAAGGAGAATTCATCACTGACCTTGATTAAAGCAGTTTCACTGGAGTTGTGAAACCTCCACAGATTGCAATGATTTGGAGAATAACTGGAGAGGGTGTTGTAGCAATATATCATTCCAGGATGTTATAACATGAAAACCTCACATTGCCAATATCTAGGAGTACTAGATAATTGCTACTTTCAAATAATTTATTGCTGTTGCAGCAAAAAGTAAAATGACAGAAAAACAATATAGAACAGAAAACCAGAGAGAAGAGTCCATGAACTGGTGACATGGTAGGGTCTAAAGTTAAGAAAGGAAAGATACCACATTAGTAACTTGGGTATTGCCTTTTAATGTCATATTGTAACACACCTGCCATTTATCTGCATGATTATAGAGCACATTCTTATCTTTTCTAACACCTTGTTTTTTTACTTCCAGAGTTTGTGTGGGCTGGGTGTGGTGGCTTACACCTGTAATCCCAGCACTTTGGGAGTCTGAGGTGGGAGGATTGCTTACAGTTAGGAGTTTGACACCAGCGTGAGCCACAAAGTGAGACTCTGTGGCTACAAATAAAAATTATTTTAAAACATAGCCAGGCATGGTGGCATGCACCTGTATTTCCAGCTACTCAGGAAGCTCAGGCGGGAGATCACTGGAGCCCAGAAGTTCAAGGCTGTGGTAAGCTATGACTGCAATTTGTGTGAATTATGAATAGCTTCCAGGACTCTGTGTTATTGTCCTAGTTAACAAAGTCACTAATTATTGCCTGGACAACAGTGATAATCTCCTAACTACATATATCTCACTCTCATTACAAAATGCTTATCATTATACACTTCCTTTTTCTTAATTTTAATTTTTGTGGGTACATAATAGGTGTATATACTTATGAGTTACATGAAATATTCTGATACAGGTATGCAATACATAATCACATCAGGGTAGATGGGGTGTTCTTCACCTCAAGCATTTATCCTTTGTGTCACAAACAATCTAATTATACACTTTCAGTTATTTTAAAATATACAATTGAATTATTTCTGATTACAGTTACCCTACTGTGCCGGCAAATACTAGGACTTATTCATTCTTTCTAATTTTTTTGTACCCATTAACCTTCCCCACTTCCCCTCACATCCCACTATCCTTCCTAGCCTCTGGTAACCTTTCTACTCTCTATCTCCATGACTTTAGTGGTTTTAATTTTTAGCTCCCACAAATTAGTGAGAATATGTGAAGTCTGTCTTTCTCTGCCTGGTTTATTAAACTTGACCTAATGACCTCCGGTTCCATCCATGTTGTTGCAAATGACAAAATGTCTTTGTTTTTTATGGCTGAAGAATACTCCATTATGTATATGTGCCACATTTTCTTTATACATTCATCTGTTAATTGACACTTAGGTTGTTTCCAAATATTGGCTATTGTGAATAGTGATGCAATAAACATGGGAGTGCAGAAATATCTTCCATATACTGATTTCCTTTACTTTGGGTATATACCTAGGAGTGGAATTGCTGAATTGTAAGGTAGCTTTAATTTCTGTTTTCTGAGGAATCTCCAAACTGTTTTCTAAAGTGGTTGTGCTAATTTACATTCCCATCAACAGTGTATGAAGATTCCTTTTTCTCCATATACTCACCAGCGTTTGTATTTTGCTGTATTTTGGATACAAGCCATTTTAACTGAGGTGAGATGATATCTCATTGTAGTTTTGATTTGTATTTCTTTGATAATCTATGATGTTGAGCATCCTTTTATACACCTGTTTACCATCTGTATGTCTTTTTTTGAGAAAAGTCTACTCAGATCTTTTGCTCATTTTTAAAATTGGAATATAGATTTTTTATAGAGTTGTATGAGATTCTTATATATTCTGGTTATTAATCCCTTATAAGATGAATAGTTTTCAAATATTTTCTCCCATTCTGTGGGTTGTCTCTTCACTTTTATTGTTTCTTTTGCTGTGCAGAAGCTTTTTAACTTGTGATCCAATTTGTCCATTTTTGCTTTGGTTGCCTGTGCTTGTGAGATATTACTCAAGAAATCTGTGGCCAGTTCAATGTTCTGGAGAGTTTTCCCAATGTTTTGTTATAGTAGTTTCATAGGTCCTAGATTTAAGACTTTAATCCATTTTGATTTTATTTTTGTATATGGTGAGAGATAAACATCTAGTTTCATTTTTTTCATATAGATATCCAGTTTTTCCAACACCATCTATTAAAAAGTTTTTTTCTCCCAATGCATGTTCTTTGTACCTTTGTCAAAAGTGAGTTCACTGTAGATGCATGGATTTATCCCTGCATACTCTATTATGCTCCACTGAGCTATGCATCTGTTTTTATGTCAGTATCAAGCCAGTTTGGTTACTACAACTCTGTAGTATAATTTAAAGTCAGGTAATGTGATTCCTCCAGTTTTGTTCTTTTAGCTTAGGGTAGCTTTGGGTATTCTGGGTCTTTTGTGGTTCCATATAAATTTTAGATTTTTTAAAACATTTCTATGAAGAACGTCATTTGAATTTTGACAGAGAATGCATTAAATCTGTAGATTGCTTTGGGTAGTATAAACACTTTAACAATATTACTATGAAGAATGTCATTTGAATTTTGACAGGGAATGCATTAAATCTGTAGATTGCTTTGGGTATTATAAACACTTTAACAATATTAATTCTTCCAATTCATGAAAATGAAATATCATTCCATTTATTGTGTATGTCTTTAATTTCTTGCATCAATGTTTTATGGTTTGAATTATAGATATCTTTCACCATTTTGGTTAATTCCTAGGAATTTTATTTTATTTGTAGCTATTATAGATGGAATTGCTTCTTTGATTTTTTTTTTAGATTGTACAATGTTGGCATATAAAAATGCTACTGATTTTTGTATGTTGATTTTGTATCCTGCAACTTTATTGAATTTGTTGATCATTTCTAATAGCTTTTTGGTGGAGTCTTTAGCTTTTTCCAAATATAAGATTATATCTACAAACAAGGAAAATGTGGCTTCTTCTTCTCTTCCTATTTGGGTGCCCTTTACTTCTTTCTCTTGTCTGATTGCTCTAGCTAAGACTTCCAATAATATGTTGTATAACAGCAGTGACAGTGGGTATCCTTCAGGAGTTCCAGATCTTAGAGGAAAAGCTTTCAGTTTTTCCCCATTCAGTATGATACTGGCTATGAGTCTGTAATATATGGCTTTTATTTTGTTGATGTATGTCCCTTTGATCCCCAGTTTTTTGAGTTATTATTATTAATGGGTTTTGAACTTTATCAAATGCTTTTTCAGCATCAATTAAAATGATCATATGGTCTTTATCCTTCATTTTGTAAATATGATGTATCATATTAATTGATTTGCTTATGTTGAACCATCCTTGCATCCCTGGGATAAATTCTGCTTGGTCTTGATGATCTTTTTAATGTGTTGTTGAATTCAGTTTGCTAGAATGTTGCTGAGGATGTTTGCACCAATATTTATCATTAATATTTGGCTATAGTTTTCTTTTTTCGAAGTGTCTTTGTCTGATTTTCATGTCAGGGTAACACTCACCTCATAGAATGAGTTTGTAAACATTCTTTCCTCCTCTACTTTTCAAAATAGTTTGAGTAGGAGTGGTATTAGTTTTTCTTTAAATGTTTGATAGAATTCAGCATCAAAGCCATTGTGTCCCAAGTTTCCTTTACTAGGATGCTTTTTGTTACATCTAGCTCTGCTCTTTTTTGATTTCCATTGGCATAAAATATCTTTTTTCATCTTTTTGTTTTTAGATTATGTGTACCTTTCTAGTGGAAGTGTTTTTCTTATAGGCAACAGATCATTTATTGGGTTTTATTGTTTTATCCTTTCAACCACTCTATGTCTTTCGATTGGTGATTTCAGTTCATTTACATTCCATGTTATTATTCATGAGTAAGGACTTACTCCTGCTACTTTGGTATTTGTTTTCTGGTTTTATTGTTGTTTGCTGCTCCTTTTGTGCTTCCTTCCTGTCTTTTATTGAAGGTGATTTTCTCTTGTGGAAAGATGTATTTTTCTGCTTTTGTGTATGCATGTTTTCTTATATGATTTTTTGATTTGAGGTTACCATGAGGCTTGCAAATTCTGTATTATAACCCAATTATTTAAGCTGAAGCTGATAACATCTTAACACTGTTGACATAAACACACAAACTCGCAAAAGGAAAACTCAAAACTCTACACCTTAACTTTGTCCCCTAGCTTTTAAACTTTTGGTTGTTTCTATTTATATTTTATTGTACTGTTTATGTCTTGAGAAGTTGTTGTAGTTACTATTTTTGATTAGTTCATTGTTTAGTTTTTCAACAGGCTAAGTGAGAGTGGCATGGCATATTTCAAGGGCTGAAAGAAAAAAATAACTTTTACCTTAGAATAGTATATCTGGTAAAAATATCCTTCAAGAATGAAGAGGAAATAAGCATTTTCCCAGACAAACAAAAGCCATTTACAAATCACAGTTACAGTATTACAATAATCTGTGTTTTTCTTTGTAACTACCATGACGAGTTTTGTACCTATAAATGATTTATTGCTCATTTACATCCTTTTCTTTCTAATTGAAGTACCCACTTTAGCATTTCTTTTTTTTTTCTGTATTTATTCTAAGAAAAAAAAAATGGGATACATGGGCAGAATGTGCAGGTTTGTTACATAGGTATAAGCGTGCCATGGTGGTTTGCTGACCCCCAACAGGCCCTGGTGTGTGTTGTTCCCCTCTATGTGTCCATGTGTTCTCAGTGTTCAACTCCCACTTATGAGTGAGAACATGCAGTGTTTGGTTTTCTGTTCTTGTGTTAGTTTGCTGAGGATGATGGCATCCATGTTCATCCATGTCCCTGAAAAGGACATAATCTCATTCCTTACCACATTTTCTTTATCCATTCTATTATTGATGGGCATTTAGGTTGGTTCCATGTCTTTGGTATTGGAAACAGTGCTGTAATAAACATACATGTGCATGTGTCTTTATAATAAAATGATTTCTATTCCTTTGGGTATGTACCCAGTAATGGGATTGTTGGGTCAAATGGTATTTCTGATTCTAGATCCTTGAGGCATCACCACACTGTCTTCCACAACGGTTGAACTAATTTACATTCCCCCACAATGTAAAAGTATTCTTATTGCTCCACAGCCACGTCAGCATCTATTGTTTCCTGACTTTTTAATAATTGCCATTCTGACTGGCATGAGATGGTATCTCATTGTGGATTTGATTTGCATTTCTCTGATGATCAGTGATGTTGAGCTTTTTCTGATATGTTTGTTGGACGTGTAAATGTCTTCTTTTGAGAAGTGTCTGTTCATATCCTTTCCCCACTTGTTGATGGGTTTTTTTTTATTGTAAATATGTTTAGGTTCCTTGTAAGTTGTGGATATTAGACCTTTGTCAGATGGGTAGATTGCAGAAATTTCCTCCCATTCTTTAGGTTGCCTGTTCACTCTGATAATAGTTTCTTTTGCTGTGCAAAAGCTCTTTAGTTTAATTAGATCCCATTTGTCAATTTTGGCTTCTGTTGCAATTGCTTTTGGCATTTTAGTCATGAAGTCTGCCCATGCCTATGTCCTGAATGGTATTGCCTAGGTTTCCTTCTAGGATATTCATAGTTTTGGGTTTTACATTTACGTTTTTAATCCATCTTAAGTTAATTTTTGTATAAGGTGTAAGGAAGGAGTCCAGTTTCAGTTTCCTGCATATGGCTAGCCAGTTTTTCTAGCACCATTTACTGAATAGGAGATCCTTTTCCCATTGCTTGTTTTTGACAGGTTTGTCGAAGATCAGATGGTTGTAGATGTGTGGTGTTATTTTTGAGGTCTCTGTTCTGCTACATTGGTCTATATGTCTGTTTTGGTGCCAGTACCATGCTGTTTTGGTTACTGTAGTCTTATGGTATAGTTTGAAGTAAGGTAGCATGATGCCTCCAGGTTTGTTCTTTTTATGTAGGACTGTCTTGGCTATATGGGGTCTTCTTTGATTCCATATGAAATTTAAAATAGTTGTTTCTAATTCTATGAAGAATGTCAATGAAAGTTTGACGGGAATAGCCCAGGACCAAAAGGATTTACAGCTGAATTCTACCAGAAATACAAGGAAGAGCTGGTACCAATCCTTCTGAAACTATTCCAAACAATTGAAAAAGAGGGACTCCTCCCTAACTCATTTTATGTAGCCAGCATCATCCTGATACCAAAACCGGGAATAAACACAACAAAAAAAGAAAACTTCAGGCCAATATCCCTGATAAACATCGATGCAAAAATCCTCAATAAAATACTGTCAAACCAAATCCAGCAGCACATCAAAAAACTTATCCACAACAATCAAGTTTTCTGCATCCCTGAGATGCAAAGCTGGTTCAACATATGGCAATCAATATACGTAATTCATCACATAAACAGAATGAAAGAGAAAAACCACATGATTATCTCAATAGATGCAGGAAAGGCCTTTGATAAAATTCAAAATCCCTTCATGCTAAAAACTCTCAATAAACTAGGTATTGATGGAACATAGCTCAAAATAATAAGAGCTATTTATGAGAAACCCACAGCCAATATCACATTGAATGGGGAAAAGTTACAAGCATTCCCTTTGAAAATCAGTACAAGACAAGGATGCTCTCTCTTACCACTCCTGTTTGACATAGTATTGGAAGTTCTGGCCAGGGCAATCAGGCAAGAGAAAGAAATAAAGTGTATTCAAATATGAAGAGAGGAAGTCAAGTTATCTCTATTTACAGACGACATGATTTCATATTTAGAAAACCCCATCATCTCGGCTCCAAAATTTCTTGAACTGAGAGACAACTTCAGCAAAGTCTCAGGATACAAAATCAAAGTGCAAAAATCACAAGCATTCCTTTATACTAACAATAAGCAAGCAGAGAGTCAAATCATGAACTCCCATTCACAATTGCTACAAAGGAAACAAAATACCTAGGAATATAGCTAACAAGGGATGTGAAGGACCTCTTCAAGGAGAACTACAAACCACTGCTCAAAGAAACAAGAGAGGACACAAACAAATGGAAAAACATTCCATCCTCATGGATAGAAAGAATCAATATCATGAAAATGGCCATAATGCTCCCTTTAGCATTTCTTGTAGGATAGGTCTGGGGTTGATGAAATCCCTCAGCTTTTGTTTGTCTGGAAATAACACTTTATTTCCTCTTCATTCTTGAAGGATATTTTCACCAGATATACTATTCTAGGATAAAAGTGTTTTGTTTTTTTTCTTTCAGTACTTTAAATATGTCTTGACACTCTCTCCTGGTCTGTAAGGTTTCCACTGAAAAATCTGCTGTCAGACATATTAGGCTTCTTTGGGTTAAATCTGCTTAGTGTTCTGTAATCTTCTTGTGTTTGGATATTGATAACTTTATCTGGGTTTGGGAAGTTCTCGTTATTATCCCTTTGAATAAACTTCCTACCGTTGTATCTTTCTTTTTCTCATCTTTAAGGCCCACAACTCTTAGATTTGCCCTTTTGAGGCTGTTTTCTGTATCTTGTATACGTGCTTCATTCTTTTTTTTTTCTTTTGTCTCCTTTAACTGTGTGTTTTCAAGTAGCCTGTCTTCAAGCTCGCGAATCCATCCTTCTGCTTGATCAATTATATTAAAAGACTCTGATATATTCTTCAGAATGTCAATTCCATTTTTTCAACTCCAGAATTCATGCTTTTTAATAATTATTTCAATCTCTCTTCATTACATTTATCAGATAGAATTCTGAATTCCTTCTCTCTATTTAATTTATTTGAGTTTTTCTCAAAACAGCTATTCTGAATTATCTGTCTGAAAGGTCACATATCTCTATGTCTCCAGAATTGATCCCTGGTGCCTTATTTAGTTCATTTGGTGAGGTCATATTTTCTTGGGGTAATCTTGATGCTTATGGATGTTCTTCTATGTCTGAGCATTAAAGAGTTAGGCATTTACTCTAGTCTTCACACTCTGTGCTTGTTTTTCCCCATTCTTCTTGGAAAGGCTTTCTAGGTATTTGAAAAGACTTGGGTGAGGTGATCAAAATTTGTGATCACTGCAGCTCTGTCTGGACTGGGGGGAACCCCAAGCCCAGTAACACTCTGGTTCTTACAGACTTGTAGAGATAATGTCTTGGTGGTCTTGGATAAGATCTGGACAAATTCTCTAGATTACCAGGTAGAGGCTCTTGTTCTCTTCCCTTACCTTCTCCTAAATAAATAGTGTTTCTCTGTGCTGAGCAACCTGGACTGGGGGTGGGGTGACACAAACACCCCTGTGGCCACCACCACTGGGAATACACTGGGTCAAATCTGAAACCAGAACTGCACTGGGTTTTGCCTAAGGCCTGCTATAAACACTACCTGGCTACTGCCTATGTTCGCTCAAGGTTCTGGGGCTCTGCAATCGGCAAATGATAAAGGCAACCAGGCTTGTGTCCTTCCCTTCAGGGATGTGAGTTCACCCAGTCCGTAAGCAGGTCTAGAGGTACCATCCTGGAGTCATGGACTGGAGTCAGAAATCTTGAAAGTCTATTTGGTACTCTACTGCTCTGCAGCTGAGTTGGCACTCAAACCATGAGATGCAGTCCTTCCCACTCTTCTGTCCCGTTTCTACGGGCAGCGGTGCCTTATCTCATGGCCATCACCCCCACAGGCCCACAGGGAGTACGGCTAAGCTACCACCTATGTTTCCTTAAGGCCCAGGGGCTCTTCAGTCAGCTTGTAGTGAATGCTGCCTAGCCTGGAACTCACCCTTCCGGGCAGTGGGCTCCCCTCTGGCCCAGGGCAGATTCACAAATACCATCCAAGAGCAAATGTCTGGAATCAGGGACTCTAAGAGTCTACTTAGAGCCCTATCCCCTGTGGCTGAGCTGGTACCTAGGTGCAAGACAAAGACCCCTTTTCTTTTCTCAAGCAGAAGGAGTCTCTCCCAATAGCCACCACAACTGAGAATGTTCTGAGACTAACGTGAAGCCCACAAGTCTCAGAATCTCACCTAAGGTTTACGGTATACTACCTGAATATTGCTCCTGGTTATTCAGGGCCCAAGTCCTCTTTAGTCAGAAGGTAATGAGTCCTTCCAGGACTCAGTCCTTTCCTTCAAAGCAATGGGGTTCCTTCTGGCCCACAGCATGTCTAGAAATGTTGTCTGGGAGCTAGGTCCTGGAAGGGGGGCCTCACAACTGACTGGTGCCCTATCCCACTGTGGCTGAGCTGGTATCCAAGATGCAAGACAATGTCTTCTTTATTCTTTTATCTCCTCTTCTCAAGCAGAAGGAAGGAGTCTCAGTTGGAGCCTCCATCTGTGCAGCCTGAGGTTGGGAGACGGGAGGCACAAGTACTCCCTTAGCCACCATGGCGGGTATTTCAGTAGGTCACATGCCCTCCCCCAGTCCACTGGCTCTGAGTGCAGTTCAGCTCTAGGGCTCACCTAGGAATTGCAATCTTAGTGGCCTACACTGCCTTTCAAGTTTATTTTGGAGCCCCAGAGCACTTTTTCTTGCAGTGACAGTGAATTCAAGTTTCTGCTGCTGAAATAGGTGATTCCCCTCTGTCTAGGGCTGGTTTAAATACTCCCTCAATGGGCAATCATCTGCTGAGTTCAGCCTAGTTTTTCTTTCTGCTATGACAAGGCAGCACTGAGGGCAATGCAATGACTCATAAGTCTATATTCACCCTCTCCCAAGTGCTCAATTCTGTCTCTGTGCCACATGGCCACTGCTGGGGTATGGGGCAGGGGTGGCATTGGTAATTCAAGACTCTTTCCTATCCTCTTCAATGCCCTTTTTAGTTATACAAAGTTAAAACTAGGTACATTCATTGCATTTAAATGTCAAATTGGTCTCAGTTGAAATCATTTCTTACAGTTATTCTTGAGTCTATATTTGTTTTAATCAACCCTTAAAAGTATTTCTGCTTTCTTATAGCATTTCAATGCACTTGCAAATTACATCACTTTGGAAATATTTGGTTGAAGTTAGAGAAATCCCACATTAAGTAGCTTTAAACAATAAGGAGAATCAACTGAAAAAAAAATTTAGAACTCTGAAAAGTAATGTGCATTAGTGTTATTGGATTTAATTATTCAAGATAAAATATATTACCCAATATTTTTGTAAGGTTTCATTGATTTGAATTGAGTCACATTTCAGTCCTTGTTTCCAGGAGCCATATAAAGCGATAATTGGCTTAGGCCTGGTTTATCAACAAAGGGCTTAAAAGGGAGATTGGCTTACAATCATGAGTGACAAACTTTGCACCTGAATTCTGATCCCTGATGGTTCTAAGGTAATTCCTTTATTTTAAACCAATGGGAGAAGTTGAGGATGTTATTAAAGAGGTAAAACAATGTTTACAGCACCTGTGACTCTTTACTTATATCTGAATACTTAAAAGTATACATTAGGGCATGTGTATTTGGGTTTTTAAACACATACTTAAAACTTATCAAAGATTAATATGTGTCTGGGTTGTTAAAAACAATGCTACTTTGAACACAATTGATGCTTGTTATTTCTTTCTGAGGCTACCATCAAAGAAAAATGATATTTACTAAACATAGAAAAAGAATTTAATCGTATGTGGTTTTATCACATAGATGATTAATATTCAAAATTCATTTTAGTAACATACAAACATCTTCTTTTTTTCACACAAAATATCTAATTTGAACAAATACATTCTCCAGTTTGGTGTAAATAGTTAACACATTACCAATGTAAATTTGGCAATGAACTAACATTGAGAAGAAAGTGGCAACAAAGCAAGACATGTGCTTGCTTTGGATGACTGATTATTGCAAAAGTTTGATTATTTATTGCATATGAATTAATACAAGTAAATTAAGGTTTACTATTTTTCTTTTATTTCTACATTTTTCTCTCTCAAACAGTAATGATAGGATTCTTTTTATACTTTATTTGAAAATAAAAGAGTGTTAAAAATCCAAAAGCCAAACAGTATAAAGATTAGATCAATAACATACATTAAATTGTGTTTTTATCTGAGATGTTTTGGTAATTTCTCTGCCAAGTAAGTTTGTTTGTTGCGTTAGTAGCAAAGGTAAGTTATTATTAAATAGTTATTTTGCAGAAAATAAACTTTCTGAATAAACTCTGAAGCACTCCCCCCAAAAAAATCAATCTGTGCTAACAAAATATTAATGTTTTTTACACTGATTTATAATTTACACAGCACATTCATAAATAGGGCCTCATTTTTATTTCTTATAAAATTCCAGTAAAAGAGATATTGCTATTCATATTTATGAATGAGAAAACTGAGAATCACAGTGATTAAATTATGCATATGAGATAACACTAACAGAAAGTAAAGCTGGAACCTGAGTTTAGACTATTAATTAAATGTCTAAAGCACCTTTCTCTACCATTGCATACCTTTATGCCTCCAACTTATATCTTTGAAGATAACTCATTGCATTTTCACAAACAAGATTACTAGGCAAATTTTGGGCAACACTAATACAAATAAGATGCTAGCTACTTTAACAGTGGTATAAGGAAGAATAAGATAAAAAATGCAAAATATCAGAAGTATGAAGGAAAGGGAGTAAAGATTATTGCAGGTGGATCGAGGGAGTTCAGAGCAATTAAGCCGGTAACTCCCACATGCTTAATAATAAATTCTGTCACTAGGGAACCCATGCTAGCTCAGCAGAGAACAAAAGAATGTAACTTCTATGGAGTTTCCCTATAACTTGGCTTTCTGCTGGATGTGAGTTTTATAAAAAATTAGGATTTTATGAGACTTTCACCAAGACAACATAAAACTATCACAATTTCTGACATAAAATGGTCAAAACAGAACGTACCCTAAGTACCTGCAATCAGAGTAGAATATTTAATGTTCCTAAACATTAAAGAATTCCATGGGGAATTCTTTGTTATCTGGATATTTCTAATGGGAAAGTGATCGTTCCTTCCAGATGTAGTAAAGGTAAATGTCATAGATATGGCAGTGGTGGAAATATGCCCCTGAAAGAATATAAACATATTTAAACAGTGAAGATAGTTTTGAATATGAAGTTACACATATACATTTTTTAGTAAAAAAAACGTAAGTAAGAGCAGACACTTTGCTTCTCCTGGTTGTAAATAACTGACCATAGTATTTCTAGAACAAAAAATCAAGAGGCAGCCTAGTAAGTTTCCATTAGAGTCATGTAAGGAGGAAAACATTCAGGTACAATAGAACAGGATCACGATTGGAGAAAATATAATAGTTAGAATTCCTCATCCAAATCCAGTTTCCAAGTCAGTTCACACACCCTGATCCCCTGTAATAACATGGAGGTTGAGCATTCTTTAAGAATAAATTTATAGTTATTTGATGAGTAGCCTCTGTGAATCTCACTCCTGGCCTTCTATTAAGAGACATCACACCATTTATGAAGAAAACAGTACCATAGTTTTATTTTCTCTGTATCTTCATGGGCATTTTTTAAAATTAAAGCCATTCTAACAGGTATGATGTAATATCTAATTGTGGATTCATTTTGCATTTCCCTAATGATTACTGATACTGAGCATTTATTCATGTTTATGTCGGCTATTTCTATATCTTCTTTTGAGAAATGTCTGTTGAGGCCCTTTGCCCATTTTTTAATCACATTGTTTGATTTCTTGCTATTGAGTTGTTTGAGTTATTTACATATTTTTGATATTAACTCCTTATTTGATGTATGGTTTGCAAATATTTTCTTCTATTTTGTGGGTCCTTTCTTCAGTTTGTTTCCTTTGATGTGCAGAAGCTTTTTAGTTTGCTGTCATCTGTTTTTGCTTTGTTGTCTGTGCTTTTGGAGTCATAGCCAGAAAATCATTGCCCAGACCAATGTCATGGAGCTTTTATCTTATTTTTTTTCCAAGTTGTTTTACAGTTTCAGGTCTATATTTAAGACTTTAAACCATTTTGAGTTGACTTTTGTAGATGGTGCGAGATTCAATTTCATACTTCTGCATGTGGATAACCAATTTTCTCCACATCATATGTTAAAGAGACTGTCCTTTTCCCATTGTTTGTCATTAGCAGATTGTTGATGGAAATGTAAGTTAGTGTAGACATTATGGAAAACAGTATGAAATATCCTCAAAAAACTAAAAAATATAACTATCATGATTCAGTAATACCTCTTCTGGGTACATATCACAAGATATTGAAATCAATGTGTCAAAGGAATGTCTACACTTCTATGTTTATTACAGCATTATTTACAATATCCAAGATAGAGAATCAACCTAAGTTTCCATCATAAAGTGAATGAGTATAAAGAAACTATATTACCATAATCACTATAATCTATCTATCTACATATCTATATCTGTATATCTCCCTAATATATTTACTATGTCTATATACTCTTTGTATGTAGATAGTTTTCCACAGAGAAAGCATTCAATAAAAACATGTTGAATAAATAAATAAATGGAGAATACATTCATATTTCTTCTCAATTTACATTACAGGTTAGATATATATAGTTATCAATTCCGAATGATAGTTCATTTATTCTCAGTGAACATCTTTGTTGTGGCTGTAAATCAAGAGATATGCACGCATGCAATGGAATACTATTATTCTGATAACAGAAAGAAATACTCTCATTTGCAACAACATGGATGAACCAGGAGGACATTATGCTTAGTGAAAAAAGCCAGTCACAGAAAGACAAATATTGCCTGATCTCATTTATATGTGAAATCTAAAAGAGTTGAACTCACAGTAGAGAGTAGAAAGGCAGTTACCAGAGGCTGGGGTGGTAGGAGAGGGAGAGAAGTAATGGGGAGTTGTTGAACAAAATGTGCAAAGTGTCAGATAGACATTAAGAATACATTTTGAGATATATTGCCAGGAGTAACTATGGTTAATAATAAAGTTTATATATTTAAAAATAACTGAGTAAATTTCAAATGTCTTACATAAGAAACAATAAAGGCAAGGTGATAAATATGTTAACTAGCCTGATTTCATCACTTCCCATTGCATACATATAACAAAACCTCACATTTGTACCTCATAAATGTATACAATTATGATTTCTCAATTAAAATATTAATTAAAAATTGTTAAAAAGATAACAGTAAACTCACAGGGTAAAAATTCAAATAATTTATATATTATTGAACAATGATTCTAACCTTAATTCCTAGATCTCTGATTGGATTCATGGAACTCAGATACTTCTTGGGGGAAAAAAAGAGGAATTTCTTGAGCTCAATGTCTTGATGTCTGTGATCATATACATTGTTCCATACATGATCTTTTTTCTGGAGCAATTTCATGTGGTACTTTTACCTCATATGTAGGATAGTTATCTGGATAAGTATTTCTTATACCTGAAAATAAATGTTTGCTTTTATGTGGCAAGAAGAATAGCATATTTTGGGGGTCCTAGCTGTCAAAAACTTCAATTCTGCTGTAATGGACAACATTCAGACTGAAGTGTCTATGGCACATTTTTTTATTTATTACAATGATTATTTCATATTTGTGTATAGTATAGGAAGTGTAAATATCTCAGATTGCTTTATAATATACATATTTGGATAGAATATAAATTAAGTTTTGAGAAAATAAAAGGTCCATTTAATTAATGTGTCAGTTATAGTGATCTAAAGAATGTCAGGATATTTACACCAAGAGAAAGAGAAAGTTATTTTCCCTTTTACCTCTACAAATCAAATGGATTTTAATTATCAGATCTCTAGACTTTGGAGAAAATATATATGACATTTGGGTTTCTGCTTCAACCCACAACCAGGGGAACTCAACTCACACACTGCCTGCTTTGATTGAGGTACAAAGCAAAACAAGTTTTACTTGTTAGTCCAGGCTAGAGGATTCACAAGACTGCCACTTGGATTTTATGACCCTGCTGATGCTTGGCTTAAAGTTTCTAGGGAGGTTATAAATTCTACACATACTTGATAGATAACCACTATAATCTATCTACCTGTCTACATATCTATATCTATATATCCCCCTAATATATTTACTATGTCTAAATACGCTTTTATGTAGACAGTGTTTTCCACAGAGAAAGCATTCAATAAAAACACGTTGAATAAATAAATAAATGGAGAATACACTCATATTTCTTCTCAATTTACATTACAGGTTAGATATATATAGTTATCAATTCAGAATGATAGTTCATGTATTTTCAGTGAACATCTTTGTTGTGGCTATAAATCTAGAGGTCAAGATTTCATTTGTTTTAATTTATGTAGATAGAACTTACCTGTCTATTAAAGTCAAGTTGATAGTAACCATGGCTTAAAAAAAAAAACTATTAACTAAGACCAATTACAAAATGTGTGAACTCCAGAGGAGCTCAAATCTCTCCTTTCTTCTGTTTCTTCAAGATGAGGGGCAGTGTTAATCAGATTCCCTGGACCACGTGCTAGATGAAAGAATTGAAATGAATGCTTCTTGTAGTGGATTTCTCTCAAGCTGCCTTTGCAGGTCTTTGGAGGGAGGGCATCTCTTAGTTTAATTTTTCTATGTGGGTTTTTTATTCTTTCCTTTGACTCTCTCAAACAGTCAAAAAGATTGGAGAGGGCCCAGCACTCCTTATGGAAGAAAGCAGCTCTTCCATTACCTTTAAAAACAACTATATATCAGGTGGGCCCAAAACATGTTATCTGGGATAGGTATTTTAGGTATTTTAGGCCTGCTTGTGTTTAAGTAATCAGGAAAGTTAACTTATTTATGAATCAAACTAGCCCACCAGGCAAACCTCACAGGCCGCTGGTAAAATGAAGCACATTAATTTATTGGCATAGCCTTTCCATTTGAATTTTTAATAATTATAGGCAACTTAGGAGTGTCTAGTCCTGACTACCTTAGTCATGTATGTTTCAGTGATGAGTGATAAATAAGGTTTGTTGTCACACCGCCAACTCGATATGAAAGCATATTTTTTCCTTCATAAAGCATTTACTAACAAACAATTGTTGTAAATTAAGAAGATAATAAGAGTCCAGTAGGCCAAAAGACGTAACTACCCATTGGAAAACAATGCAACTATCAAGCCAAGAAAATTAAAAATGCAGTATTAACCCAAATTTTGATACAGACAAGAGGCAGGGAAATACTGGATAGAAGAAGGTGGTTCCCTGGCAAAGGCCTCGCCCTCAAGCCTGGAACCATGGCCCTAAATGAGAACAGTTATCCCTGTTTTCCTGCCCAAATGTTACCATTTACGTCTACCCTGCCGCCCTATCCTGTGCCCATATAAACCCCAGACCTCAGCTGGCAGAGGCACAAGCAGCTGAAAGTTGAGAGGAAAAGAAGCAACTGAGCATTGGAGTCTATGAATAGACACAGCTTAACTTCAGATGGCACAAATTCGGAGAGGAGCCTTGTCAGAGACAGCCAGCCTTCGGGGAAAGGTTACCTTCTTCCCACACCATCCCCCTTCCAGCTCCCCTCTTCTGAGAGCCACTTCTGCTGCTTAATAAAATCCTCTGCCTTCATCACTTTTCAGATTGTTCATGTGACCTGATTCTTCCTGGATGCCAGACAAGAATTTGGGACACACTAGGTATGGGAACCCAAAAAGCCTGTCACATTGACTCTTCACTGAGCTGTTTAACACTTAGGCATCCACAGACAGCAAAGCTAAACAAAGCATTAATTGTAACACACCCCTAGACACTGCCATGAGGCTGGAACACAAAAGTGCTCACCAGGCCACGGCACCCACTGACCTGCATGCTTCCCATCCTGCAAGGGGTATGAGCACTGCAGCCAAGTAAATGAGCCACATCCCTCTCACAAGTCCCATGAAGGGGTCAAGGGAACTTACCTGTCTCTCTTCCTACTACCTGTAATTTCATCCTGTGTCTATTATCTCCATATGTCTTCTCTCCCATCTTCTTCCCTTCCTTTCTCACTCTTATATGTTTCCTCCTTAACCATTTATTTTTTTCTCTCTTCTACTTTTAAAAAGTTACATTTCCTTTCCTACTTTTCAAGGGAGGAAGAGTATGAGCTATTTGGGTACAGGGTACCAAGAAGAAAACCTTTAACCTCTCCTCACCTAAAAATAATTGAAAATCTTCAAGAAATGACAGCATTTGAATTGTATTCTATATTGAGGTTTATGTTAAGGTCAGAAATCTGGGCTGAAATTTTTCTAGCTTAAATCAGGAAAATAAAAATGCCAATCTGCTTCAGGTCTTTTCTTTGAATGTAATCTTAACTTGCTTGCTTTTAGGATATTTCAATGTCTAATATAACTTTCTAATTAAAATGTTCCAACTGTGATACAGTTTTGATTGTGTAAAATCATTTTCATTTTATGGCATTAAATGTTTAAAAATATCTCTGCCTGTAAGTGCCATCTCATCCCTTCCTAAAATAGACAACATATTTGATTATTATCCTGGGACATTTTCCCTAATGTGAAAGCAAAATTGATGGTTGTGTCATCAACTACTCTGTTGCATTTAAATTCTAAGCCTTTCCAGGCAGCTGTTTTAGAACATAAATTTGGGGGACCCTCTGTATTTTAATGGTTTGATTACTGCTTCTATTCACTAGTGTATTAGTCCATTTTCATGCTGCTGATAAAGACATACTTGAAACTGGGAAGAAAAAGAGGTTTAATGAATTTATAGTTTCACAGGGCTGGGGAGGCCTCACAATCATGGCGGAAAGCAAAGAGGAGCTAGTCATGTCTTACATGGATGGCGGCAGGAAAAGAGAGAACTTGTGCAGGGAAACTCCTGTTTATAAAACCATGAGATCTTGTGAGACTCATTCACTATCATGAGAACAGTGCAGGAAAAACCTGCCACTATAATTCAATCACCTCCCACCAAGTTCCTCCCACGACACATGGGCATTGAAGGAGTTACATTTCAAGATGTGATTTGGGTAGGAACACGGCCAAACCATATCATTCCACCCCTGGCCCCTCCCAAATCTCATGTCCTCACATTTCAAAACCAATCATGCCTTCTCAACAGTCCTCCAAAGTCTTAACTCATTTCAGCATTAACTCAAAAGTCCACAGTCCACAGTCCAAAGTCTCCTTCAAGACAAGACAAGTCTCTTCCACCTATGAGACTATAAAATCAAAAGCCAGATAGTTACTTCCTAGATACAATGGGGGTACAGGCAGTGGGTAAATACAGCCATTTCAAATGGGGGAAATTGATCAAAACGAAGTGGCTACAGGCCACACGCAAGTCTGAAATCCAACAGGGAAGTCAAATCTTAAAGCTCCAAAATGATATCCTTTTACTCCATGTCTTGCATCCAGGTCACGCTGATGCAAAGCAGTGGGTTCCCATGGTCTTGGGCAGCTCCACCTCTGTGGCTTTGCAGGGTACAGCCTCCCTCCCAGCTGCTTTCACTGACTGGCATTGAGTGTCTGTGGCTTTTCCAGGCACACAGTGCAAGCTGTCAGTGGATCTACCATTCTGGGTTCTGGAAAATGGTGGCCCTCTTCTCACAGCTCCACTAGGCATTGCCCCAGTAGAGTCTCTGTGTAGGAACTCTGACCCCACATGTCCCTTCTGCACTACCCTAGCAAAGGTTCTTCATGAAAGCCCTGCCCCTGCAGCAAACTTCTGCCTGGACATGCAGGCATTTCCATACATCTGCTGAAATCAAGGCAGAGGTTCCCAAACCTCAATTCTTGACTCCTGTGCACCTGCAGGCTCAACACAATGTGGAAGCAGCCCAGGCATGGAGCTTGCACCCTCGGAAGCCATGACCTGAGCTGTACCATGGCCCCTTTTAAGCATGGCTGGAGTGGCTGGGATTCAGGGCACCAAGTCCCTAGACTGCACACAGCATGGGGACCATGGGCCCAGCCTACAAAACTATTTTTTCCTCCTAGGTTTCTAGGCCTGTGATGGGAACAGCTTCCATGAAGACCTCTGACATGCCCTGGGGACATGTACATTTTCCCCATTGTCTTGGGGGTTAACATTCAGCTCCTTACTACTTACGCAAATTTCTGCAGCCTGCTTGTATTTCTCCTCAGAAAATGAGATTTTCTTTTCTATTGCATTGTCAGGCTGCAAATTTTCTGAACTTTTATGCTCTGCTTTCCCTATAAAGCCAAGTGCCTATCTCCCAACCTCTGAGGAAAAAAGACAGGATGAAGGTTTAGTTGATCACCAATAGCCAATAATTCAATCAGTCATGATTTTGTAATAAAATCTCCATTAAAACCAAAAAGGACACGGTTTGGAGAGCTTCCAGATGGCTGAACTTGTAGAGGTTCCTGGAGGGTGGTATTTCCAGAAAGGAAACGTGGAAGCTCTTTGTCCCTACCCCACCCCTTGACATATGCATTTCTTCATTTGTATCTTTTGCCATATCTTTTATAATAAACCAGTAACCATAAGTAAGTTTTTCCTGAGTTCTGTGAGCTGCACTAGCAAATAAACCCAACCCAAAGAGGGGTCTTGGGATCCTCCATTTGTGACCATTCAGTAAGAAGCACAGATAAAATAACCAAGAGCTTGAGACTGGCATTTAAGGAAGAAGAGACAGTCTTGTGGGACTGAGTTTGAGCCCTCAACCTGTGGGATCTGATGCCATTTCTAGGAAGATAGTGTCAGAATTGGATTGCATTAGAGGACACCCAGCTGGTGTCCTCTGCAGAATTGCTTGCCTGCTTGGTGCGTGCAGAAATACTCCTCATACATCTGGTCACAATAAGTCTTCTGTGTTGATTGTTGTGGTTCTGTAACCGCCCAATGAGTGCTTCCTGCCTGCTGCCCATATAGAGCCAATTTATCAAGGCAGAGAAACTGAAAGCACCATTGCAAAATTATAACTGAGACAGTGAAAGAGATCTGACCTAACCATCTCCATCTTGCTTCTACCTTCCAAGCTATCCTTGTTCATTCCCGAGCATGGGCTGACCCAGCTGTGGGAGAGACTTAGTTTATAGTTTAAAACAAAGACACTGGCAAACCTTTCCCTAAACAAACCTTCTTGTCTGGGGACTAGACTGCCTTTGTAGGACTAACAAATTAGCCATAAGACTAGAAATTATAGTTTAGGAGTCATGCAGCTGGATGCTACAAGATTCTCACCCTCCCTAAATTGCTCTTAAGATCAGTGCTTGGGACATTTTTCAGACCCTGCACTTGAGATCAGCTGGCACCACCCAGATTGATAAACTGGCTCATCTGATCTTGTGGCCCCCACCCAGGAACTGACACTGCACAAGAAGAGAGCTTCAATTTCCTACCATTTCATCTTCAACCCAACCAATCAGCATTCCTGGCTCACTGGCTTACTCCCACCCACCAAGCTGTTCTTCAAAGCTCTGCTCCCCGAATACTTTGATTTGAGTAATACTTACACTCCGGTCTCCCACACAGTCAGCTCTGCATGGAATTACTCTATCTATTGCAATTCCCCTGTCTTCATACATCAACTCTGTCTATGAAGTGGGCAAGGTAAACCCACTGGGTGGTTAAAATTTGCAATAGAGAAAGAGTTTTACACATACAGAGTCTGTTAAATGGAAAACCAGAGTTTTATTATTCCTCAAATTAGCCTTTTGGAAAATTCAGATGCTAAGATTTTTCAAGGATAGTTGGGGGGATGTTGGGGGTAGCTAGGCAATGGATGCTTGTGGCTGATTGTTTGGGGGTGCAATCACAGGGGTGTGGCAAATGGTCCTCAAGTGCACTGAGCTGCTTCTAGGTGGGGCCACAGGAGTGGTTCATGGGTCCAGGTAGAGACATTGGGTCCAGGTCAGACATGCATACAAAAAAACCTGAATATATATGTCAAAAGCCCAATCTTAGGTTTTTCAATAGTGATGTTATCTGCAGGAGTAATTGGGAAGTTCCATACGTTGTGACCTCCAGAATAATGGCTGGCAATTATTTATGTCTACACCTTAGCAGAATTCAGGCCTCTCTCATCCCCCTAGCCCGATGGTTTCTTATTATCTTTACAAAGGTGGTTGTGTTTTGGAGAAGGGCTATTATCACTTAAACTACAAACTAAATGTCTCTCAAAGTTAGCTTGGCCGAGGCCCAGGAATAATTAAGGGCAGGTTGAAGGCTAGAGGCAAGATGAGGATTGGCTGGACCAGACCTCCCCTACTGCCATAATTTTCTCACTGTTATAATTTTTGCAAAGGTGGTTTCAGTGTGAGAGTGGAGGAAAACTGGTTTGTTTTTTTTTCTTATAGTCTCTTTCTGCAAAATAACTAATTAGGTTTCCAAATGTATATTCCTAATATATAATTCTAATATACAACCTGCTTCATATCCACATTTATAGTTTCACACTTGAAATTACTGCATGAATGTCCTCACAGCACATAAACACTCAACATAATCACATTCAGTTCATAATCTTCCTTCTAAACCTACTCTCTTTGTAAATGAAATGGCCATTGATATAAAACATTCTGGTCTTCTATTCCAACATCTATTCTCCTGATCCCCTTTAAAACCAGAACCCAGATTTAAGCAGAGCTCATTCTTGTTCTCAGTAAAAGTTTACATTTTCCTAGGCTTTTTTTTCAGCTAGGTTGCCAGTGTAAGTCAATTTTAGTGAATTAGGTGTAAGCAACAGTGTAATATGGACCAGCCTGCTTAAAGTGAACCAACTCAGTCTGCATTCCTGCTACTGCTTCATTTATAGCAATGGAGATGCTATAAATGAAATTCTTGAATCATCTCCTTGAACTATGAAGCAGACGCTTAAAGATGGAAGCATTATACTAAGATGGTGGAATAGAAAGATGAAAACTCTTAGTTTGCTTATGATACTATAGAACTGCCATATCAGTTTTGGACTGCCTACCTCCTAATTTATTTGTTGCGTTAGAAAAATATACCATTCTCTTGTTCGAAAATTTTTATTTTAGATTTTTATGTTATAATAAGCTGAACTTGTTTAAAAATTGAATCACTCTTTTACTGGTCCACAGTTAGAATAATGTTTTATTCTGCCTTAATTTTTTCCATCTACTTCTAACAATTAGCTGCCATGTTAAAAGGGAAACAAGTAGTGACACTTTTTGCTTCCAGGCACATTCCAGATGCAGATAAAGGAGCAGGGTAAAAAATAAATCCCAAGAAGATGATTGTAGTTTTTCTGACTGAGTTGAGACAGACATCAAAGATCAGGAAGTCTGAAGGGGCTAGAAATTTCCAAGCTTGTGAAAAGTCTGGACATAAATAGTAAAAAACGGCCCAGAAATCAGCATAATGAGGTGCTGCTCTCTGCTGAATACTAATACATAAATATATGGGCAAATTTCGTAATGCTAAGCATAGGGGGAAGAAAGAATTGTGAGACATAGGACTGGGAAGTATTTAAGATCCTAACAGCCATAGTGACACAATTTTTTGATTACTTATGGCATTTAATAGAAAAGTAAAAAGGAAAGACCTTTAGTGGTAGGGCTAAATAATTGTCAGGGTACATGTTACTCTAGACTTACACATACACAAACAAACTGATTAACTAGACCTAAAAGAATCATACTGAATCACATGAAACTTAATAAATGTGGTTGGAAGAACTAGATATTCCTACAGGAAAAAATAAAGCTCAATCTTTATCTTACACCATACACACAAACATTGATTAACAATCTATCATGGACCTAAATATAAGCAATAAAACTATAAATATATAGAAGGAAAAAATTAAATATAGGAGAATTTTTTTGCAAAATTTGGATAAGCAAAGATTTCTTATACAATAAACACAAAAATTAAATTAAAACAATGATATAATAAAATTTTTATTAAAATTAAAGACTTCTCATAAATTTACCATTGTCAACCTTAAATAATGAGATTCAGAAAATATGATTAAAGTCAGGCTTGGTGGCTCATGCCTGTAATCCCAGCACTTTGGGAGCCCAAGGCAGGCAGATCACTTGAGGTCAGGAGTTCCAGACCAGCCTGGCCAACGTGGTGAAACCCTGTCTCTACTTAAAATACAAAAATTAGCCAGGCGTGGTGGTACACACTTGTAATCCCAGCTACTCAGGAGGCTGAGGTACAAGAATCACCTGAACTAGGGAGGCAGAGGTTGCAGTGAGCTGAGATAGCACCACTGCACTCTAGCCTGGGCAACAGAAGGAGGCTCCATCTAAAGTAAATAAATAAATATATGTCTGTGCGTGTGTGTGTGTGTGTATGATTAAGTACAGAACTTATTCAAACTTAAAGCTTGAGTATGGCCACTGGGGAAAGCACTAACTCAAACAAATTGAGTCAACATTTCCAAAGTGGAGAAGTTAAAGTTTCAATTACATAGGTTGTAAACTCCCAAAATCTAAGACAGGTCTCAGTCCGTGTAGAAAGCTTATTTTGCCAAAGTTAAGGATGTGTGCCCCTGACACAGCCTCAGGAGGTCTTGACGACAGGTGCCCAAGGTGGTCAGAGCACAGATTGGTTTTGTACATTTTAGGGAGACATAAGATATCAATCAACATATGTAAGATGAACACTGGTTTGGTCCAGAAAAGCAGGACAAAAGTAGGGAGGGGACTTGAAGCAAAAGTGGGGATGGGACTTCCAGGTCATAGGTAGATAAGACACAAATTGTTTCATTCTTTTGAGTTTCTGATTAGCCTTTTCAAAAAAGGCAATCAGACACGCATTTATGTCAGTGAGCAGAGGGATGACTTTGAATAGAATGGTAGGCAGGATAGCCCTAAGCAGTTCCCTACTTGACTCTTCCCTTCAGCTTAGTGATTTGGGGGCCCCAAGATTTATTTTCCTTTCTCAAGATAGAGACAGAGACGTTCCTGCAGGATTGCAACATTTTCCATACAAGACCAGGTGCAGATGTCACAGTGTCACAGCTATTTAATTGGTTACTGATTGTTGTATTCCAAGGAGGATTACTTTATTACTCCTTGAGGAGGAGTCCTGATCTGACAGGGTCCTATCTCTGGTACCATTTGGTCTTAATTTTTTAGAGACAAAAGGAAAAGATAAGGCAGAAGTTACCTGACTTCTGTGCAAAGCCACCTGACTTAGGTCACATAGCCACATTCCTCTCAAGGCTTGAGATAATATAAAGTTTCAACAGCTTTAAGTTTGAATTATTTTAAGTTTAAGTTAATTTCACACTATTAAGAAAATGAAAAGGCAAGTTATAGACTTGCAAAAGAAAATAAAATTTCAGAACCCTCTAAATTTATTATGCCAAGAGGGAAGTTAAGCCCAGGGGATTGAGTCACTAGCATGTTTGAAATTTCTGCTTCTTAGGCTATAGATTAACTTTCTCCTTCATTGTTCTTATTCTGTAAATGACTGGAAAAGATTAGAAACCAGACCTACTCCCATTCTAAACTCTGATATTTGTTATAGATTAACTGCCTCCCTTATTGGCCTGTACCTAACTTAGACAAGATGGCACAAAAGACCCCAGGGTTGTTATATCTTCAGTAAGAAATGTTAAATATACGTTTCCTAAAACAAAAAGACCACCTAAACAAATCAAATCATTGTACTATGCGTTAATCCTTATACAGACAAATTTTGAAATTCTCTTTGGCTTCCCTAAACTTTGTCTATATAAACGATCCCAAACTTCTACTCTTTGGAGCACTTGTAAACAGACAGGGAGGGATTATAGGAATTTAGTCAATTAGAGCAATCAGCCTGTTATACAGCCTTCTACCCTGCAGCCTATTCTTCCCCAAATCCTGGATGGAATGGTTTAAACCATGGTCACCTTGTTGGTTTAAACCAGCTCCTGGAAGACCCCAAGCAATTTACAGATAAACCTGAGCTTTCCTCTTGAGCATGCTACAGTCTTCACCTCAGGAGGAGGTATACCTTCGTTACCATAACACGTAGTTTATGTGCTGACATGATGACTCACTGTGTCTGCGCAACTGAAACCTCTCCTCTACTTGTGATGATGCCCCTCTTCCCTCTCCATTGCCCCATAACGCCCTCCTTTTACCTTTCCCAAGGGGAGACACTGTTTTGAAGAATTCTCCCAGTGTTCCCCTCCTGCCAAGTAATAAAAATCCTATCGATCATAACCTATGCTATCTTGGAGAGTCTTTTGTTACTTGGTAGGTTAACGAACGCTGGTATTTTGGGGGTAACACACAGACTTCCATTTTTTGGAACTGTTCTTCCTAGACAGCTGTCCTCAAACTTTGCACTTGAATAAACTCTCTTTAAACTAGATTCTGACCTTTTTGATCATTTTAGTTTGACAGACTGAAAATAAATCAATCAACCTTTCTTTCTTTCACCCTTCCTTCCTTCCTTTTCTTTCCTTCCTTCCTTTCCTTCCTTCCTTTCTTCCTTACTTTCCTTCCTTCCTTTTCTTCCTGCCTTCTTCTTTTTTTCTTTCTTACTGTCATCTATCTATCTAATCTATACATTTCTGATAAAGTATTTTCGTATAGGATATATATACAACTTTGCACCTAAATAATAATGAGACAAAATAACTCATGGACAGAATATTTAAGCAGAGTTCAGAAAAGATAAATAAATTCCTACTGCACACATGAAACAAAATGCTCAAAATCATCAGTCATTAGGGAAATGCCAACAACATCAAAATCAAAAAGATACCACTGCAAATATACTAGATTGTCAAACATTAAAAAGACTGATGGCTAGGTGTGATGATTCACTCTTGCAATCTCAGCATTTTGAGATGCCAAGGAAAGAAGAATTGCTTGAGCCCAGGTGTTCCAGACCAGCTTAAGCAACATAGGGAGACCCTGTCTCCACAAATAATTTATGAAAATAGCCGGCTCTGGTGGCTTGCACCTGTGTTCCCACCTTCAGGTGGCTGAGGCAGGAGGATCACTTAATCCTGGAGGTTGAGGCTGCAGTGAGTAGCGATTGTGCTACCGTAATTCAGCCTGGGCAACAGAGCAAGACCTGGTCTCAAAAAAATAAAAAATAAAAAATAAAAAGATTGAAAACTCCAAACTTTAAAGATAACTGGAGTAAGTAAAACTCTAATGCATTGCAAGCAAGAATGTCAATGTGTACCATCACAAAGTATTTTGATTGTTTATAAGATTAAAGGTACATTTACCATATGACTCAGCAATTTCTCTCCTGGCTATTTACACAGGTAAAATAGAAACATATTTCTACACAAAATCTTTTACACAAAAATTTAAAGCAGCTTAATGTATAATAGTTCCAAACTAGTAAAAACTCAAAACTAGAAACAACTCAAATGTCCATCAGCTAGCAAATTGCTAAACAAATTATGGTTTGTTTATACAACTGAACACTACTATATATTAATTATGTAACAATAGGAGTGGCTGTTGAAGGAAACCAAAATATTTCACCCCAAAATAGACTTATTTAACATATTTTAAGATTTGCTATTTAGAAGTCCTGGAAATACAGTAATTGATGGAAATCCGCTTTTTGTTGGGGAGTTTGTGTCTATAGAGAAAAATCTACAGTGATGCAGCCAGGCTTTCCCTGAGACCTTCTCTTGTTCAGATCTAGAAAACATTAACTGAGAGTCTGACACTGTAAAAGTTCTGGGAAAAAAAAAAAACATATTTGTCATCTGTTATTTCTGAGCACTGCTACCTATTAGGTTTCGCCTACATAACAAAACCACTTTTACTAGCTAGGCCTCCTCTTTTCCCCTCTCTCATAGCCTGTTTTGCCAAGTTCCAAGCCTCTATTCTTTATGTAACCTCAAGATGGTATGTAAGCCTCTGTATTCCATTGGTTTCGTAGCCCTGCAGTTTTCCTCCATGCTCATTAATAAATTTGTGTGCTTTTTCTCCTTTTAATCCACCTTTTATTAGTTGATTTTTCAGTGAACCTTGAGAGGGCAAAGGGGAAGTTTTCTCTTGGCCTTTCCAGTGTTCAAAGACTGTATGCAAAGTGAATATAGACACAAAAGAGTATATCCTATATAATTACATTTATAAGAAACTCAGAAAAGAGAAATCTAGTTTATAGTGGCAGCTAGTAAATCAGTTTTGTCTGCGGCTGGGTGAGGAAGGTAGTGATTGACTGGGAAATGGCGTGAGAAAAGCTTTTGGGACAACGCAGATGTTCCATAATGTGACTGTGGTTGTAGTCATAACAGAAGTAATTGATATACATAAATACATGTGTATATATTCATCAAAACCTACTGAATTGTACACTTAAAATGTGTACATGTTATTGTATGTGAATTATACTTTATTAAAACTGATTTAAAAAATTAAGTCTGCAACTTTTTTTTCCTTCAAGTTCAGCTACATGTGACCTTCTATGGGAATCATTGCTTGATTTACACAGGCTGGATACATGATTGTCTTTGCATTCTTACATCACGTGATTTCCTCCATTTTTTTATGTATCACATGCACGGCATCTGTGCCATGATAGTGCTCAACACAGTAGATAATAAATGGTTTCTTAATAAATATTTTTAAATGCTTCATAGTTGCATAAAATAATTAAGAGTTGATTATAAGGAAACATCTGGCATTTTGGAAAATAATCTTATGCACATAGCTAGGCAAACATATTAACACTCTGCAAAAACAAAAAGGAATTGAAATACAGTTGGCCTCAGACAAAGACAGGTATTTACAGATTCACATAAACTGTACAGACCATGGCAGTAGCACTTCATAAATATGAACTCCAATCTATGTCTTAGTTACTGATTCCTTTATTTGTGCCTGTTCTTTATTTACCCTCTGAAGATTTTTCATTCTGGTAGACTTCAGTAAAACATGATTATCCAATTAAATATATCTTAATTTGACTAGAACATTTCAAAACAAGCTATCTTGGAAGTTGGTGGAAAAACATAAATTGGCTGTTGTGAGGTCAGTTGTATGTCCTCAGTTCATTCAGTTTGATTTGATTGGTCACATGGTTCAGAATATGCCACCCACTCTCTCTCTCTCCCTTTTTTTTTTTTTTTTTTTTGAGACAGAGTCTCGCTCTGTTGCCCAGGCTCCTAGGCTGGAGTGCAGTGGCACAATCTCTGCTCACTGCAACCTCCCCAACCTGGGTTCAAGAGATTCTTCTGCCTCAGCCTCCCAAATAGCTGGGACTACAGACATGTGCCACCACGCCTGGCTAGTGCCACCCATTCTCATGGGATATACTATTCTGCTTTCATCAGCTGGGGCTGTGGACGGGACAATAGGAGGTCTTCAAATAACTCATTTGCGTGCTCTTCCTATGTCTGTCTGGGTTTTCTTCTGGTCCTCTAGCTTCCTCCCACATCCCAAAGATGAGCTGCGGGAACAGACTGTGGCCCCCATGACCCTGAACTGCAATAATTGGGTAAAAAGTCATCTGAGTTGTTTTTATTCATCTTTTCTAAATATATGCGTAGCTTACATTCATTTCAATGTTTAATGTTAGAAGTGTTTCAGATTTTATTTAGAAGTTTGATGAGTTTTTGTGATCAGAAATATGCTATAAGAACTTAACTCTTGTTAATATCCATTAGCATATGGTGAAACTGGTTTTATTATACTTCATTTCACTTGAAGTCACAGTTACCAAGAACATATCAACAACATTAAGTAAGGACTTACTGTATTTAGTTTAGAAACATCCTTAAAAATATTAGATACCACAAATAAATTAATTAGTGCAAAATCATGAATGAAAGAAAGGGAGAAAGGAAGAAAATAACATTATATGATTGATTTGCTTATGACAATTCAAACAATATAATGAATAAAAAAGGAAAAAGTAGGTTATTCTTCTATTTGCATATAGTAGATTACATATATTAAAATAATGAGATATAATAAAAGTATAAGAAAATAGTGGAACTGATGGTCATCTATTTTTCTATCATAATTATCTATTGTTATATAGGTATGAACAGTTTCTAGTTGCATAGGTCTGTAATCTACATTCTTGGTCATTTTAGAGTATTGTAATTGACATTGTCTGTCATTTCCATGACGTTATTCTAGATACTACTGTGTCTTCCAAATAATTTTTAATTCATCGAATGATCATCAACATTGTTTTAGTTTTTGAAAAGCACCATATACATGACTATCTTTCAGGTGTAAATAACAGACATCAATTGTAATAATAAAAATCTATAGCTATTTTAGGGCAAAATTTTGTGTTTCCTAATGTAGGTATATGTATTTCAAATAGGTAGATATTTGTATAGTTATAAGAATAAGTTGGTATAATTACTATGATACAGTGAAGAAAATTAGCCAGTCTTAATTAAAAAGTGTATGTATGTGGCTTCATCTATTTCTACTGCACATTAATATTATATTTTCCTAGACTTAGCATTCATTAGATTTTACTTATTTTTTGTCCAGAGCTTATGCAAGTGAAATGAAAGGCTCTGAGCACAGCTTCTACCATGCACAAAACATCTGCGATTATTGCCACTATGTAGCTGATGGACCATAAAGCATGATGCTTTTGAAAGGCCAAGTATAAAGCAGAGCTGTTAAAATGTATCACACCATTTTATAGATTAAGAAAGTGCTAAAATGATATGGTATTTTATATGATATTTGAAAGATGCCACAACAATTAGACAAAATGACCCCATAAAGCATTTGTTAGGTTTAAAAAAGCAGCCCCTCATAATTTAAATCACTTGTTTGACATTTTACACAAAACCCAGGGGCAAATCTCATTTTTATGGGAAGAAAAATTATCAAATGCCTTGCATATTCCTCTCTTGATTCAAGAAGATCTATTGAATGTGAAGGAGAACAGTCTTGTAGGTCCAACAAACTTGGCCAAATTGTATACTGCCCAGAATTGACTTATAAAATTTCCTGGAGGTCAATTAAGTTATTTGAAAATGAATATACAGGTGGAGATGAAGATTTAATGTATGATATCAGGCACACAACAAATATTTTTTCAAAGCTCCCAGGACTGCAATATAAAAATTGGAATATTTTAGTGGTTGTAATTGAGTGTGGTGGCACTGTATACTGCATGGAAAGTGGCTTTTTGGGTTTGGCTTTTTGTTGGGTTTGGTTTATTTTAGGAATCAGTTATGCCAATTTTGGAATTCTCAGACTTTCATTTTTAGGCATCTAAAAGTAAAACTTAATGCATTCAGATATTTGTCATTAATGAAGTGAAATAACATATTTGAAATAAAACAATAGCAATTATTTTTAATAAACATAATTATGTTCTCATCACATTAAAAATTTTCCAATAGAAATATTTTACTTGCATAACATTTTATAATTTATAAATCCATTCATATATTGTGTTATAGATTACTTTTGGATTTTTGGATTATCCCTAATTTTTTTTTTTTTTTGAGACAAGGTCTTTTTCTTGCTCTGTCACCTGTGCTGGAGTGCTTGGCTCACTGCAGCTTCTGCCTCCCAGGCATAAGTGATCCTCCCTTCTCAGCCTCCTGAGTAGCTGGGATTACAGGCGTGCACACCACACCTAGTGTGTGTGTGTGTTTGTGTGTTTTTTTTGTAGAGACAGGGTTTCACCCTGTTGCCCAGTCTGCTTTTGAACTCAGATGAGTTCTGATGGTCTGCAGTCCTCAGCCTCCCACAGTGCTGGGATTATAGGTGTGAGCTACCATTCCTGGCCCTTAATTGCCTTTTTTTCTACTCTCCAGATTCCCTGTTCATTCTGGGAGACACAAAACTCCACATGTATAATAGAATCCATATCCTTCTGTCACATGGCTTTGATTTCTTCATCTTTAATATTTTCATATCACTCTAATTTAGCCATATTTTCTCATAATTATTGTATTAGTTCCTTAGGGATGCTGTAATAAATTACCACAGTTTTTCTGGCTTAAAACAACAGAAAGTTTATCCTCACCGTTCTAGAGGTCAGAAATCCAAAATCAAGATATTGCAGTGCTACACTCCTCTGAAGTCTGAAGGAGAGAATCCTTTCTTGCCCCATCCACATTCTAGTGGCTCCAGGAATTCATTGGCTTGAAACTGCGTAATTCTTTTTTTTTTTTTTTGAGACAGCATTTATCTTTTTTCTACCAAGCTAAAATTCTATGACTCATCACATAAATTCTTTTCCAATAAATGTTTCTTTCATCATTATATTGCAAATACTTACTAAATCTCTGACCTTAAAACAATTTAACCAACTGTTCTGATCTGCACACAGGATTCTCAAAGCTGCTGAATTAAAGTGTGTGCATACACACACACACACATGCACATACACACCCCACTGCATTCTTAGGAACTCATGATTTCCAATGCAACCACGCTATCAGTGCTTTATGGCAATCCATTTATATTTTTCTAATTAATGCTCTTAATCTATAGTCATTATTTTTAACCTTCATTTTTTTTCAATTACCTAAGATCTTCTGGTGCCCTTTCAAACTCAACTTCCTTCAGTAAAATCTGTTATGCTAACCTGACCCCTACCTTCCAGTTACAGTGGAACGGGCATCCTTTACCTTTTACTGCAACCTGTGCTTTTCATTCACAGTGTTTCCAGAAGCTTATGACCACATCAAGTTTCAGCAATTCACTAGAAGGGCTCCTAAGACTCAGTATATAATTAAACTCATGGTTATGATTTACTACAGAAGATAGGATACACAGGAACATTAGCAAAAGAAAAAGGGAAGGGGGTAAAGTTCAGAGGAAACCAGGCACAAGCTTCTAAGAGTCCTTTTTCAGTGAAGTTACACCAGACACCCTTAATTCCTCTAGCAATGAGTTGTGATGACATGCGAGAAATGTCTGTGTACCAGAGAAACTCATTAGGAACTCAGTGCTAAGTATTTTTTGTTGGGGGCTGGTGACACACAGGCACTCCTTTCCTAACGTGTCCAAATTTCAGACTACTAGAAGAAAAGTAGGTCTTCATCATAAACCATATTGTTTGAACAAAGGTCTTAGGCATTGTGAGCCAAGCTGATTATTCCTGAGAATGGTGGGAACCCTCCTGATATCCATATTCCCTGATGCCAGCCGAGGGCCAAACTTGTAAACTTTGTAGAACTTTGTAGGACTGTCATTTCATGCCTTTCCTTTTCTGAATGTGTGGTCTTCCTTTCTTTCCTCAGGAGGCTTGCCCTTTATCTATTAGCTTCTTTATTTCCTATACTTCTCTGCTGCTACACTCTGTTCCTCTCTTTTTGTATTCCAAACAGCATTCAAGCAATCTCAGGTCTTTCACACCTTAGGAGATGAGAATAAAAATACCATCAACTCATGTTTTTAATGAGCTATTACTATGTTCATCTTTACACATAAAAATATTGAAAGAATCCTCAACCTTGCAACTTGCACTTAACTCTTATTCACCCAACCACTGTCACACTCTATCCATAAATATCTCACTGTAATTGCTTTACTATAAATCACCCACTGATAAATCAATCACTGATGAGTGATGTTCTCATTGCTAGATAAACCCAAAACTTTGATCATTTTAATCTGCCAGCAGTAGGTAAACTGTTGACTTTGCGTTCCCTTGAGATTGTTTTGTTTCTCTCCCATCTCTCAAATCTCTTCTCAGGGATCTTTTTCTCTGTTCATCCCCTAAATGTTGACTTGGCACAGTACTTTGTTTAAGCCCACTTAATGCCTCAATAGATTGACAGGGTATTCTTTGCTGTCCATGGATAAGATGTTGCCGTGTAGATGAACATACCTTGATTGATTTTAAAAAATGTAACTAACCTAAATTTCTCATGTGCTAAAAACATTTATTAGGAAGCTATTTGGTAAAAGGGCATACCCTTATTTACTTTTTTTAAGTCTGTCTTAAGATCAGACATTCCCCAGCCAAATCTAGTAGACAACCGCCACAGGAATTGGTCCCTGTCCATTTCTGGGATCTCGTCCAGACATCTGATTAATCAGATTCTGTTTGCCAGGCTTTGTATTAGCCACTTGTGGCAGACACATTTAATTGCTTACACAGTCTTCTTTTCCCTTTTCTCCTTACTAACAGTAGGGACTTCTGAGTGATTATGCAGTTTCTATAATGCACATCTCCAGGGCACCTCATGTGCAACAAGGTAACCCTGGAACATGATCCCTATTTTATTTAAGGCAGCAATAAACCTAGCTCAAGGCTTAAACAACTGAACCCATAAATCAGTATTTTTAAATCTCTTTGGATGATTCTAATGCCCGCTAAATTTAAGAAATACTGTCAAAATTAAGTGTGATGATATCATTCCCCAGCTTCCTAGACTTTGAATAGCTAGGAGTGACCAATCAGGACCAATAAGTCTGTAAAATAGCCATCTGGGTGATGTTCTAAAAAAACTGTTGCTTTCTTGATTAAAAATGGAGTGCAAACTGCTCATATGGTCTTTTCCTTTAGTCTCTCTGTGTCCTTTCAAGCCAGATATGTTTGGAACTGAAGCGTTCATCTTGAAACCATCAGGCAATGAAGATAATGATCAAAGTCAGCACATTAAGAACGGCAGAGCAGAAGATGGGAAAAGCCTGTGTCTTTAATTGCATTGTTAAGCAACTGAACCAACTCTCTACCTATAAACTTCTTGGGTAAGAAAAAGAAACTCCTTTCTTTAAGCCACCATTAATTATGAGTTGCATTATTTACAGCTTTGAAGAATCATTATTTGGCTCTTCTCATATTAGTTGGTGTAAACTGGAAATTCCCTATGTAAGGAGATTCCATCCTTTAACAGTGCTGCATGCAGGAAAGTAACAATCAGTTGTCATCAGCTTACACATGCAGAGACATGTTGCAAACATATATGACCCTTGATATTCGGTAGTAGGAACTGAAGCAGCCTCCTAATTGTGAATCTACCCTGCATTCAGGGATTCTTAAGAATAGTAGAATTAGTAATAATAATATAATATCCAATATTTATCAAGCACTTATATACCAGTTACACACTAAACACTTCATATGCATTATTTCCATCTAATTCTGACAACCATTCATTTTATTTTCTCCATTATAGACATAAAGGAATGAAAGCTTGGAAAGAGTAAAATTAGCTTTCCCATAGTTTGACAGCTGTTAAGTGCTGTAGTTAGAAATTAAACATAGATATTTTGGATTCACAGGCTGTACTCTTAATCACTAAGAACTTCCGTATCCTTATCTAGCCCAAGCTTATTCTATAAATTCTAGAACAATGTGTAGCTGTGTACTAGACACTTCCAATAATAATTTCAAATGATGTAAAAGAAATATATATAACCCCAAAACTAAGCATCCATTTTGAAATAAATTGAGTTCTAACCTTTACACATTTGTCTGAACAAAAAATGTTTCTTCCATCTTATATTCCTGCTTATAGATTCCTCATATCCAATCAATCATAAAGTCACATAGATTAATGATTTTTGTCTTTTAATATGATTACATAAAAGGTAGTAAAATCAGTTGAGTGGATCATAGTGAATATTTTAAAAATACAATAGAAAATGTTAGAATAACATAATATTGTCTGAAACTTTCTTTTTACAGATACGCCTATAAGTGTGTGTGTGTGTGTGTGTGTGTGTGTGTGTGTGTGTGTGTATGTAGTGAGAAGTGATATTAAATACATTTTCTAAATACTTTAGGTTGTGGCAAAAAAAATTTATCAGACTTTTGTCAATGGTATCTCCTAAATAACTCTTAAATCCACCCATTTCCTTTCATTTATTTGCATTTCTACTCTCCTACTTTAGGACCTCCTAAATTTTTGACAGACTTCTTAATTGTTCTTACCACTTCTGGTATTTCTACTTGCTATCTATTTTTTGTACTGCAGTCCTGATTAGTTTTCAAAGGCAAAAATCAAACAATATTACCCCTCTGCTTAAGAATACTCAGCATTTTTTTTTACACTGCCCTTAAGTTTAAGTCTAAAGTACTTAACATGGTATATAATGTCCTTTTAAGTTCTAGAAACTTCTTACTTCTTCAATCTCACAGTCTCATCTCTCATCCCCTCATTATATATAATCTAGAACAGATGAGAGATGAGACTGGCAAGGTAAGAAGTATACAAATGTATAAAAGTCAAGTGAACTATTGGTCAACTGTAAGCTGACCAAACATGCTCTTCAACCTCTAATTTTTCAAGACAATTCTGCTAAGTGGTAAGAAATAGCTGCTGAGCTTTATTTGCTATGTGATTATTTCATCCACCTAGAACAATCTCTCTGTTTATCATCTCTTCCTTCTTTGACTAATTACTACTTAAAGTACTTCACATTGCTTCTTCCTGTAAGACTTTCTTGTGCATTTAAAAAAACTGTTCATCTGGCTGGGTGCGGTGGCTCATGCCTGTAATCTCAGCCCTTTGGGAGGCCGAGGTGGGCAGATCAGCCAGGCATAGTGGCGGGTGCCTGTAATTCCAGCTACTCGGGAGGCTGAGGCAGGAGAATTGCTTGAACCTGGAAGGCAGAGGTTGCAGATCGTGCCACTGCTCTCCAGCCTGGTGACAGAGCAAGACCGTCTCAAAAAAAAAAAAAATCTGTTTACCTTCTAGGGTTTGATGCATCCAGAACTCTTTACAAGCTCACATTATGCCTACTTAAGCTTAAAAAAAAAGTAATTTGTTTATTCAACTCACTTGGGCACATATCTTGGGGACTGGACAGCATCCCTAGACAGTAAATACCTTTCACAGTCACACATACACATACGCACACGCCACTGATGGCATATGGTCTGCATCATAGTCCTTGCCACCATAACCTGCCATTGCCTGTTTACTTATCTGTATTCCTTACTAGACAGTAAGACTGTGGATGCGAAAGCTTTATCAGCCCCATTCATCGGGATATCACCACTGCCTACTGCAGTTCCTGGCACATTGTAGATACTAATTCCTTTATTCAATAAGTATAAATGGAGTATCTTTCATGTGTCAGCCAGTATGCTAAGCACTAGAGATACAAAGGTGAACAAAATTATCAATATTCATGCTTTCAATGAGCTTGAATTCTAGTAGAGGGTAGCAAGAAAAAATGTAATTCATGTGACTCAAATTGAGGTTAAAGGCTTTATTCACCTGATATGAATTAAAGGAGCTGCTGAAGACTAAGTAATTTCCTGAGCCAAAGCATGCCTCAAGTTTTATAGGGCAAAGAAGAGAGAAAGTGAGTGAGTCATTGTGCTCTGGCTCAGCTTGCAGTTTTGCTCATCTAAAAGTGCTGGAAACTTTTTGATTGTTCCAGTTTTCTGCCCTTTCTTTGAGATTATTGGTGCAATCTCAAAATAGTTCCTTCCAGAGATGTTTTTGTAAGCTTTGAAGGAATCAGGTGAGGAAGAGGTAGGCAAGAAAGAAAGTAAAGGAAGGGAATAAGGAAGGGGGAAGAAGAAGGAGAGAAGACATGCATCTACCATTTCTGATTTATTTTACAAATGATAATTATTCACATTTTTCGGAGTGCTTTACAAAATCATTTCCTTATTGTGCTAAGTGCTTTATAAAATCTGATCATTTAATACAACCACCTCATTAGGAGGGTTATAGATGAGAAGACTGAGTCATGGAGAGGTTAATTAACCTGTCCAGGGTTATATATCTAAAAAGTTGCAGAACTGCAGAACCAGACTGTGAGAGAACCTATGCTCTTACTCACCAAAATTAACTGCTCCTCAATAAATAATTATTGAAAAAAATAAATAACAAGTATTTTTCCCTTAGAAGCTAGAAACAAATGCTCTTAAAACCCACAACACTAATCAGGTATTTTACTGACAACCTAGTTTTAAGAAGCTAATCTGAGCACTGCTGCACAGAATCTACTTAGTATTCATGATTTGAGGACTTATTCCAATCTCCCTAGGATTCTTCTCTAAAAGACTGTCTAAGGAATACTAATATAAATGAGAATTATTTTATATCTTCCAGCTTAAAATGGAAAGCATAATACTATATAAATAAAATATTATAGATAGTACTTTACTGAACATAAAGACAACTGTTCTTTTTTATTATATCATTAATAGACATTTAAATTTCCTGCTTGAAGAAAAAATGTTAAATGAAGTAGTAATATTTGAGTTTAATTTTAATGCAAAATATGCTTCCACATCAAATAAAATGTATGTTAATGAGCCTAGCTCATTCTATCCTACTCTCAGAGAGTCTATCTTCAGATAATATGGAATTCTTCTTAGTCTGACACGGAGACTGAGAAGGAACCACTAAATTCACTATGTAGAGTTTGGTGGCACAATGCATCCCCTGAACTTGTAATGCAATATAGTATAAAGTGAGGAAGAATAATAATCTGGAAACCTAAATTCTGGTTTTATTTTTGCTATTTGCCTGAAGTTATTTAGGTAAGATGCTTGACTTTACTTACCTTTTTGAAAAATGGGTGAATTATAACTGTTTTCCTGTATCCTAAGAGGCTGAAAATCTTCTATAAGATGTAAAAGAGTCTTATATACTTTAATAAGCTTATAATTATATACACATAGAAATAAAATTACAAGATTATATATCTCTCTAAGGAGACTTGAAGAAAGACTTTTAACCATTTAGAATCTAGTTTTCTCATTTGTAAAATAAATGTATCATCTAGATTACCATTAATGCTATTTTGAACTCTAACTTTCCAGGTATACACATAAGAGGACCATATAACTTTGAGCAGGAACATTAGGGTGAAAGAGTGGTTTGGTTCACTGTGTTTCTACAAGCTTCTCATTGCTGGTCCAACTGCTCCCCCCAGACTTCACACTAAACTATATCTCAACCTTTTCTCACTTCAGTAATTCCCCCTTGTGAGTGTCAGAATCATTCAAAAAGGCAAATGTGGCAATACAAGTTCTCTTCTGTTTTACAAGTAAATTTTTTACCACAGAGGAAAGTTTGAATTTTTTAGTAGAGCATTAAGAGCTCTCCATATTATGCATGCATTTCTAGTACCATCTACTACAAGTTTCTAACCTTAGCATTTGAGGTAACATTTTGTAGAGTCTTAAAGACCATAGTAAAAAAAGTTTACTTTAGTTCTAAGATTGATGATAAGAAATTGGCAGTTTTAAGTCTGGGAGTAAAATCATTCTCAGTTTTATTTTAAAAGTCCCTCTCACTGCTGTGTGACAATTGGAATACAGAGACATAAATTTAAAAAATAGGGAAAGGTAGAAGCAATTTAATAATTCAGGGTTTTTGTGGTTTGCAATAAGATAGTGGTAGAAGAAGTAAATAATGTGGATAGATTTAAGATATATTTTAGTAAAGTTCTTGTCACACAATTTGATTTTAGATTGAATACAGGATGATAACTAGAGAATTGCTCTGAGCTTCTGGAAAGATCGCAGTGCTATTTAAAGAGAGAAAGACTTTTACATTGGAGTTTGAGGTGCCTATTAGACATAGAACTTTAAAGTGGGCAGTTTGAATTCAGTGTAAAGATCAAGTGAGAGAGTGGGGAGGGAGTGTTATCAGCATACAGAAAGCATTTAAAACAACTGAAACACAATGAGATCACATGGAGAGTACACAGATGGTGAATAGATGAAGGCTCAAGACCAAGCCCTGGGGAGGAAACAGCTGGTTAAGAAGGGCTAAAAAGATTAGCCATTGTGATAAGAAGAAAAATCAGAATATTGGATGACATAGTAGCTGCATTAGTTTCCTATTGGTGTTGTAACATATTGCTACCAATGTAGTGGCTTAAAGTCACTGGCTTCAAGAAGTCAGTGGCTTAAAGAAGTGTATTTTATTACATTTCTGGAGGTCAGAAGTCGAAAATAGTTTAGCAAGGCTGCATTCCATCTGAAGGTTCTAGGGGAAAATCTGTTTCTTGATCTTTTTCAGTTTCTAGAGGCTTTCTGAATTAATTGGCTCATGGCCCTGCATCACCCTGGCCTCTACTACCATTGTCACACCTTTGACTCTGACCCTCCTGCATCCCTCTCGAAAGGACTCATGTGATTACATTAGTCCTACCCATATAGTCCAGGATAATCTCCACTTCTCAAAACTGATTTGAGTCACATCTGCAAAGTCATTTTTATCATGGAAATTAACATATTTTAAAAATCCTAAGATTAGGCATGGACATCTTTGGTTGAGGGAGGCATTACTCAGCCTACCACAGTAGCAGACATTCAAGTGTATCATACAGAGAAACTGGTCAACTATGTTAAATATTGCAGAGATGTTGAGTGCAATAAAGACAGAGAAGTGACTATTGGATTTGGCAACTGAGAGTATTTTTTAACTTTTGACAGCTACGTTTTTAGCACTAGATTGACCTGGATTAAAGAATAATTGAGAAGTAAGAAAGTAAAGATGATGAGTACAGAAATTTATTTTAAGAAGTTTGGTTAGGGAAGGGAATAGAGAAACAGAAATTGGAAGAAGAGGTGGAGTTAAAGGAAAACCTGTTTTAAAGATGAAGTTACTAGATGTTTTTTGCATGTAAATACACATGATCTAATAAAGATGAAATGTTTTGTGATATGCAAGAGGAATAAATAATTGCAAAAGTGACAGCCATGAGAAGGAAAAAGAAAGGATCAAGGGAATAATCGGGTAATTGGACAGGTTAATTTTTAAAGATCAGAGACACTTCACTTCTTTCATCCATAAAAGCAGCAGGGAAGACAGAAAACCTTTACAGATGCAGAAACCTGAGAATTTGGTGGTTGGAACATGAGTGCATACCTTTTACATACATTCTCATTTCTCAATGAATTTTAAGATGATTTATTCAGCTGAGATTTTCAAGGTGGGTTGAGTTCTAGAGGGAAAGCTTGCGTCATAGAACAGCATTCTCAAGATAGCGCATGGGAAACTAAGTAACATTGTTGAACTGCGTACTCAGTGCTTATTTGAGTGTGTGGTCATTAAAATTAAACAAGTTGTCACAGTTACATGATTTTTTTTTCCTCCAATATCTGGCTGCTTGTAGGCACTGATAAATTTGTTCATTATGATTTAATCGAATTTGGCTTTTGAACTGTAAGAAAACTGGGGAAAATAAGTTGATACATTTCTGTGGATAAATTGTGCCGCTATCCATTTGTTGATCAAACCTCACATCTAATCCATAGTGAAACTCCATCACAATGTTCCAAGTAAAGCTCAAACTCATTCTCTTCTCTTTATTTACCTTCTATCATCACAGTTTTAATCCAAACTTGCATTAACTTTTGACTAGATTACTTCAATATCAACTTAACCAGCTTTCTCTCATCCATTTTCCATTGCAAACAAAACAGAAATAAACTAATAACTTTATCCTGTCCTCCTCCTATTCCCATCTTGGGAAAATGCCTCAGTTATTCTTCATTGCTATTAAAGACAAAAACATTTACATATACCTTTAAGGCTCTAAATATTTTGATCTCTTCAAATGAATGGCATATCATCCTTTTCTTCATCTTGCTATCTCAGTATTCCAGCCACCTAGAAATTCCTAGTTCCTCAAACAGTCTACGTTGCTCAAGGCCTTAACGATGTTTTCTTCTTCAGGAACACAAATCGTTTCTCTCTTAACCTAATCACCACTCACTCGGTTCTCAGATACACCTTGACTGCTTCAAAGAAAACATCTGGGACCTTGAACACTGTGATACTGTGATATAATAAAATATATATATTTGATCTTTGTACCTGGTTCCTGGCACAAGAAATTTTAAAACTATTGGAATTTCCCATGTGATCAGGATGAGAGAACCATCTTTTTTTATTCATAAAAAGCCCTTTTTTGGGAGGCTGAGGTGGGTGGATCACCTGAGGTCGAGAGCTTGAGACTAGCCTGACCAACATGGAGAAACCCCATCTCTACTAAAAATACAAAATTAGCCAGGCGTGGTGGCGCATGCTTGTAATCCCGGCTACTCGGGAGGCTGAGGCAGGAGAATCGCTTGAACCAGGGAGGCGGAGGTTGCGGTGAGCCAAGATCGCACTATTGCACTCCAGACTGGGCAACAAGTGCGAAACCCCCTCTCAAACAACAACAACAAAAAAGCTCTTTTCAATTTTACCTGAATTTATGCTAATGAGATGACTCTTGGTGGGCCTCTAGATAGCTTTAGGATGGGAGCTGGTTGCCTTCTGAACCATTATTAGACAGTTGGAACTTTCAGTCCCATCCCAGTTGGCTAAGGCTGGGAGAGGGACTAGAAATTGAGCCAATCACCAATGGCCAATGATTTAATTATTAGTGCCTATGTAACAAAGATTTCATGAAAACCCTGTAGGAGAAGGCTCTAAGCACTCTCGGGTTAATGAAGAAACTGAAGTACTGGAAGGATGGTGTGACCAGAGAGGCCATAGACAATCAACAGCCCTGACCCTCATACTTTATCCTATACATCTTTTAATTTTTGGCTGTACCTGAGTTGCATTTTTAATAATAAAATATTAAATGTAAACACAGTATTTTCTTGAGTTTTGTAAGATTTTCTAGGGAATTATCAAATTTGAGGAGGGGGTTATAGGAAACCTCCTCTTTCACCAATGACTTTATAGCTAGTCAGTAAGTATTACAAGTGGCCCAGACTTGTTTTCAGCATCCATAGTTGGCACTGTCTTGTGTGACTAAGCTCTTAACCTGTAGGGTCTGCAATAATCCAGAGAGTTAGTGTCAGAATTGAATTAAATTGTAGGACACCCGTTTGATGTTGGGAGACTTGGAAAATTGATTAGTGTGAGAAAAAAGCACATACACCTGTGGTGTCAGAAATGTTGAGAAAATTAATCTTAGTAGTAGTAAACATAAATCAGGACCCTGAACCCAATGATTATTTACTAAAATCACATATAAAGGTTTAAACATATATATTTTATGAAATTATACCATCAATGACCATCCCAACACTAGATTATAAATTGCATAAGTAGAGGACCAGTTTCATTTGTACCCAGCATTTTGTCTCTAATGCTTATTATATTGTCTGGTGCGTAGCAGCTAATAAATATCTGTTGGGTGAACACAAGCCATCATTAATATGTAATACCAATTCTATGCCCTGATAGTGAATCTGGTACTCTTGTTATTTTAGATACCAACATTATCAAATGTATTTGATATGCATGGGCATTAATGGGCGCTAGCTGACTTGAATTATATACATATATACTGTGTGTATATATATATACATATACATATATACTGTGTATATATATACATACACATATATACTGTGTATATATATACATACATACACATACATACATATGTATATACATACATACACATACATACATATGTATATACATACATACACATACATACATATGTATATACATACATACACATACATACATATGTATATACATACATACACATACATACATATGTATATACATACATACACATACATACATATGTATATACATATATACACATACATACATATGTATATACATATATACACATATATACATATACATACATATATGTATATATACATATACAGTATATGTGTATATATACTTGAATATTTTTATATACAGTACATATATACTTGAATATTTATATATATTCTGTTTTTATGTGTATACACATATACATAACATATATACCAATATATAACTTCTCAGGAATATTCTTGCCTAGCATATAAGTTTGTTATTATATTTTCCAAACCAAAGGGCTTCAGCTTGTAAGAAAATGAGAAATAATTAGCAATCTTCAATTGAGTTACAATGTATAATCAGCATTACTTTTCAAATAACATACACACAGATATATACATATCTAAAACACTTATATATTATGTAATTTATTTTATATCTCATACATGTGAATTACACAATACAAGTATACCTCATTTTACTCCTCTTCGCAGATATTACATTTTTAACAAATTGAAGGTTTGTGGGAACCCTACCTGGAGCCACTTATCAGTGCCATTTTTCCAACAGCATATGCTTACTTTGTATCTCTGTATCAGCAATCTTTAGCAATAAAGCATTTTTAAGTTAAGATACACACATTACATTTTAGACATAAGGCTATTGCACACTTAACAGAATACAGTATAGTGTAAACATAACTTATATTTGCAGTGGGAAATCAAAATATTTGTGTGACTCATTTCACTGAGATATTTGCATTATTGTGGTGGTCTGGAACCAAACCCACAATATCTCCCAAGTTATGCTGGTATATAACTTTATATATTTCATATATATAACATGTATTTAATACATATTTTCTCTTCTGTGTTCTTTACAGATTCATTAAAAGAATATATTCCAAAACTGAAGAGAAAAAGCATGAGGATAGAAAGTGGGCCAAAGCTGAATAAAAAATGCCACCTTACTTTTTTTTAAAGTTTATCAGTAATATTATAATAGTATCACACTTTTCTGTATTTTTGCTTTTAAAATATATCACTATCTTTTCAAGCAGCAGTAAAATTTTGCCACATGTGTTTGTACAGAAATAGTTTCTGAATCTAAATGCTATTTAAAATAGTACACAATGATACTTTTGAACTACAGAATGTCTCAAAAAATTAAGAACAGATGTTGCTTAAAATGTTCAAAAACAAAGAGAAAATTAAATTCATCCCCAAATTGAGGAAAAGATTCATAAACAATTTTTTTCTAGTATAAATAATTTGAAATCATAATTTCAGTAGAAAAGTATAAACTTTAAGTATCTTTTATGTTGCAGATACCAAATTGCTTTTATATATAGATATGTTTGTATAAATGTATATATATTTGCGTGTGTGTATGTATATTTGAACATACACACACACAAATATGTGTGTGTATAATCAGCAGATATTTAGAGACATGCCTGGGTCACGTTATTTATTCTTAATAACCGGTGTTACATGATTTATTTTGAAAGAAGGCTTGATAGTGAAAAAAATTTTGTGAATATTTATTCTAGATTTGCTTTTAAAGAAGTCCATTCTGAGCAATATGGTATTTCTGATTTTTTAAGATAACAATCCTCCAGCACCTTTTGAAGGTGCTACATTGTCATTCCATATCATATTTTCAACCCATCTGCTCTTTGCCTTTTGGATTCTAAGCAAGTATGCATAGTCAACTGCAATACCCTACAGCATTCTGGAGTTTCTTATCAGTTAATCAGTTTATGTTTATAAACATATAACAGACCTCATGTCACATCACCAAATGTATTTGAAACAACTAAGCCAAAATGAAATATGGCTAAATGACTGCTCAATTAAAAGGACACACATAAATCTTAAATATGTGTTTTAATTTTGCCACTGCAATTTTAATGAAAATTAATACAAAATTGGTTATGTTTGTTAAAAAAATGCCAAAACTTCTATTATTCTTCGTTGTCAGTATAGGTTGATTGCTCTTAATGGTATTTTGATATTTGGTTTGCTTTGGGTTTCGAATTAATGATTTATTCATTATTTATTTATTTTTGAGACTGAGTCTCTGTCTGTCGCCCAGGCTGGAGTGCAGTGGCGTGATGTCAGCTCACTGTAAGCTCTGCCTCCCGGGTCCAAGCCATTCTCCTGCCTCAGCCTCCCGAGTAGCTGGGACTACAGGTGCCCACCACCAAGCCCTGCTGATTTTTTTTTTTTTTTTTTTTTTTGTATTTTTAGTAGAGACGGGGTTTCACCATGTTAGCCAGGATGGTCTCAATCTCCTGACCTTGTGATCCACCCACCTCGGCCTCCCAAAGTGCTGGGATTACAGGCGTGAGCCACCGTGCCCGGCCGAATAAATGATTTATTATCTGGAAGTGAGCATGCCTCATAGCATTCAATAAAGGGCTGACTTCCTTCCAAAAGTAGAAATAAAGATCCTGATGACAGAATACTTTCTATTTAGCACTTGATCATGACAGAGAAAAAACAAGGGAGAAACAAAGCTTGGAAAGAAGGACAAAAGGACAAAGGAAGAGAGGGAGGAAAGGAGACAGATAGAAAGGAAACAAAGGATAGAGAGAAACAAGTCAGCAAACAGGCCTGTGTTTCTAGATTATAACTTGCAAAGGTATTAACTATGCAGTGTTTATATTTTAGCATTTAGGTTTCTAGCAACTTGACAAGAACTGATAGACACTAAAGAAATGATTGTTGGGCTTGGCGCGGTGGCTTACGCTTGTAATCCCAGCACTTTGGGAGGCTGAGGCAGGTGGATCATGAGGTCAGGAGTTCCAGACCAACCTGACCAACATGGTGAAACCCCGTCTCTACTAAAAATACAAAAATTAGCCAGGCGTGGTGGTGTGTGCCTGTAATCCCAGCTACTCAGTAAGCTGAGGCAGGAGAATTGCTTGAACCCAGGAGGCAGAGGTTGCAGTGAGCCGAGATCATGCCACTGTGCTCCAGCCTGGGTGACAGAGCAAGACTCTTACCTCAAAAAAAAAAAAAAAAAAAAAAATGATTTTTGACCTTAACAGGACAATTAGCCTTGCAGGCTAAAAGAAATATCCCTTTTTCTTGGTATCAAGGAAGCTTTCCTTTTCCTTTTACCTATTGCTAATCTCATCATTGAGTGCTTTTCTAATGCACTATCTATTTTTGTATAAGACAGTGCCTCAAAACTTTGTATCTAAAGACAACGAATATGTATTATCTCATAGTTTCTGGAAGTCAGGATATCGGATGTGACTTAGCTAAGTGGTTAGGTGTAGGGTCTCTCATTAGGTGGTAATCAAGCTGTTGACCAGGACTGAGGTCAACTGAAGGCTTGCCTGGGTCTGGAGATCCCTGCTTCCACCCTCACATCTGTGGCTGTTTATAGGAGACAGTTCCTCTCTATGTGAATCTTTCCATACACCTTCTCACAACATGGTGACCGGCTTCCTCCAAAGTGAGCAATTAAAGAGAGATATTATAAGAGAGATATTGACCAATAAAGAAGCTCAGTGTCTTTTATAAACTAATCTCAGAAATGGCATTTCATCATTTCCACTGTATCCTATTGGTCACACAGAAAACACTGGTATAGTGTGGGAGGAGAGACAAATGGGGTCATTTTGGAGGCTGACTACCACATTGTGCCCTTTGTACATCGATGATTTATGCCTGTACCCCATGCAAATGCACTCATCTCTCAAAAGACCTAAAAGTCTCATCATGTTACAATATCAGCTCAAGGCTTAAGCTTCTGTAATCTGTGTTAGGTTCCCTTGATCTATAGACAAATAGAAGTGGATCTAGACAAAAACCACACCCACAAACCTCTTCTAGTTAAGCCCTTCTCTAACTAATTTGAGCTTCTGCTGAGAGACAACACCCCTGAGCTTTTCACAAGTCCTGCTGTTTTGTTGAGAGTATCTGTGAGTTGTTCCCTTAAATTCTTTAGAAGGAGTTTTGTCTAACTGAACAATACTCTAAAATATCACTATTGGTTAGACTTAAGTATTAATAAAAATGTTATAATCATACTCTTGGCTTTATATTTAGTTCATACTTTTTCATATAGAGCTCTAGAATTCATCTTTGCTCAAAAGGCATTTTTAAATTTTAGCATTATCTGTCATTGGGTGAAACTGATAGTTTTCAAAGTTATCATTTCTATCTGTCATGTTCGAAAGACCTCCTCCTCTAGTTTAGCTCTCCACTCTCACAATTACTAACCATACCAAGGAGATAGTAGCAAGTACATTCTACACTCTACCTAGGAGTGTCCTTAGCCAAATCACCCAGTTCATTTGATACATTTTAATTTCCTGCCAACTGTAGGCAAGAATGTTGCTAGCTTTTCTGTCAACACATAAAAGGAAATTCTTTTCTTCCATTTCCCAAGAAGATTTGCCTCACATTCTTTAAATTCTCAGTGGTAGCCTGATAAAAGACCAAAATTTTTCTAATGCTTGTTCAATGCAATTTAGACTTTCTCTCGCATTAAGGCATTTGTTACAAAGCATGATAATTCCAGGTATCAAAACCTGTTATTACTTAGCTATTGCTGAATAACAGATTACACCAAATTTTAGCAGCTGAAGACAAAAATTATTTTTATCTATATTTGTTTCCTAGGACTGCCATAACAAATTACTACAAACTAAGTGGATTATGACAACAGCGATTTAATCCCTCACAGTCCCAGTGGCTAGTAGTCTAAAATCAAGTTGTGAGCAGGGTTGATTTCTTGTGTAAATTCTGATAGATAATCAATTCCATGCCTCACTCCTAGCTTCTAGTGTCTCTGGCAATACTTGATGTTCCTTTACTTATAGCCTCATCACTTTAATCTCTGCCTCCATCTTCACATTGCCTTTTTCTATACTTGTCTTTTTTCTTCTTTCCTCTCTCATCTTATAAGGACTCATGGGATTTAAGGGCTACCCTAATTTACGGTAATCTCATCTCAAGATTCTTAACTCAATTACATATGCAAAAGATACTTTTTCCAAATAATGTCATATTAATCAGTTCTAGGAATGTATCTTTTGAGGCCACTATTCTACCCACCACATTGTTCATATAGTTTCTGAGGACCAGGAATTGATATGTGTCTTTGCTAGGTAATTCTGGTCTCTCGTGAGCTTCAATAAAGCTTTCAGCTAAGACTGCAATCAACTGATGGCTTGAGCACAGCTGGAGATGGGCTTTCGAGCTGGCACACGTAACTGGAAGGAAGGTACATTTTCTCACAAGGTTGGTTTCTCCCAGGGCTGCTTATAACATGGCAGCCAGTTGCACCCAGAGACAGTATTAATATTTCCAGAGAGAAAGAAAGAGAGAGACCAAGAAGGAAGTCATCTTTGCCTTTTATACCCCAATCTCAGGACTTGGCATCAGTTTTGAGATATTCTGTGGTTACTCTGGCCAACATTTGTCACTGGTACATTGGGTGAGGAGACACAACATTAGTGTAAATATCAGGAGATAGGGATCTCTGGGGGCTACCAAACCCATACTTCTGTTTATTCCAGATTGAGTCTCAATTTTCCATACTATTGCTTTAGGACAATCCAAATATTGTGATAATCAGGGCATAATTATCAAGGTTTATGATACCGCATCAGTGAGGGAAGACATAAAATGCTTGAAGTCAATCAGCATTCTGAGAAATAAGTTTAATGGTATACCATACAGTGCTTGGCCCACGGTAACTACTTAATATATATTAATGTATGTCATAGTGCCTCCCTCCTCAAGCTCTTCCTTCCCTACCCTACTTACCAAAAATTCCACTTTATCTCAACCCCATTTCCAATGACACAATATCTGACATTCTCTATTTGGATGGAACAAAAAGAAATAAGCATTAAGCCTGAGGTTGTCTCTAAAAATGAAGGTAATTCATAATTAAAATCTCTGTGGAACAAAGATTCAAAATCATTTACATCCTTGTCTATGTATTTTTTTCTGTGACATATAAAAGGTATATGTATGTATCTGTATGTATGTATAAACTATATGATAAGGGAAATATGTATGTCTATATCTATTTATCTATAGCTAATTTATACCTATCTACTATCCATATATCGAAATTAAAGACAGAAAGAAATAGGTATTTACTGAATGGCAAGTATCTAGTCTATAAACCCCAACCTGGCAAGACAGAAAGTAAGAAACTTTTGATGATATTCAAAGGAACAAAAATGAAAAGTTGATTGTATATTAGTAAGAGCCTAATTTAATTTCTCAAAATACAACAGCCAAATCTTTGATGACTATAATACTCTAGGAACTTAAATTTGACTAGTTTTTCCATCATTGTTTGTTTTACTCTTTTTCTTTATTTCTGTCTGAACAGAACACACAAACATACATACTCCACGTACACTCACATCATACCACAACTTAACAGAACTGAAAATTTCTGATTACTTTCTTCTAAAATTTAAGAAAGTAGGAATCAAACTGTGAGACATCATTCTATTCCAGTTAATCGATTTGGAAAAAGAAAACAACTGAGAAGAAGGCAAGTCATTCTCTGACATTGATGGGAGGGATGGTTTCATAAGGGTTCAAGCTGAGAAAAATCATCATTTTTTCAGAACAAGCATTTAAGAATCACTTCCCTCTCTAGTTCCCTATTTATGAATTTCTTTGAAACTCTGACATTGCCCCAACTAGACACAGTTCCAACATATATTTCTATAATGCGGCTCTTGGTGAATATACCAATATTTTGGATGAGAACAAGTTCTTATTCTAATAATCTAGCAGGTAATTAACTGTGTGGACAAAGAAGTTACTACAGAAGGAGATATTTACTTTCCACCTGAGAAAACACATATACATATTTTCTAATGGAATGCATATTTTTATTGCTGACAGCCACTATTATATTATTGTTCTATTTTGCCTCATCTACAGTTTTAATGCAGCATAAACTGGTATAGATATTAAGGACTATAAGAACTTCAAATGAAATGGGAGTATTGTCAAAAAGAATGACAAGAGGAACAGAAAGGCAAAGAAGGAGAAAAAAGAGAAAGAGAGAGGTAGGGAAGAAGAGAGAAAAATACAATCACCCCTCCAGAGCTATGAATTATACATCTGCAGATTCAACCAACTGCAAATCAAAATTGTACTACACCATGTTATGTAAGGAACTTGAGCATCCAGCAGATTTTCACATTTGTCCAGGGGAAATACCGAGGGATGACTGTTATTCAAAGTTATAAACTTCTTGAAAAGATCCAGCATTACATGTTACACATACTTTAAAATTTTTAAATAATGCAGAAAATAGAATAGAAATAACTTTCTATATTTCTCTACTATGCAAAGACTCAATTAATGAAATAATTGATATCAATCTACCTAGTTACTTTTTAAGGACTCTGCATTTATTCAAATACCTATCTAAGATATGAATGTTAAGTTCTGAATGAATGAAGGATGTGCCATCCCCAAATATGCTGAATTGGTGTATTGATTATCTCAAGCTGAAAACATTGGAGAAATTGTAATTTCAGAAATGGCTAGCCGACCTGTCTCTTCCTGCATGCAGCAAGCTGTAAAGATTCCTCTGGGGCCAGGCATGGTGGCTCATGCCTGTAATCCCAGCACTTTGGGAAGCCGAGGTGGGAAGATCACCTGAGATCAGGAGTTCGAGACGAGCCTGGCCAACATAGTGAAACCCCATGTCTACTGAAATTCAAAAATTAGCCGGGCATGGTGGCAGGTAACTGTTATCCCAGCCACTCAGGAGGCTGAGGCAGGAGGATGGCATGAACCCTGGAGGTGGAGGTTGTAGTAAGCCGAGATCATGCCACTGCACTCCAGTTTGGGCAACAGAGCAAGACTCCATCTCAAAAAAAAAAAAAAAAAAAAAGATTCCTCTGGCAGGGATACCCTTCCTATACCAGGGTGAGAAAATAGCCCTTTTCACCAGAGACTTGAAATTGAGCACGCCAGGGACCTGAATAAACATACTTATTGAAGTAAACCTTGTCTTCCACTGGTTTTACACCTCCCCCACCCCGTATGTCTCTTAGTGATTCCTCTCAAAATTTGCTGTCTCTAGATAGATTCCCTTTGTCCTGCCATTTTTTTCAAATTTATTGTTCCTTGCCTAAAAAATATAATAGCATCTTCCTTTGGCTACTTCTTTGGAGTTCATTCTCTTGTAAAGATTCCTGTGTACATGCAAAATTAATAAAAATTTGCATGCTTTTTTCTTGTTCATCTGCCTGGTGTCAATTTGATTTCTTGATCTAGCTGAAGAGCACACATAAAAACTTAAGGGGGTTTGAAGGGGATCTCTGGCCCCTTACAAAAGCATCTAACACAAGTAAAATAGATTTTGCATATGCAGCTTTCTTATACATTTAGTATATTGGTTTATATGTGACAAAAATATCTTCTAGGTTGAATTTTTATTTTCCTGTTGTTTGAATTTCAAGGAATAGCCTTTAAACTCTGAATGAACTATAGAAATTAGAAAGGGAAATATATGTAACATGGCTTTCTTATTAATGTCTGTCTCTAAAATTCTCAAAGAACTGATACATAAATACTAAAAAGACATTTATTTTATAGGATTTTATTTTTTATTCAAATTAATAATGCTAGAATTTCCTCTATAAGTAACACAATAATAAAATCAATACAGGTAGTTAAATTTCCATAAATAGAGTATAATTGAAAAGTAAAGTAGAGAAAGATGTGAAGAGGTTAAATTCTAAAAATTTAAGTGATAATCTACAGATAGAAAGGAAGCAGCCAGGTTGAGGAAGAAAAGGGACCTGCAGTTGAACCCAAGGAAAAGGCATAGACCCTGATCCCCACACTAAAAATACATGAGCCAATCACCAGAGACTAAATTCCAAATGTCATCATCATTCCCCCTTAAATGAGAATGAAGTTTGCCCTTTCTCTGATCCATGCTCTTTCCATATGCAGAAAAAGATAAAATGGACTTCAGAGAAGTAGAGGTAATCTATGTAAGCCCCATTATTTTTGAAAGAACTGAAGGCTGGGTGGAACTGCATTCTGACAGTAATCTAAACAATACTGTAATTATAATGCAACTATGTATAATTTTAATATACATATAACAGAAGAGATATAGTAAACTAAGAAAACGAGTGAAGTTGTTGTCGGATGACCACAGCAAGATAAATGTAGTAGGGGGACCTCAAAGATCACTAATATTTTTCATCTTTCATCCTCAGGACAGCAATAAGATACTCTTTCTGTTCTGACACTAATAGTTGTTTTAAAAAGTATTAAATATGTCATTTAAAGTAATAAACATAACTGCCAGAAGAAATAAAATTAAATGATATGCTTTAATGTGACAGAAGAAAAAGAAAAAATATAAGAAAATAGAATGCTAATGAAAGAAAAGCATAAAATAAGATGACAGAATCAAGTCAAAGATGTATTTGAAAAACTCACTGTATTAGTCCATTCTCACATTGTGATAACAACTACCTGAGAATGGGTAATTTGCAATGGAAAGATGTTTAATTGATTCGCAGTTCCACAGGGTGTACAGGAGGCATGGCTGGGGAAGCCTCAGGAAACTTACAATCATGACAGATGGGTGAAGGGCAAGGAAGCACATGTTCACATGGTGGCAGGAGAGAGAGAGAAGGCAGCAGTGCTACACACTTTTAAACAACCAGATCTCATGAGAACTCTCTCACTATCACAAGAACAGCAAGGGGAATATCCACCCCCATGATCCAGTGACCTCCCACCAGGCCACTCCTCCAACACTGAAGATCATAATCCAAAATGAGATTTGTATGAGGACAGTCAAACCATATCATTCTGCCCCCAGCCCCTCCCAAATCTCCTGTCCTTCTCCCATTTCAAAACACAATCATACCTTCCCAACAGTTCCCCAAACTCTTATTCTAGCATTAACTCAAAAGTCGAAGTCCAAAGTCTCATCTGAGACAAGGCAAGTTTCTTCCACCTATGAACCTGTAAAACCAAAAACAATATGATGGGAATACAGGCATTGGGTAAATGCTCCCATTCCAAATGGAGGATATTGGCCAAAACAAAGGGGCTACAGGCCCCATGCAATTCCAAAACCCAGCGGGACAGTCATTAAGGCTTAAAACTCCAAAATAATTTCCCTTGACTCCCTGTTTTACATCCAGGGCATGCTGATGCAAAAGGTGGGCTCCCAAGGCTTAGGCACCTCCACCCCATGGCTCTACAGGATACCATCCTTGCAGCTGCTTTCATGAGCTGGCATTGAGTGTCTGTAGCTTTTCCAGGTGCACGGTGCAAGCTGTCAGTGGATATACCATTCTGGGGTCTGAAGGATGATGGCCAGTGGCCCTCTCCTCACAGCTGCACTAGTCAGTGTCCCAGTAAGGAGTCTGTGTGGGGACTCCAAACCCACATTTTTCTTCCTCACTGCCCTAGTAGAGGTTCTCCATGTGGGCTCTGTCTCTCCAGAAGACTTCTAACTGGACATTCAGGCATTACCAAACATCCTCTGAAATCTAGGTAAAGGCTTCCAAACTTCAACTCCTGCCATCTGCATACCCACAGGCCCAGCACCACATAGAAGTCATCAAGGCTTAGGGCTTGCACCCTCTGAAGCAATGGTCTGAGCTATACCTTGGTGCCTTTTAGCCACAGCTAAGGGTGGAGTGGCTGGGATGCAGGGCCCCATGTCCTGAGGCTGCACAGAGCAACAAGGCCCTGGGCCTGGCCCATGAAACCATTATTCCCTCCTAGGCCTTCTGACCTGTGATAGAAGGGACTGCTGCAAAGGTCTCTGAAATGCCTTGGAGGCATTTTTCCGTGCTCTGCTTCCCTTTTATGTGTGAGTTCTAGTTTCAGGTCATTTCTTTGTTTATGCAAATAATCACAGGGTTTTAGAAGCAGCCAAGCCACCTCTTGAATGCTTTTCTCCTTATAAATGTCTTCTTTTAGATACCCTACATCGTCTCTTTCAAGTTCAAAATGCAACAGATCTCTAGAGCAGGGGCAAAATGCCACCACTCTCTTTGCTACAGCATAGCAAGAGTGACCTTTACTCCAGTTCCCAGTAAGTTCCTCATCTCCCTCTGAGACACCACCTCAACCTGGACTTCACTGTCCATATCACTACCAGCATTTTGGTCAAAACCATTCGACAAGTATCTAAGAAGTTCCAAACTTTACCTCATCTTCCTGTCTTCTTCTGAGCCCTCCAAACTATTCCAACCTCTGCCTGTTACCCAGTTCCAAAGTCATTTCCACATTTTCAGTTATCTTTATAACAATGTCCCACTTCCCTGGTATCAAGTTTCTGTATTCATCCATTCTCACACTACTATAAATAACTACCTGAGATTGGGTAATTCATTTTAAAAAGTGGTTTAAATGACTCATAGTTCCACAAGCTGTACAGGAGGCATGGCTGAGCAGGCCTCAGGAAACTTACAATCATCGTAGAAGGGCAAAGGAGAGGCAACTACATCTTCCCATGGCAGCAGGAGACAGAAAGTGAAGGGGAAGTGCTATACACTTTTAAACAACCGGATCTCATGGATCTGATGAGAACTCACTCACTATCACAAGAAAAAAATGGGGAAATCTGCCTCCATGATCCAATCACCTCCCACCAGGCTTTTCCTCAAACACTGGAGATCATAATTCAACAGGAGATTGGGGTAGGGACAAGAGACAAACAATATCACTCACTTATAAATAAATGAAACAGCAACAATCTAGCTTCAAGTTACATAATACAAATGTGTAAATGAAAGTAACACAACAAGCCTGAAAGCAAAAAGATGGGCATAGAACACTTCAAATAAATTTATTCAAAATATAAACAAAATTAGGATATTAATAGGTACTAGGAAACCAAGGCTAATAGCAAAATGATAAAGATGTTTTAAAAAATCATGAAGTCAATATTTTGGTAAAGTTAAGACACACAAAATTATATCAATATTTATAAACTGCAGATAGTTTTCAGATTGAGTTTCTAAAAATAATGGAAGAAAATGTACAGAATATTTTGTTGCTTAGAATGTAAAATGTACCTTTTAAGCATGATTCTAAAACCAGAAGACCAAAGAATATATTTAATCTACTAATGAAAGAAGTTTACATTTTATAAGAATACAATGAAATTATTCACATCTCTGGTGAGCAAAGATTCAAATGTTTGAAATTAAATTCTACTTATGAGAGCACAGGGAAAAAGGAACCCATATTTTATTGTGATATAATAAGTGGCTGCAACTTTTCGGAGGACAGTTTGCCAGTATTTGAATTACCAGTTTCACTGCTTGCAATTGACACTACTGCTATAGTCACTGATGGTATGCTGAAAATTGTCCTCCCGAGATATCCACAGCCTAATCCCTGGAAACTGTGAATATTAATTTATTTAGTAAAAGGGACTTTGCAAATACAATTAAATTAAAGGATCTTGAGATGGGAGATTATCATGGAATATCTAGATGGGTCCTAAATTTACTCAGAATTTAACATGCAGGCAGAAGGAGATTTGGCCAAAGAAGTGGAGAAGGAGATGTGATTATGGAGGTAGAGATTGGAGTGATGCAGCCATGAGTTAAGGAGTGTGGGGACTTCCAGAATCTGAAATAAGCAAACAATGGAGTCCCCTGCCAAAGTTCTGCTGGTATCTTAATTCCAGCCCCATAAAACTTTGTTCAAGATTCTGGGCTCCAGAACTTTAAGAGAATAAATTACTGTTTTTTTTTTTTTTTTTTTTTTAACTACTAAATTTGTGATAATCTGTTACAGCCTAAACAGGAAATTAATACATAATCCAAAATCTTAAAGATTCAAAAGCAAAACTTATCTTATTGAGTGTTTAAGAAAAATCCAGAACAAACTAGATATCTATCAAGAGAAAACCAACGAACAGAAAATTAGTGAAATCAAAGCTGGCTTCTTGAGCTCAGTTGAAATTCATAAAACTCTAGCAAGACTGATCAGCAAAAAAATATAAAAAAGTAAGTTATAAGACACAACTTACCAATATTAGAAGTGACAGAGGTAATGAGAGGTGACAGCGTGCTGGCAGTCCTCACAGCCCTTGCTCGCTCTCGGCGCCTCCTCTGCCTGGGCTCCCACTTTGGCGGCACTTGAAGAGCCCTTCAGCCCGCCACTGCACCGTGGGAGCCCCTTTCTGGGCTGGCCAAGGCCGGAGCCGGCTCCCTCAGCTTGCGGGGAGGTGTGGAGGGAGAGGCGCGGGCGGGAACCCGGGCTGCGCGCGGTGCTTGCAGGCCAGCGCGAGTTCCGTGTGGGCGTGGGCTCGGCGGGCCCCGCACTCGGAGCGGCCGGCCGGCACTGCCGGCCCGGGCCCTGAGGGGCTTAGCACCTGGGCCAGCAGCTGCTGTGCTCAATTTCTTGCCGGGCCTTAGCTGCCTTCCCGCGGGGCAGGGCTCGGGACCTACAGCCCGCCATGCCTGAGCCTCCCCCAGCCTCCGTGGGCTCCTGTGCAGCCCGAGCCTCCCTGAGGAGCGCCGCCCCCTGCTCAACGGCGCGCAGTCCCATCGACTACCCAAGGGCTGAGGAGTGCCGGCGCACAGCACGGGACTGGCAGGCAGCTCCACCTGCGGCCCGGTGTGGGATCCACCAGGTGAAGCCAGCTGGGCTCCTCAGTCTGGTGGGGATTTGGAGAGCCTTTATGTCTAGCTAAGGGGTTATAAATGTGTCTAGCTCAAGGTTTGTAAACACACCAATCAGCACCCTGTGTCTAGCTCAGGGTTTGTGAATGCACAAATCCATACTCTGTATCTAGCTAATCTGATTGGGACTTGGAGAACCTTTGTGTCTAGCTCAGGGATTGTAAACGCACCAATCAGCGCCCTGTCAAAACAGACCACTCGGCTCTACTAATCAGCAGGATGTGGGTGGGGCCAGATAAGAGAATAAAAGCAGGCTGCCCCAGCAGTGGCAACCCGCTGGGATCCCCTTCCACACTGTGGAAGCTTTGTTCTTTCTCTCTTTGCAATAAGTCTTGCTGCTGCTCACTCTTTGGGTCCACGCTGCCTTTATGAGCTGTAACACTCACTGCGAAGGTCTGCAACTTCACTCCTGACACCAGCGAGACCACGAACCCACCGGGAGGAACAACAACTCCAGACGCGCCGCGTTAAGAGCTGTAACACTCCCCGCGAAGGTCCCCAGCTTCACTCCTGAGCCAGCGAGACCACGAACCCACCAGAAGGAAGAAACTCCGAACACATCCGAACATCAGAAGGAACAAACTCTGGACACGCCGCCTTTAAGAACTGTAACACTCACCGCGAGGGTCCGCGGCTTCATTCTTGAGGTCAGTGAAACCAAGAACCCACCAATTCCGGACACAGTAACATTGCTAATTACTACAGAATATACTGATATTAAGTGAATAAAAGGGAATATTATGAACAAATTTATCCCCATAAATTCAACTGAGATGAAATGAATCAATTCCTTAAAAAATAAAAATCATCAAAGCTCTCTCCTGAATAAATACATTCCCTGAGTAACACTATCTCTATTAAGGGAATTGCAATTATAATAAACAACAAAAACTTTCCCTAAAAAAATTCCTTGTACAGATTGCAGATGGCTTCACTGATTAATTTTGTCACACTTAAAGCCTAACACCAATTCCACAAAAACTCTCCCAGTAAACAAAAATATCTTTCTGAGTATTTTACCTGATGTCCCATGTATTAAGGTATCTCTTCTTCCTGGCTGATGAGTACATAGTATCTCTAAGCCACGTGTGAGCTTTGGTAATTGTTTGGTCTGCTGGTTTTTGATGATTCTTTTCCTAGCCCTGTGGAGGTTCCCACCATGGATGTTCAGGTGCATGCTTAGCCAGAAGCTGAAGGGTACCTCTACAGATCTGTAAAATTCTCTTTACTGCTTCCTTCTACTCAAACTAGACTTGCAATCTCTGACTCCATAACTCAGCAGGACTTTGAGACTTCCCTTTAAGTTCTTCCTCCTTCCACTATGTCTTGGAACCTACTTCCAGCCAGAGCACTAGAGCCATTAGGGACTTACCCTAGCTGATTTTTCTTTCCTCAGAGATCACAGCCCTTATGGAGCCTATTGTGCAATGTCTGAAAGAGTGCTGTTTTGAAATATTTTCTCTTCTTTTCTAGTTTACAGTAGGAGTTCAATTTCTATAACAGTTAATGCTTCATGGGCCAAAGAAGAAATTTCATTAAGTTTTAAGAAATTAAGGTTGGGGAGTCAAGAACCATGACAAAGGTACATTAGCCTTTTATTTAGGTTGTCATGGATTTAAGAGACCACTTTTGAGAGATAATTTAGTCTCAAAGTTCTAGAGAATGATATTCTCTAGAGATGCTATTCATTGAGTAATGAGGAAAGCCCATGTTAAAGCTGAACTTATCAGGTAAGGCTATACTGAAAACCATCCAAATGCTTTAACAAGACTACACAATTTCTGAATTTTAAATATTTCTGTATTTTAAATATTTCTGTAAATCTATTAAAATATACAATTAGAGACTTAATAAACAGGCTAAATGAATTTTGTACATCTATCATATGGATGTTTATTTTATAGTAAAATAATTTTAATTATAAAAATACTAACAAATATTCAACTAAAGGAATAGACATCACAGCTATTTTCAAATATGTTATAGCAGGAGGTTCTATATATTTTATTATATCCTAGATTGAAATTACTTTAAAAGGTAAAGTATAAATAGAAGCTTTTTAAGGGTAGTGTTCTCACAGCACCAATTTTGTAAGCATTTTATATCCATTGTACTGACTGAGTTGCACTGTTTTAGTATTCAGAGCTGTAAGTTTTATTCTATTTATCTTCCTGAGAAAATTCTCTGTGCTAAATGGCTTTTACATATAGCCCTAAGTTAGAAACAGCAGTTATAAATACTATCAGTCACAAGGAGTACAAAGAGCCTTCCTTTCTACAAGAATGCCATCTTGGGATCACTTACTATTAGGAACAAATAATCTTTATATAACATTTGGAAGTACCTAGCCACAGAATGATCTTAATTCAACTCATTCCTATCTATCTACCTATCTATTGATCAACTTATTTATCTATCTACCTTTTTATATATGTACATCATTTTTTCTGGAGTATTTAATAGCATACCCTATATATTGTACAATTCCACCTACAACATTTTAGTGTGTGTTTCTAGTAGATATATATATTTTTTCAAAATAGAAACCACAGTACCATTTTCACACCTTGCAAAAATAAACAATTTTTAATATAATCTGATATTTCTCTAATTATGTATTAAAATACTATTTTCAGTTCTTTAATAAAATAAAGTCGATTTATGGCATTTGTTGATTTTTTTCAAAGTCACTTTTAAGCTCTAACAGTGTCCACATTTGGTGGGGTGCAGGGGTTCAGACCCTTGCTTTAATAATATAAAAAATATCTAAAATCACTGCACTGCAGTACATAAAAACCTTTGTTGTTATTTTTATTTTTTATCGTTTGAAATTCCTTCAGTGAGAAAAAGCTGTATGTATTTAATTTATATATGTCCACAAATTTGGGGATAGGTATACCTCTGTGAATCCATCAGAACTATCAAGGCCACAAATATATCCATCATCTCCCAGTGTTTCGTCCAACCCTACTTATTACTATTATTATTATTTCATTATTTTGTATGTGTGCATGAATGTGTGTGTATTAGGAACACTTAACATAAGATCTACACTCTCAGCAATTATTAAGTATACAATACACTATTGCTGGCAATATGCAGTTTGCAGTATACTAGTTGTCCAGAACTAATCTGGCATAGCTGAAACTGTTTACACTTTAGCCATCACTCCCCAATTTCTTCCTGCCTCATCTAGCAACCACCATTCTACTCTCTACATCTATGAATTGGACTATTTTAGATTCTACATATAAATGAGATATTTATTTGTCTTTCTGTGTCTGGCTTATTTCACATAACATACTGCCCTCTGGGTACACCCATGTTGTCACAAATGGCTGGATTTCCTTCTATTTTTAAAGGCTGAATAATATTCCACTCTAGGCATATACTGCAACTATTTATTCATTAATTCTTTGGTGGACACTTCGATTGTTTCTATGACTTGGCTGTTGGGAATAATGCTGCAATGAACATAGTAGTGCAGATATATCTTTGATTCTGATTTTGATTCCTTTTGGTATATACCTGGCAGTGGGGTTGCTGGATCATGTGGTCATTCTACTTTTAGTTTTTTGATGACCTTCCATACTGTTTTCCATAGCTTCTGCACCATTTTACATTCCTACCAACAGTGTTCAAGCGTTTCCTTTTGCCCACACCCTCCCTAATACTTGTTATCTTTTGTTTTTGTAGGAATAGCCACCCAATCAAGTGTGAGGTAATATCTAATTCTGGTTTTAATTTGAGTATCTCAAATGATTAAAATTTTGAGCAACGTTTAATATACCTATTGAAACTTATATGTCTTTTTTTTGGAGAAATGTCTATTAGGTTCTTCGCCCAAATTTTAATTGGTTTATTTGATTTGCATACTGAACTATTGAGTTGTAGGAGTTTCTTATACATTTTAGATATTAACCCCTTATCAGATATATGGTTTGCAAATATGTTCTCCTATTCCATAAGTTGCCTTTTTATTTTGTTGATTGTTTTCTTTGCTATGGAGGATTTTTTGTTTGTTAGTTTGTTTGTTTTTAGTTTAATGTAGTCCCATGTGTTTATTCCTGCTTTCGTTGCCTATGCTTTTGGTTTCATATCCAAAAAAAAAATCATTGCCAATGCCATTGTCAAGGAGCTTACTTCCTACATTGCCTTTTGGAAGTTTTATTGTTTCAAGTTTTAAAATAATTCTTTAATTCTTTTGAGCCGATTTTTGTGTATGACATATGATAAGGGTCCAATTTAATTCTTTTGCTTGGGGCTATTCAGTTTTCCTAACACCATTTTTGAAAAGACTATTCTTTTCCAGTCGTGTATTCTTGGTGCATTGTCAAGAATGTGTTGACTATATTTCCGGGCTCTCTATTCTGTTCTGTGGTTGATATATTTGCTTTTATACTACTACCATACTGTTTTGAATACTACAATGTTGTAACATAATTTGAAATCAGGGAATGCGGTGCCTCCAGACCTGTTCTTGCTTAAGATTGCTTTGGCTATTTGGGATCTTGGTGCCTCCAGACCTGTTCTTGCTTAAGATTGCTTTGGCTATTTGGGATCTTGCATATTTCCACATGAATTTTAGAACTGCCCTTTCTATTTCTGTAAAATTGCCGTTAGAATTTTGATGGGTAATGCATAGATTTCTAATAGCATTCTCTTTTAAAGACATTTATATTTTGCAGGAACTTCCCTATAGGATTTTCCACATTCTAGATTTGACTGACTATATCTTCATAGTGTTTGCCAAACAGATTCTTCTATCTATAATATTTTTCAAAAACTGCTATGACTCACAGATCTAAAGGCTTGATGGGATTTAGAAAAGTAATATTTATAAAAATAATATTTATAACAATGTTATAAAATTCCGTTCAATTCATCACCTTAAAAGACAATCAGTACTTGCCACATAATGAATTTCTGAGCCTTGAGAAAGAGAAACAATACTTATCTAGTTGGCTTCATGGGTAATCAGGTATTGTAGATGTCAATAATAATAACCACAGCAATAGCAAAATCTTATCCCAAATTTCTAAACTGGTGATTTAGCCTTAACATATTTAAATAAAAAATGTAGATAAAATATGTGTGCTTCAGCTAGTACTCAACATTAAACAAGATACAACCTCATTACCATCTCTAGAGTCATGTGATACTCATCTAGTTTTTTCTATTAGCATAATACTTTGACTATAAAATCTACATATTTAATAAAGAATCATTTTATAATGCATGCTATAAAAGAATCCTCAAGTATTTGTTGTAAATTTAATCTCAAATATTTTAATCCTGACTTCCACCTGATTAAACATTCACACTGTTGAATTTGAAAAATATTCCAACTATTGTGTATGGCACTATCACACTATGAGAGAGCAAAGAATGTGGTGATCTCTTTCTCCAAAGACCTTATTATCCAATGTGTGAATATGCATGTGGCAGTGAGTATGTATATTATGTAGAGTGAAAAGAACAAATTGTCATTAATATGTCAAGCATGATATTAACTGTGTCATAACGTGTGTTCTATTAAAGTGAAATCTTAAGAGGGTATTATATCATATTTATAATATATAAAATGAAAAATCAGTAAAGATATTTTCCCCAAGTACTGAGATCTAGTAAAGTATGAACTTGGAATATGACCCTGGTATGTGATTCCAAAATCCATAGTATTTCACCTGTATCATGCTATCTTACGAGGTAATGCTTGACAGACTTATTATATACACATATATACATACATGTTTATATTTGCATATGCAATTATATATACAACTATACTATGTTATATATGACTAAATACCACTAGGAGTAGCTCAAATATTTACCTTTGGTAGAAATCAGGCAGGTCATATGAATGCCTAGGAAAGGAAACAGGAAAAAATCTTTACCCTGCAAGATCAAGTTATTCATTTAACAAATACTTACCAAGAGCTTTAATTGGACAGGCTTCATTCCAGAAACTTGATGTATATACTAGAGGGAAGGTTGGCAAGAGTTCTCTTCTCCTCCTATTCATTTATACAAAACAAGCAAGAGTGTAACAAATCGAGTAGAAGTATAGGTTCAGGCAAGAGAAAGAACATTAAATGAGGACAGCAATAGTGGTCATTTAGAGCAGCTTCAGAGGTTTTGAAGAGGATGGCTAGTCTACAGTGAGGGTATATTACTGGGAGAAGTAGAGGAATATTAATAGTACATTATGCAAGGGATAAAGGTGGGGAGTAGGTTAGGAGAAATGAAATGCATACAGAAATTTGGCTTAATGTTTTAGTCATGAAAGCTCTCATGGGACCACCACTTGCACATTTTCTCTGTGCACAAAAGTACACTGGGAAGTCTCTACACTTACACAGTTCAAAGAAAGAATTTTGAGATATTAATCTTTGTTTTTTTCACATTCACTTATGCAGAGAATTAGACTTGTGAGAGCAGGAATTTAATGTAAAAGAAAGGTAATATTTTACTTTTGACTTCCAAAACAGACTCTTGAATCCTCTATAAAAATAAAAAATTGTGAGTCCATTTTTGCTTTGTTTGGTAAAAATAAGATATGCTTTAGAGTATAAGATTCTTTATAAAAGGGCAGAATTTAAATGTTTAACAAAATGTTACAAAGAAATGAGAGGAAAACTGATGCAGACCCACCCTCTCTGGACAAAGTTTATGTGATCAGGAGGAGAGGGGGAAAACTGAATGGGGTGTGAATATATAAAAAGTAGGAAGGGGCTAAGACAAGGAAACTGGGACAGGAGATCATAATGGAGAAAATTTGAGGAAATTCATGTGAAAAACTGTGCACAGCAAAATCTGTCCAACTATATGCAGCATTCGTGTATCAAAGTCAGTATAAAGGCAGGGCCCAGAACCAGGTACTATGTACCACCAGGTCAAGGCACCTACGTGGGAGACAAGCTGATGATGGCAGTCACTATCACCATTCCAATGACCATCACACATTATCTGTGCTAACATTAACTGTGTTCACTACTGTTTGATGAGACGTTTCTATGTTGTTCCTAAGTATCATCAGAGGATTGTCCTGCAGAAGTGAAATCTACTCATGTCTGGAGACTTAGCTGAGATTAAGTGAACTTCTCCAAGTGGAAATTCTCTTCTCAGTGGTCCCTCAGCCTTGTAAAAGTGTGTAGGTTCCATGACACTCAATGAAGTTCTGGTTGTAAGGGAAGGAAAGGTCTCTGGTAGTCCCTGCTTTTAGGTAATACTGGTCAGCCCTGAAACCCACTCCAGTTACAAATGTCAATCAGTCACTCTCTGGCCAGTCTGTCACTGCCCACTGACCTTTATGTATCCCCATTCATCTCTTCTGTTCCACACAGAACTGGGTCTCACACCCTACAAATTGACGCATATATTTTCTTTATTTTTAGGAACAGAAAGCCACTGTTTTCAATAAAATGACAATCTGAGTTACACTAATTTCACTTACCTCTGATACTGAAAATCCTGCCTGTCCTCACTTGACTCCCATGATTAATGATTTGTCAGTCACAGGAATTGTAATAATTAATAAAATTTATGATGTCATCAAGGTCTGAGAATATTAACTGGCAGTTGGTAGAAATAAGTAATAACATACATTGACAAATCCAAAATCAAAAGTTAGAGGTAAAATTCTGTCACTATTAATATTTCTGTATTGCATATGAGCAGGTTGATTGATAATATTGTTTCAGACTATAAATTAAGGTGCATGCTTTTTATATAACTCAGTCCCCCACTCTTAATGGGGGAACACCTGGTGAACTGAAGCAATAAATCACTAAAACCGAGATGATTTTCATTCCAGGAGATTGTTGTACAGCACAGAACATTAACTACAGCTACTAAGGAGAGAAAGACAAATGTCCATCAGACTCTCAGATGAGAATAATTACGAGGATTGGCAGGTAAGAACTCAAAGAGAAAAGGTTTTATAGAATCTTTTTTTTTCCCTCGTCATAGACAGGAGCCAGAGGAAAAGTCATACCTGGTCTTACTGTTTTACCTGGAATCTGTGTATTAAAAAGTTCAATGGCTACGTGTGTACTTCTGTTAATACAATTTAGCTTAGAATTTAGGAATAAGATTTTGGAGTTTGATAAACCAAAGTTTTGATCTAGGGTCTGCCACTAAACTTTGTGCAATGCAATGGACATTTGTTTACCCACTGATCAAACACCCCGTTCCTTTCTTGATAAGCGAATCTCAATTCTTTCAATATAGTTGGATGCCATATCAGCCCCACTCCTCTAAAAGCAGAGCCTGAGACAAAGATTAAATTATAATTACTGGAGACATGCTAGTCAGGGAAGTAAGTATGAGGACAAAAAAATGTGAGGCAAGGAAAGATCAAAAGTTCAAAAGCTATTCAACATTTTGCCAGCAGTGATTACTGCTTCAGAAGAAGCTATGGAGGGATACAACAGGTGTAAAATGCATTTGAGGATTTCTTCGGTAAATTGACAAGAAGAAATAACTTCAGAGCAGTTCACTGTAGGCAGAAGAAGGAGGATTTGTCTTTTTGATTCTCTCCTAACTTCCTTTTCTTATCTCTTACTGGCTAAAGTTTACCTCATGGAGCGCTGAATCCTCCATGTCTGTGGGTTTGTCCAGAGGCTTCCCAGCAGCTGCTCTGGAAGCCAGACCCCATATTTCCTCATAACCTGAAAGTGGAAGTGTGACAGGAAGGGAATAGGGCACTGACCAAGAGAAAGAAAGAAGGTGGATGAGGGAATCTGAGAAAGTGCAGAGGGTTTTTTCGATACTGTGACATTGTGTCAAACCCCAGTAAATGGTCCATGGCTAAATTAGGGTTGGGGTAAGTCATTTGTAATAGTTCCCTTAACATTTGCTGGTGATTGGGTTAGGGTTAAACAAGCCATCTTCTTTTGTAAGACTCTGTTAGGAGTGTTCTGAAAATTTTTTTCTTTTTCATTTAAAAGGAATTGTGACCAAGAAGTACCTATACTATTCTGTCTTTATTTTTGAATGCTATATTTGACCAAATCTAGAATGTATGAGAGTGGGTGTGGCATCACGTTTAAGGACATGAGATCTAGAAATTTGGTTCAGATCCTGTTTTGCCATGTACTACAACTCAAAAAACTTGCTTAACCTATCTGTGCATAATTTTCCTCATCTGTAAACTAATAGTGACAATAGAAGCTATCTCATAATATTATAATGAAGATTCAATGAGTCAACATATAAACTGTTTAGAATGTAGTAAGTGAGTGTTGAGAATTATATATTTTATTATATAGATATACTCTGATTCTGGCATTTATTAGTGCAACTTAATTTACTTCATTGAATATTATGTATATTACTCATCGTTGGAAGATCTGTGAGGGATCTCAGATTTTAGTACTCATAATATGAGACACTAATGAATGATCCAAAATACCTGGGAAGAATGAATTTACCTGTAAAAGTAAGCAGTTTATTATCTATTGTCTGAAAAGAGAAGGGCAGCAATATTTAAAGCATTTTGAGTCTCTTGGAAGAAAGAGGGCTTATAAATCCAAGTTTTTAATTTTTTTTCTTAACTTCTTTTGCTGTTATTGGTTGATTGGTAGCTTTTTGAAAAGGAATCTGCTCCTCTCTGAACTCACATTTCCTCACTAAAATTCATATCCTAATGAAAAATATTGCTAAATGTTACCTATCTGAATCATCCCATCATCCCTAATGCTAGTGTCCTATTTATCCATGTTCGACATTTCAATATTTCTGTTGATATCTGTCTTGAGTAAAGTTCTTAGGAAATAAGTTATTTTATTCATCTATTTATTCTCCCTCTAGCTTTCTGCCTTTTATTCTGTGTCTTCAATTTTATCAAGACTATAGCTTATTCATATTTCAGCATTTTCACCTAAATTCTTATATTAAACTTCATCTCATATTATAAAAATAGAACTGAATAGTTTCCTACTACATACTTTGTTCTTTCATAAAAAAATACACATCCTTTTTTAAGGGCATAGATACGTATCAGTCTGCCTACTGCTGTCCTCTTTCATTATCTTTTAATGCTAGGAGGAATGTATTCTAATAGCAACTATCATTACACTGTAAAAAAAAATAATTCTCTATTCATTCTGAGAGGATTCTTTCTTAAAAGAATGCCTCGAATATTACTTATTACCAAGACACGTTGGGAAGCCACATACTTTTTAATGGATTTTCTATTCTAATCAACATTTTTCAAGAGGGTACTTCCTTTTGATAAAGGAAAAACTCCATCTGCAAAGTTAAGATGTTTAAGCTAGTTGTAACACTGTGGTACAATCTTTTGTGATGATTCGGTGATTAATTATGATTGCACCTTTTAAGAATAAATGTGGGTCTTGAAAGTTTATTTGACATTTTGTTTTACCTTAATAAAGAAACTATAATTGTTGAGATTTCAACGGAAAATGTACAAGATTTGTTTGATTTGCTTGTTCATAAGATGACCAAGCATTTACTTCTGTGCATTATGATTCTGAGCTTTTGTGTCTAATTATAAACTGTGAATAATCAATGAGAGTGCCGACTGAACTTCAGGGAAATTATAAATAGGCATTGTAACATGCATTATTACTCTAAAGCAGTAAGTAGAGGGAGTAGGAGCCTCTTAGGAGGATTTGGGTTACATGATTCAACTATTATTTTTTGTTACATAATATCTATCTCTACAAATTTTGTAATCTGCTTTGAGTCTTTCCAGATCATTTTTTCTCATCTTGTCAACATAGTTATTGTATTAATTTTTGACAGTTCATTTCAGAGCAATTAATTATTCTTCTCAATATTCTTTCCAGGGGCTATAGGTTCCCTGCAAAAGCTTATTATCCCCCCATGGACCTTTGGAAATACCTTTACTCTAGCAGACATTACATTGTTCCGTTCTTTAAAATCTGCCCTCCCTATAGCTCAAAAGCAAGAACTCTTTATATTCACCTATATAGCATTGGGTCATGTATGTAATTTTAAGAAATGTTATGGAAAATGGCAGAGTACCAGAGCAAAATTATTTAAACAAAAAGGGAAGTGTATTGATTTTCATAAGTGAAAGTTCCAGGGGTATGTATGATTTGAGTTGCACACTTGGATCAAGTGTGCAGAATGATTTTCTTAAATTATTATTTTTATCTATCCCCCCATTTTATTCTGAAGCAAGCATGGTCCTGAGGTTTACATTTCCCCAGGTTTAACTTTGACTTTCTTGGGCTCACCTAGAGGCAATAAAAATCTCGCATCTCAGTTATTTAAACAAAATTCTTATAGTTTGTCTTTAATGTGGACAAAAGCTTATAATGAGTACTCAGTGTGGCCAAGGCCATGAGAGACACTGAATGGTTTTTAGCACAGTTCCAATGATCTCTCTTGGAACATCTAGTTGAGTCACTTGAGCTCTATTAGACTTCTTAATTGTGGGTCAAATAATCTATTCCTGCTACATTAAGCAGTTAGGAGTTTATTTGACATTAGTGAGAAGATTATAACATTTTGATAAAGCTCTAGGGTGAGCTTCCCAGAATGATTCGAGAATTTTACTACAACAGCATTCTAGGAAGAGTGCTGACACTGCTGGCAATACTGAAACTAAGTTCCCTCTGCTTCAGTCAGGAGCTGCCACCTCCCATCCATCCCAGAACTGCATCTTCTCTGCTGCTACCTCCACTCAATACAATGGGTGTCATGCACACTGCTATCTCCTCACTTGGCCAGTTTCTAAATATCAATCTCAAGCAAGTACATTTGACTGATGGCAGTTAAATTGCATGTCTTCCTATGAGCATATAGGGGTGATTATAAAAATAGCTGTTTGGTTATTATCTTAGTCTGTTTGTGCTATTAAAATGAACATCTGAGACAGAGTAACTTATAATTAACAGAAATTTATTGGTTCACAGTTTTGGAGGCTAAGAAGTTCAACATCAAAGGGCCCGTATCTTTTGAAGACCTTCTTGCCTTGTCTTCACATGGTGGAAGGCAAAAAGTCAAGAGAGCAAGAGAGAGCCAAACTTACTCTTTTCAAATGTCACCAATTCCACTCATGAGAGTAGAGTCCTATTAAAGGTCCCACCTTTTAATATTGTTACGATGGCAACTAAATTTTAATGTGAGTATGGGAGGAAAAAAATTCAAATCATAGCAGTTATAAACTGAGAAGGCAGAATGAATGTTTAAAAGAAATACTGAGTTGTTTAGAGGGTATTAAGAGATTTAGGACAACTGTGAGTTGCACATGTGCATCTTTACCCAAACATATGGACTGCTATTGAGGAAAACTTATAGCCTAAGGAAAAGCATGCTCTTTTTATCTCTTTTTGTGTGTGTGTGTTGGAGTTGGGTGGGGGTCACCAGTGAATGAATGGTAAACAAAATTGTAGGCAAGAATAATAAAGGCATACTTCCTTATCTCAGTGCTTGACCTGAAGTAAATATACAAAGCAATATGTGTTAGTTGAATAAATAAAACCTTTTCAAGATAAAACTGCATATATTATATATACAAAACAATATCAGATGTTTCTGCATATGGCTTAAGAGCACAGAATAAGACACAAAGAACTGACATATTGACATAAATTATGACAACATCAGCAGTACAGAAAGGGAATATTTTTGGGCCATTATCTGCATATTTAAACACGAAGGATATATAGCATATTTAAATCAACTCAAAATTTTCATAATGATTCCAAAATGTCAAATTTTAAAATACAATTATTTCCAAGGTCATTTAATAGAAAAAATCATGTTTTATGAATTTAAAGAAATCGGTAAACTCATTTAATACAATTAAAATCTAGATCTTTAATGTACAAATGTCCATTTATAATTTGCCCCAGTGTAGACAGCCATAATTTTGAGCACATTCTGATTTCTTGAACTCTAAAATTACAGCAGACTTCATGCTCCAACCTTTCAATTTACCACCAGAAGCAAAATTACTAATAAAAAGTCAGAGACAAATTGACATCCTTAAGGACAAAAATTGCTTGGAAAGGACTGTCACTTAGTTCTGTCATGAAACCTCTTTTTTTTTTCTTGCATTATTCCTGAGTAGTAACGTTGAAATAGGGTCCCTGGGAAAGAGGACATGATGAAGGATTTTGCTTAAGACTGGGTCTTGGGGCATAAGAGTACATACTTTTTCACCATGAGATCACATAGTAGACCTGTTTAGTGTAACATCATTTCTGAAAGATATCCTTGACTTTAATAGGCCATGCAAGGTTGAACGGGGACCAGGCAGAGTTAGTGCTCTAGTCTTGAATGCAGGTTAAAATAGTTCATTTATGGCCTTTCTGCTGTAGGGGATAGAAGAGAAAATTAACGGAGGCTTTTCTTTTCTCTGCTATTTTTTCTAGCTCTATTCATCATGTAATAAATTAGATGCTTGTTTCAAAACTCCAGTTAATAAAAATGAACTGAGCATATATCATTCGAGAGAAAAAAACTGGTTGTAGTTGGTATTTGAATTGGGTACTAATTCTAGACAGAGGAGTTGGATGGAGGTCACCCAAAATGCACATCAAATAGATTTACCCTTTTAAAATATTGTACATTTTTCTCAAAACAAGAATAGCAGAATAGGTAATGAATTTTAATCAGAAAGAAAATTGATACTTATTTATCTCATACAAATTTTAAGAATTACTTTATTTTATTTCCATTTAATACATTGCCAAGATTTCTCAAAGAGAGATTCCCATTATCATTATAAAATGGTCGGCAAATAAAGTGTTTCATGGTCAATTAAGTTTGGGAAAAAAAGCGTAGAACACAATCTTTCTGCATCCACACACCATAATCCAAACATTAAATTCTGTATGAATTTCTGCCAATAAAATCACTATATTTAGAAAAAATATAATGTTTTGTTTCCTTCATATAAAAGCCTGTGATCTCTTTTTATTTACCCAACTTTACAAATATATTCATTAAACATAATTTATTGTGGATCAAAAATGTGAAAGCTCAGTGACATAGTTAATAATAAATAACTTAAAATTTTATTTATTATGCACTTTAGAAGAAAAGCCACTTATAGCTATACTATATTGAAATACTATTTGTTCTAATTGTTGCTTATATATATTTCTTTATAAATTTACTTGCATAAATATAATACTTTATAAGTTACACAGTATCTTTCAATGAAAACTACTGGTAATGCAAAATTATTAGGATTCCATAGTTTAAACTGGTCAATTCTTACAACTGTTTTGTTTTCATCACAATAGGATTTGATGCAATCACATATAGTCCCATTTTTTCTGAAGAAACCTTTCAAAGTATTTCTACATGACAAAACAAATTTCCCTAGAAAGTAAACAACTAACCCAAAAGATATTTTTAACTTTTTAAAAGTCATTAGTGATTTTTCCCCAAAAATAGTATCTCTCTTAAAAGTAATTTTTGATTTAGTGATTCAAATCAAAATAGTAAACACTTTAGTGGATATAGAAGTAGTACTTTATAGTTTAGCACTTTTTGAATTTAAATGCAGTATAAAAATAAGGTTTAAATTAAAGTTTCCAATGATGCATTTAATTTAGCTTTAATAAGATATTTGGAGTGGTGGCTCATGCCTGTAATCCTAGTACTTTGGGAGGCCAAGGCAGAAGGATTGCTTGAGCCCAAGAGTTTGAAACCAGCCTGGTCAACATAGTGAGACCTCATCTCTACTAAAAATACAAAAAAAAAAAAAAAATTAACCATGTGTGATGGCTTGTATCTGTAGTCTTAGCTACTCACGAGGCTGAAATGAAAAGATCATTTGAGCCTGGGATGTTGAAGCTGTAATGAACCCTGATCATGCCACTGCACTCTAGCCTGGGTGACAAAACAGGATCCCATCTCTTAAAAAAAAAAAAATTCATACCTATGAATAACAAAAAGCATATCTAAATATAATAGCAGCTGTGTTTAAGTACTAGCTAAAAGCATTTGAAGTTTCTAATGATTGCTACAAAAAATAGAATTTTCTGAACTTTGCAGTCAATATAATGTAGTATAAAGAAGATAGGAATAAAACTGAAGATTTCTGGCTGACTTGACCAGATCAGATGTTATCTTATTCTGGAGAAAGAACATCAAATTACTGAAATAAATGATAGATTTCTAAATTCAAGAAAAATAAAAGTATTGGCAAATTTAAAGACAAATAGTAAAATAGCTACCAATTTCTGATGACTATGAAATTTCTGAAATCCATTCTCATTTCTTTCAAGGTGTTCTCAATACTCCATTCTAGGTCAAAGCAGAGAAAGGCAGCAAAGATAGCTTCTCCCTCTCCTTCCTTGGCCTTGCCAGGCCAGACTGTTTTGTAGCAGCAAATGTGCTTCTGCTTTTAAAATAAGCTCCAACCATGCATCTTGAATAGTAAGTTGGGATTAGTGAGATGCTATGGCTAAATGTTCAGCATCACAAATAATTCAGTAACTTGATCACATCGGAAAATACACTATATACTAAATGGCACAATTTTCACATTTCTGTTGAAATGTAAATGCCACAGTTTGATTTTTAGGAAGGTGCATATGACCACGAGAAGCATCAAATTGATTGTCATTAAGCTACACACAAATAGAATTGATAATATAATAGAAAATCATGATCCTCATTCTTGAAGAACACCTATCTTTAGAAAATTCAAGAAAGCTTCATGTCCACACACAGAGACAGACAGACACATACACACACACACACACACACACACACACACACACACACACGCAAAGATGCAGTTCACCAATATAGGAATGATGCAGTAAGGCTGCTTTGGGGAATTCAGACTTGCAAAGCTTCTTTGATCTGCTACAAGAAGGAATATTTCTGCATAATGTTCTTGAAACATGTCATTTCCTTTTCTGGGCCTATTTTCCTGATCTCTCATTATGCTAAAACTCCCCAAATATTCCACTTTTCAAGTTAGAAAACCTCAATTTATCCTTATGCTTCCAATTTGGATAGTATTGCCTTTTTCGAGCCCTCAAATCCCTTCTGTGTTGCAGAGCACTGGACAATCCCTTAACAGAGCAGTGATTACTTAACATTTTAACATCCTGCTTTCTGTTGTGTTTTAGTACTGTGTCTTGAACACTAGACTGTAAACTCTATAAAGGATGGAGTCCTGTATGCTTTGTTAATGTGCATATCAACAATCCCTAGTTTTATACCCAATGAATAAATGACTAGAAAGTCCAAGACTAAAGCAACAGCAGGATAATGGCGAGTGAAACCAGTCTATCTAATACTGTTAGCTAACTTCAGAACTAAGATTTCTTATAAAGCTTATAAAACAAAATTTTTTAAAAGGTTAGGATAATCTAGATACTTTTAAAAGCTTTATTAAGTTTTACACACAAAGAGACTAGATTACTCACATTTTATTGGGTAAAAAAATCAACTATTGAAGAGCAATAAGTTCCACTATCTTCACTTATGATAATGAAAATTTACATGTGCCATTTTCACACTGGGCTACATAAAGGTCAAATAATATTTTTAAAATATGATTCAATTAAAAAATAGGCTAGAAGGACTGCAAATCTACTTGAAATAAATTTTAAAAAGTATATGTGTATACATATCTGTTTATATATGTGGGTGGGGGTATATACATATATATTTTGTGAAAAAATGATTCATATTAAGATACAACTAATGAAAAACTGACTCTGACTGTTTGAAGAGTTGATATAGAAAATCCTAGTTCATATTCCAATATATTGACCATTGCTCTGCATATAATTGCATGGTAATGTTGACTCTGTTTGGTGAATTATAAATCTTGGAAAATGTACTGAATCCTCTTGCTATTCTACCTTCTCCATGTTGCTATCAGTTTGAACTTTAATTTTAATCACATAATTTACTACTAATTTTCACTTTTTTATCTATGTAGATTTTCTTGTTTTAGTTTGTACTTTTTTAGTTCATTCATATTGTAAAATAATTTTTACAAAAAGAAGCAAAAAGGCCACGTAAATTATTTTTTAAAAGCTTAATTGGCTGTGCTCAGTGGCTCACGCCTGTAATACCAGCACTTTGGGAGGCCAAGGCAGGCCGATCACGAGGTCAGGGGATCCAGACCATCCTGGCTAACACGGTGAAACCTCGTCTCTACTAAAAATACAAAAAAATTAGCCAGGCATGGTGGCGGGCTCCTGTAGTCCCAGCTGAGGCAAGAGAATTGCATGAACCCGGGAGGCGGAGTTTGCAGTAGCCAAGACAGCGCCACCGCACTTCAGCCTGGGCGACAGAGTGAAACTCTTATCAAAAAAAAATAAAAATAAATAAATAAATAAAAAGCTTATTGAATATTAACTTCCCCAAATAATATTGAGATGTGCTAGATAATTTTACATATTTTACCTATATTTACCATTGACATGGAAAAGATGAAATTATCTTTCCAAATTTTCTGTTTTGAAACTATATTTTTGAAATACTTGAGATCTTTGACACCTCTTTTGACATTTTAAGGGATAGCAAATATCTAGTTATTGGAAATAATTTAAATTTTTTGAAAAGTCACATAAACTTAAGATGGTGAGTAACAAAACAATATAATCTTAAAATCCCTTTCTCAATTGTCTCAATCACATTTTTATACACATATAAAAACCCTTACCTATTCATGGTTACACACCATCAGCCACATCAAATATGTTATGAGTATAAATAATTAAATATGATTTTTAACAGATGTCAAAATCTAAAAGCAATAACAAAACAAATATCAAAATGTTTAAGCATTTTGATAACACCAATGTAACAAATGTAACACCATTTGATCATGCATCTCATGTTAATTACTTTTTGTGGTAATTATATATGCACATATATTTTTTAATCTAAAATATAAAAAGCAAACTTCTTTTTTTTAGCAAACATCATATATTTACTCATTTATAATTTTGACGTTCCTTGGCATTTAAAAAGATAAAAGTCTACCTCAGGTAAGCTCTAAGAACTCATTTTAATTATTTTCTTAGGTAAATTGTCCTTCTCTCCATCTTTCATCCATTTAATTCAATCGTGGTTAGTTGAGTTCGGTTGGCTGTGGAACATTTAGCCTAACAACAGGCATTAGGTAGGTGTTTTCAGGCCACTACTGGGGCAAAGCTAACTTTGTCCTTTGTATTAATATTCACACTAAACAGATGAATTTATTTAATGCAGTGATGCCTTAAGGAAGGTTGCTTGCCCTTCATTGTAAAGAAAAGAGAGAGAGAGAGAGAGAAAAATGAGGAGAATAAAGCAAGCTGAAAATATCTATAACACCATCAGATTAGAAACATCATCACTTAAAGTTATCCAGAACCCACTTTGAAATACTTGGCAGTAGAATATTTGAAGGTAACAAGCTTCTGAAATTTTCTTGAAGTATGTAAAATTTGAATGTAGATTTCTTATTCCTTACTTTTTCTACAGTAATTTCAAAAGCAACAGGTAAAATATTCCTGACCACTCAAAAGATATTTCTATTATAAAACATCAACTTAGAATTCTACAGAAGGTAAAATTAAGTTAAATTTTACAGTATTGAAATCATCTAAAACTATAAAAAAGTCATACCCAAAGGACTTCTGAAATAAAAATAGACATAAAGACTATTAAAAATACAAATCCTTTTAACGTCATACCAGAAAGTAGGGTGTTCTATATTTTAAGTCCTCAAAGCTAATTTTAAACATGACTGCCACTGTTAGAAATTATGTTCTAGAAATTATGTCTGTGAGCTATGGAGAAACTGGACACTGACAAAATTTTGCTTTCCTAGGTTATCTAGAAAATTATATGTAAAATTATTTTAAGATATTAATTTCTAATACCTGCATTCATTAACAATCAAGTTAATTTAGTACCGCAGATATTTCAGGGGTTGTGACAAACACTGGAGATAAATTGATGAGCAAGAAACTCACAGAATTTAAAAAGAACAGAAAAGAGAAACTTAAGCTAATTATACTTGCAATGAAATAAAACTTTGGGATAATGGAAGTACCTAAACTGGTTTGCAAGTGAGACATGAAGGAGCAATGAATAAATGTAAAGATTTTTGAGAAAAAAATAAGACAGTTATTTTCAGGAACTGAAATGTAATCTGTATGATTGAAGCATAAGAAAAGAAAAAATGCTGTACCAGGAGGAAGTTGCAGACTTAAATTGTATTCAGATCATATAGAACTTGCTAAAGTTTGGTGGTTGTTTTAGGTTGCTTGTTTTTTTCATTCTGAGGTTCATGACAAGTCACTGAAGAAGATTTTAGCAGATCATGGGAGTAAGATTTTTTTTTCTTTTTTTGAGATGGAGTCTCGCTGTCACCCAGGCTGCAGTGCAATGGCCCGATCTCCGCTCACTACAAGCTCCGCCTCCCAGGTTCACGCCATTCTCCTGCCTCAGCCTCCCGAGTAGCTGGGACTACAGGCGCCTGCTACAACGCCCAGCTAATTTTTTGTATTTTTAGTAGAGACGGAGTTTCACCGTGTTAGCCAGGAAGGTGTCGATTTCCTGAATTCGTGATCCACCCGCTTCCACCTCCCAAAATGCTGGGATTACAGGCGTGAGCCACCGCTCCCGGCCTTTTTTTTTTTTTTTTTTTTTTTTGAGATGAAATCCTGCTCTGTCGCCCAGGCTGGACTGCTGTGTTGGGATCTTGGCTCACTGCAACCCTCGCCTTCTGGGTTCCAGCGATTCTCCTGTCTCAGCCTCTCGAGTAGCTGGGACTACAGGCACGTGCCACCACGGCCAGCGAATTTTTGTATTTTTAGGAGAGACGGGGTTTCACCATGTTGGCCAGGGAGATCTTGAACTCCTGACCTCGTGATCCACCGGCCTTGGCCTCCCAAAGTGCAAGGATTACAGGTGTGAGCCACCGCACCCAGCCGATAGTAAGATTTATGTTTAATCTCTAGCTCTCTGTGGTATAGGAACTAGGGTAAAAGGAAGACGGCCAAGACCAGCTAGAATACATTGATTTTTTAGTAATCAAGGGAATTGATAATATCTTGGAGAAATCAAAAGTATCAAGACAGGAAGTAGTATTGGTAGATTCGTGGTTTGGATAGATTGGTGATATGGTTTTGCTCTGTGTCCCCACCCAAATCTCATCTCAAATTATAATTTTCATAATCCCCATGAGTCGAAGGAGGAGCCCAGCAGGAGGTGATTGGATCATGGGGGCGGTTTCCTCTATGCTGTTCTTGTGATAGTGAGTGAGTTCTCATGAGATCTGATGGTTTTATAAAGGGCTCTTCACGCTTCGCTTCTCACTTTTGTCTCTCCTGCCACCATGTGGAGAAGGTCCTTGTTTCCCCCTTCACCTTCAGCTATGATTGCAAGTTCTGGTGATATCTGCTTATAGGTGTTTTTCAAAAGCATGGATGTGTATGAGAAAACCCATAAGGGGAATGTAGTGTGAGAACAAAGGAGAAATATATGGGGCTCAAAGAAAAAAAGAAAGAAAAAGAAAAACATCACAACTAACAAAGAGAAAAAATTAACAGAAACCCTGTAAATGAGAAAAGCTAAATAGCTTTAGAGTTTAAAGTAGAAAAAGAATTAGTGATGCTTTTAAATCCAAGAAAGGAAAGTTCCAAGAAAACAGTCAATTGTGTCATTGTGATAGATTGTTTGCAAAAATGTCTGCAATTATTCCCCTTTTTGTATCCAGAATCCTTTCCCATATAATTTTTGCAGCTTCTCCCATCAAGGGGTAGATTCTTTTCTTTCATTCCTTGAACGTGAGCTAAATTTGTGACTTGCTTGACTAATAGGATACAGAGAAAACAACACCATGACATTTCTAAGACCAGACTTCAAGAAGCTGTGCTCCTTTCCTTCCTTCCTTCTCTTTTGCCTCCACCATAAGAACAAGCCCAACCAACCCAACTCCAGATATTTGAGAGATTCTAAGTTGTAACTGACCATAAATATCTGTAAATGAATGTTTGGATTAATCATAAACAAGAAGAACCGTCCAGTTGACATGAAAATGTGTGAGAAGTAATAAATAATTGCTTCTCTGCCTTCGGTAACAGATACAATATTGTATTTTATTGAGCTTCAGGATGATGAGAAAGAAAACTGGCCATTTAAATATATTTTTTTGGTATTTTTGCTAACATACAAAAAGAATATACTCCTGCTAACAAAGAAGAGATTACTTCTGTAAATTTCAGCTTTTTCCACATGCCTGAGTAACATCCAAGTGAAAATGTCAAATATGAAGTGTGATATATGTTCTAGAACCTGCAGGATAGCTCTGGTGATATCTGCTTATAGGTGTTTTGCAAAAGCACGGATGTGGATGAGAAAATCTATAAGGAGAATGTGGTGTGAGAAAAATGTAATGTTATTCATTATCATTTAATTACAGTTGTATAAATGGAAGTCAGATTGTAATAGATTGGGATGAAAATGGGGGTTGGATAAATGAATATAGGACAAAGCCAGGGCTTTTGAAGCATTCTTTAGAGAAAAAGAAACTTGAATCAGTGGAGATTTAGGAAGGATTTCCCAGCAATAAGAGTTCACTCTGCCAGGCGCGGTGGCTCACACCTGTCATCCCAGCACTTTGGGAGGCCGAAGCGGGCAGAACATGAGGTCAGGAGATCAAGACCATCCTGGCTAACACGGTGAAACCCCATCTCTACTAAAAAATACAAAAAATTAGCCAGGCGTGGTGGTGGGCGCCTGTAGTCCCAGCTACTCAGGAGGCTGAGGCAGGAGAATGGCGTGAACCTGGAGCTTGTAGTGAGCTGAGATCGCGCCACTGCACTCCAGCCTGGGCCACAGAGTGAGACTCCATCTCAAAAAAAAAAAAAAAAAAAAAAGAGTTCACTCTAAGCTGTTTGCAGTGACTCTAGAACTACCCCTATTGATGGATGGCAGATGCTAGTTTGGATGAGAGAAGTGTAGTTTTATTTAGCTGATTAATGAAAATATAACCTGCAAGTGCAAGATGAAAGGAGAAGTTATTCACAAAGAATGGGTGCAGAGGGAGATCTTAGCTTAAAGAAAGGGAGAAAGGTAGATGACTTAAAATATTCATACAGTTATCAATAATTAAAAAACAAAATCATGATTCAGAGCAGAATAACTAGGTCATGGGATAAATCAGTTAACAAATCCTTGTGCAAATATTATGAAACAGGTACTCACTTAATCCTCCTAACAAGATGAGGAAATTGAGACTCAATTATGTCAGTTATCTTTTCAAAGTTTGTACAGCTAAGCAAAAGCTAGGATAACAACATGTAGAGTTCCTCTTACTCAAAATTCATTGGCAAGTTTGAAACTGTAATCTATTTCTATCCAAGAGGTATATCACCAATGCTTGTTATTATAAAGTTTTTACTAAAACCGAGGAGTTCCAGAATTGAGTTCACTAATCAATGTTACTTCTCAACATTTTTTTCATATTATAAGAAACAATTTTAAGTGAATGTCCATAATTTTAACATGCAGCGGGTCTGAATAACATTAATGAAATATATGTTGAAGTTTATGTATGTTTGTAACAGTAATTATACTTACATTCAGTGGGAATATGGTTATTCATATTTAATCCCAACTCAATTTAAAATTGAATTTCTTTGCCTAACTTACAACAACTTACAACATTTTCTCAATTAACTTTTCAAAGCTATACATATTGGAAATGCCTTTCTTTTCTTTTCTGTCATGAGAGATTTTAGCTCTCATTGTATTTAGCTGACAGAACCGAAACTTTGCATGAGACTGCCACCCTGATTAGGGGTGAAGTGACACTTCAGACTAGGGAGAAGATGACACTGATGTTTTCCTTCTATTTGCATTTTATTCAGAAAAATCTCAGGAGAGAGAAAAGACAACTCTGATTAAGGAAAGGGTTCAGACTGATTGAATAGTTAGAATAAGTTTATTCAACTCCTCCTCCAGAGACATAAGTTAGGTCATGAACCTTATTCATAAAGTAAAAAAGAGTACACGTTGTGCACCCTTAATGTGCAAGAGCAGTTGTTGTTTATCTTAATAATGAGACTTGCTAAAAGGCCAAAAAGAGGCTGTATGTTAGGCAACATTATGTATCATTCACTCACTCCTTCTCAAATGCAATTGTGTAGGGCAAAATGGGTATAGAATTCAATACATGTACCTCAGAACTTAGAGTAATAAAAAAATTAATGCAAACTTTACTTTGTAGGAAACATTACTTTGAATAGAAAAATAAATATGTAATAGATTTATCAAAAATATGAGTGTAGAATTTTTTAGTCTTGTTTTAATGTGGAAATAGAAAGTGATTGATTTTCAGAGAAAATATTTTGGGCCAAAAGCAAAGCATAGAGTATTGCATAACAAATACAAATATTAAATAATGAAATAAGAAAACAATGTTCAAAAAGAAATTAAAGTGTATGTATTACAAAGTTTTCTTTAACAATAATCACTGGATTCTTCTGCTTATTAATCTCATATAGTTATTATGCAGTGTAAAATTTTGTTTATTTCTTTAAAGGAAGCTGGGGTATTAGAAATTTCAGGAAGCACTCTCTTTTATATGTCTGTTCCCATAGGGGTGATGCTTCTCAAAATCATTATAATTTCCTAATTGCTTTGTTTTATTACATTTTTAGTGCCTGGTATTTTCATATACTTTCCTTGCTGTCATTTGGCAAAATTTTGTCTTAGAGATTTCATTTCTTTTATCTCACTAATTTATATAAGTAACTGATAATAGATTATAGGAAAATAGTATTTTTAAGTATTGGTGGGTGTTTTATGGTAAAGAACCCAATGTGTGTATATGTGACACCTCTATCTGAAATATATAATGCATAACACCTCTGAGAATTATTTCATTAAGGAATCCCATTTAATTTGCTTAATCAATTTTTTCAAAATATTTAATCATGAAACACTCCACCTCCATCTCCTCCACTGCCGCAGGTTACCGATTAACGTCTTGCTGAAGGTTATATATCATGATATAATCACGGGGGAAAACCTAGTTAAAAGTAGTCTCACTTCTAGAAATAATAGCTTGAAATGACAAGAATTCTTCAAAATTCAGTAAATAGGAAAGGAATTTATAATTATTGAGCCCCTGCTATGTGCCAGATGCTGTGATGAGCACATTTTATGCTATCATAATTAAGAAAAGGATGCTTTAAAAATCAATTCTGGCTTAGAATACATCAAGTAGGAAAGAGTGCTGCTCCCATTTATAAAACAAAAGAAAACCTGGAAAAACTGGAAACAACTTTTCTTAAGCCTATTAGAGAACTGAGGTCACAGGACAAACTGGTGACCCAAAATATGGAGTGATGCTTATAACTGTAGGTAGTAACAGGATCAGAGCATTTACTTACCTGGAAAATACATCATGAAATGCTATAAAAGCCAACAAGTATTGCCAAAGACATATTATGGACTAGTGTACAAATGTGAAGCATCAGGGGCTGTCGATTGTGGGAGGGGCTTTCACACTATCTGGCAGGGGCTTACTTCAGGACCTCTTCTAGGTGCTTACATGAAAGATGACACAGATTTCTGAGAATGCTTTCCCAAGGTGCTAGCCAGGGGGAAGGAACGTTAGCCACTGACTAAATCCCCCCAGACCTATCTCTGTGATTCCTCTGAAATAATTTGAAGGGAGAAGGACAATAAAAAAATGTACTTCATAAGCTCTTATAGAAATTCATTGTATCTGATGGAGAAAAACTGCAAAATAAGTACGTAAACAAATAAACTTGTTCTTTGCTCTATGAGAGGAGCAGAATCTCCACCTCCAGGAAAAGAACAAGGCCAGCATTGCATCTGGAGGAGAGGTGGAAAGGTTCTGAAGGGCGTGGCCCTGAGATCTAGGCTCACAGCCAGCCAAAAACTAAGACTTAATCAGATCACCAGAGAACACTCAGACCCACCCCCTCACTACCACACTGATAAGCATCATGTGGAATACATCTGGGAGGGCTGCAAAATACATATCCTTGGAAACAGTGTAAAGTGAAGACCACAAGAAAAGTGAGAAGGCTCCAGGCCAACTGGGATTAGACTCTGGGACAAACTCCTGAAAAATTAGTAATACTGTAAACCCAAGGTGTAATCAGGGGAATAGAGGCCTCTTAGAAAAACCACAGCTATAAAAACTGTAAACACAGAACAACTTCTGGCTAACAAAATCCCTCACACCAAAGGCCTTGCAAAAGGTAAAGAATCTGTGAACTTGAAGATATGTTCATAGAAGTTGACCAAACTGAAATACAAATAGAAAAAGAAATCACAAACACACCCACCCACGCGCGTGCGCGCGCGCACACACACACACACACACACACACACACACACACACACACACACACACAGAAACACTGTTGCTTTTGTATTACTCTGGCCAACCTTCTGAGGAAACTGTCAGACAAATCCAGAACTGAAATATTCGGGAAGAAAACTAATTTGGGCTTTTGAAAAATATCATGTTGGGGAACTGTTTTAGATGGATGAACAACAGGTTAAATAACCAAATGCAATAAATAAACTTTGATGGTTGCATCCTGTTAGAAAGATTAGAGTGAGAGAAAGAGAGAGAGAAAGAAAGAAGAAAGAAGCTTGATGAAATTAACCAAACGCGATATGGGTATTGTATAATCTTAAAACTTTTCTGTAAGGTTGATAATTCTTTAATATAAAGAGAAAGTGATTTATTTTATTTGCCTGTCCTTCTTCCTATACAACTTTTAGCACTATGTCAGTCTCATAGGATATCATAAATTATTGCTAAATGAATAAAGGAATTTTTGCATGAATAATATACATACAGTTTTCTCTTGGGATCCTGTTCTAAAGGAGAAAAAATGTTACATTGGATCATTCTTTTTCTATGCTGTCAAAAAATAACAGCATAATTTTGGAGAATACTTTTTCAATTAATGCCCAGATACGTCAAAATTTCAAAAACTCAGCATCATCTCAAATGACATAAACAAACATATATTTTGTGGTTTTTAAGTCCAGTCACCATTAATAATTCCTACCTTTCTTTTCAGGTTTTCAGTAAAAGTGGGTAATAATTAGCTGGTAATAATATTCAGGATATTTGTATATATACAATGTATGTGGAATTAATTGGAATTAAACCATTGAACAATGGATTAATTAATCCAGATTACGACTAAGGAGGCATTATTTTCAGTAAAATTTATACATCGAAAAAGAATGTAAATAATTATATACATTTATCCTCTGGAAATTTAAACTAGTATTTTAAAGAACCTGGATAGTTTTAGGTATTGGTTGGAGGCAAGCACAAACCAGAAGTGGAGAAGGAGGGAGGACAAATGTGAACATGTTGAGTAGGAGGTGAAGGAGAGTGGGTGGAACCTAAAAGTGAGAAACAGAATAAAATACTGTCAAAAGAGGAAAATAGATTTGTGTCTATTTTCCCCAGAATATTCTTGTTCAAAGAAAGCCCCTTTAACTATAATTATACTACTAGGATACTTACTACTTTCTAGAAAGTTATAAGAATTTTCAAAATGGTTGTGTAACTTCACTGTAAGAGATGAGACAATTTCAGTAAACTTGAGTAGACGCTACTCATTACACATATATTTTACAAAGTTCAGCTTCTTATGTATAATTTTGTGCATAGTAGAAAGGCTCCAATATTTGTTATTCATTTTTAAGTATGACTTTTTATTCCTTTTCTTAAACTTTTTGTCCAGCCTTGTCCATATCGCTTTTTTAAAATTTTATTTATTTTTATTATTTGTGCATGTTTTGATTTTTCTGTTGGATTTTCATGCAATTACTCAGCTCTGATATCAATCAACCAGTTACACATTAATATGTAATTCCATATTATGTATAAATTTGACAAAAGGGTTACATGGTTGGGGTAATCAAACTTTCTCAGTGTATTGAAATGAAATGGAATAGAATATAATTTGTGTATATACATATTCATTGTGAGGAATTATTGCAATTAAATACTGATACAGTTTGTCTGTGTCCCTACCCAAATCTCATCTTGAATTGTAGTTACCATAATCCCCTGTGTTGTGGGAGGAACCTCATGGGAGGTGATTAGTTAGTGAGAACAGCATAGTTCCCCTATGCTGTTCTTATGATAGTAAGTGAGTTCTCACGAGATCTGGTGGTTTTATAAGGGGCTTTTCCCCACTTTACTCTGCACTTCTCTTTCCTGCTGTGATGTGAAGAAGGACATGTTTGCCTCCCCTTTTTCCATGACTGTACATTTCCTGAGGCCTTCCCAGCCATGTGGAACTGTGAGTCAATTAAACCTCTTTCTTTCATTAATTACCCAGTCTCAGGCAGTTCTTTACAGCAGTGTGAGAACAGACTAATACAAATACCATTTATTTTGAAATGATATTTTAATGATACCAATACCAACACAGTAAGCATGTTTATTTTACATTTTTTTTTTTACAATTTGGAAGCAGTTAATTTTATTTGAGTTTTTATTTGTGCCAACATCCTCATAACACCTTATAAATACATGTGCTCTACCTGCAGTTTTTAATGAGGACTGATTCTTTTCACAGCAATCACCTCAGAACATCAGTCCAAGGGATTGTATTTGGCACACCAAGCTGTTAAATTTTCCCATCATTTATATGTCTTTTTTAAAGCACTGCCTGTGGCTTTACTGTTCGTTATTAAAAGGAAAGCACTCTCAGAATTTCAATTGGTTTCTTCTGCCTGAATACCAATTAAAACCTGTTTAATATAAAAATGGAAATGTACTTCATCACTTTTTTTTAATAAAAGAATGTCTTGGTTCTAATAAGTCTGTTTTTATAAATTAAAATATTTATTAGAGTAGTATTCAATTGTGCGGAGTTATATCTGGTTAGGAGGAAAAAATATTAGTCAAGCTATAGAAATTAGCTGTCCAACCAAGAAAGAATTCAGCAGCAAATCCACCCTTTGTTCTAATTAGAATTGTGTAAGGTGGCAGTGAGTCATGAACTTGAGTCTAAAGACACTGAGAGAATGCATTAGCACGTGATTCTGTGTTAAAAAGGGGAGATAACAGGAAGGGCCTTGATCAGGAGTTCCATTGAAACACATTAAAATGTGGCAATTAAAAAATAAAGTAATAAAATAACAATAAAATAGTTTTAGAAAAATGCTATTACCTTTGCCTTTGAAGGGTAGATCATGATGTTTTTAGGAAAACTGAAAAATAATAGTGCCTAGCTTGTATAGTTCAACTTGAAAAGATTACTGAAAATCTACTTAATACAATATAAAAAAATGAAAAACATATCCATGTATAATTTTTTAACAAAATTATATATCTGGTTTAATAAAAATGATATAATTGTGTTATATGTGTGGAGAAGATATAAACAAGTTTTGAAAAACCTCAAAAACAGCAATAAATAGCTCTTCTATTTTTAAATTTTCTAGACGCAAAAACTCCTAAAATCATTCTATATAAAGGTTAAATTTTCTAAAAATAAGAAAATGACTATGTAATTCATATATAAATAAGCATAACTTACAGCAAAATCCATCAATGTAAAAAGCAAAGACATTTTTTTTCTCAGTGCCTGTAATTATTGAACTTTGGTGAAAAATAGATGTTATAGATATCAAACAAACTATATTATTTGGAAAAATCTTTTAAACACTACAATATCTAGATTTTAACTTAAGCAAATTAATAGCACTGTTTGTTGAGATCAGAAGTTTTGGGACAGAAACAGGTTTTGGAGCAGGTTTGATGGGCATGAATATTTTGTTTTAAACATGTTACATCTGATTGCCCTTTAAACATGAAATAGAAGACCTGTAATAGGCTGATGGATATAAACTATAGAGCTCTGAGGAGGGGTCAGGTTTGAAGGCACCTGTGTGGGACTTAACACTAGGTACCTGGAATCAAAAGCTATGAGACTGGACTCCATTTTCTAGTAGAGTCAAAGAATAGATACGCTAAGAACAGATAAGAAAATTGTGGCTGAGGGATGAGCTCAGGGATATTCCATCATTTGTTAGGAAGTGGAGGAAGAGCCAGCAAAAGACACAGAATAAGGTAGAAAAGAATATAAAAGGAAATAAAGACATGAAAAGGCTTTAAGAAAGAAGACAGTTAAATTTGTTAACTGCTAAGATTTATGGTAAGGACAAAATAACAGAATCTTGCATTTGAACATAAAGTGGTGGTGGCTTGACAAGAAGAAACTTTGCAGAGTTATGAGTACTGAAGCCAAACAGGAATGAGATGAAGAGAGAAAGGTTAGTAAAAAAATTGAGACCGTAGCTGCACTAAACTCATTAGAAGTCAGTTGCTTTGAAGGACTCTAGAAAAAAACGACAATGGCTGAAGGATAATTTGAGATAAATTGAACATTATTTAGATATAAGATATGAAAGTAGGTTTCTGTGCTAACAAGAATGTTCCAAGTCCAAAGAGGACAACTTATGGTATTAAAAAAAAGAGTGAGAGAATTAATAAACACAGAAGCAAAGCCCTCTTATTAGAAAATATTTTAGAGCCATATAAATGTGGATGATATTCTGTAAAGATAACTATAACACTTATACAAATGGTCCTAGCTTTGGTGCAAAAAAAATAACTAGGTTCAATTGGAATAGCATGGACTTAGACCATTAGGTCTCAGGAGCGAAGTCTTGCTATTGAAAACCAGCACAAAGACCTACGACTAGCATGGTCCAGATAGATGGCTCTGCAGCTAATCCACTAATAACTTCATCAAAAATTTAGGGAAAATTTGTAATAAACTACACTCCTTTCATTGTACTTTGTGTTCTTTATATGCTACTTGGTAATCTAGATGTGATAAATTCCAGCATACTTATTCCGGAAGGATGACATTATTTATTATTTTGCTATTTTTTTTTAATGAATCACAAGAAAATTATTCCTTTGGGAAATTTTAAGGAAAGGTGCATGAATTTGTAGTCACAATTTGTTTATTGTTGGTTGTTTTCCTTGGTTTCGAAAGTCTCAAGTACCTCTGTTGCCTCGTTGAAAGTTTATCTTCCTGTGTGTAGTTTAACAGTTAAAATATGATCACAGTGCTTGCTAGAGAGTCCAACAATTCTTTTAAAAACTGGAGGCTGAGCAGGGTGGATCACTTGAGCTCAGGAGTTCAAGACCAGCCTGGGCAACATGGTGAAACTCAATCTCTACAAAGAAAAACAAAACAAAAAAAATCAGCTGGGTAGGGTGGCCTGCACGCATAGTCCCAGCTACTCCAGAGGCGGAGGTGAACGGATCAGCTGTGCATGGGAGGTCGAGGATGCAGTGAGCAAATGCACCACTGCACTCCAGGCTGGGTGACACAGTGAGACACTATCTCAAAAAAAAAAAAAAAAATTCCTGGATATTTGAACTCAATGCAGACACTTTTTTCATCTTTTACCCATCAATTCCTTTTGTGGTCCATAGTGTTTATCTTCTGCAACTAAACTTCTTTCTGTATCATCCTCCTCCACATAGCAACCTGAACCCGGACATCTCTCTGATGTATAACATACTTCCTAGAGATATTTGTTGGGATAGTCTTGAAAGTGAACATGTAGGAAAATAAAAGCATAATACATGAACACATTTTATTTTTGCTGTTCACTGAGTCTTATTTTCTTGTCTTTGACATTTTGGAAGATGCCATGAGTTTTCTTATTAAAAGCATCTTATTTTTCAAGGATTAAGAATTCAAATCCAGCTTAATAAAAGTTCAAGCCTTACTGACAACACCAAATGCTGGCCAACAGGAGCTCTTACTTACTGCTGGTGGGAATGCAAAATGGTACGTACCCTCTTTGGGAGACAGCTGGAAGTTTCTCACAAAACTAAACATACTCTTATCATACAATGCACAAGTTGTAATCCTTGGTATTTACTCAAATAAATGGAAAACTTATGTTTACACAAAAATCTTTTTTTAGCAGCTTTTATTCATACTTGTCAAATTACAGAGGCAGTCCTTTGGTAAGTGAATGGATGAATAAACTCTGGTGCATCCGGACAATAGAATACTATTCAGCACTAAAAATTAATGAGCTATCAAGCCACGAAAAGACATGAAGAAAACTTAAATGCTATGATTCAGTGAAATAAGTCCATTTGAATGAGCTATACACTGTACGATTCCAACTGTATGACATTCTTAAAAAAGCAAAGCTATGGGAGAGTAAAAAGATCAGTGTTTGCTAGGGACTAGGGATATGAAGGGATGAATAGGCACAGAGGATTATTAGAGCAATGAAATTACAGTAATCCTTCTTTATCTATGATTTTGCTTTCTACTGTTTCAGATACTCATGATCAACTACAGTCCAAAATTATCAAAAGAAATTCCAGTAATAAGCAATTCATGAATTTTAAATGACGTATCAGTTCAGAGTAGCATGATGAAATCTCATGTCCTCGCACTTCATCCTGCCCAGAACATGAGTCCTCCCTTTGTCCAGAGTATCCACACTGTGTATGCTGCTTGCCTGTGGAACTCTTCGTAGCCTTCTCAGTTATCAGATGGACTGTCATGTTATCACCAGGTTTGGGTTCAAGTAACCCTATTTTACTTAATAATGGCCCCAAAGCACAGCAGCCCTGTTCCTACTTTATAAATTAAACTTTATCATGGATATATATGTGCATAATAAAACACAGCATACATAGGTTTATACATAGCACACATAACTGTGGTTTTAGGCATTCACTGGTGGTCTTGGAATGTACCTCGTGTGAATAAGGGGGGGCTATGCTACTCTGACACTAGAATGGTGAATATGTATCATTGTATGTTTGTGAAACCCACAGAATGTACACCACCAAGAGTGAACCCTAATGTAAACTATGAACTTTGGATAATAAGGATGTTTCAATGTAGGTTTATCAGTTGCAACAAGTGTACCACTCTGGTATGAAATTTTGATAATGGGTGAGGCTGTAGGGAGTGGGGCAGTGTATGTATGAAATTATTGTACTATAAATGCTGATAAAACAGAAAAACAATTTTAAAGAGGCTTGTTTGTCTCATGGTTATCTCTCTTTCCCTCTTTTTTTATAAAGACGGGGTCTCATTATGTTGTCCAGACTGGTCTGACCTCAAACTCCTGGACCCAAGCGATCCTCCTGCCTCAGCCTCCCAAAGTGCTGGTATTACAGGACTGAGCCATATCACCCAGCCCAGAAAAACATTTTAATTAAACTGTTAGATAATTTAAAATTCACAAGCTGTTGTCAGAAATAACCGAGATTCTATGCATCTCCTACTCAGTTTTTTTTCTAATGGTAATCTTTTAAAACTGTAGTTCTATATTACAACCAGGATATTGACATTTATTAGCCAAAATACAAAACATTTGCGTCATAAGTATTATTTATAGACTGTTAAAGTTTAGGAAATTTTGTCTTAAGTGAGATTAGATGGAAGTTCTTTCTATGGTATTTTTAAGGATGTCACCTGCCCTGTTAGAGCCACGCCCACTCTTCTCCCATGCCTACCACCTCCTTAACCCCTCACAACTATGAATCTATTATTTATTCTATTATTTCATAATTTCAAGAATGTTAATGTATATAGGTTCATATAGCATGTAGCCTTTTGAGACTGACTTATTTCATTCAGCATAATGCCCTTGAGATCTATTTAGGTTGTTGTGTGTATCAATCATCATTCTTTTTGTTGTGGAGTAGTATTCCATGGTATATAGATGTACTAGTTGGTTTAGCCATTCACCTGTTGGAGAACATTTGGGTTGTTTCCAGTTTGATGCTATTAAGAATAAAGCTATTATAAATATCAAAAAATTTTAAGCCTTTACCCAATTTAAAAATTCTTGTCCCGTAGCTCAGGTCCAATCTGGAAGCAGAAACTTACAGTGAGAAGGTGCTACAGTCAATTTGCATTGACTTTGTAGCTCCGGTTCCTCTTTCACTTAGGAGCCAGGAATCCTGGGTGGTGGCAATTAAAGAGGGGATAATAGAGATTGAAGGACACATTCTTACAGGTCACATATTCTTTATAATCTGCTTTTGTATATTCTGCAGGGCAAACGCTGGGTTTCCTCAGGGTAGAGGAAACTCAGATTCTTCAGAAAATTTCCAAGCTGAAGTCTACAACTTGAATTTTTTTTTTTATTTCAGAGATTTACTCCCTAGGTACTTTTCTTCAGACAGTACATCTGACACAGATCATCTCTGTGAGGGCCAAATTTTCATGGCATGCTGCTTTATGAGTAGTGTCCTTTCATGTTGATTTAAGGTCAGTTATCTATTGTTTGCTTGGCAACATGGGGAAAATTCATTTTTTTCTACAAGACATTGGAAATAGTTGTCCATGTGCTAAAACTCTCTCTTCCTGTGTTTGTTAATAGAAGTAGCTATACCTAGTCAGCCTGACTTTTTTTAATGAAAGATAGCACAAAACGCTGTGCACACCCAGCTCCAGAGACACATGTTAAGTCCTCCAAGTGATTCTTTGAAAGTCAACTCACCATCAGTCAGCCCGAGTTAGGCAGAAGAACACCCACTATGAAGAAACACAGAGAATTCTAACAACTTGCTTCAAAGGAATTCTCTATCAAAGATTTATTATTTTGGTCCCCTACTTATCTTACACACAGAATGGTTTAAGTGATAGGCTACTGTTAACAGAAATAGATTTGTGAAACCCAATTTACAAGTCCTGAATCGATCATCTGGAATGTAGGATGCAGTTGTTGGCAACTATTATCCCCACTTTTGGTGCCTCAAAGCTTTAAAAAAGAAAAGTTTTATTTAACAAACTATTTCATTAACATGCCTGATTTTCCTTTTTCACCATATACACTAAAAGTTATAGCTAAATATCATTCTTCAGAATATAGCACCTTGTCCAGAAGGAGAGATTAGAAATTTGCTATCTTATACACTGCATTACATACAGTTTGTTCAATGTTTAAAAAATATTTCTCTCTTACTGATTTTCCCCTTATATAATTGATTGGTAAAATGTTATTTTGTTCATATTTACCTTTGGTTAAGTTATAATCTAAAATAAAAAATTGTATATATGTTTTGTCATGCTGACGATGCTATTAAAAACTCACAAATGGATTAGTGATAAAATTGACTTAATTTCCATACACAAAAAGGTAAAATTGATATAATCATTATTTACATATATGTGTATACTTTTTATATATTTAAATAGTAGAAGAATATAGGTATGGATACTCAAATAATTGTTGTATTTAATTTCTTTTTTTGAACACTTACGTGATAGTTGAGAGCTCATTTAAAAAATATGATAATCTACTGTCTGAATTTGCTGTCTCAAAATTTGAGCTATTCTGTTGAAATCTTAGGAATTCACAGTAACCTAAGGTATTCTTATGTGAAATATAAAAATCTAAAGAAAAGGTATTTAAATGTCAATAGATGAGACACAAGTGTTAGTGTTTTCTAATGATAGAGTTTTTCTTTATTTTAATAGAGTATTGAATGAAGTACAATTGCTTTATTTTCTAGGCTATGGTCATGCCACAGATATTTTTTTGTGTAAGAGAAAGTAGATAGAATTTGACCATTGCTTTCAACCATATGTAGTAACATATAGCATATACATGCGTACTTGTATATGTATGTACACACACAAAATATATGGTCATACAAGGTCAGCCTCTAGCTATCCTACTGCCAGGGCCTTCCAGTGTGCTGGAATTACAGACGCGAGCCACTACATCTGGACTCTGCATCTAAATGTCATCTGTGACATTTTAATGATACTTCAGATCATCCATGCTTTTTTAACATATAAATTTCTGAATTAAATAGTGAATCCTATAGTAGATGAATCATCTAAATCCCAAATTATCATAAATAGATATTATGCAATTAAAGGTTAACTTGCTTACATAATAATCAAGTGGTGAAAGTAAATGAATTTAGCTATGTAACTGAATTTCCAAAAAGGAGCTATTCTGTTGAAATCTCATGAATTCACAGTAACCTAAGGTATTTTTCTGTGAAATATAAAGATCTAAAAAAAGGTAATTAAATGTCAGTAGATGAGACACCAAGTGTTAGTGTTTTCTAATGACAGAGTTTTTTAAAAAAAAATTAATACAATATCAAATGAGGTACAATTGCTTTCTTTTCTAGGTTATGTCCGTGCTACAGATAATTTGTGGGTGTGTGAGAAAGTAGATAGAATTTGACCATTGCTTTCAACCATAGGTAGTAATATTAAGCCATTTTAAAATAGTAAGAAATGAATTTTTGAGATCATGGTAGTTAATTTGGAAAAAGTGACCGTATGTCTTTTAAAACAGATACATTTGTTCAGATCATAAATAACCTCAAATTTAAGACAAAGTGATAATTTCCCCTCAGTACTGTACAATACTGTTATAGTAGTCAAATCAGCTGTGTTGATAGTGCTGCTGAAATAATAAGAGGTCATGGGGCTATAATTTTATCATTATGTTTACTAAAGCTGTGCATCTGTTGAACAATCAACAGCTCTTCTTATAAATTGTGTTTGTTCTTTCCTTGTAAAAATCTTATCTTATACTGACAGACATGTTCTTTACATTTTTTATTTAATGAGAAAATGTATTTATCCTGTCTCTTATTTAATGGCTTAGTGCCCTAAAACAGCATAAGACTGAAAACCTCAAACAAAGTGTCGATGGTGCATAAACACTGTATTAGATAGAGTTCTTTAGATACACATAAACTATAGGATATAGATGGATGATAGAAGATAGATAGATAGATAGATAGATAGATAGATAGATAGATAGATAGATAGATATAGATGAATAGAAAGATAAATAGATATGAGAGGGGATTTATGAGAGCAGTTGGCTCATATGTGATTATGGAGGTTGTGTACAAGCAGGAGACAACTTAGAAAAGCTGGTAGTGTGACTCTTTCCAAACCCAAATGCTTGAGAACCTAAGTGGCTGCTGGAGTAAGTCCTGGACTCCGAAGGCCAGACAGTACAAGGAGTTCTGATTTCCAAGGGCAAGTGAAGGAGAGTGTATCTTAGCTCCAGAAGAGAGACCAGTTTGCCTTTCCTCTATTTTTGTTCTATCCAAGCCTCCAACCACTTGGATGTTGCTTGTCTGCATTCAAGGTGGTTCTCTCTCACTTAGTGTACTCAAAGTCATACTCCAGTCTTCTCCGGAAACATCCTCATGAATAATGTTTTACTTGTTCTCTAGGTATTCCTCAGTCCAGTCACGTTGACACCTAAAATTAACCAAAACAGGTACTATACAAGATTTTTTCACTGTAATAGGTAAATATGTTGATTGAAGATATATGGGAAATTGTAATCCTAAGATAATATGATTTTTATCTATGTAGTATTTAAATAAATCTATTTGCCATTTCAATCTTAAGCAAATTTGCATTTCCAAAATTATTTAAGAAAAACATAGTAGAATCTCTCTGTATTTATATCTTGTGAAATTTTTCTACTAGAAATATAAATCAATATATAGATTTTTATATCTATAAGGAGGAGATATATATGATATTATCCCTTGGTATCCATGGAAGGTTGGTGGTTCTAGGATCTCCCTTGGATACCAAAATCTGAAGATGCTGAAGTTTATTTTATAATAAAATGGCATAATATTTGCATATAACCTATGCACATCCTTCCATATATTTAAAATAATCTCTAGATTACTTATAATACCTCATACTTTTAAATGCTATGTAAATAAGTATTACATCATTATTATTACTTTTATTTATTTATTTATTTTGAGACGGACTCTCGCTCTGTCACCCAGGCTGGAGTGCAGTGGTGCAATCTCAGCTCACTGCAAGCTCCGCCTCCTGAGTTCACGCCATTCTCCTGCCTCAGCCTCCCGAGTAGCTGGGACTACAGGCGCCCACCACCATGCCTGGCTAATTTTTTTTTTTTTTTTTTGTATTTTTAGTAGAGACGGGGTTTCACCTTGTTAGCCAGGATGGTGTCGATCTCCTGACCTTGTGACCCGCCTGCCTCAGCCTCCCAAAGTGCTGGGATTACAGGCGTGAGCCACCGAGCCCGGCCGTGTTATATTATTTTTTATTTAAATTATTATTTTTGTTGTATTCCTAGCTATCTTTTTTCAAATATTTTTAGTCTGTAGTAGGTTGAATTTGCAGACAGAGAATCCATGCATATGGAGGGTGGACTGTGTGAGTGTGTGTGTATGTATGCACACATACACATAAAATACATGGTCATACATGGTAAGAAAATACAGGTGTGCACATATATACATATATGTATCTATACATACTAATACTGTGCTTTTTTTTTTTTTAAGTTGGGGGTCTCACTTTGTTTTCCAGGCCAGTCTCATACTCTTGGCCTCTAGCTATCCTACTGCCAGGGCCTTCCAACATGCTGGGATTACAGGCATGAGCCACTGTATCTAGACTCATCTGTGACATTTTAATGATACTTCAGATTATCCATGCTTTTTTAACATAGAAATTTCTGAATTAAATAGTGAATCCTGTAGTAGATGAGTTATCTAAATTTCAAATTATCCTAAATAGATATTATGCAATCAAAGGTTAACTTGCTTACATAAATAATCAAGTAGTGAAAGTAAAATGAATTTAGCTATGTATCTGAATTTCCCAAAAAAAATAAAGATTCTCAAAGTTAAAGCAAAAAAAAACCCTAAAAATAAAGAGAGTTACTATGTATTGATTTTAAAAAGTCAAATTATAATTAAGATTGATCATTAGAAATATGTGTACGTTTAATAATAGAGGCTCAGAAAATGATAAAAATAATGTAAAAAGGTGAAACCACAATTACAGTGAGAAATTTCACATATTTCTGTCAGTAAATGATAGATTAAAAAAAACAAGTAAATTTGAAGATAAGCCACAAAATCATTAAACTTTTTGTGTGGGCCTTATTTAAAAGACTGCATCAAAAGCTTCAGAATGCAAATATTTTTCAAATTCATACAGAAAATATATTGAAAAATGAATAAAGAACTAGAAAATAAGACTTATTCTACCTAATAAAGTATATCTATCATCCCATAAAATACTACAAATGGGACTCTTAATGGTAAAAAATGTTAAGTATTGTATATAAGAACAGGAACCATATATGAGTGCCCACTTTTCTTGAATGTTTTAGAATAGTAAAATGTTACAATAGTAAGGCAAGTTTTAAAATAAAACAAAAAGCTTGCTCAGTATTGAGGGAAAAAATACGGTTATTTATAGAAAAAAATGTTCTCCAGTCTACATAAAATCTATAAATAATTAAAATATATGAGGTTAGCAAAGTTGTTAATTGTAAACTCAATGTATAGATACCAATTGTATTTCTTCACAGCAATCGCAAACATTTCAAAATTGAAACTTTAGAAAGAACATTTATGTAACATCAAAATATAAAAAGCATATAGGAATAAATTCAATGAAAATGTTTTTCTTAAAAAAAGATAAATTGTTTTTAAGCATATTAATGAAGGCAAATGTGAAAGAAGAAATATTCAGTGTTCATGATATGAAAGACTAAATCATAAATATGCAAATTTTCCCCAAACTGATCAAATTTCACCTACTACTTATTTTCTTTTTTTTAATTTTATTTGATTTGGAAACTTGACAGGCTTGTTATAGATTGTATATAAAAGTACAAAATTTCAAGAATAGGCATGACACATTTGAAGAACCAAGAGGGAGGAATTGCTATATTATATAAAAATATAGAGTTGAAAATTACAGAATTTAATATATCATTGTATTTCCAGAAGATACATAGGAAACAGGATGGAGAACCCCCAAACAGCCATGCATGTATCAACACGAGATAAATGAGAACAACTGCAGGTTATTATAAGAAACATTAAGAGTGCTATGACAACTGGCTTCTGCATTTTTAAAAATTGACCATTTTGGTTATTTTTCTATTTATACCCTCATAACAGTTCTCTGGCCTTCTCTATCTTTTGGTCGCCTGGGAAAGCTAACTTTATGAACTCTCTTAAATAAACTTCCTTGGCCTTTGGCTTCTGATTAGGTTCAGCTAATGACAAAGACCAGTAAAAGATCAAAAGGTAAGAGACAAAGACCTAAATATATTTTCCTGAGCAGCAATGGCTTTATTGCCTCAGCAATGTCACATCTCTGAGAGCACAATGTCTGCTCCGTGTCCCCTTTTGTTTTACTCTGGTGAATACCCATCTCTTTCAGATTACAGGTGGCAATGACTTCACACAAACTGCTGAAATCTGCATGCCAATATCTTTCTTATTTCTTTCTTTAACTCTATTCACACTTCTGTAAAAAGGCTCCTAATTAAACCCTTTCCCAAATCCAGAAGCTGACTGCGTTTTTCTGAAATTTGACAGCTGAAAGACTTAAGCCTCACTTCTCTCTTTCTCTTGTGCCTCTTACCTGGAAAAGCTAATAAGAAAATCGAGGTGCTTCCTCCTTTGTTACTGACAGGAATTCAAACAATAAAAGACTGGCCCATGTGTGAAAAATCTTACTCCACCTCCACCCCGAACACAGAAAAAACTCCAAGCCAGTTTTTTTTCCTACTTTCTGAAGTCATTTCAGACCTCCTTGGGATACCTTTCTTGTTCTTCCCACAAACCTCGTTGTGCAAGTCAGATATTTTTATATCCTCCTGTTATATATGTGGTATTATCAGTCTCAAATTCTAAACCAAATGTTTGGCTCGGGGTTTATCTTGACTTGGCAAAGTTGTCACAAGAAGTGGCACTATGAACAGGATTCCTAGATAATGGTCACCATCACTGAGGATGTTATTTTCTTGCTTTGACTTGCTAACTGCCTCTTCTACCTGATGGCAAGCATGTACTTGGAGCTACTACCTGCTGGCTAGCTTGTCCTTTGAGCTGTGCAGCTTTGTGTTTTGTTGTTGAGTCCTACTGAGCCTCTGTTATAGATTTAGCTGACCTAAGTCAGAAATTTCTATATTTGGTATTTAAAGACAAATAGGATTAGAGCCCTTCTTAAAGTGGCTTTGGGTCATGTGTCTCAGTCTGGACCTATCTCTACAATTTAAAATGAGGTTGTGACTGATACTATGCTCAGGAGAATGATTGTGATCAATTGATTATATATCTTAACCAAGCATTGACCCTTGATCTATATAGCACTGAAAGGAAAGACACACAGTGGGAGATATGGACCCATCAGGTTGTTGCTTCTGAAAGAGAACTCATTAGGAAGTTAACGAAAAAAAAAAAAAAAAAAGGAACAAAAGAAAAGGAAAATAAAGCAGCTATTATGTGGTGTGCTAAAGTCCCCACTTCTAAGAGCAAGGGACTCACCAGGATTCTTACATATCTGCTGATGTTGCCATGCTTCTGCTGTGACAAACACCCTGACTCTCTCAGTTACAGAAAAAAAAACATGCATAGCATCCCCATGGCACAGCAAAGGAGATGATCCAATCCCAATTATAGTCCAGGATCATTAAACTCTATAAAGCAATCATTTTCATGGAGGAGTTTGTTAAACTGATGATATGAATTTGATACTTTCAGGAGGAAGAAATTTATAAGTATGAGCATGGTGGAGTGCCCTTCCACACAGAAATACAACCAGTGACTAAAAATAAATATTTAAAAAGAAAGACAAAAAGGAAACAGATATAAAGGAAAGAAACAAAACTAAAAAAAAAAAAACTGAATGAAGGTCCACAATATGATCTAATTAGAAATCCAACATTTATTACAAGAATTTATACAACAGAAATGATGGGATAGAAGTCATCTGTTTATATCCCCTCATAACAAGAATTCTTTACCTATCCACAAAAAAAGAATCTCTTTCTAGAAGCCTCAGGACTCAGGGAGGAACCTGTGGAACCCAGGTGTAGCCCATGACCTAAAAAGGTCATTTTGAGAGTGAAGACCTGCACCCAGGTGGCAGACCTGCAAATTGTGCTACTAGCTCAAGCCTAGAAATAACCAGAGTCCCCAAAAGGCTGCCTTCAGACCTTTATGACCTTGAACCTGCAACTAAAACCATCTGTCAAGGGACTAAGGAGAAATCATGCACACTAGTGCCTTGGTAGAGAGGATTGTCTGCCTGCTGACATTTGTCTTGGCAGTGAATCTGGAAGTCACCCTGTGGCTTGCTCAAGTACCCTTAGCTATTGTACCAGGCTAGTACTGCTTACACAAAAACCCAGAGGAAGACTTTCCTGTATCTTGCAACCTGGGTGTTTCCTATTTGTCTGAGCTTTGACGATGGGCTTGCCAAACTCCATTTCATAGTAAATCCTAAGGGCACCCAGTTTCAGCTCAGGACCTTTTTGCTGCAGTCAGAAAACTATGCAGAAAACTTCTTCGAGATGTGTCCCTATCAGGGCTACCAGGGCAGACTCACCAGTCTTCATCACACAGATCCTGAACTTCCCAGCTCAGTCTCCAGCTCCTCTCAATGAACTCTAGAAACTGTCCCACCTGTGCAGGGAACTGACAGGAGGCATGACCATCAGGGCCACTGGTCCCTGCCTAGCTTTCCCACATAGCCTGGGTACCCCCTCCCCCTGGGTCTTCTGCAACTCCATCATGGATTAGGCATCCTGACAACTTAACAACTCTTGCAAGACTCATGGCAAACCTGGGCTTAGGACACCCTCGAGTACTAAAGCAGCTGCAGCAGTCATAGCTTAAGGAGCATATTCCGCTGAGAATTTCTGGGCAGGCCTGCAGAGGAAAGACAGGCACAAACAAAGCTAGACTGAGAAGATTGGAATAAAAGCTCAATTATTTAACGTGAAGACATTGACATATGTCCACAGGCATCAAAAACAAACAGGAAAATATGACTCAACAGAAGAAAAATATAAGATATCAGTGACTGACCCTAAAGGGATGGAGATGTGTAATTTGCCAGACAAAGAATTCAAAATATTTCTTTTAAAGAAGCTCAGTGAACTTCACAAAAACACTAATAAACAATTGAAGAAAGGTTATCAGATAAATTAATCAGAAAAGTTGAAATGATAATAAAAATAGCAATCCTAGAACTGAAAAATACAATGAATGAAATGAAGACATGCAAGTGAGAACAACAGCAGAATTAAGCAGAGGAAAATATCTGTGAACTCAAGAGAGGGGAAAAAGGAATAAAGAAATGATGAAAGCTTATGAGATTAATAAGACATCAAAAGAGCAAATGAATGTGTTATTGGAGTTTAAGACACTTTCCTATAACACTTTCCTATTAGAGGGAATAGAGAAAGAAAAAAGAGTAGAAAGTAGTTTGATTTTCTCTTTGTTTTTCTTAATAGAAGAAATCTTTACAGATTAGGAGAGAAATAGGAATATTCAGGTACAGGAAGGCCAACAGTCACCAATCAGATTCAATCCAGAAAACTACCCTAAGACATATAATCAAATTGTCAAAGACAAAGAGGATCCTAAAGGCATCATGAGAAAGGAAGCAAATAATTAAAAACAGACTTCCAATATATATAATAGTAGACTTCTCAACAGAAAACATATACGGCAGGAAAGAGTGAATAATATATTTAAAGTGCTAAGGGTGATGAAAAGAAAACCCTGCCAACCAAAAATACTATACCCAGAAGAACAGCCCTTTAGAAATAGAAAGAGATACTTTCCCAGTAAAACAAAAACTGAGGGAATGTGTTACCACTAGTACTGACTTATGAGAAATGCTAAAGGGAACTATTTAAGCTGAAAGGAAATGATGCTAATGAGTAACATGAAAACACCTATAGGCATAAAACTCACTAGTAAAAGTAAATATACTAGCGGAGCATGGTGGCCCACACCTATAATTCCAGCACTTTGGGAGGCCAAGGTAGAAGAATTGGTTAAGGCCAGGAGTTGGAGACCAGTCTGTGAAAAAGAGAGACTCCATCTTAAAAAAAAAAAAAAAGCTAGCCTGGCATGATGACTTGCACCTGCATTCCTAGTTACTCAGGAGGCTGAGGTGGGAAGGTCACTTGAACCAGGAGTTTGAGGTTATAATGAGCTATGATTATATCACTGCACTCCAGCTTGGGTGACAGAGTGAAGCTCTGTCTCTTAAAGAAAAGTAAATACACAGTGAAATTCAGAATATGCTAATGATATGATGTTGGAGCATAAATCACTTAGATTCTTAGTATGATGGGTAAAAAAATAAACTATAAAAATAATAAGGATAAATAGGTAAGATATATGCAATATAAAAAGATGAAAATTGTGACATCAATAATTCAAAATAGGTAGGGAGTAGAGTTAACACATGGAGGATTTTTTGTATGAATTGTTTTATGTGATCAATATTAAGTGGTTATCTGCTTAATGTAACCTGTTATAACTATAAGATGTTTTATGTAAGCCTCAAATTAATCGCAAAAGAGAAACCTACAATTGATAGAATTTAAAAGCAAGGAATTTGTACAAACTACTAGAGAAAATCACTCAACTTTAAAAGAAGGCAGTAACAGAGGAAGAAAGAAAAATATACACAAGAACTAGAAAATAACAAAATAGCAGCAATAAACTCATACCTAGAAGTAATTACCTTCAATGTAAATGCATTAAATTCTCCAATTAAAAGACCTGGAGTGGGCCAGCCACAGTGGCTCACACATCAAATCCCAGAACTTTGGGAGCCTGAGGCGGGTGGATCACTTGAGGTCAGGAGTCTGACACCAGCCTGGCCAACATGGTGAAACCTTGTCTCTACTAAAAATACAAAAATTAGCCAGGCATGGTGGTGGCGCCTGTAATCCTAGCTACTCGGGAGGCTGAGGCAGGTGAATTGTTTGCACCAGGGAGGTGGAGGTTGCAGTGAGCTGAAAGTGCACCACTGCACTTCAGCCTGGGCAACAAAGTGAGACTCTGTCTTAAAAAAAAAAAAAAAAAAAAAAAAAGACACGTGGAGTGGCTAAATAAATGATAAATAAACACTTTGTTCTGCCTTCCAGAGACTCATTTCAACTGTATAAACACACATAGAATGAAAGTGAAGGATAGAAAAAAATATTTCAAATAAGCCAAAACCGAAAGAGCAGGAGTAGCTATACCTATATCAAATCAAATAGATGTTAATGTAAAAGCTGTAATAAAAAAGACAAAGAAGGTCATTATATAATAAGAAAGGAGTAAAATCTTCAAGAAGATTTATAATATCAGTAAGAGCATGTTGTAAATATATATGCACCCAACATCAGTGTATCTAACTATATAAAGCAAATATGAAGGAGAGATAGACTTCAACGAAATAATAGTAGGAGACTTCAACATCCCACTTTCAGCAATAAACAGATTATTTAGACAGGAAATCAACAAAAACACCTAGGATTTAAACTGTACTCTAGACTAAGTAAACCTAACAGACAGTTACAGAATATTTCACCAAACAACTGCTGAATACCCTTCCTTCTAATGAGCACAAGGAACATTCTCTAGGATAGATTATATGGTAGGCCACAAAACAAGTTTTAAAAGATTTAAGAAGATTGAAATAATTTCAAACATCTTTTCTGACGACATTAATATAAAACTAAAAATAAATTAAAAATCAACAACAGGAATAATTTTGGAAACTTCACAAATACCTGGAAAGTAAACAACATTGTTCTTAATGGCCAAATGGGTTATTAAGGAAATTAAGGGGAAAATTAAATATTTCTTGAAACAATAAAAAAGGGAGCTCAGCATACCAAACCCTATGGAATACTTCAAAAGTAAACTCTAAGGGAGAAGTTTATAGCAATAAACACTTATGTCAAAAAGGAAGATTTCAAATAAATAACCTATTGTTGCATCTCAGGAAATTAATAAGAAACAGGACAAACTAAACCCAAAATTGGTAGAAGGAAGGAAACAATAAAGATCCCAGCAGAAATAAACAAAATAGAGACTAGAAAAACAACTCAAAGATCAACTAAATAAATATTATTTATTTAAAGACAAATCTTGGCCTAGACTAAGAAAAAAAAGAGTAAAATCAAATATATAAAATCAGAAATAATAAAGTAGACATTACAGCTAGTACGACAGAAATACAAAGGATCATAAGAAACTATTCTGAACAATTATATGCAAACAAATTAGATAACCTAGAGGAATGGATACATTTTTGGACACATACAACTTACCAACATTAAACTATGAAGAAACAGAAAATCTGAACACACCAATAACAAGTAAGGAGATTGAATCAGTAGTAAAAATAAATAAATAAATAAATATCCCATCAAAGAAAATCTCAAGCTCTAATGGGTTCACTGCTAAATTCTATCAAACATTTAAAGAGAACTGATATGAATCCTGATCAAAGTAATCCAAAAAATAGAGTAGGAGAGAATACTTCCAAACTCTTTCTACAAGGCCACTATTATCCTGATCCAAAAGCCAGACAATGAGACAACAAAAACAAGAAAACTGCAGTTCAATATCCCTAATAAACAGAGATGCAAAAATTCTCAACAAAATACTAGCAAACCTAACTCAATAGCACATCCAAAGATAATTCACCATGAACAAGTGGTATTCATCCTAGGGTCATAAGTATGTTTTGACATATGCAAATTAATAAATTGGTGTATCACATTAACAGAATGAAAAACAAAAATGGTGTGATCATTTCAATAGATGCAGAAAAAGAATTTGACAAAATCCATTATCACTTTTTAATTGAAAACCTCCCAAAAAATTAGGTATAGAAGAAATGTATGTCAACACAATAAACTCCACATGTGACAACCCCATGGTTAACATCATACTGAATGAGGAAAAGCTGAAAGCTTTCCCTTCGTGGTCTGGAACAAGGTAAGCATGCCCATTTTCACTATTTCTGTTCAACCAGCTACTGGAAGTTCTAGCCAGAGCAATTAAGCAACAGAAAGAAATAGAAGGCATTCAAATTGGAAAAAAATAATTAAACTCTTCCTGTTTGCAAACGATCTGATTTTATATATAGGAAACCCTAAAGACCACAAAAGAACACTGTTAGAACTAATAAACAAATTCAGAAAGGTTGCAGGATAGAAAAAAAAAAAAGAATCTGTAGTGTTTTTATATGCTAATAGCGAACTATCTGAAAAAAAATCAAGAAAACAATGAAAACAATTCCATTTCAAATAGATACAAAAATACAACACTTAAAATGAATTTAAGCAAGGAGGTGAAAGATCTCTGCAGTAAAAACTAGAAAACATTGATGAAAGAAACTGAAGTAGACACAAATAAAGGTAAACATATCCTGTGTTCATGTATTGGCAGAATTACTATTGCTAAAATATATATACTATCCAAAGCAGTCTACAAATTTAATGCAGTCCCTATCAAATTATCAATAACATTCATCACGAAATACAAAGAAAATTCTAAAATTTGTATGGAAACACAAAATACTTCAAGGAGTCAGCAATCTTGAGCAAAATGAGCAAAGGTGGAGATATCACACTACCTGACCTTAAAATATCCTACAAAGTTGTAAGTAACCAAATCAGCATGATACTGGCATAAAAAAGACACACAGACAAATAGAACAGAATGAAACATCAATAAATAAACCCATGCATTTACATCCCACTGATTTTCAACAAAAGTGCCAAGAACACACATTAGAGAAAACCAATCTCTTCAATAAATGGTGTTGGAAAAACTAAATATCCACTTGCAGAAGAATGAAATTAGATACATGTCTTTCAACATATAAAAAATCAACTCTAAATGTATCAAAGACCTAAATGTAAGATTGAAACTATAAAACTACCAGAAAACCTCAGGAAAAAAACTTCATGACCTTAGTCTGAGCAAGAATTTTTTTTTATGACACCTCAAAAACATAGGAAACAAAAGCAAAAATAGACCAAAAAAAGAGAAAATAACTAACAGAGTAAAAATTAACATATGATAGAATATATTAATATTTACAAGCTATACATCTGATAAGGAGTTCATATCAAAAATATATAAGGGATTCAACTCACTAACAAAAACAAATAAATAACCTGATTTTAAAATGGACCAAAGACCTAAGTAAGCATTTCTCAAAAAGAGACATAATGGCCAAAAGGAGTATGAGAAAGTGCTTAAGAGCACTAGTTATCAGTGAAGTGCAAATCAAACCCACAATGAGAAACTGTCTCACTCCAGTTAAAATGTTGGTTATCAAAAATGACAAAAGATAACAAATGTTTTGAAGATGTGGAGAAAAGGAGGATGTGGAAAAAAGGGATCCTTGGTACCTTGTTGGTGGGAATTTAAATTAGTGAAATTAGCCAGCACAGAAAGACAAATAGTACATGATCTCCCTGTATAAGTCCTTTTTTATGCTGCTGATAAAGTCATACCCGAGACTGGGCAATTTACAAAAAAAAAGAGGTCTAATTGGACTTACAGTTCCACATGTCTGAGGAGGCCTCACAATCATGGCAGAAGGCAAGGAGGAGCAACTCACACCTTACATGGGTGGCAGCAGGCCAAGAGAGAGCTTGTGCAGAGACACTCCCATTTTTGAAACCATCAGATCTCATGAGACTCATTCACTATCACCAGAACTGTGCAGGAAAGACCCACCCCCATAATTCAATCACCTCCCACTGGATTCCTCCCATGACATGCGGAAGCTGTGGGAGTTACCATTCAAGGTGAGATTTGGGTGGGGACACAGCCAAACCATACCACTCCCTCATATATGGAATCTAAAAAGTTGATCTCATAGAAGTTGAGAGTAGAATAATGGTTACCAGAGGCTGGATATGGGATAGAGGGGATAGGGAGAAGTCGGTCAATGGGTACAATCTACAATTAGATAGGGGAAATAAGTTCTGGATTTTTATTGCACAGTTGGGTGAATATATTTACCAATAATGTATATTTCAAAATAACTAGAAGAGAGGCTTTTGAATGTTCTCATCATGAAGAAATCATAAATGTTAAATAAATATGTAATGGGTATGTGAATTACTCTAATTTAATTATTACACAATGAATACATGTATTGAAACATCATATTAGACCCCATAAATATGTATAATTTTTATGTGTCAATCAGCAATAAAATAAATCTTAAAAAAATTTATACAACAAAAAGATAAAAGATCACTGTTGGTTGCAGGCTTTTTCTCCCTTATAATGTAGGTTGTAGATTTAATGTCAAAATCTGTTGAAGTGCATCAACTTGCAAACCTTCATGGACTTAATCAATACACTGGGGCTAGAATTACAGTTATACCTAGGGACTCCATAAACTTAACGTAATGCCTATTAATCTTAGGGGAGTTGCAGCATATAAAATAGAGGAAAAATAGCTATGCCTTACCTGAACTACTCCCTTGCCTGAGTTCTCCATGGTCATATCACCTATTGCCCTTAAATATCCCATAGTGGATATAAACACTGTGATCCAATGAGTAATAAAGTGAAAATAAATTAAGTCTTTGGATCTTATAAATTGGCATGACAAAATGGGATCCAGGGATAATTCCCTACATTAAAAAAGTTAATATGCCCAAAGTAAATTAAAACAGGGCTTTCAAGAATTGAATTTTATTATATAAAGCCCAGATAAAGAAGGAGTAATTGTTCCCCCTACTGCTGCTATATTTAACAATCCAATTGGCTTATTCTTAATCTTGGAAATAATCAATGATACTTCGTTGTGGATTACTGAAATCTTAATACTAGTCTTCTACCTATTAAGGCCCTCATATTCAATATTGTGTAAATTACTAACTCAATCCACCTGTTAAATATGTTAAATATTATTGATTTGGCTAATATGCTCTGTTCAATGTCTGTGTCAACAGCCTCTCAGCAGCAGATTGCTTTCACCTCTGAAGGGACGCAGCATACATTTACGTCTGAGGTACCTGAACAACCTTGCTCAACTGCACACAGTCTTTTCAGGTAAGAATTTAACTTCATGGAGTTCTCTCTAGGAGCACAGGTATGACATTACACTGAAGACATCTTCCTCCAAAAACATTCATTTGGCATTTTCATTCAGGATACATATATACTTATAAAGAAGTATGTAAAATGGGGATGATCCATTGTCCCACACGTAGTGCAAGACCTCCGCCTAGGGTAAATTTCTGAAAGTTGTTTGGTAAACCAAGAGTGACTCCATGCTGACAGTGTCAGGAAACAGTTACTGATCCTCTTAGCACCCACAGTGGTAAAACAGGGCCCTGAATTTTTAAGGTTTTTTGGGTTCTAGAGGCAACATGTTCCCCATTTACACTGTTGCTTGCAAATTGTCCCACCTTGAAGCTTGAATGGACTCCTTCCAACAAAGGGCTCTAGAATCTATCTAAATTGTGATATAACAGACCATCCCTCTAGTGCCCCCCAGAGACTCCTTGCCACAGAGGCATAGCGTCTGCTGTTATGGATTGCAAACACACATTTATGGCCATAAGTTGTCCATATATTTCTTATTCAAGAAACTACCCTCATTGATTCTGCATTGTACAGCATTGGAGTGGCAATCCCTGGCCACACACTGAGCTCTCTCCTGGCATAAGAGGATATTACAGGTTCTGAGACAATGGCCCTTCATACTGAGTTGTCCATTATGTTTGGATTCATGGAAGCAGCACCCTACAAGCTCAGCATGGCTCCTGACACCTCCTTGCTACCAGTTATACCTAATCCTGAGCCTTCCAGCATTTCTCACCTGTAAGAAGGGGTGGCCTCCCCTATTCTGAGTCTCTTATTAGATGCTGTGGTTCTAGAAAAGGACATCTCTTTCCCAGATTACTTAGCTACGTAGGTAACTGTTTGGGATTAACTGCCTGTACAACAATAGGAATTTGCATACTTTAAGGATGGAAGTGCCATCATGATGGGGCTTGCTAGATAGCTATTGCTTTTCATTCCTTAACAGGGATGTCCCTGATAAAAGACAGCACCCAAGGCTCAGCACAATTCGCCAAACTTCAGACAGAAGTCTTAGTACTGGATGTCCTGGCCAATGTACAAATCAGCTTCATTTGTACATTGTTACAGAGTAAAAGAGTAAAGAATTCTGGAAATTTCTTGCCCCATAGATACTCAAATAATAAATCAAAGTAACATGTCTTTGCATATACTAAGAACACAATACAAGCCATCACCAGGACACCCCTTATATACTTTATCATTCCAGACATTATTGATAGTGGCCATGTCACTCATTTCACTTATCAAAATATGCAATGCTGGGCTCCTGAACAAGCCATTCAACAGAACTTTCATCTTCATTATAGGCTAGAGGTTGCAGGCTTCATAGAGCATATATTTGCTTATTTAAATAAATTTAAATTTAATTAAATAAATTATGGCTTACTTTAGTCATCAGCCAGCATTAGGAGAGAATAGTAATAAGGCATCTTAATAAATTTCTTGGTTTTTGATTGCTGATCCATTTTATGCCTCATTCTCCTCCTCTTCCCCTTGTGTTTTTCAGATTTCCTTAAATGAGTAAATGTGTAAATGGGTTGTAGCAAATGCAACTCGAGTAAATTGATATATACTACTTCCAGGGTTAGCCCTTAAAAACTTGTCACATTTGATTCTCCTTGGTCTTCTCCTTACTTCGCCTGGTGTGAACAAGTATGTTGACACTGAAAATAAATTTTTGAAGATAGCAGAATAACAAAATTGAAAGTTTCTGGGTTTCATATATAATTGCTTGGAGAAGAGTCATCACCAGCCAGAAACACTTGTAGCTCATGAGTAAGGAATTAATGTTATAGCTTTCATCCATTAGATATGTTAGGATTTGCTTGTTATGGCAGCTAGCATCATCTTAAAAATGCACTGCATCACTTAATTTATATGAAACTTAAAAAAATCAAATCAAAGTAACTTACTATTTTTGCAATAGTTGTATAGGTGATCAATTATAAAGAAATCAAAGGCATGATTAACACAAATTTCAGGATTTTTGTTACCTATGTCAGGTAGAGAGAGGGATGTCACTAAATAGTAGCACTTAGGCTATTCATTTTATTTCCATTTAAACTGCATGCATTTCAAATATACTCTTTTAAAACCATGCCAGAGTTCACAATATACATTGCTAAAGAATTTATGTAAGATAAGATATACATATATAAGTAAAGTATGAAAGAAAATAGTTTAGTTGGAAAATTTAAGCACTTATTTATTAGGAATTTGGCATTGAGTTAAAAATATAAATGCAGAGGCACTGTAATATAATGTAATATAATAGCTTCTGAACGCAAAATACCTCACAGCTGATAATACTGCTACAACATATATACTGGGTGACCAAAAAGCTGACAGTTGTGAGTGGGACATAAAGCAGTGCAGAATTCCTCAGCAGGTCGAAGCTTTGATACTTGTGCCATAAGATACTAGTATTACAATTATCTGTGGTAAGGGAAGATGCTATGTGGAGTTTATGACAGTGTCATATGGAAAAAAAAATATTGTGGAATCTTGGGACTCTGAAGTAAAGTCATACAGTTTTTATTGCATAATTATAGTTTTTTTTCCTAAGAGTATCTCCTGATGTGCTATTAGTGTTTGATACAGACAGATCACCTAAAGATGAAACCACAAGGCACCATGTAGTCAAAATTGTTCACCATGAGTTTTGGCAAGACCATCAAGTCAAACTAATATGCAGATCCATCAGAAAACCATCATGAGATGGAAAAGATACATATAGGATCAGACAGAGTAGAGTCAGTGGGCACAAATAAACTGCATGAGTGGGTACCCTAGATGCCCAGGTCACTCACCACAGAAGAGGCACCTAAACAATCAATTAAAGAGAATGACTTGGTTATCAATAGTCAACCTCTGCCAGGAACTGCCATACTATTTGCAAAATGTGTAGCTTATGCATAGGCTACCACTCCTAAAAAAATGATACACTGAGAAACACCAAACTTGCTAGTAACAGAGATCAATGGTGAGTCTCCAATATGGCACCACCCTTTAGGGAGACCAGCCAGCCACTTCATAACAAGTTGACTATATATGACACCACCAAAGAAGCAAATATTCATTTTACCTTAATTGACACAGACACATGCTTGTGGTATGTGTTTGCTTTTTGTACTCATAGACCCACAGTCAGCACTATTATGTGAGGGCTAACAAGTGTAATCCATTGATGTGGAATTCTATATATTCAAATATTGCATTAGTTTAAGGAAATTACTTTACAGTAAAGGAGATAAAGTAATGGATGCATGCTCATGGATTTTACTGTCTTAACTTATACAATATCATTTAAAAGCTGCTGGCCTCATAGGATAATAATGTGGCCTATAGCAGAAACTGTTGATGTGCCAAGTCAGAGGTTTTAGGCTTCATGAATGGGCCCCCATCATTTAGGATGTAGCACACATTTTACATCAATGACAATACTATGCTCTTTTTTTCACAAAAGTAGAATACATGGAGCTTAGAACCTAAGCAATATAAGGAAGAGTGGCCTAACTTACTATCAGTCTCAGTGACCAATTTAAAGGATTTCTACTGCTCATTTTTGTAACTTTGAACTCTCTTTATTTAGAAGTCTTGTCTTGTAGTAGGTGAAACAGTGGATTTTTATTGTCAATATGATGTATAGATACCATTATATAATGCAGACAGGAAAGACCTGAATCTTGTCATGAGTAGGGTATAGTTGTCTGGGTCTAATCAGGAGATAGAAGTTACATAGTACGTTAAGCAGAATAATTTTAATATGTATTATTAACTTTGATAAAAGATTAACTATAAGGTATAAGGAAACTATGATATCCCAGAGTTCAGAGAGAATAATCAAAAAAGAACAATCATAGTAGGGCCTCTGATCTTATTGGATAGTGCACCAGATAGCAGAATGTTTCTCTGATTTGACCAGATCAGAGCTAGTCATGAGTTGTATAAGTAATAGGCCACCCTCCACAATGCAAATGGAAGAGTAGGTGATTGACACCTGGTGGCATGCGTGTGCAGTAGAAGTCTGGGTGCTGGTGGAGAGAGGAAGCCTTTAGAGCATGCAGGTCATGTAGGGGCTTGCAGATAGACTTCAGGTGCTGGCCAGGGCAGGAGGCCTTCAGATCACATGGATCACACAGGGACTTTGGTTTCTGTGTCAAAAGAGCTACAGATAATTTACTGCCAGGCCAAGGCTGCAAGGTTGAAGGGGGAAAATATTCTATGTGAATTGCTTTGGTCAGAAAGAATGGCTGCCCTTATATCCCTACCATCTATCCCTAGCCAGCACTGGGCACAGTAGGAGAGCCCCTTCCTTCTGCAAATCCCTTCGGATCACCCTCCTAAGAAAGCTTAACATTGTTCTCTCTTTAAGGAAGAAATACTTAAAATAATTAATTGGTTTATCATACAGTATACATTAAAGAGTGTATTAGGGCTGAAAGGCTATACACTGATAATTGAAACACAAAGTTTCTGACCCTTCAGGGATGAGGGTCTGTTTGGGTTACCCCACTGATCAAGCAGCAATACTATCCAATGGTGAGAAGAAACAGGAATACGGAGTAAAAAAAATGGTGAATATCAGTTGCGATTATGAGACCTAGTTGCAAAGTTAGGCATTGGCTATATTTTTTCATTAATCATCATTATATTAGACACCACCCCTCAGAATCCTAAAAGAACTGTTCCCTGAAATTATGTGAGCCAAGTGCAACTAAGAGGTCCAGTGGTTGGATTGTAGGGGATACTATGGTTACTCATCCCCTTCCCCTCCTTCAGGACTAAAGCATTCATTTCCCCAGCTGACAAGAGTGTTAATAATTGACATATCATTGCTGAGTATTCCTTTGGAGATTTCCTTCAATTGAAGAAGCCACCTCATGCAATGTCATGTCTTATTCTCAAGAGCAGCTCATGTCCAGTGACTGTTGATGAGACTTATTAAGGTCCAGCCCCCTTTGCCAAATTTGGGACAACACTGGTGGTTTATCACAGCTACAGTTTCCCTCGCTGGGTTGACTGCACTTTTTGCTGTGACTGAATTGCCACCAAACACCTCCTTCAGCCTAATGTTGATTCTTTTAATCTACACAATGTGTATCCTCAAAGCAATCCACGATATAATTTCTGCATGTTGATTTCTGTTTCAAAGTTGGCTTCATAGAAAATCAATTTAGGTCAAGTCTTTGCAAATTACATTTTGTCACAGAATCCCCAAATTGATTAATGTAAATATCCAAAAAAGCACCTGAAAAACCAAAAATTATTACACAATGATGCTTTGTCACAGACATTCTCTGAACTTTAAAAAAAGGAAAACTAGAAAATGAAAAGAAAACACCGTAGAAGCCCTTTACAAGTTTTTACCTTACTCATTGCAAACATCAAATGCTGTATTTTTGAGGACAAGGAGTCTATACATAATGACATACATTAAATAAACAAGAAACTCAGTATTTGGTATAAAAATAAAATGGTTAGATTTCAGATTGCCTGTTACTTGAAAATAAATCTCCTAATGCTGAGTTAATATTAACTCTCTCTTAAATACTGAGTACTAGTAAAGGCACTACTAATTATTGGCTCTGAGGTTGTTACTGTTCATCTGTTACATGCTTCCTATGTAGGATGCTTATGAAAGAGTTTGGAAAATACAGTAGCACCATTTAGTTACAATATGATGTACTTTAGGTCTTGAGGTGGCCACCTCTTTTTAATACAGGATCCACCAAAGAGAGTATGTTTTAGAAAGCATTTTGCTTTTTACTGTATTTAATTTTTATTGATAAATAAAAAATTGTACATTTTTATGGTCTACCTCATGGTGTTCTGATATATGTATGCATTGTGGAAAGACTAAGTCAAACTAATTAGCATGTCCATTTTGCTTTCTTAAATTTTTAAATAATATTCCACAACATATAACTTTAAACATTTTTGTCTCTCTGCAAATGTCTTTAATTCATACTATTTTTTGAAAACTATATTAAAGTTCATCTAAGAAATCCACTTGCCTAAAAATCCCCACAAAATATTGTGATCAAAATTAAGTAAACATTACCTAATGAAATAAGACAATAAATACACCAAAAAATACACTAAGAAACATTAATGTTAAGGAAGATCACATGGTTTGAATTCCCTGCCAGCACCAAAGGAAACCAATTGAGTTTTCTTCTTAGTTCTCCCGGATGTGGGGCAGCAAGGAAGGGTAAATACTGGGGCTTGAAAGCCATTGGCAATAATAAAAATGGAGTCACACACTTTAATATTCTCCTCCACCAAATATTACCAAACCGAAATAATAACTCTTTTAGACATGCACTATATAACGCATTTACAGATATGAAGTACTTTGTTTCTAATTCCAACAAAATCAAACCTTCCTTAAACTTTGACTTTTCTCCAAATCAATTTTATTCCTTTTAATTGGAATAACATCTTCTGCTATACTTTTGTTAGTAACAGCTTTATTAGTTTAAAAATATGTACTTAACATTCAACACCCGAGAAAAATTTCAAAGGACAATGCTTGCATATATTTTTCTAAGAAAATAACCTTCTAATGAAAAAAGAACTATGGTTAAAAAAAATGAAATCTGAAGCAGTACTCTAGAATCCAATAGTTCAAAATAAATAACCTAAAGATTTATCTGACTTCAACACATTCATGCAGGAGAATGTCAGGGAATATCAGATTCAAAGAAGGCATATTTCTGGTTATTGATAGAGGACAATGAGTTTACCTTCAAGACTTTAATTCTTGTCTGCGAATCTATACAGATGAGCCCAACCCAATTTAGAGTTCAACATACACAGCATGCAATTACCTTCTGAGCATCAAATCCCAAATAACTTTTGAATTTCATACCTGTCAGCATCCGTACTTGGTGTTTTATGAGAAACATTAAGGTTTTACATTTGAAAAGTTATTCATATAAGCGATTTTGAAGATGTTTTTATTTTTCAGTAAAAAGGGAAAAAGCTCTCTACTTTCTAAAAAAGTAATTATTGACTTAGGACAGAGACTAATGTTTATTTACTGTTTTGGAACTATTCTTCCCACTAAATTAACCCTACGTGACTCAACAATAGTATCAGAAATAAAACAACTTGGCACTATAGGTTTGTACGTATAAATGAAGGGTAAAATATATTTGATAAATTATGATCCAAAGCATGTTTCTCTCAATGAAGTAAAATAAAACATTTCAAAGCTAAGTGATTGATCCAGGTAGGATTTCTTTGAAAAAAGTCAAGGAAAGGGAATGTTAAGCTCTCTATACTATGTAAACTCCAGGAGGAAATTTCTCTTTTTTTTATTTCTCCTCCTCGTCTTCTCCTCATTAGACAGAGCATTGCCAAATTGGTAATCAATAGTATATTAACAAATGATTAATGAGAAATAGATGTTTCACAAATGAGATCACAATCTCTATTATTGGAAGCTGCAGGAGAATCAGAATCAATATGAATAAGAGGAGACGATGACATTTGATATATTTCTTTCTAGTCAAAAATTAGCATTCAGTTATAACTTGAAAATACAGGTTCAGGAGATATGTCCAATTAGATATTTGTGGAAAGGAGTTTGAATATGAGTCAGGATAAAATTATTTTACTGAGTAGTTGAGAATGGTACAGTTTATTTGTAGATGAAATCATCTAGTGTTGTGTGAAAAACGTGGAATGGTAAACTGGTAACAGGAGAGATACGGTGACTTAACTGAATAGTGCAGCCCTTCTGTACATTTCCATATTATCCTGCTATCTAATCTGTACTTAATGAGCCTCCTGAGCATCTCCAAAGTTCATGACTTTGTATTAGAAGCTGCAGTAAAGAAGCACCACAATGAAAACCATGTAGTGTCACAATCACTGGCTTAATAATTTAGTTTAAAACATAAAACGTGTTCACAAAGAGCTACAATAGAAGGCAGAGAAACGTTTCCACCTGCAGAGAGAAACCAGTGTCCAAAAGAGATGTAAATCTATACAGAAATATTATTATTCTCGACAATATTCCAAGTTATACAATACTACTGTTTTAAGCTTTAACATAGTGAGTGTTCTGGAAAATCTTTTAGAGTTCATATTTGTAACAAAAACAGTCTGTGAAAGAATCCTGTTAATGGTATTTAATATTTTGATATTATTTATAAATTAAACAGAATATTTTTTCATTAATAATGGAAAACACAGAAAAAGGTGTTTCTATACAACTTAAAACAAATGGCACAAAGGGATGCATGGATGCATTTGTAATTATATATTATGAATTCTAAGTTTTAAAGATATGACTTTACACTCAAATGTTAGCTATTAGCTTACTTAAAAATTAATCAAATAGTATTAATAATCTAACCAATTTCTAGCCTTAATATTTTCTATAGAAAAAATTGATCCCTTTATTAGAATCCCTGCCATCATCTGGCTTCTAACATTATATATGTATCGTCATTTTTCACACCCTTTACTTAATAAAACTATCATTCATTTAGATTACTGCTGATTCCAACATGTTATGTTTATCTACTTCTATGCCTTTTTTGGTACATACACTTTGATATGATTAAAATACCCTGCCTCTTTATAATCTGAAAAAATTATACTTATCCTTTACAAAACCTACTTCAGATGCCATGTATACATACCAGGAGTTCCAATCCTTCATTAGAAAATTCTTCACTGTTCTTTTCTATATAGGCTTTGTTTTGTTAATTCTGCTAGTGTAGCTCTAAGCTTCCTAAATGGTGGGTAGTTTATTATGCTTTTCTCTAAGTGAATGGATAGATTTGTATTCATATTTATATTATTAGACTTTCATTGAACCTGACATGCAATTTATATGTTTAGTGAATTTTAGTCATATGTAACTTTTCAAATATAAACACACCCTTTATCCTCTTGGTAAAATGCTCTGTCAGGAGGTTGGCTGTGCTGGGAGAAAGATCTGGGCTGCCAGGTGTTGGAGTCATCCAATTAAAACAGCAAGCCCTAAATGAAACATTTAAGCCTGTAATCACTTTCTGTAATGGTATAAGCAAGAGTCCAATCTGGAGAAAGCACTAACTCCCCATGTTCCATCTCTTGCCATGTAACTGCTACCTCGAGGGTGGAGGGGTCAGGTAGATTAGTGCAGAGTTTGGGGTCATCTGACTGTTGAAGAAGCTTGAAACAAAAGGTTCCAATCACTTTTTGGACCATGAGGTTGGGGGTGGATGATGAGTGTAATGGAGGAAGGCCTGTGAGTGGAAAAGTATTGGGTACTGAGTCACTGAGTCAGAGTGGGGAAAGGTGTCTTCAAGGTATCCTTTTTCTTTTTCCATAAGGAAGCCCTGGCAGAGGAGCCTGAAGAGACCTCTGCTTAAAGCCTCAGATAAAAAGGCTTAGAAATGAAGGCACCAGGCTAGGAATGCAAATATGGGAAGAGTTTGGCCAATGGGCCTGAATCTTTGATTCCAACTTCCTTCAGAGACCAGAATGCATTAGCTGTGCAATAGGTCTGTTGCAGAGAGTGCAGCTTTCCCCTTGAGGCTTGCCAGGTAAAGCTTTGTAATTGATTATGATTGGGCCTGAAAGATCACACATAGGTTTTTAATCAGGAGCTGGATTTCTATGCCCTTATTCATATATTCTGCTAATGTTACACATGTTATTAAAAGATTTTTGCAGTTTTCTGAAGGAGTAATAAACTTTAATAAACACTTAAAAAATTTAAAAGAACTGACAATACTAAGTGCTGGTGAGAATGCACAGTAACAGAAACCCTTTCATATGGACATTACCACCATTTTAATAACTGACAGCTTCTACTAAAATTGAACCAATTCATATGTCATATATACTTAAATGAAAACATTTTCTAAAGTGTATATTAAATTCAGTCATGATTTTGATTCTTTTTCATATTAACTGCTACAGAAAAATAGACTAAGTTACTTAGGCAAGAGATAGACAATACAGAGGTAGAACATAGTAAGAGTATACTGGTAAGAATAATATGCTGTGAGAAGAAACAAGCTATATACAAGAAATAAAGAAAAAAGGCATCATAAATGTGTATAAAATAGAAAATATTTGGATAAGAGATGGAAATCACAGATAACAGTTGTCTTTGTTGAGAATAGAGACATATTAATTGAAAGTGGAATGAAAGGAGAGAAAAATTATACAATTGACCATTTACACATACATAATAATAGCATGTTGGGATTTTACGAGTTTAGAAGGATGTCATTTATTTACTTTTCCATAATTGTTTAGGAAATGGAAAATCACCCAATAAAAACAGTATTTTAAATTATAGTTTTATATATTAAAAATAGAATTTGTATATTTTATCAAAATATGTTACTTTTGGTGTGAAAGTAATAAAAAGTTCTAAATAATTATGATGAATATTTGCTCAGCTATATAAAAAACCTGATTTTTATTGAGATAAATACATTTTAAAGTGATACTAAACTTGGTAACATTGATGCAATAGTCCTTTATGTTTAACCTGCTATTCCTCAAGTTAATTTAAGTATAAGGGAATGGGAAAAAGCGGGCAGGAAATGACATTTATATGTCTTTGCCATGATTTCTTACAGATCCTTCCCACAAATTCCAGCATTTGGAATTCCTCTAATAAAAACTGGAGTTCAATTTTTATTGAGAAAACTGAAAGTATTTTCTACCTTTTTCTACGGAACCATGTGTTTCACTACAGGATAGAATGATTGTCAAATTGAGAAAGAGTAGAAGAGAAAACTGTTCAATGGGAGAATAACCTGATGAATGGTGCACTAATGTGCAAATGCTTTGGAAACAGAGATACTTTGACACCAAAGTTCTTATTCTGACTTCTTTCTTAGCTCACTTGGTCATTAAAAGCATAGAAACTGTAATCTCTTGAACAACTACTTCAACAGAGAGTATAACCACATGAATCATTCAAGTAAGACATCATAAAATAGCAATATAAGCATAAGAGGCCTTCAGCTTTCTCTAGAATGTCTTGTCCCACATCCCCTCATTAGCAATAAGGCCAGCAAGGAAAGACTATTAAATGGTACAATCTGGCCCTTTATTCTCCCATAGATGAACTGGTAGAAAAAATTGAGCTGAAGTTTGTGGGTTCATAATGTGCTATGGGAATAGTTATTTGTCACACATCTGTCATGGAAGAGTTGTTCCTTTAAGAACCATTTAGTCTATAATTGCAACCACATTCAGCTCAATTCCTTCAAGGCAGTCACTGATCACTGGAAATAAGTCAGCACTTCTGGAGTGGCATTAACTCTTTGGCCATCATGGCCATTTTATGCATGAGCATTAACAGTTCACTAAATAGGATCCTAGTCTTCCAAAAAAACCAAGAGGGAATGCACTGGAAAGAAATAGTTGTCTTAGTTCATTTAGTGTTGCTATAACAGAATACCTGAGGCTGGATAATTTATTTTTATAAAGAAGCTTATTTGGGTAATGATTCTGGTGACTGGAAAGTTCAAGATTTGGCAGTTGCATTTGGCAAAATCCTCAGGCTGCTTCAACTTATGATAGAAAGTGGAAAGGGAGCAGGTGTATGCAAAGAGATTACGTGGCAAGAGAGGAAATAAGAGAGAGAAACTGAGGAAGCCAGACTCTTAATAACCTACTCTCATGGGAACTAATTCATTCTTGTAAGAAGAGCACTCACTCACCTCTATATGTGGGTATTAATTTATTCATAAAGGATCTGTCCCCATGACTCAAACACTTCTCACTAAGTCCCACTCAACACTGCTACATGGTAGATCAAATTTCAACATAGTTTTGGTGGGAATAAATCACATCCAAACCATAGCACTAATAAAAAATATCTTACTTTACTTTAAAAATATATATTTGTCAATTGTGAAATAAAAATAATTTTTGAAAGAAAATTTATTTAATTAAAAGGAAGATATTGTCTCTATATAAACATATTTTCTTAGCTCTTACAAATTATTTTAATCATATTTTTATAATTTTTATTTTCTATTTGCTTTGTTAAGACAAACATTAAATTTGAACAGAAATGAAAATCTACAACTATTAAATATATGAAATCTGCATTGATTCATGAACAGATTGTCCACAATGTGTGACAAACAAATACTTCATACACTTATACAATACTACATTTTATTGGAAGCCTTAGAGTCTATGAGTACTCTGGGTAAGCAGGTATAGGAAGATTTCCAATGGCAGTTCTTTTCAAAATTTTTCCTGGTTCCTTAGTAGTGAATTCACTTCTTAGGACTTTGTTGTACTGAATTTCAACCCATTGAGAACAACAAGCATGGATTATCAAGTTCTGTTTTTGTCTCTTAGTTTAGCCACTTTTAGATTTTGAACAGCTGCCTGTGATTATCATTTTCTACCCCTCCTCTTTCCACTAAAATTCTGAGCTGATAATGAACATTTTAATTATTCTACAAGATTATTTTTTCTTAGAGAAACATTTTAACCTGCTTAATTTCTTAAAGTATTTTTAGTTTATGTTTTTATATTCTTATTATTATTTAAAAATTTTGATTCTCTTCCAACATTTTATCTTTTTTTGTATTTCATTTATTTTTATTTTTGTTCAGACTGGATAGGCATAAAATATTTGATGTCCTAATTACCTATTTTTATATCTTTCATATGCTTCTTTAAACAAAATTTATTTTTCTCCTAGTTTCTTTGTGGATGTAGCATCCCTTATTCTAAGGCTTTGATTTACATTATTTTAAATAGATTTTATATTATTGTGATTATATTAATTCATTAAATTTTTATTTAAACTTTTTTTATCTTTTATTTTCAATTATGTATTTATTTCAACCCAGTTCAAAAATGGGCGCAGGCCTTTTGTTTAGCAAACATACAAAATCAACATTACTAATCATTAGGAAAATGCAAATAAAAAACACAAGCAATGCAAATCAAAACCACAATGAGATACCATCTTATACCCATTAGAATGGCTACTATTAAAAAAAAAGAGCAGCAAATGCTGGTCAGGATGTGGAGATATTGAAATCCCTGTACATTGTTGGTGGGAATGTAAAATGCTAAAACAGTTTAGTCATTTCTCTAAAAATTAAAAATGGAATTACCATCTGATTCAGCAATCCTCTTCTGAGTATATATCCAAATGATTTGAAAGCAGTCCTGAAGTGATATTTGTACAACCATGCTCATAACAGCATATTCACCATAGCCAAGAGGTGGAAGCAGCCCATGCCCATTAACAGATGAAAGTGTTAAAAAATTTCATATATACATACAATGTAATACTATTTGCCTTAAAAATAAAGTTCTGACACCTGCTACAACATAGATGAACTTGAGGACATTATATTAAGTGAAATAAGTCAATTACAAAAGAAAAATGCTATGTAATTCACTTACATAAAATGTCTAGAGTAGTCAATATCACAGAAACGAAAGTAGAATAGTAGTTGCCAGGGGCTGAGGAAAAGGGGACATGAGAAGTTAGTGTTTAAAAGGCATAGATTTCAGTTTTGTAATATGAAACAGTTCTGGAGATTGGTTGCAGAACAATGTGAGTATATGTAACTCTACTGAACTGTACACTTAAAAATAGTTAAGATGATCAATGTTTCTGTTATGTGCATTTTGTCATGATTTTTAAAATAATTAAAATATTTTTATAAATTTTAAAGAATATGGTAGGAATTCATTCAACCATATCCATAATGATTTTAAATTAGAACAATTTAAAAGTAACAGTTAAAAGACACATGTTGTCAGAGTGGCTTAAACATAAACAAGACAAAAATATATGTTGTTTATAAAAATTCTACTTTAAGTATAAAGACTCAGATTAAAAGTGAAGGGACAGAAAAACATACACCATGCTAACATTAATAAAAAAAAATTGAAGTAGCTATATTAATTGCAGCTGGGACTACAGGCGCCCGCCACCACACCCGGCTAATTCTTTTTGTATTTTTAGTAGAGATGGGGTTTCACCATGTTAGCCAGGATAGTCTGGATAGTCTGGATCTCCTGACATCGTGATCTGCTCGCATTGGCCTCCCATAGTGCTGGGATTGCAGGCGTGAGCCAACGCGCCCGGCCTTACATTTTAATTTTTTTGTTTGTTTGTTTTAACTCTCCAAAGTGACAATGGAAACTTCTACTTTTCTAAAAAATAATTAAGGATATGCTCCCAACTCCGCATTTTGGCTCTTGCTTTTTGATGTGAGATAGATATTCTCGCATTTTGCAGTACTCCATAATATTTCATTATGATTCCCTCTGAATGTGTGCAGAGGGTGGCATTTAAGAATCATGAAGGCCGGGCGCCGTGGCTCACGCCTGTAATCCCAGCACTTTGGGAGGCCGAGGCGGGCGGATAACGAGGTCAGGAGATCGAGACCATTCTGGCTAACATGGTGAAACCCTGTCTCTACTAAAAATACAAAAAATTAGCCGGGCGAGGTGGCGGGCGCCTGTAGTCCCAGCTACGCGGGAGGCTGAGGCAGGAAGAATGGCGTGAACCCCCGGGGGGCGGAGCCTGCAGTGAGCCGAGATGGCGCCACTGCACTGCAGCCTGGGTGAAAGAGCGAGACTCTTGTCTCAAAAAAAAAAAAAAAAAAAAAAAAGCAGCATGAAAACACACAGGGACTTCAATTTATTAACAAATAAAGGTGCTATCTATTTTCTTCAGAAGATACATAAAGATAGTGGAGGCAGAGTAGTCTCCAAGTAGACAAGTCATGAAAAGTTAATTGGGCTTTAAATATATGAACATAATGAAAAAACACATGCAGTTTTAAAAGCATAACAAACCAACTAAAAGCATAATATTTTGCAATAACATAGATAAATTCAAGACATTAACACATAAGTTGGAACAGAAATTTTCTGATTTTGTTCCTCTTTGAGATTCTTTCCAAAATTTTATACTACATGGTGATACTACAGTGAAACTAATGATTGCTTACAAAATAAATTTAGGAAGAAAAAGCAAATTTATCAATATTTCAGATGAATAATAATTATAATAAAGCTTAGTAGAATCAATTTTGCTAGAAATTTCCTGCAAAAAATCTACTCTAAGACCTTAATTTGCCAAAATTAGCACATTGTGAAAATAAAATCTCTAAACTAATAAATATACTTCACTAATGTTTATTCAAAAATAACATTTGGAAATTAAATGCCATATGTCAGTTGGTTAAGAAAAAAAATTTGCTTTGAAATATTTTTACAACAAGTAATTTAAAGATGTGTCACAAAATTTATAAGGTGGAAAATTTGCGATACTATCATATTAGTTAGTAGTAATTATAAAGAGTTTTATATAGTGATTCAGGAAGTGTAACTTTAGACAACCTCAGAATGGTTTAAAAAATAAATAAAATAGCAATTTAAAATGTAAGAAAAAGTAAAGTATGACAAAGGGAATGCAACAATCTGTCATTGTTTTTTCTTTCTCTCATTTTAATTTCAACATGACCTAGAAAGAATCAGACAGAAAGTCTGAAATAGAAGAATAAAACCATCTGCTGGAATAAAACTATTCCAGGAGAACATAATTAGCTCTACAGGGCAGAGGCTTCAACTTATTTTGATCACTGATGTATCTCATGGCCTAGAGCCGTGGTTCTTACATTTAGTTTTTGTTTCTGGTTCTGATTAAATTCTTAAACTATGTTGAGAATACCAAAATACTTTTGCTTATGTAGTATATATAAATATATGCATTTATAGTACTACAAGTAAAATTTAGGCATTTAAAAATATCAATTTATTAATTCATTGTAAATAACAATAAACCTACTACATGCTAATGTAAACAACATTTTAATGAAATACATTGTAGCTTACAAAGCCAAAAACTAATGCAAATAGTGACATTGTTTCATATATTCTTAAGTATCTTAATGTAGGACTAAATAAAAGATGAAAATGAAAAGTGTTTCCGTATGTTTTGCTGCTTCTGAATTCAATCAGCCCTGGTATATTACTTTGGTAGAAATATGCAGTTAATATATACTCGTACAGATATGTAGTTGGAAAAGGCAGGAGTCCCTAATAAACTTTATAGTAACCTTGATAATTATCAATTTGAATCTACAGCAAAATTAGCAATCATTGTTTTTTTTTTTTTGGTTTGGCTTTCTTTGTTGCTTTTTTTTTTTTTTTTTTTTTTTTTGAGATGGAGTATCTCTCTGTCCCCCAGGCTGGAGTGCAGTGGCACTATCTTGGCTCACTGCAACCCCTGCCTCCTGGGTTCAAGCGATTCTCCTGCCTCAGCCTCCCGAGTAGCTGGGACTACAGGCACGTGCCATCATGCCTGGCTAATTTTTTGTATTTTTAGTAGAGACGGGATTTCACCACATTAGCCAGGATGGTCTCCATCTCCTGACCTCGTGATCCTCCCACCTTGGCCTCCCAAAGTGCTGGGATTACAGGTGTGAGCCACCCCACCTGGCCCCAAGTAATAGTTCTTAAAAGTTGAAATTTAAGAGGTGAAACCATTCTGACTAATTTTCCTCATTATGTTACATTTAAAACTGTTAGTATATCTCAAACTTTTATTCATACATAATTTTGAAACACCATACATTCATCTTTTAGAAATTGATTCAGTGGATTATGAAGATATTTCAAATGTTGACGTCATTTTCATGATGTAATATGAAAAAAATCACATGTGCTAATATCAACCTCAATCTTATTAGAAAAGTCTGCATTAGGAAGATGTCATGCTTATTTAGGCAGATGCAAATTTTCTAATACTTAAATTCTGTCTTAAAATGCAAATTTCATTATTGACAACAAATACGGTAGGTTGTTTTATTTGTCAGTAACAGGGTCAGATTGTTTATATTTGAGAAGATGTCTGCCAAATACCCAACGTTTAAAAACTATAGTTTTTGGTTACCTGTTTTTTTAGGAAGGAATGGTGTTTCATGAACAAGTGGCTAGTTAATCTCCTCACGATAGCAATCACACAAAAGTCCTCCCTCAAGATAATCATCCTACTTTGGTGTGTAGCATAAGTTCATTATGTCTTTTTCCATTTTATCACTCAGAATATAAAAAGATATGTATTTATGGTTGGAGCTTTATTAAAATTATTTATTTGTGATTCATCAAACACATTCTTTTTAAAAGCTGTCTTCTTCTGTTTGTTTTCTTTTCTTTTTTCTTTTTTTTTTTCTGTGTATGTTCACATAGCAAAGAATATATTGACTCCTATTATAGTTTGGTACCATTGAATGATGTCAACCACCGACCCCCATCAATTGTACCTACCATCAGTGCAGAAGTCCACACAATTGTTCCAGGATAACTTATGAGATTCAAAAAAATTTATTCAAAATTTTCATTTGTGTTTATTTCCAAGCATTCATTAAAAATGAATGGTCTAATTTATTAATTGGTGTTAATATTAGATTAATGTAAATACAGCAAGTCCAGCCATGCCTGTAGGTTATTCATTTGTAAGCATTTGTAAGACAAAAATACTAATCTACAGATTGGGTACTAACTCAATCTCGATGTTTATAGTAGGTCTTCAATTCCATGAGTTACAGTATTATTAGAAAGTAGAAGTGCCATGATTTTGTTAATGACTTTTCATCTAGCAGGCATTCAAGGCTTTGTCCTACAGCTATTCTAAGTGTTTCTCCAGCCAATGAAAGATAATTTTCCCTGTAAGATGCTTCAGTGAATTTTTCATTTTTAGTTTGAAGAGCTATAATGAATAATTTTTGTTTTTAAATAGCTTATCATCTCTACATTTAAAATACTCAATTCTTTTAATTTATGAATTGACTAGATTTATCTCAAAATGATCCACAAATTAACTGGCAATATAATATTATTCAAAACTGTTCTTTTGAATAAAACACAATATACTAAATTTTTAACATTCTAAAGCTTAAAAAGATAGCTTTCATCAGTTCACTTTCTTACTTAAAATTTTGCCCAGTATCTTTAGAATTAATTCCAAATAATAGATTGTTTTACATATGTCAGAGAATACTCTGATATGTCAGTTTCTTTGTATTTCCGTGTCTTTAGGAATAGTGTAACTGTGGATTGAAGAAGTCAAGTCTTCTAGTCCTAATTTTAGTCATCAACCAAATCTTAAATATGCAAAATGTATAAATAAAATTATTTTAGTAGGTAATTAAATTCCAAAATAATAACATATGTGGATACATTTTTCAAATTTAGAAAAGTTTTCTACTTTTTAAATCAATAATCTTATAAAATAAATCAACAAAATTTACTTTCTTGTATTTTCATGTAGGCATAAAGACAACAAATTCAAAATAATTCATGGGAAGATAATGAGTTTACAAAGATCATAGTAGTTACAATGAAAAGAAAGAACATAACATTCTAAGAATCAACTGAGTTAATTCCATAATATGTACATATTTATATTCTAAAGCCACTACCTTAGAAAATTACAGAAACAAAAAAAACAAAAATACAGTCCATTAGCAGTCAGAGCAGTGACATCATTACAGATCATGTAGCCTCTGAAAAAAATATTCTGTATACTTAGGATAGAGAGAAGAAAAGACAAATAACATATTTGCATTGCTATGAACAGAACTGTGACATTACAAACCACTTAAATAGCTTGGGAACCAAGAAGGGACTCTTGATAACTTTTGGAAAACCACTAGCTTAAAAATGTGCCAGATAAGTATTGGCACTAAAAAACAATCAAATAAATGAAGAAAAAAATACTTCAGTAGATGTATTTGTGTGTATATTTTGCAATTGTATTTGCAGTTAGTAGATATATTCGTGTGCATATTTTACAATTATATTTGTGTGTATACTTTGTGATTTTCTTGTTTACTTAAATTATGGAGTTTAACATGTATATTTTAAAAATCATATATTTTTATACATTTCTTCTATAGGAGCAACATATATCATATTTTTCTTCTGTACAAAATAAAGCAGTCATTATTATACAGATTTACTGTCTCTCATTTTCATTTTTTAAATTTAAAGTCATATAAGAGAGAAGTAAAATAGTTGTTAACATAAGTCAGTAGCTTGAATGCATTATTTTTTTCTACAGTCTTACAGTGATGAGTAATTTATATTCTTGAGTTTTCGAAGCATTTGCACAGATCTCATAAATGTGGTAGGATGAACACATACAGTCGTGTATTTGGTGATTTTGTGCTGTTAACGCCTAATAAGGGATTTTGGATTTTTATAACTTATTCTTCTATGACAAAATGAGCACATGGGTTCTTAATGTGGAAGCATCTGTACACATAGTTTATCTTGACTACTTTGACTACAGTGAAGGGTCTGTTCCAGTCAGGAGCTTCATGAGACCAAAGCTCTGTCTACCTAATTCATCATTGTTCCAGGAAGTAGCATAGTGCCAGACACATTGCTACTATCAGTGAGTATTTTCATACCAATGAACATATTTTAAACTCATTAAATTACAAAGTAATTGTTCTTCCATAGGATGGGCTAAAGTAGACTACTCCTTTCCTTTTATGTGTCCATCTCTTTAGATATGGTATGCTTGATCTTTGGAAAACACTTCAAAGAATGCCATAGAATAATTGCAGGCAACATTTTCAATCAACATATTTAAATCAAAATGGCTTATATTTTTGTTACTAAAAGAAAAAATGCACATTTTTTATAAAAATATTTTTTGTTTAGTATTTAACAGCAAAAAATAATTTACTATTGGACCTGAAAATATGTAATGTAATTAATTATATAAAGACAATTTTGTACATGCTTATCTTTTGCTAGTAGAAAACTAATTATAATATTCTCTAAAGTAGGAGCATATGAATTAAATATTGCATTAGTTAATTCTCATGTCAGGAGTTAAAATTTAAAAAGTAACATCCAACAGATATGAAATTAGATGTCCATGATACAGAGAATCTTGGGTTATCATTTTGGGTATCAGTAACTATCTTTGTGACCTTGGGCATGTTATTTGTGACAGTCTTATGATTGATTAATAATATTTTCAGCACAGAGATAAGAAATATCTGTTTCTTCTTCTTGGATTTTACCGGATGAGGTTGCATATCACCTGAAATATCAGGTAAATAAACATCAGACTGGGATTTAACCTCTGAAAGTCATGTTTTTTTGTTTTTTGTTTTTTGTTTTTTTGTTTTTTTTTTTGTTTTTTTTTAAAAACAAAACAAAAGTTCATTTTGACAAAAATGGTCACAAAATCCAGAATGGCATCTTTTAAAAAGAGATAAAAATCAGATCCATTTAAAACAAAATCACTAGTGACTTGTAACACAAAGCATCTAATTCTCCATATTATATTATATTACAAAGAATCAGAAGTGAAGGCTTCATATGGTTTTAGGCAGGTCAGTCCTAAGAGACATATGGGGCACAAGGTAAAGGGAGAAAAATAGGGAAGAAAAATTGTGTTATTGCGTTGTATAAATGCGTAAACATGTAAATCTAACCCAAATATTTGAGAGTATTTTGGGTACCACAAATATGGTATTCTTCTTTTTTTAATTTTTAATTTTTATTTATTTATTTTTTATTATACTTTAAGTTTTAGGGTACATGTGCGCAACGTGCAGGTTTGTTACATATGTATACATGTGACATGTTGGTGTTCTGCACCCATTAACTCGTCGTTTACATTAGGTATATCTCCTAAGGCTATCCCTCCCCACTCTCCCCACCCCACAACAGGCCCCAGTGTGTGATGTTCCCCTTCCTGTGTCTATGTGTTCTCATTGTTCAATTCCCACCTATGAGTGAGAACATGCGGTGTTTGGTTTTTGGTCCTTGTGATAGTTTGCTGAGAATGATGGTTTCCAGCTTCATCCATGTGCCTACAAAGGACATGAACTCATCACTTTTTATGGCTGCATAGTAATCCATGGTGGGTGTATATGTGCCACATTTTCTTAACCCAGTCTATCATTGTTGGACATTTGGGTTGGTTCCAAGTCTTTGCTATTGTGAACAGTGCCGCAATAAACATAGGTGTGCATGTGTCTTTATAGCAGCATGATTTATAATCCTTTGGGTATATACCCAGTAATAGGATGGCTGGGTCAAATGGTATTTCTAGTTCTAGATCCCTGAGGAATCGCCACACTGACTTCCACAATGGTTGAACTAGTTTACAGTCCCACCAACAGTGTAAAAGTGTTCCTATTTCTCCACATCCTCTCCAGCACCTGCTGTTTTCTGACTTTTTAATGATCCCCATTCTAACTGGTGTGAGATGGTATCTCATTGTGGTTTTGATTTGCATTTCTCTGATGGCCAGTGATGATGAGCATTTTTTCATGTGTCTGTTGGCTGCATAAATGTCTTCTTTTGAGAAGTGTCTGTTCATATCCTTCACCCACTTTTTGATGGGGTTGTTTGTTTTTTTTCTTGTAAATTTGTTTGAGTTCATTGTAGATTCTGGATATTAGCCCTTTGTCAGATGAGTAGATTGCAAAAATTTTCTCCCATTCTGTAGGTTGCCTGTTCACTCTGATGGTAGTTTCTTTTGCTGTGCAGAAGCTCTTTAGTTTAAGTAGATCCCATTTGTCAATTTTGGCATTTGTTGCCGTTGTTTTTGGTGTTTTAGACATGAAGTCCTTGCCCATGCCTATGTCCTGAATGGTATTGCCTAGGTTTTCTTCTAGGGTTTTTATGGTTTTAGGTCTAACATTTAAGTCTTTAATCCATCTTGAATTAATTTTTGTATAAGGTATAAGGAAGGGATCCAGTTTCAGCTTTCTACATATGGCTAGCCAGTTTTCCCAGCACCAGTTATTAAATAGGGAATCCGAAAAAACAACTGCTTTTGAAGAATCCTCATGATAATCAAAATTGGCTTGTGAAATTTTAATTATATAGCACTTAAAAATTCTAACATGACATTAATTACTCAGAAGATATGTAGAAAAATATGGCATGTATTGCACATATGGCCAAACTCCTAGTTAATTGCACAACATTTCAGATTCTAGAAATCAATTAATCTAATTGTTTGACTGAAATAAATAAAGTAAAATAATTATTTAGCATAACCATTTTCCAAAAGCTAAAAGCTCTATGTAAAACGATGGTAAATTTTTACCCTATTGCCATTTATCCTATAGTTAGAAACAAAGCTCTTATTTTTGAGAAGACACACTAAGACCTGCTTACATAGATTTTTTTAAGTAAAAATTAAGGAAAGAAGAGGTATTCAGTAGATAAAAATAAACTTTGCTAAAGAGAATTGAATGTGGCAGTAACCACAAAGAACAACCCCACCAAGTATATCTGACAATTACTATTTTGAATAATGCCCAAATAAGATTACAAAGATATTTGGCATCCAGAATTCCCAAAAGCTATTTGGAAAGGCTTATGATCTACATAGAATAGCTCTTGAATATTTTCCAAAGTAAGATGTAAAAGAGGAAGATCAAGGGCATCTCTTTATAATCCAGCCTAATCAGTAGTCTCTAATACCAGGAGACAATAGTTAATTTCCTTTGCTTAATAATATTTTGTTGCCAAAAATGTGTGAAATTTTTTGTTTCCCTTTTGATAATTAATGTATGGAATAACTTCTATTTAATATATGACATTGAGAAACCATACAATTCTAAACAATAAGTAATAGATTTGAAATGGCATTTTACACACAATGCCCCCCAATATAACAAAAATATATCTATAACCTGTAGAGATTGTATTATCACATGAGAGATGATTATTAATGTGTGGAGAAAATTATTCCTAGTCTTTGCAATCAACTACAAAAAAGCAGCAAGAAAAATATTGCCAAATTTTCTCCACATCTACACCACCGCTTATAATTGTCAATTCATTTTAATTTTATTCACTCTTGTAGGTGTTAGCAGTCCTTCAATGTGGATCAGATTTTGCACTTCCATAACAAACAATATTTTGAGCATTTTTAATATGTTCATGAGAATTTTACATAATTCATTTAGTGAAATATCTGTTCAAATGTTTTGCCCATTTACTATTGTGATGTTTGGCTTATTACTGAGTTGTAAAGTTACTTATACATTCTGGACAGAAGCCCATTGTTAGCCATATGCATTGTAATATTTCCTCTTTTGGGTTGTACCTTGTTCTTTCCTTAATGGTGACTCTTGAAGAGAAATTTTAATTTTGATGAATATTAAATTACAAAGATTTTATGATTCAAGTTTTTGTACCCTAAGAATCATTGCCCAACTCAAGGTCACAAATAATTTCTCCATATTCTACAATCTGGTTTGAATTAATTTAGTATATACTGTTATATATTTTTTCTTCTTGTCTAATGCGATTTGATGCTATAAATTTCCTTCAAAATGTTTGTGTAACTACATCATCACATGTTGATGTATTGTGTATTCATTTTCTTTGAGTTCAAAATATTTTGTAATTGTTCTTATCTCTTTTCTACTTTCTAAATATTTGTAGATTTTAAAAATGTATTTAATGTTAATATATAATATTTGTATAAATTTATGGCATACATGTGATATTTCAATACATTTATACAATGTGTAATGATCAAATCTGGGTATTTAGGACATCTATCACTTCAAACATTTATCATTTCTTTGTGCTGAGAACATTACAAATCTACTTTTTTATTTTGAAATATACAATGTATCATTTTTAACTGCAGTCACCCTACTGTGCTACTGAACACTAGAACTTATTTCTTCCATCTAACTTTATGTTTGTACTCAACTTTATGTTTGCACTCATTAACCAACCTCTCTTCATTCCTCTGCTTCCCAACCTCTGGTAACTACCATTCTACTCTATCTCTCTGAGGTCAATTTTTTTGGTTCTCATATATGAGTGAGAACACACAATATTTTTTTGTTTCTGGCTTATTTCACTTAATAACCTCCAGTTTCATCCATGTTGCTGCAAATAACAAGATTTCCTTCTTTTAAATGGCCAAATAGTATTCAATTGTGCATTTTTTATCCATTTACTCTTTTATCTATTTATTCATAGATGGACACTTATGCTGATCTATATCTTTCCTACCGTGAATAGTGTTGCACTAAACATGGAAGCGCAGGAATCTCTTTGATATACTGATTTCTTTACTTTTGGATAAATACCCGGTAGCGTAATTGTTGCATTATTCTATTTTTAGTTTTTTGAGAAATTTCTGTACTATTTTCCATAATGGCTGTACTAATTTTACATTTCCATCAACAGTATGTAAGGGTTCTCTTTTCTCCACATCCTTACCACATTTGTTATTTTTTGTCTTTTTGGTAATAGCTATTCTAACAGGGTAAGATATCTCATTGTGGTTTGATTTGCACTTCCCTGATGATTAGTGATGTTGAATCTATTTTTGATACACCTATTAGCCATTTGTATGTCTTCCTTTGAGAAATGTGTATTTTTGTCAGTGGGGCTTTTGGGTTGTAGAGATGGCGAGGCCTGGTAGGTGTTATCCAGCCATTGTGTGGATTCCAGGCAGCTCCTTCACTAGTCTCAGGGCCCACAGGGTCCACGGGCCTCTCTTGTAGCTAGGATTGCAGTAGTCTGTGGTGGAAATGTGTGAATGTGGACCACTGGGGATCTCTCTTCACATTTCCCTGTAATAAGGAGTTTCCCTTGACTCCAAGCTGATTCCAGCCAAGCCAGCTGTTTCTTTCCTCTAATTCTGTGCTTCAGAGTTTCCCGGTGACTTTCCTGCTGAATTCAAGTGAACTCTCTTAGACATTCCACTTAACATGTGTTTATCTCCTGACTGTTTTTATCCTTCTTTGTGGAGGAGGCAAGTGCTGAATGCCTCTAGTTTGGCCTCTTAAAGACTCTAGCATATTTTTTTTAATGTACTTTTTTCTGTTATTTAATTAACAGAAAAAATTTTGTTGTGATAAGCAAAATACTTTGCATATTTTGTTATTGTTTAATTTATTGAGATTTTATATATGATATATATGATGTATCACATGGTCTACCTTGATGAATATTTCATAAACATTTGAAAAAACTAATATTCTGCTGATATTTACAAGATTGCCCTATTATTTGATAGCATTCAAATCTTCTATCCTTACTCAGAGAAGGTGTTTAAATTTGCAAATATGATTTAAAATTTATCCATTTCTTTTTCAATTTTACCAAGTTTTGCTTTATGTAAATCCATTTATCTTTATCAGATTTCATACTTCTTATATATAAGGATTCATGGCTTTAAAAATTTCTTTATTTCTGCATCTCTTATTAAACAGATGTTGAGTTCATCATATTTTAAAAAGAACTGTTCTTAATTTTCACAACCCTTCATCACTTTACCATTCTATTTGCCATTTTTTGGATAATTTTCTCAGATATTTATTTTAATTTAAACTTCTTTTATAATTATTTTGGGGGTTATATTTAATCCAATTTAGTTTAACTGCAAATCTTAACTTCCATGATTATGTATTTTTTCTCTTCTGGTAAGTATATTTTATTTTTAAATCTCCTTTTTAACCATCATGTTCTTTTTAGAGATTAAATCAGTATTTGAAAATTTTATTAATTAAACACACTTTAAAAAAATCTCGCATCTAAATATATAAAGGTCTATTTCTAGTGTTGTTAGTGTTGGCTATGTTTCACTCACTAAAAATTATATTTCTTATGTATTTTGCAATAGTTTATTTTCAATTTGATATCCCCCTCAGGGAGAGTGTTTTTTGTGTTGAATACTCTTTGTGCTTAATGAAATTGATTGCTCTCTTTTCTTCACTTATTGGTTCAGTAATGCTTTTAAAATAATTTTGCTGCAGTTTATATAACATTTCTCTTTGTTTATACTGGGGGATATTTTGTATTAGCAAAACAATATTTAAGAAACATTATTTATACATTTATTCTCTGATATGGTTATAGATTTGTGTAGGTTCTAAAATATTAACTACAATTTTAGAAAGTAGAGTTCTAAAACATGCATTTCAAGTTTTGAGGATAAATTTAAAGTGAGGGAACAATGCACTCCAGTGTGTTCAGTATCCACACATTTCCTGGAGAATCAGTTAGTCAGAAATATTTTTATAGTGAATATGGGGCTAAAAATTTAGGCAAGCTTAATTTAATAAAAGTGTATTTTTAAAACAATAAGGGGAAATCAATTTGTTCTTTTTGTTCATGTGACTATTTTATTGTTATTTTTTTTTTCAATAGAGAAGTTCCATTACTCAGTTTGTAATGAAAACAAACCTGAAAACCAGGAAACAAATTACTCTGTAGTAGTGTGGGTGAATTACTTTGAATACATCTGAGGGAAATAATACATCTGATGGATTTGAATAATACATCTGAGGGATTTGAATACATCTGAGGGAAATAATTGCACCATGTATACAATATTAGAATAATTTAATTGGGCCTTGATGATATTTTTATTTTAAGATATAAAATTGTACTTAATTTTTACAGCATATTTCTTTATGCTAGACCTGAATCCCAAAGGAAGCATTAAATTACATTAGTCTGACATAAATAAGGCAGAATTAAAAGTAAACATACTTAGTTCAGAAAACAATTCAATAAATACAAAAATCACAACTAATTGTACTCTCGTATCCGTAATTAATGACGCTATTATCTCACCGAAATCTAGGAAGTCTACTTCATTTTGATAATCAAAGGATAATTTCATTTGTATGTATATATGTATGATTTGAATAGTATAAATGAACCCTCTGATGTTTAGACAGTTGGAACCAGTTTTTCCTAGTTAATTTTAATTTTGAACTTCTATCACTATGCTAAAATTATCCCATAATTTTGTATCTTAAAATTGAGAAATAAAGTTTAATAGTGTTAATATTTCCCTTATGACTTATTATAAGCTTAACATTAGTTCATTCTACTGAATAATTAGGAGACTCAATCAGTCAAAATTAGTTCAAGGTAATTAATCATTACACAACAGAAGCAATCAGGAGTCAGAATTAGTTTTCCAAGATGGTGAGAAAAAATTTGATTTGAATTAGGGATCAAGTAGATTTGAAATACTTGAATCAAGCTCAGGAGCATACAAGATTGAAAACAAATTTTCAAACCAAAATCTAAAACAAAACAAAACAAAAAGTAAGAAACAAGTCAACCTTTATTATAAGCTCATCTCAAGGTATTTGTGGTGCAAGAAATCACAGTGGTTCTGATTTACAGACTGCTTGAGATAAAACAATTAACATAATAAAAATAATTGACAAAAATGCCTGAAATTAATATATGTTTGATAGTAACTTTACCCTTCTCATCACCAAAAATTAATCTTTATGGAGATAGGCATGGTAGCTCATGCCTGTAATCCCAGAGTGCTTTGGGATGCCAACGTGGGAAGATCCTTGGAGGCTGGGAGTTTGAGACCATATTAGTAAACATAATGAGATCCTATCTCTACCAAAATTTTTTTTTTTTAATTAGACATGCCTAGTGTTGTATACCTGTAGTCCTAGCTACTCAGGAAGCTGAGGCAGCAGGATCCCTTGGGCCCAGGATTTCTAAGTTACATTGTGTTATGATTGTGCCACTGTACCCCAGCATGGGTGACAGAGTGAGATTATGTGTCTAAAATAAATAAATAAATAAATAAATGAATAACTAAATAAAAATAAAAAGTGCTCTTCATGTGTCAAGCTTCTTCATAAATTTGTTAAGCAAAACTTTTTTTGTTGCCCTTAAATTTGTTACAAGGACACAAAGCTGAAGATGACTATTATCATTCATTTTTCATTCTGGACTACAGTTAATGTATAGAACTCAGACTTCTTGAAATTATAATAGAATAACTGCTTAATATTTTTAATATTTCAAGATCCCTTATGATACTATATTTTAAAGAATGATTTTTAAATAACTTGTAGTTTTTTTAATCTCAATTTGCCATTCAAATGGATCATGAACATGAAAATAAGTTAAACTTCAGCAAATGGAGATCTGAACAAAAAATAAAAATTATGCCATAAGATACAAAGTAACTGCAGCATGACAAATTTGGGATGAGCCTTTGGTGTGTATTTTATTTAATTAAAAGATTAAGTTTGACTGGAATTTTTTTTCAAAGTAGTTATTACTGTTGCCTTTGAAAGATAATGTTTTATCTGTATACACTAGTTCCTAAACACTTCATCTCAGCTATATATTTTTAAATTATGTTTTCATGGCCAGTAAATATGGCATCATAATAATAATAACAATTCAGCACATGTTACTATAAGGCTGGCTGTGCATGAAACACTGTTCTAGATACTTACATGTTGTATCTCACTAAATTCTCAGAACCACCATATGAGTTCTTGTTGTATTAAGTGACAAATGCGTATAAACTACTTAGAACAACGGTTGGCAGAAGGAAAGGGAGAAATAAAGAGGGAAGGGGAAGATGAGAGGCAGAAAGGGAGGAAGAAACAAAAATTAGAAGATGGAAAATGTGCCAAAGACCATAAATCAATTTTTTAAATTTTTTGTGTTCCCAATTTATACTAGTTTCTTAGAGATTTCCAGTTCATGTTAACCTGTGTTAGCATTCTCTTACTGGTACTTGACTTCTATTTTGTACTTACTTTTATTGTTTACCTGACTCTTCTAATGCTGTTCTACATCAACGTAACAACCAGTCTATTGGCTATAAACTCAAAAAAAAAGTGGGAAGAAAATAATATTGTTTTATAATGTCATTTTCTCAGAAACTTATATATAAACTTTTTACGTATTTATATAACGCTAAATGTCAACTCTCCATAAAATTATTGTATACTAAGTGATAATTCAAAGCATCCAGTATTCAATATGGAACGTAAAGGAGAAGCTGATTTTACGTAATTATTCAAAATGTTTTACTCTAGCATCTAATTTGATGCATTAAATATTTTTATAGTATATTTTTCAATGGTAAAGGCACGAATTACTTTAAAGTATTTTTATGAAGCATTTCTACTTTTAATATATTTTAAACTAGCATATAGCTCACATGTCTATAGATGTATGGGACTGGCAGTTTAATTCATATGGTATTATTGTGTGACACACTTTGTTTCTGTTAACAAACAAGGCCTTAAAAAAACAATTTAAATCAAGTTAAAGTATACATAGAGCAGAAAAATCCTCACAAATAGATAATCTATACCCTCGCATAATGTTTGATTTCTAACACATTTATGTTTTAGAAAACTAAACAGACTAAGAAGCTATCGGATGACAACTAGTATTTGATATACTTAAAATAAAACACAATAATAACAACAAAGAAAGCAAAATCCTTGTCTAGCTATTGTTCGTTCTGTGACAATAATAGCAAAAGAAAACAAATGAGAGCAAAATAAACCTAGACATATTTTTATCTGTGTAATGAATGCATCACGTATGTGCTAAAAAAGTAATAACATATCCATTATTTATGAAAGCAGACTATTGTTATATTTCTAGAATGGAAAAAATATAAATTAACCTAATACGTTATGGAATAATAATTTATTGAGATTGCTGTTGGGTCTAAAATATGTGGCTTGGTAGATATCGACTCTCAGTTTCCAGTCCTCCTACAAATCCAAAATTTCACCTATTTAATTTATCCTTAAAAGGAATTACATGCTGACTAATATTGCAAGGTGGGATAGTGTCATTTCCTTTAAAAGCTATAATAAATATTCCAAATATTATTTTGTCTTAGAAAAAATATTTATCATTATTAAGCAGGAAATCAAACAAACAACTAAGACCAAAGGAAATTCTATAAAATATCGACATTATGTGTGGTTATATGAGTGAGATGGAAGAACATCAGCCTGGCCTAAATTTCTTATACCAATAGGAGGAAAATACTGGACATCCATCTTTTTTTTTTGTCATTGCTGCTGAGGTAAAATCACACTAATTAGAAGTGTAGATGGAACATACTTTCCATTTCTTAAGTGTGGGCTACACACAGTGACTTTGTTCCAAAGAGTACAGTATGGAAAGCGTTATAAAAGAGTATCTTTCAAATGGAGAAATCTTACAAACACCATCTCAGCAAAAAGTTCAAGGCCAATATCAATATCAACACTTATAAGTCATGTTGATAATATGTACATTTCATACAAAATGATGATGAAAACGATACATGGCTACTGTAGACTTTTTTCTTTTTCTTTCTTTTTTTTTTTTTTTTTTTTTTGAGACAGAGTCTCACTGTGTCACCGAGGCTGGAGTGCAGTGGCGCGATCTTGGCTCACTGCAAGCTTACTGTGGGCTTTTTTCTAACAACACATAATCCCAGTCTAATTATGAGAAAAACATCAGATTTATTCCAATTGAAGGGCATTCTCCAAAATTTCTGACGAGTACTATTCAACACTGTCAAGGTCATCAAATACAAAGAAACTATCACAATTAGGAGAAACCTAAGGAGACTAAATGTAATATGGTATCTTAGATAGAATCCTAGAACAGAACAACAACAACAAAAATAGGTAAAAACTAAGAGATCTTGGCCGGGTGCGGTGGCTCATGCCTGTAATCCCAACACTCTGGGAGGCTGAGGCGGGTGGATCACAACATCGGGAGCTCAAGGCCAGCCTGGCCAATATGGTGAAACCCCGTGTCTACTAAAAAATAAAAATAAAAAAATTATCCAGGCAGGGCGGCCCACGCCTGTAATCCCAGCTACTGGAGAGGCTGAGGCAGGAGAACTGCTTGAACCCGGAATGGGGAGGTTGCAGTGAGCCGAGATGGCACCACTGCACTCCAGTCTGGGCAGCACAGCGAGACTCAGTGTCAAATAAATAAATAAATAAATAAATAAAGGAGATGTTAATAAAGTTAGAGCTTTAGTATATAATAATGAAACAATATTAGTTTATTAATTATGACCAATGTATCACACTAATGTAAGATATTAATATTAGGGAAAACTGAGAGTGGGGTATATGGGAAAACTACTATTTTTAAAACTTTCCTAAACATAAAACTATCCTAAAAGAAGAAAAAAAGTTAATTAAAAGCAAAAAAGAAGAAAATATAGAACAATGTAGTAGAAATTGATTTATAAAGTGTGTTTTTAAAACAACACTAATATTTAAATAATCTAACTAACTTGAATAAACCTCTACATTATACCAAAAATAATAAGCAAATGAGGAGCTTTTATTGGAGAGTGAACAGAAACATGCAGACTTGTTGGGAATATACACAGAGAAAGAGAAGATAACTAGCTTCTGGGGTTTTTTTGTTGTTGTTGTTTTTGTTTGTATTTTATGTTGTTTTTGCATCTTTCAAGCATGGGCTTACCAGCAGTTGGCTGGAACATGCCAGATGGCAGCAGTGACACCAGTAGAAACACCATAATGTTTCTAGCTTGGGGAAAATAAAAATGCCTATATAATTCTATAATTTACTAAAAAAAGAAACAAACATTAAACCAAGCAAATAGAAAGAATTAAAGATGTTTCCACAAAGATGGTGTTACTAGCTTCAAGCAACAAACCATCTCAATCATATTAAGCTCTTCTAGATAATAGAAAGAATGAAAAAAAGTCCTATGTCCTAGTACATTCTTAATGTCAGCATAGTTCTGATAAGGTCAATATAGTAGAGAAACCCTATAAGTCCATTTCATTTATTAATAAACATGGAAAAATCCAAAACAAAATATTAGCAGTGAAATGTAACTGTACAAAAGGCAATAAAATATACATTGGATTACTCACTTAGAATATGAGAATATGAGAAGACATCTAAATCTAATTCATGAAAATATTGAAATACAATATTAATTTGTGCCTCTCAATAGAGAAAAAATATAGAGCTTATTATATATTTATGATAATAATTAAATAAATTGGAAATAAAAGATAGCTATCTCCTGGGAAATTGTATATATTAGAAAAAAACTACACACACCATCTTAGTTGAGTAGAAAACATTCCTTAAAATAAGAAACAAGACAGGAATACTACTATAAGCATATACCGTTGTTGGAGTGAGCCTAATAAGGCAAGATTAAGAAACTAAAGTATTTTTCATTGGAATGCAGAAAAACAAAACTTGTAATATTTGCCTAAAAACAACAAGGGCATTTTAATATCACAACAAAACACTAGAAAATGTAATTTTAAAAATTCAATTTGCGATAATATAAAAAAGCAAGTACCTAGAAATACGTTTTATAAAAGATATGCAATTCTTCTTTGTGGAAAATGGTAAAGTTTGATGTAAGATATTTTAAAAGCCAAACATGGATACCCAACATTATAGGGGATGAAAGGATAGATTTTGGTGCCATATTGCAGGTACAGAAAATAAATTTTGGAGTTCCTAAAGTCTGATATTTTTAAAATTTTTCTAAGATTTTATATCTTTTTTTCCTTTGGTATAAATAAAATCTGCCTTTTGGATTGCTGATATAATAAAATGATAGTAATGTTTGTAAATCAAAGCTCATTGTTAAATAATGTTTAAGGTTCCTTGGCCACTGATTTGACTTGAGTTTCTAATTTATGCTGAAGATACATCTTTGCTAATGTTGACGTTGTTTGGGGAAACACAAGCATCAAGTGACTATAAGCATTTCTGCAATGAAAGCACATAGATTGTTTTTGGTAAATTCTTAAATGATGGTATTAACACAGTAAATATTGAGCTGATCCTTACCTTCACTGTCGCTAGCAGCACTGTGTCCTCATTCAGAACTCTGGGAATGTGGAGAATCCCTACCAGGACATGCCACATCTCTTCTTGCTTAGCGTGGCTATCTCGCTTCCATTAAATGTCTATATTATTGGCTAAACTATCAGTGGAGAGACCTTATCTTATAGTGTATATATATGTATGTGATTTCTTTCACCACAATAAGGCACTGCAAATATTAAATGATAGTGTATTATAATAGGAAATGATATTTACAAAATGATTAAATACATAGAGTGGGAATTTTGAAAACTTAAAATATGTGTGTTGGTGGTTTTTATCAGTTAGGTAATTATGTTTTATAATAATATTCAATTGAATTAACTTTTAATAAAACTATAAAGTCAAGTACAAATTTGTTTGAAAACAAACTGTCTCCAAAAGAATTCCTTATGAGTAGATCGTATAAAAGGACTCAAAACAATGTAAGTGATTGGTGCAATTTTATTATTCACTGCTCTTTCTTGACAAATTGGATAGCAAACTGTAATTAGCAATCAGTTGCTGATTTTTACATAAGAGCACTGTGTCAATATAGAACTCTGGTCTCTACAAGGACTGTTCTGTAAAACAACAACACAAAACAAAAGCACCATTAACCCAAGATGCTTGCTAAGAAATTTTTTTGAGTAGATAATTTAAAATACGATGAATTTAGAATACAGAGAATTATGTTTGTTGTCTTTAAGAACATAGTAATTTCATTTCCATTTTCATAGGTCTTTCGAAAAGATACCAACGGCTTTCGGTTATCCAGTCTAGGGCATTTTCACTTTGTCATTTGTATTGGTGCTGGGTGTATAAACATGTGGTGGGGAGCAACTCTTGATTAATTCTGTATCACAGATGAGTGTATTGGGGGAACCAGCCCCCAGTATGTCAACGTAGATTCTTTTCTATTTTCTCTAAGTGTCTGAGAAATAAAGAGAAAGAGTACAGAGAGAGAAATTTTACAGCTGGGCCTCCGGGGGTGACATCACATATTGGCAGGTTCCGTGATGCCCCCGAACCGCAAAACCAGCAAGTTTTTATTAGGGATTTCAAAAGGGGAGGGGGTACGAACAGGGAGTGAGTCAAAAAAATCACATGCTTGAAAGGGCAATAAAAGATCACAAGGGAAGAGAGGCAGAGCAAGATCACAAGGCCAGGGCGAAATTAGAATTACTGATGCGGTTCCATGTCCCACTGGGTACACATTGTCATTGATAAACATCTTAACAGGAAACAGGGTTTGAGAACAGGCAACTGGTCTGACTAGAATTTGCCAGGCTGGAATTTCCTAATCCTAGGGAGCCTGAGGGTGCTGCAGGAGACCAGGGCATATTTCATCCCTTATCTTCAACCTCATAAGACAGACACTCCCAGAGTGGCCGTTTAGAGGCCTTCCCCTGGGAATGCATTCCTTTCCCAGGGTTATTCCTTGGTGGGAAAAGAATTCAGTGATATTTCTCCTGTTTGCTTTCTGCAAGAAGAGAAATATGACTCTGTTCTGCCTGGCCCCGCAGGCAGTCAGACCTTATGGTTATCTACCTTGTTCCCTGAAAATTGCTGTTATCCTGTTCCTTTTTTAGGATGCCCAGATTTCATATTGTTCAAACACACATGTTTTACAAACAATTTGTGCAGTTAACACAATCATCACAGGGTCCTGAGGCGACGTACATCCTCAGCTTATGAAGATGATGGATTAAGAGATTAAAGTAAAGATGAATAGGAAATTATAAAAGTATTGATTAGGGAAGTGATAAATGTCCAGGAAATCTTCACAATTTATGTTCAGAGATTGCAGTAAAGACAGGCATAAGAAGTTATAAAAGTATTAATTTGGGTAACTAATAAATGTCCATGAAATCTTCACAATTTATGTTCTGTCATGGCTTCAGCCGGTCCCTCCGTTGGGGGTCCCTGACTTCCTGCAACACCAGTGGATAAGCCTTTGAAAAAAAGAGTACACAACTGTTCCTAGCAATCTTCATGGATGTTAAATAAATGAAGATATCCCACTCATATTCACTTCTGCTGAAATCATACAGCTAGAAGTACACTAGGAAAATAGATAAAATAGATAAAAGCTCCATTAGAATTCAAAATATAGTTTGTGCAACAGCATAAAACTTTAAGAGAGCTGAGTATAGTGGTAGGTTATGTAATAAAATCATTATCATGGTCAAGCTAAAACTATTATGATTATTACTTGAATTTTGCACTCACCACCCGTGGCTGCTCCACCTGGGTCTGGAAGAACCAATGCTTTTATAATTGCTTAATGCCTAAACATTTTAGCCTGTGGTAAAAGACGTCCCTGCTTTTGATAGCATCCCTCGATGGATCTATAACTCTAGTCACTAAATTTAAATGTTAAACACTAAATTTAAGTGCTTGTAATCAGGTTTTCCTAATATTAGACAATGCAGAATTTCTTCCACTGGTAAATTATTTTTAAAAATAAAACAAAATCAAATTAACTGCAGGTAATTTATTTTCATATACAACTTTTATATTTTTTAAATATTGGCTTGAAAATAGCTTAATATTAGCCTAAACTGGGCCCAAATAGTCACAAATGTATTGAACGTTGGATGAAAAATTATATATACTGTTTAAATTTAGAAATATTGTATTCACTCATTTATTCATTTTACAAAATATTATTGAGAGCCTATTTTTTCATTCATTTATTTATTCATTTCATAAGATGCTCATTGAAAGTCAGAAATAAAAATAAGCTCCTAAACCCCAAAAGACTGAATAGACAGTCTCCTGGCCAAGGAGAATCCAAAAGCAACATTAAAAACTGAGTTCCTGGCCATGATGGAACAAGAGATTGCATATGCTTCAGTATGCCCCTTTTTTACTAACCTTCAACCAGAATTCTTTCCTAAAGAGTAAGCAGAAACAAGCTCTGGAGAAGAGGAAACAGACAAGCTATTCCTTTATCACCTTTAGCCAATCATCTGAGACTGCCAAGGGGCTCCCCCTTCCTTTTACAGTTTTGATAGGACAGCTTACCAGTTTCATGATGCATCCCTTCCTAAAAACTAGCCACTATCTCCAGTTTTGGTCAAAACTCTCAAGGGTTGCACAAGGAGGGTTTATGTGTCTTCTGCTTCACCTGTTGACATCAGAAGACTGAAAACTCCCCCGTTCAATCATGCAAACATTGCCAGTTTTTGAAAATGTGACCCATGAAGTTGCATGAAGTTCAATTGCACGTGCACATATTTCTCCTTTCATAAATATTCATGACTCATATAGCTTACTGAACTTGGATATTTAGCCAACTACTTCAACATAAATTCCTGTTCCTCTTACCCCTCTCTCAAAATGCATGTTCTTAGCTTCTGCTGGAGGCTATAACCCCTAGCCTTCAGGATGGCCAGCCTGTGGGCTGCAACCCTTTTTGAGAAATAAAGTATTTTCCCAAATTTATAAACCTTGAGATTCTTCGGTTGACAATACCTTATTATATGCTCAGGATTGCATTAAATATTGGTGATAAAAATGTCTTATATTGGTGTAGATGATAAGATATTTTATCACAAATGTCCTTACTCTCTAATCAAGATGGCTTGTATAAAAACAAATACATGCAAAAGCATGTAAATGAATTTTATAGTGTGTATGTATGGGAAATGATGCCTTCACATGGGAATACAGGGTAAAAAGAAGTCCCAGTGGCATTGATCCATAATTACCTCAGCAGGAGGGCAGCATAGCTGCTAGAAATAAAAAGAAGAGTGCTGAGAGATTTTAGGCAGAAAGATGATTTCAAGGGTTCCATGTACTATACACAGAATTCAATATTCAGGATTGCTTTTTCTGCATAACATCTTGAGAGTCAAGTGATCCTCAACTCAATTTTGTCTTGGCCTAGAGAATTTCAACAACATTAAAGTAACAGAGAGCATAACTTAAAATACTCAAAATCATATGTAAATATAAACACATATGAGGATACTGAAGAGTATATATACATGCTATGGAAAAATAAAGGAATATTACTGACTATGCTATTTTCAAATAATCACTAGTATACTCAAGCCTTCACCAAGTATTTCTTTTCATGCGCATGATCTAGAGTGTGAGCAAAAACAGTAGAGTCCCTGCCTTTGAAAATTAAGTTGGAGATACAACCAAATGATCAATATGCTTAAATTTAAAATCCAGTTGCCCCTTGAGCAACACTGGTTTGAAATATATGGGTCCACTTAGGCATGGATTTTCTTCTGCCTTCATCACTCCTGAGACAGCAAAACCAACCCTTCCTCTTCCTTCTCCTCCTCAGCATACTCAGTGTGAGGATGATGAACATGAAGTCCTTATGATGATCTATTTCCACTTCATGAATAGTAAATATATTTTAGCTTTTCTATGATTTTCTTAATAATATTTTCTTTTCTTTGGCATTCTGTTTTGTAAGAAGACAGTATTTAACACATATACAAAATATGTATTGACTGTTTATGATATTAGTAAGTCTTCTGGTCAAGAGTGGGCTATTAGTAATTACGTTTTAGGGGGCTCAAAAATGTTGATTTTCAACCACACAGGGGGTTAGTGCCTCTAACTCTGTCATTGTTCAAAGGTCAACTGTAAGTGAAGAAGTGTTATGTACAGAAAAAATTGGCTGTCATGACAAACAATAATAATAAAATTTTATTTAGATTGGTGAAAAGGAAAGATCTCTTTAAGGGAGTGGTAGTTAAACTGAAAACTAAAGGATAGATAGGAGGTAACCAGAAGAATTAATAAAGCAAATTAATTCTCAACCTGGGATAAGACATTATGAAATAAATAACACTAATAATATATTCAAATTAACTACCTAAAATGAAATTTACATGTAGATTAGTGAAAACAATACTTCTAACTTTTATAGAGACCACACATTTCAGGTCAGCTGAATTTGAGACTGAATTTCTTATGTTCAACACTGACATAGGATTGATTTTGAGAAGTTCTCCACTAAACAAATAGCTTCCCTTCTGTTTTCTTTCATTAAAGATCTACTAAATTCCTGAAGAGCCAAGAGTGTTGTTAAATGTGGCGGAAATGTTCCCTGAATTTATAGACTTCTCACTTTCTAGCACGGGAGACAACCAGAAAAATGTAAGGGTGTTAACTCTGAAGTGCCAATTATATATGGTCAGTAAAATAAGCATAACACTAATAATATATTCAAATTAACTACCTAAAATGAAATTTACATGTAGATTAGTGAAAACAATACTTCTAACTTTTATAGAGACCACACATTTCAGGTCAGCTGAACTTGAGACTGAATTTCTTATGTTCAACACTGACATAGGATTGAATTTGAGAAGTTCTCCACTAAACAAATAGCTTCCCTTCTGTTTTCTTTCATTAAAGATCTACTAAATTCCTGAAGAGCCAAGAGTGTTGCTAAATGTGGCGGAAATGTTCCCTGAATTTATAGACTTCTCACTTTCTAGCACGGGAGACAACCAGAAAAATGTAAGGGTGTTAACTCTGAAGTGCCAATTATATATGGTCAGTAAAATAAGCAGTTGCAAATAAAGTTCTTGGGTTAGCAAGAAAGTTTAGAGCTGAAGTCACAGTTGAGAATGGGTATTGCAGTGGAAGATATGAAAACAAATGCTATGCCCTCCCCAAGTGGTGTTAGACAGAAGTGTGACATATGGCCACAAGAGGATCCATTTACTGAATCCCCCAGTTCATTTTCTGTCAAAAATTCTATGCATAATCCTTCAGCCCTGAGCATAGGTAATTGTATGAGGCAGAGTTTTTCAGAGAAATAAAAGCTATAGTAAAGGGATAACTAATACAGAGAAAGAGAGAGATTGATTATGAGGGACTGACTTACATGATCACGGAGATAGAAAAGGCCCACAGTCTGCTGCCTGTAAACTGGAGATCCACAAAGTCAGTGGTGTAGTTCCAGCCCAAGCCCAAAGGCCTGTCAATCAACAGAGCCAATGATATAAATCCCAGTCTAAGTCTGAAAGCGTGAGAACCAGAAGTGCTGTTGTCCAAGTGCAGGAGAAGATGGATATTCTGACTCAAACAGGAAGCACACTTGCTCTTTCTCCACTTTTTTGTTATATTTAGGCCGTCAACAAATTGGATGGAGCTCACCCACAATGATAGTGACAATCATCTCTATTCAGTTTACTGATTCAAATGCTAATGTCTTACTGAAACATACTCACAGATATACACAGAAATATTTTTACCAGCTATATGGGCATTTCTTAGCATAGTCAAGTTGACGCATAAATTAACCATTCTAGTAATTACAAAAACTCTGCCTGTTGGAAGTAATGTGGAAAGGTGCCTCTTCACACTAGACTTGCTGCACAGCCAGTTCATTACAGTCTCTGAAAGGAATTGCAATCAAAGACTCAGACCTCCTTGGCCAGCCATGTTCTGATGCTTATCTGTATTCCTAACCCAACTACCTTCATTCAGAAGCTTCTTCATCAAGGTGCCTTGGCCTAGTCCTTCCCCAGACCCCTCTGATGGGAATCCTTATGGAAATTCTCATATTGAATTTTGAAGACAATTTTCTCCATCCTGATTCAGTACTCAGTACTCTTATGCTCCTAGACTTCCCCCTTTCTCTTCTCCAGTCTCCCAAGTCTATCAAATGTCAGGAGACACAAGTTTATCAAATGTTTGGTGCTCTCTCAGCAGTGAGACATTCCCCACATCTGCACGAATACATCTGAATCTCATCTCATGCATCCCATGTGAATGAGACAAAACATTGAGGAAGCTCGTGCTTTCTCCTTCTACATATGGTATGGAAATAAATATTTACATATTGCCTTAATTCACTACTCCAAAACCTGGAGGCTCTACTTTCTCCAGGCCACCTCAGCTCTTGATACATAGCATATTTTTATAATCACTTCATGTTGGTTTTGGATAAGTCTCAAAACCCTTTCAAACAGTTCTTTATTCTGCAATACCAATTGTTTAGGTAGGCATACAAATTAGAACCTATTCATTTCTGAAATATATATCTCTCTTCTAATATATACATATAGATCTATCTATCTTATATATCTATAGATATATTGATATATACGTATATCAGAATAGATATATATCATAAATAAATAGGTTTATATCCATATGACTATTTACTGATGTATTTTCATTGATATATCTTACTCTATCTGTATCTATTTACAGATATTTGGAGATAGAAATAAGATAGAAATATAGATATGTATTGAGATATATAATATATAGCAAAATACAGATATATAGGTATATAAGATAAAAATTATTAAATGAATGGTCTGTTGAGTGGAAAGAGAAGCATAGTTTAGACTATTCCAGAGTATTCTGTCCTTGCTCTAGTATTTTAACTATTCAAGAGTATTCTGTTCTTGCTTTAGTATTTTTAACTGTTCAAGCCAATTTTATTGTTGTGAACTTTAAAAGCAATAATTTAATTATAAAAATATTAGAAGATCTTATTAGGTAAAGATAAATGGTCATTACAAGCTGGGACATCATTAAGTCAAAAATTTAAGGTAGAGGATAGGTTTGTGTTCTAGAATAATAAAACAAATTACATAAGGAGAAATAACAGCTATAAATAGACCTAAGTTACCCCGTTCCCATTGTAGTAACAAGTGTGAATAGCTTTTCATTCAAGAGGCAAAGAAACTTGACTGAGTTTCTTTGTAAAGTTTCAAACTCAGTAAAGTTTGGAAGGCATTTGTATTAATTGAAAGTGGTACCTTCTAAAGTGTGCTCTGTGTGTGTGTGTATATATATATATACACACACACACATACACATATACACAGTGAGTAGGTATATGTATATATATACCATTTATATTAAAATACCCTTCTTTATAAAACTGCTTCAAATCCTTCAATGAAATGAATTCTCTTTCTCTCTTAATATTGTAAAACATAATTTTGTGTCACCCGTTTATTGTATTTTTCATCCAACAAGAAAATATCATGCACTATAGGCATATAAATTGATACACACATATACATGTCTATCCATAAGGTTATATATATAAAACACATATTTATATGTGTGTATATATATGTGTGTTACATATTCACATATATAACATGTGTATATGTATACATGTATTATTTATATACATATATATTCAGACATATATATACACATACATATATTGGGGGAAGGATGTTTATCTTTTCTCTTAATTTTTATTTATTCAATGAGGATAATAATTTCTAATTAATAGAACTATACAGAGATGAATGAGTAATGTAATATACTTTGTGCCAATAACTTATTATCAATATTTAGATAGGTAGAAAGGAAATCAGTATATTGAAGAGATGTCTGCAGTCCAGGTTTACTGCAGCACTATTGATGATAGCTAAGATATGGGATCAAACTAAGTGTCCATCAATGGATGAATGGATAAAAAGAGCCTGGTACATAAACACAACGGAATATTATTCAATCATAAAAAACAATGAAATCCTGTCAGTTGCAACAACATGGATGGAAATGAAGAATATTATGTAAAGTGAAATAAGCCAGGCCCAGAAAGACAAATATTGTATGCTGTCACTCATATGCAGGAGCTAAAAATGTTGACCTCATGGAGACAGACAATAGAATGATTGTTACCAGACAATGGCAAGCGTTGTGGGGAGGGTGGGGGAATAAAGAGGGTTTAACTAATGCGTACAAAAGTATAGTTAGAGAGAGTAAGATCTAGTGTTTGATAGCATAATAGGATAATTGTAAATAACAATAATTTAGTTTACATTTTAGAATAACTAGAAGAATGAAATTGGAATGTTTCTAACACAAAGAAATGATAAATGTGTACAGTAATGGATATCCCAGTCACCTTGATTTGATTATTACACATTGTATGCTTGCATCAAAATATCATATGGACTCCATAAATATATGCAACTTTTGTGTATCCATAAAAATAAAAATTAAAAAATTATATAGAATAACAGATAGATAAGTATTTGTATGCATCAATTTATATATCTATAATACATGCTTTTTTGTTGGATGAAAAATACAATAAACGAAGGACACAAAATTATGTGTTAGAATATTAAGAGAAAGATATCATTTTATTGAAGAATGTTGAGTCATTTCATAAAGAAGAGTATTTCAATATAAACTTTGAAATAAATTAGGCACTTAACTGCCAAAATAGAAAGGGTACTGATAGATAAGAAAACAGAATGAACAAAAGAATAAATGCCTCTGGCGTGATGAAATAATAGCAATGTTAAAATGTTACTTTGCTTTAAGTCTTTTCTTATTAAGTGATTTAATATGAAAACTGCCACATAATTAAATTTAGATAAATAAGTAAATATAAAGTGGAATGATAATCTAGATTTGAGTGGTTCTTCCTTCAATAAATTAGACACAGCAGCAATATAGAAGGCACATTCAAAGTGTTATTAATTTAAATTATTTTAGTAGCTGTGACATTTAGCTTTAGGAAAAATATATGCTTTAAATGGGGTGCTTTTGGTAAATGAAAATTTTTGCTATGGATGTCAACATTTATTTTTTAAAGAACAATTATTTGAATATGATACAAATAGTTATTAGATACTTTTTTTCTGTGCTACACTTGTTCTTTGTGTACTTGTTCCTTGTGCACTTATTTTTTGTCATTTTTTGCTTTCTATTTTTATGATATTCATCAATTCATTTATTCTAATAATCAATAACTATTATTTCAAAATGAAAATAAGAAAATGGGTCTTTAAAAAAATAAGCACATTTCTATTTATCCAGGTTTGGAAAGTCATGGTTATAGTTAAAGTATTGATTGTTACTAAATTGTTATTTTAAAAATGTTATTTCATGACTAGATGTATTACCTTTCATTAGCATATGCTTTCTGATGCAGTACACAATTCCAATATTCCAGGAAAATTACATGTTAACAAAATTGGTTGAGTTTCCTGTTTCAAAAAATTATCCCTGATATGTGGCTTTCAAAAGTCATTAATTTTTAGAGGGCTCCTGCCATAAAATATATTGACAATAATCTCAGAACTCAATGTGTGGCAAAGCACATGGTTAAGCATTAGCTTTCTATCCAGGAAAATACAAAAGTATAATCCCCCAAAACCTTTCCCAGATACATGTCAGGGAGTGCTTAGATAGGACCACCAGTTAGAAATAAAATGATACCAAATCAATGGCAGGGAAACAACTCTACAACCAACCATTTCTTTTCACTTCTAGCTTTAAGCAAGGTATGCCCAGTGAGTTATGACACTCAAGGCCCTACTTACAGAGGACTGGACTGGCACAATTTCCAACCTCGGAAATAAAATAAATATAAACTCACATGTCTGTTTTAGCATAGGTCTGATTATGAGGCATATAGATACAGCATCTAAAAATGAGGGAAGGTGATATATTTGGGTACTCGTCACCTCCAAATCTCATGTTGAAATTTAATCCCCTATGTGGGAGGTGGGTCTTGGTGGGAGGTGTTTGTCACAGAGACAGATTACTCATAAAAAGACTTGGTGTCATTCTTATAGCCATGTAAGAGTGAGTCTTTACTCCATTAATTTCCATGAGATAGAATTGTTAAAAAGAGCCTGGCACCTTCCTCTCTGCTCTCTTCTTTCCTCTTTTGCCATGTGATGCCTGTACCCCTTCACTTTCAGTTGTGAATAGAAGCTTCCTGAAGCCCTCGTCAGAGGAAGATGCTGGTTCCATACTTCTTCTAAACCACATAAACCTCTTTTCTTTATAAATTACCCAGGTTCGAGTATTCTTTTATAGCAACACAAAACACAGTAAGATAAGGGAGAGTAATCATGGAGTTCATTATGGGATTGTGGGAATGTAATTAAATGTAAGATATTTTTGACTTTTTCCAGAGGGGTGTGTGTGTGTGTGTGTGTGTGAGAGAGAGAGAGAGAGAGACAGAGACAGAGACAGAGAGAGAGAAACTGAGCTAGTCCCTTTCCCTGAATAAGTGCCCCTCCACCCCAACTCCCTTCCCAAGCACTGCTCTGTGCTTCAGTAGTACAATCCCCTCCAGACCACTTTCCAGTTTATCAGCTTTATTCACTGAGCTCTACGAAACTTTGCAGACTGAAGGAAGCAAAGAGAAGAAGGTGTTAATTTCACTCTTATTTCACCTCTGCATCTCTGCTGATTGCTTTTCCAAAGAAGCTATTCCAAATGACATCAGTATAAGGTAAGTGCTCTTACAAATATAAAACAAAGAAGTCTACCATGTTGTTAATGTTTCATAAGGTCGGCTTGCCATATTAGAACACACAGTCTTCTCAGAATGTCAGATCAACTACACTTTCCTTCAGCCAAGTGCATTTATGCTTCTACTTTCTGGCACCCTGCCACAACTGAGTAGCTTTTCATTTTTCAAACACTGCAGCACAGCACTCTTAACTAGGCAACTGCTCCTCATTTCTGCCCAAATCTCTTTATCATGGAATTGGGTTCATTTCAAAAAGTTTATCATTTTGAGAAGGAACTGCAATGCAAAAACAATGCCATTTATCAGCTTAGGCAAGGGGACTGCTAGGAAATGATAAATTTCCTGTATGTGGCTTTAGTTTATCACCAGCTTATTTTAACTTCTTGCACTTGCTGGATACACTTGTATGACAGGTAAACTTTAAGTGCCTCATGCCCTTCTTCCCTGATAAATGTGCTTAATAATGTAGATGTGTATTTATAAAGTTGTCTTTCACCAGAGAATGTACAAGAAAGGGAAACTGTAAGAATTATAGTATGCTTTTAAATACATGATCTTAAGAATCTTGTAGTCTAATGTTCTAATCTATAAAAAACATCCCTGAAACCTTGAGTGGTCAAATAAGCAATGTAAAATCATGGAGGCAGTTTATGGCAGAGCCAGGAACTGAACCTAGAATAAGACACTTTCTCTCCTTCCACATGAGTAAATTAGTATGGTATAATAATTAGTTTATTAAAAGATACTGTATTAGGGTTCTCTAGAGGGAACGAACTAATGGAATACATATATATAGGAATATATATATATGGAAATATATATATATTCCATTAGTATATATATATACTTCACATCAGCATTTAAGTATTGTTAACTTTATGTAATAGTATATATATTCCATTAGTTTTGAATATGTAATATGTAATAGTATGTAAAGTATGTAATATGTAATAGTATGTAAAAGTATATATATATATTCCATTAGTATATATATATATACACACACACAGAAATGGAATATATATATACACTAATGAAATACATATATACTTTATATATATACTATATATAGTGTATATATATATATACACACACTAATGGAATATATATATACTTTTACATACTATTACATATTACATACTTTACATACTATTACATATTACATATTCTAAACTAATGGAATATATATACTATTACATAAAGTTAACAATACTTAAATGCTGATGTGAAGTCAATAAATCTTATTTCACATGATGAAGATATTTTCTTTCTACAAGTTTATATATGCACAAACATGTTTTAACAAAAGGAGGAAATACTCATGACAATTACTTGAAAATTTTATATATATATATATATGAGTTTATTAAGTATTAACTCACACGATCACAAGGTCCCACAATAGGTCATCTGCAGGCTGAGGATCAGAGAGAGCCAATCCTAGTTCCCAAACTGAAGAACTTGGAGTCTGATATTCCAGGGCAAGAAGCATCCAGCACGGGAGAAAGATATAGTCTAGGAGGCTGGGCCAGGCTCCTTTTTCACATTTTTCCACCTGCTTATATTCTAGCTGCGATGGCAGCTAATTAGATTGTGTCCACTCAGATTAAGGAAGGGTCTGCCTTTCCCAGCCCACAGACTCAAATGTTAATCTCCTTTGTCAACACCCTCAGATACACTCAGGATTAATGCTTTGTATCCTTCAATCCAATCAAGTTGACACTCAGTATTAACCATCACAAGTCCACCCCTTGTCAACTTGAACCTATACACATCTCCTGAAATCATACATAATATTAAAATAAAGACAATAATAAGGTCATAATTACCCCTAACATAATACAACTATCCTTCATACAAACAGAAATGTACAAATCCCCAAACCAAATACTATTACATAAAGTTAACAATACTTAAATGCTGATGTGACATCAATAAATCTTATGTCACATGATGAAGATATTTTCTTAGCACAAATGTACACATGCACAAACATGTTTTTAACAAAAGAAGGAGGAAATATTCATGACAATTACAGTCCTCGTTTCTTCAGCTGGTCATGTGTTTGTAGCTGGTATTGATGACTACTTTTTCTACTACCCATTCTGTGTTCCCATTGCCTTCAGCAAGCATCCCAGCAGGTCATCATTTTGTTGTTGCTGTTTTGTTTTGTTTTTTGTTTTTTTTCCAGTGGAGTGACCCAAACCTTCATTCCTGAAGGGTGTGGGTCATTTGTATTCCTGCCTGAATTGGGCTGTTGTAGTTTCCCATTGAGGTAACTCACAGGGCATGGCAATACTAAGAGATGCCCTAATGGATCTCCTGTATTCCATGCGTGCTCGTCCTTACTTCCGTTGTGGAGTAGTAAACTGATTTCATCTTGATAGTCTGGGTCAGTCACCCCAGCCAACACGGTACATCCCCTCTTTGCCTATTGACTTAAAGGTAGAAGCCCAAAGTGTCCAGGTGTCCATCTTAACTTCCAGTTTAATGGAATTGATGTTGTGTCTCCTCCCTCTGGATCTAAGACCTCTAGGCCAGCAGAATGTAATGTTGTGGGAACAGGAAGCAAAAATTTCACTAGTGGATCACTAGGGGTGATGATGAGTGGTGCCACTTCCACTTCCACCCCTTGATTCCTGGACCCATGAATCCTGGCTATGGGAGAAACAGTACCATATATTGGATGCTGATTCAGAGCTTACATGGCCTTCTGGACAATTTTGTCCCAGCCCTGAAAAGTACTGTCACCTAGTTGACGTTGTAATTGTGACTTTAAAAGGCCATTTCACCATTCTATCAATCCAGCTGCTTCAGGATGAGAGGGAACATGGTAAGACCAGTGAATTCCATAATCACGAGCCCATTGCTACACTGCTTTAGCCATAAAGTGAGTGCTTTAGTCAGAGGCAATGCTTTGTGGAATACCATGATGGTGGATAATATATTCCATGAGTCCACAGATGGTAGTCTTGGCAGAAGCATTGTGTGCAGGATGGGCAAACACATATCCAGAGTAAGTGTCTATTCCAGTGAGGACAAACCTCTGCCCTTTCCATGATGGAAGAGGTCCAGTATAATCAACCTGCCAACAAGTAGCTGGCTGATCACCCAAGTGAATGGTACCATATCAAGGGCTCAGTGTTGTTGTATGCCACTGGCAAATTGGACACTCAGCAGTGGCCACAGTCAGATCAGCCTTCATGAGTGGAAGTCCATGTTGCTTAGACCATGTGTAACCTCCATCTCTGCCACCATGGCACACTCCTCACCCGCCCTGGCTATTACCATCCACATGGAAGGGGGGTGAGCCACCCTTACTGTGGGGGGTGCCTATGTATGTCCATTATTAGCGTGCTCTTTTTTCCTGGATATTAGGAACAATTTCACAGGGTGCGTGTACACAGACTGGGATATGAAAACTAATATCATCCTCTGCACCTCCAGGTAGTAGGAACCATATCACACATTGGGTGTACACTTTTTGCGAGATTTGGGGTAATGTCATCCTGTGTTTCCCTGAATATTCGGAGAAATATCACAGGGCAGGTGTACACCCACTACTCTATTGGGAGGAACATCATACTTTACCTACTGGAAATTAGGAGCAATATCACAGACGGGGTGTAAAGCCACTGTCATATTTGAAGTAATATCATGCTCTCGCAGACTAGTTATGAGGAGCAATATCACAGGGGGGTGTATATCTTCTGCGGTATTGGGAGTAATGTCATCATCTGTTCCTTTAGATGATAGGAACAATATCACGGGGCGGGGATGTACACACCGTGTATTTTTGGAAGCAATGTCATTCTCTCTTCTTCTAGATTTTATGATTTGTATCACAGGTGGGGTGTACACCCCTTGTCTTATTGGGAGAAATCTCATCCTCTTTCAAGCGATATATTTAGAACAATATTCCATGTGGGCTGTACATCTCTTCAATATTGGTAGTAATAGCATCTTCTCCTTTCCTGGATATGAGAAACAACATCACAGGCGGGGTGTACACCCCTTGCAATATTGGGAGTAATATCACCTCTCCCTATGTCGTTATTGAGGACAAAATCACAGGGTGAGTGTACAGCTCTTACGTTATTGGGAGTAATATCATCCACTCACCCCCTGGATATCAGAAACTATATCACAGAAGAGGTGTACATCCCCTTCAATATTGTCAGCAATATCACCCTCTTACCACCTGGATATTAGGAACAACACCAGGGATATGACACCCAATATCGCAGGGAGTAGAAACACTCCTGTGATACTGTTCTTAATATTTAGGGAGGAAGAGGATGATATTACTCCCAATAGAGTGAACTTAGCAACCAACCAGCTTCATTATGTTCCTTAGTCCTCCACATATGGTCAAATGTGTTATGTATACAGTCACTAAACTCCTTGCCTCTCATGATCAATGAATCAGGAGTGTCAAATGCATTTATTTTGCATACTCACTTAACAGTTCACACCAAGTACTATCAGTGTTCTCCATACTACTAGAATTTGAGTACTTAGCATTTTTGGGTCTAATCATATTAAGCAGCCAACTCCAGAAACCCCAAAACCAATGAAGGAACTCCATCCTTAATATTCTGTTCCTGTAGAACCACTCCTGATACCAAATCTGTATTAGTCAGCATTCGCTAGAGGGACAGAACTAATGGAATATATATATATATGTATGTGTGTATATATATATATAAATTGGAATGGAATTATATATATGTATATATGTGTGTGTGTATATATATGTGTATGTGTGTATGTATGTGTATGTGTATATATATATATATATATATATATATATATATATATATATATGGGAGTTTAGTAAATATTAACTCACATGATCACAAGGTCCCACGACAGGCTGTCTGAAGGCTGGGGAGCAAGGAAAGCCAGTCCTGGTTCCGAAGCTGAAGAACTTGGAGTCTGATGCCAGGGCAGGAAGCATCCAGCCTGGGAGAATGATGCAGGCTGGGAGGCTAGGCCAGTCTCTCTTTTCATATTTTTCTGCCTGCTTATATTCTAGCCAAATTGGCAGCTGACTTGATTGTGTCCACTCTGTTAAGGGTGGGTCTGCCTTGCTCAGCCCACTGACTCAAATGTTAATCTCCTTTGGCAACACCCTTACAGACACACCCAAGATCAATAGTTTGTATCCTTCAACCCAATCAAGTTGACACTCAGTATTCACCATCACAGATACCTGCTGAAACTCTACTTGGCATCATACCCTAGTTAGGGAATAAAGGTGTGTATGAATAAGGAAAGTAGATTAATGCTTTACAGAGATTTTATTTATTTATTTATTTAGATGGAGTCTCACTCTCTTGCCCAGGCTGGAGTGAAGTGGCAGGATTTCAGCTCACTGCAACCTCCGCCTCCCAGGTTCAGGCGATTCTCTTGCCTCAGCCTCTTGAGTAGCTGGGATTACAGGCACGTGCCACCATGTCCGGCTAATTTTTATATTTTTAGTAGAGACTGGGTTTCACCATGTTGGTCAGGCTGGTCTCAAACTCCTGACCTCATGATCCACCCGCCTCGGCCTCCCAAAGTGCTGGGATTACAGGTGTGAGACACCGCGCCTGGCCTGGAGATTTTTATTGCAACAAGTAACTTATCAAATAGTTGCAAATATAGTATTTCTGATAATCACTTTAAAAGTGCAATGAAAAATCATAGTCATGTTCTCTCGGAAAATATGAGGAAGTAGACGCTAGTGGCAGATGGTCAAGGAAAGATACTCTGAACATGTCATGAGACAAAATTTACATATGATGTTTTTTGAAATGAAAAATTCTGAGCTATGTGCTCTTAACACTGTCCTCCTAACAGTGGGATAACTATCCCATGTTAATATTTTATTTGAACATCAATTAGCCAAATACCTTCAAAAACATTGATCTGTAGAATGTTACTTTCTGGCTGTGGGCTCTAGTGCTTCTTCTGACTTAAAATGTTTTTTTTCACTAGTAATTCTTGAACATCTCTGGGACCTCTTTTCAAACGCAAAAGGCATAGCTATTGCTTGTTCAATATCTCCACTTCAATTTTCAATAGACACTTCAATATTTCATATGCCAGACAGATTTTTAAATGTATATTAAATCATAAGAAGCAAAGAGAATAGATTTCTGAAAAAGTGAAATAAAAAGGGAAATAAATTTATACCAGCCATCGGTACTTACAATGAGCTGAACAGAGGGTTCAGGAACAGTGCAATGCCCATGTGGAAATTTGAATCATGACAGAAGTGTAAAGAAAGATCAGAGAGGACAGGGCAGCCTAGTCAATAAATAATATTTTTTAAAATCTTTATCTTTATGGAAGCAATCTAAACTTTAAGTTGCTGAAGATAGATCAATAGAAAATGTCATACTGAATTTCAAAGAAAAAAACAATGAGAAAAAAAAAGCAGGTTACAACTGTAGGCAATTTCAAAAAGTGTCATATACAAATAGGTGGATTACCAGAAGGAGAGAAAATGGAGAAATAAATTTAAAGTAATGACTAAAAACTTTCCAAAATTAAGGACAGATATTATAGTCTGGATCCATGAAGCATGAAGCTCTCAGGGAACATCAAGTAAGAAAAATTTAAAAACAAACATACAAACAAAAAATACAACTACACATATTCAACTGTATAATAAAGCTTCTGATTCCATAATTCTTTGATGTTTAACTGGGGACAACTTTTGTGCTTTGTCTTTCTTCTTCATCTACTGTCTTATATCTGGGTAAGCCAAGAAAGCCTTAGTTCTCCTTTCTTTAGTGCCAGTGTGTGATTCAAATTCCCCAAGTCCCTTCTCATGCCCCAGAATGTTCAAATCAGCCCCACCCACTAAGCACCATAAAAAGCCTAAATCAGTCTCTTTTCTGCAATTTCTCAAGTCGTTTTAGGACCAGCTTCGGTGGCCCACTATCTTCTTCCAAGAGATTTCCTTATGTTAATAATGAACTTTTTCATGCTTTCTTAGTGAGTGTGTGGCTTCACCGGTCTTAGTATCTAAACCAAATTTTGGGTGTAAATTCATCCCATGATTGCTGGGTTGCCTTAACAAAACTATAGAAAAGCAAAGACAGAAACATTCTTGAAAGAAGTTGGAAAATGAGGTGTGAGATAAAGCATCTTATAGTGAAACTTAGATTCTAAATATGGTGACTTGTTATCAGAAACTATGCGAAGAAACAAGTACACTTTAATACTAAAACGTTGAAAAGAAAAAGCAACCACAAATCTAGAATTCTACATGTAGTTAAATTATCATTAAAAGATTTTTTTTAAAAAAACTTACTTTGACAAAGCAGAAATCTGAGCAAATATATTACCAACTGATTTTCCCTGTAGGAAATTTTAAAATATCTTCAGGAAAAAAGAACGTGATATATTTTAATAATTCAGATCTATGTAAATCAAGAGCATTGAATAAAGAATAAATGGAGGTAAAACAAAATATCTTCTTTTTTAAATTGATCGAAATATAAGTAAATATTTAAAAGTAATCATAGTAATAATAAATGAATTGGGTGATTATAGTAGCACCAAAAAAGTATGAGAAAACTCAAAAATAAGAAGTAAAAGTGAACACACATAAAAAATGATGGAAGTATGCTAAAAAGAACTGAAAGAACTTCCATTAACCAAAAGTGGAAAAATTTTCTCAAAAAGAAAATCAAATAGTATTGGATTGTAACCCAGATTGTAAAATAAATATCTATGAGTTCATATTATTGTAAATAAATGATTGGATAAATAAATATTGTAGATGTCTTTGTCCATTTGTGCCGCTAAAGCAGACTACAGCACACGAGATAATTTGTAAAGAACAGAAATACATTTTGTCACTCTTCTGGAGGTTAGAAAATCCCAGGTCAAAAGGCACCAGCATGATCACTGTCTAGTAAGAGCCCAGTCTCTGCTTCCAAGATGATGCCTTCTTACTGCATCCTCTTAAGGGGAGGAATAATATGCCCTCAAGTGGCAGAAGGTGGAAGGTTTTATCACCTAAATTTTCACCAGAAGAGGAGCCCTCATGACCAAATCCCTTCTTAAATACCTTACCACATTGCCCATTAAGTTCTAACACCTGATGGCCAGTGATCATGAGCATTTTTTCATGTGTCTTTTGGCTGCATAAATGTCTTCTTTTGAGAAGTGTCTGTTCATATCCTTCGCCCACTTGTTGATGGGGTTGTTTGTTTTTTTTTTTTTTCTTGTATATTTATTTGAGTTCATTGTAGATTCTGGATATTAGCCCTTTGTCAGATGAGTAGATTGTAAAAATTTTCTCCCATTCTATAGGTTGCCTGTTCACTCTGATGGTAGTTTCTTTTGCTGTGCAGAAGCTCTTTAGTTTAATGAGATCCCATTTGTCAATTTTGGCTTCCGTTGCCATTGCTTTTGGTGTTTTAGACATGAAGTCTTTGCCCATGCCTATGTCCTGAATGGTATTGCCTAGGTTTTCTTCTAGGGTTTTTATGGTTTTAGGTCTAACATTTAAGTCTTTAATCCATCTTGAATTAATTTTAGTATAAGGTGTAAGGAAGGGATCCAGTTTCAGCTTTCTACATATGGCTAGCCAGTTTTCCCAGCACCATTTATTAAATAGGCAATCCTTTCCCCATTTCTTGTTTTTGTCAGGTTTGTCAAAGATCAGATGGTTGTAGATATGTGGCATTATTTCTAAGGGCTCTGTTCTGTTCCATTGGTCCATATCTCTGTTTTGGTACCAGTACCATGCTGTTTTGGTTACTGTAGGCTTGTAGTAGTTTGAAGTCAGGTAGTGTGATGCCTCCAGCTTTGTTCTTTAGGCTTAGGATTGACTTGGCAATGCGGGCTCCTTTTTCGTTCCATATGAACTTCAGTTTTTTCCAATTCTGTGAAGAAAGTTATTGGTAGCTTGATGGGGATGGCATTGAATCTATAAATTACCTTGGGCAGTATGGCCATTTTCACGATATTGAATCTTCCTATCCATGAGCATGGAATGTTCTTCCATTTGTTTGTATCCTCTTTTATCAAAACCACAATGAGATACCATCTCACAACAGTTAGAATGGCGATCATTAAAAAGTCAGGAAACAACAGGTGCTGGAAAGGATATGGAGAAATAGGAACACTTTTACACTGTTGGTGGGACTGTAAACTAGTTCAACCATTGTAGAAGTCAGTGTGGCGATTCCTCAGGGATCTAGAACTAGAAATACCATTTGACCCAGCCATCCCATTACTGGGTATATACCCAAAGGATTATAAATCATGCTGCTATAAAGACACGTGCACATGTATGTTTATTGTGGTACTATTCACAATAGCAAAGACTTGGAACCAACCCAAATGTCCATCAATGATAGACTGGATTAAGAAAATGTGGCACATATACACCATGGAATACTATGCAGCCATAAAAAATGATGAGTTCATGTCCTTTGTAGGGACATGGATGAAGCTGGAAACCATCATTCTCAGCAAACTATCGCAAGGACAAAAAACCAAACACCACATATTCTCACTTATAGGTGGGAATTGAACAGTGAGAACACATGGACACAGGAAGGGGAACATCACACTCTGGGGACTGTTGTGGGGTGGGGGGAGGGGGGAGGGATAGCATTAGGAGATATGCCTAATGTTAAATGACGAGTTAATGGGTGCAGCTCACCAACATGGCACATGTATACATATGTAACAAACCTGCACGTTATGCACATGTACCCTAAAACTTAAGGTATAATAATAAAAAATAATAATAAAAAAAAGTTCTAACACCTGAACTTTGGAGGGGACATATTCAAACCATAGCAATGGGAAAAGAATCTCCCAGGCAGAGATTTCCAAATAATTTATGTAAACACTCTGCTTTCAAGGAAGTGGAGCATAAAGTGTCACTTTTTAAGAGTAGGTTGCATATAGTGACTTCCTTTCAAAAGTAGTATGGAAAGGAGATAAATAACTTTACAGTGGAGAAACCCTATTAAGGTGTTAGAACTTAAATCTTATTTAGTTTATCAAAACAAAACAAAACAAAGACATACAAAGCAATACGTGATTGTATGGTTTGAATCTGTCACCCAGAAATCAAGTGCTGAAAACTTAATCTCCAATGAGACAATGTTGGGAGGAAGGGCCTAATGGAAAGTATTTAGGTCATGAGGGCTCATGAATAGATTGTCATAAAAAAGGCTCACAGGAAAGGGTTTGTTCTCTTGTGCTTCATCCTTTCTTTTTCTCTCATGTGATGTTGTAGCAAGAAGGCCCTCACCAGATGCCAGTGTCTTACCTTGCACTTCCCAGCCTCAATAACTGTTAAGTAGATACATTTCTGTTATTTGTAAAATACCTAGTCTCAGGTATTTTCTTATAGCAGCGCAAAAAGAACTAATACAGTCATGTCGATGTTCTGTACCCTTAATATGATGTGATGAAAATGACACAGAACTCTGTGGTCCTCCTCATTAAAAACTATAAACCTAATTATAAAACAAACAAACAAACCAAAACCAAAAAAATGAACACATTTCACTTGAGAGAAACTCTACAAAATACCTGGCCAGTGTTCCTTAAAACTGTCAAGGCCATCGAATACAAGGGGAAAGTCTGAGAAACAATCAAAGCTGAGAAGAGCCTGAGAAGCATGGCAACTAAATGTAATATGGTATATTGGATGAGATTCTGGAACAGAAAAAGTAATTAAATAAAATTAATAGAATCTAAATAGAAATGAACCTTAGTTTATAACAATGCATCAATATTGGTCACATTATGATATGGTTTGGCTGTGTCCACACCCAAATCTCATCTTGAATTGTAGTTCCCATAATCCCCACATGTCATGGGAGGGACCCAGTGGAAGGTAATTGAATCATGGGGACAGTTATCTCCATGCTGCTCATGATAGTGAGTGAATTCTCACAAGACATGATGGTTTTATAAGGGTCTTTTCCCCTTTTGCTTGGCACTCCTCCTTGCTGCTACCATATGAAGAAGGATGTGTTTGCTTCCCTCTCTGCCTTGATTATAAGTTTCCTGAAGCCTCCCCAGCCCTGTAAAACTGCAAGTCAATTAAGCCTCTCTTTTTATAGATTACCCAGTCTCAGGTATGTCTTTATTAGCAACGTGAGAATGGACTAATACATATTAATAGTAACAAATATACCATACTAATGCAAGATGTTAATAATAAGGGAAACTATGTGTGCCTATGGTAGGGGGTTGGTGGGAGCAGGTAATATGAGACTGTGTACCATATTTGCAATTTTTCTGTAAATATAAAACTGTTCTAAAATTTAAAAGCGTAAAGATTAAAATGTTCTTAATAAGAAAAATAGGTAAATATACTTTAGTAGATCTTATAAAAAATATTCTATGAAGCAGTGAAAAATAGATGACTAGATGACAGCTACTCTCAACAGAATATATGAAATATACTCCTATGGGAAAATAAGAAAACAGTTTTTACAAATTTCAAAAATATCTAAAAGTCAAAAAATATACTTTAAACATATATGAAAAAATAAATTCACAAATATCAGGATAATTATATTCCCAAAATTATGATAGTGTGTATCTCTGATGGAAGGATGCAAGCTTCCAATACAGAGGAGGGAAGACACTTGTATAGAAGCAGTTTTTAGTTTTCTTGTAACTGGATGTTATCATTTAATAAAAACACACATTATACATATTGATATCAATTAATAAAAGAGGTTATGCATGGAGCTACAATGAAAGCACACTATAAACAAGATTATTATAAATCAGTGCACCTGGAGTCAACAGCAATAAAAAAACAAAACCCTAGTTATACTTAAATGAGTATTAAATATATTTCTCTCAATTGCATACTTTCTTTACCTTTAAATAGTTATGGTAATACTGGTTTCAGTACATTTCTAATGGTGTGGTTATGCTTATTTTTTGCTATTATTAATTGACACATAACTAATGTACATATTTATGGGGTACAGTGTGATATTTTGATTTATGTATATGATGTATAATGATCAAATCAGAGTAATTAGCATATTCATCACTTCACACATTTATCAGTTCTTTGTGTTGGGAACATTCAAAATCTGCTCTTCTAATTGTTTCAAAATATATAAAATATTGTTGTTAGGTAGTGATTCTACAGTCCTGTAGAAGACCAGAACTTTTCTCTCCCACTTAGCTGTATTTTTGTATCTGTTAACCAACCTGTATCTATCTTCCTCTTCCTCCTACTTTTCCTTGCCTCTAATAACCACTCTTTTACTCTCTACTTCTATGAGATCAAATTTTTTAGCTTCCACATCTGAATAAGAAAATGTGGTACTTATCTTTCTGTACCTGGCTTATTTCGCTTAACCTAATGTTCTCCAAGCTCATCCATGTTTCCATGAATGACAGAATTTTCTTATTTTGTATGGTGAAATAGTGTTCCATAGTGTGTATACACCACATTTCCTTTATCCATTCATCTGCTGATGAACACTTAGGTTTATTTCCATATGTTGGCTCTTGTGAATAGCGTTGCAATAAATGTGAAAATGCAGATTTCACATACTAATTTTTTTGACATTCTAATTTCCTTTTTTTGGAAAGAGTATGAGATTGGATCCAGTACTGGCATTGCTGGATTATATATTAGTTTTTTTTTAGTTTTTTGAGGAAACTTCTTTCTGTTTTTTGTAATGGCTCTACTAATTACATTCATACCAACAATGTATACGAGTACTTCTTTCTACACATCCTTGCAAGAACTTGTTAACTTCTACATTTTTCATAGGAGTCATTTGAACTACAAGAAGATACTATCTCATTGTGGTTCTGATTTACAATTTTCTGATGCTTAGTGATGCTGAACATTTTTATGTATATGTATTGTCTATTTGTATGTCTTCTTTTGAGAGATTTCTATTCAGTTCATTTATCCATTTCCAGTTGGATTATTTATGGTTCTTTGCTTTTTGTTTTTGCTATTGAGTTGTTTGAGTTTCTTGACTATTCTGGGTATTAATTTCTTGAAAATTTGCATGCATTATGTCAGACCAAAAACAAAAAAAATCAAAGAATATTTGTTTCCAAAATATATTTTTATGTCACTGAATGAATTACATTTTTGCAAAATGTTAGTGGTATACACCAAAAGTTAAAACAATATTTAGTATTCTCAATTAATCAGCATCTGACTGCAAACAACAGAAACCTACCCTCTTAATGAGAGCAAAAAAAATCATTAATTGTTGCTTGTTAAGCTTCCAGAAGTACCAGAGGTATCTCCAGAAGCTGGAGTTCCAGATTACTTCATCAGAACCTAGTGTATTTCAGGACTGGTCGTTGGTGACAACAATAAGCCCCCAATAGGTGTAATCTCTCACTGTGACACTTAAGCCTCGGAAAACTGGATGACCCCAAAAGCTGTAACCCTCCAGAAGAGATTCTGTGCAGTGCCTTCTTCAGTCCATATCTCTAGATTCTATATTGTAGCTTTAGGTAAAGCCTAGGTTAGCTGTCTGGGCTCAAGAGGCACTGGGGTTGGGAAAGAGAATTCTACTTTAGAGAAAAACTGGAAAAGCTTCTACTTTAGAGATACAGGGATTCATGTCATAAAAATGTCCTCAGTCTAAATGGCTGTGTTTAAAGAAGACTTGAAACCAAAAATAAATAAATAGGTAGTTAGGTACATTCTCATTAGAGTGACTCTGGGAAAATTGATATCTGTTTGCAATTGTTTACCTGAACATTGGCATGGCTGAAGACAGTTAAATCATGTTATTTGTGTATTTCAGCTAACCCAAATGATATCATGTAATTAATAAGTAAATTCAAAGAAACAGGGCCAGAATCCATTCCTATGTCATAGTATATGGTAAGAGATTTGTCCCAGTAATGCTGACTCTAAACAAAATACCATTGTGAGGGAGAAGCCTGATGTGTAAGAAGCTCGCTACAATTTAGTTTGTGATTGATTCCTGAAAATAAGTCAAAGTTTTATAAACTCTCAAAACAATTGCATTTCTCATAATAGAGCTCTCCACAGAGTTGCTGCCTGTAAACACTGCTTTTAGAATTTTGCTTGATAACTTTTGCAATCTAATAAGTAATTAAGTGGCATATAGTACCTTACATAAAAACTACTGTGAAGATTTGTTTGATTGAAGAAAAAAGAAAGGAATATTTGGATTTGAATTGTGACTAAAACCAAAATCTAAGATAGTTGTATTGTTATTTTAGTGTTTTGACAGATAGGAAGCATGAAAGGGGGAAAACAGGCTGCCCGACTGAACTGGAGGACCGTATGTTAAAATGGTTACCCAAGTACTGTGGTTTGAATATTTGTTTCTCCCCCAAATTCACATGTTGAAATCCTCAATTTCGAGGTGATGTTAGTAGGAAGTGAGGCTTTTGGGAAATGATAGGGTCATGAGGGTGTAGCCCTCATGAATGGGACTAGTGCCCTTATAAAAGAGACCCTAGAGAGACCTCTAGCCTTTCCACCATGTGAAGACACAGTGAGAAGGCACCATCTGTGAACCGGAAAGCAGGCTTTCCCCAGACACTAAATCTGCTGGTGCCTTGATTTTGGACATTCTAGCCTCCAGAACCCTGAGAAATAAAATTCTCTTGTTTATAAGCCACTCAGTTTATGGTACAGCAGACCCTCCACATTTGTGGCTTCTGCATAGCTAAATTCAACCAACCTCAAATTGAAAATATTTTTTTAAATGTGCTTGTACTGAACCTGCAGAAATGTTTTTGGTCATTATTCACTAAACAATAGAATATAATAACTATTTACATGGGATTTACATTGTATTAGGTATTACAAGCAATCTAGAGATGATTTGATGTGTATAGGAGGATGTACAGAAGCCATATAAAATACTCTGCCACTTTATATAAGTAGCATGAGCATCCATGAATTTTGGTATTCATAGAAGACCCTAGATCCAACCCCCCATGGATACTGAGGAACAACTGTATTTTTGTTATAGCATCCAGATAGAATAAGATACTGAGATAACTTGAAAGGTGCAACACATCTCCCCTGGGCATTTAAATCTAAGTAAAGAGGTAGGAAAACAGAATGTCATTGATATATACTTTTTTTTATTTTTTATGTTGGCAAGATATAAGAAAAATGTTTGCTCACTAACAAGCAGAAATGGCAAGAAATAGGATGATTCTGTAAATCTGCGGCCTGGAGAAAATGGAAAACCAGCTGCTTTTAGATTCCAAAGCGCTATTGAGAGGCCTGAATAAGATTTTGATTGACCAACACACAGAAAATGTTTCAATTGAACAATTCCTTGTGAAGTTTAAATTCGGTGATTTCCTCATCTAATGCCTTATGATCCTTTAAAATAAATATCATTGAGAGGCAAAAGGAAAAGAGGGCAAGGGGAGAGGAGAGCGATGGTGGGGGTGGTCAGGTGAGCAGAAGAAAAGAGAGAGAAGAGAAAGGCACAATTATAAAAGTAAAAAATAATTGAGAAATTTGTAGAAAAAAGTTAGCTTTGTTAATATAGAATATGAGACTGGCCAAAAAAAGTTATATTTATTGTAGTTAAAAATCTGAAGCAATCTATATTTCTACCAACTAATTTTGGTATAACTATACAAAGGAATATTACTCAGTAGTAAAAAGGGGCAAACTACTGATAAACACAACTACATAGATGAACCTGAAACACATTATGCTGTTAGAATGCCAGACACAAAAGAGTACATTATATATGATTCCACTTAGAGTAAATTCTAGAAGATTATTCATATATAGTGACAAAAAATCTATCAGGGAATACTTGTGTTTTGAGTGGTGAAATTCTGACGGCACAAAATAAGTACAAAAATATTTTAGGGATGTGAAGAGACTATTCTATATCTAGATTATGGTGTTGGCCACATGGGTGTAAAATTTGATAGAATTTTTCATTTACCTTAAAAGAAGTGCATTTTATTTCATCTTTTCAAATTTATTGACTACATTTTAAAAAGGCATTTGCTTATTCTGGATATTAAACCATCTTCAGGCTCCCATGCTTCCTCAAGCTGAAAGTATGCAGCAATCATTTCTCATCTCTGAAGCAAGAAAAACTTCTAGTTACCTCTCCAAACCAGGGCAAGGGAAGTGGAGGGAAAAGAGAGAGTATAATCGGGGACCAAGGAGAAAAAATAAAGTACTTTCTCCTAAAGACAAGAATCATAGCCTATTGGAGGAATTTCTGCTCCACCAAGGTTGAGACCTTTACCTTGTTTTCCCAGAGAGATTTCACAATAATTTTGGATGAATAACTCTTCTGTGCATGCTGTATTTCTATTTTTGGAACATTCCACTTTAGTTTACTCTCTGTCTCTCTGTCTTTCTCTCTCTTTCTGTGTGTGTGTGTGTGTGTGTGTGTGTGTGTGTGTATGTAGGTGTGCATGTGTGTGTCTGTATATGTCTGTGTGTGGAGGATTGAGATTGGCTAGAAAAAACTTGTTATTAATTCATAACAGTCAGATCTAACCCTAATATAGAATATAGCACAACATCCAGAACTTCTGGCCTTTGGGCAAAATGCAAAAATTGGGTGGAACTTTGATTTGCCTGCTTTGGTGAGAGAGAGAATGTAATATATATTTGAGAAGAGAACAAATGAATAGTTGTGAAAGAAGGGTAGTCTGTGGCAAAAAAAGTTGTTCTTATCATTCTCTATCTTATTTTCTTTCATTTATGCAGAGCTAAAATACGTTTTTTTTCAGTCTGCTTTTATTAAATGGAGCAAAAACACTTGGTTCTGGACAATGGAATGTTGGCAGAAATGACATAAGTAAATTCCAAGCCTACCTTTAAAAACAACTCATACAATCTTTTATGTATTCCCTTGGCCCCTATCTGGTAACTAAATTTCAACCCAAGATGACCCTGAGAGTCACATATTGAATAAGGAAGAGTGACACAGTTGAAGATAGAAGATTCCTGATTGATTACATGAAGCAGAGCCCTCTCAGAAATTTGCACTGGACAATGATATGTTTGATAAATAAACTTTCATTTTTTAGACCATTAAAATTTTTCTTTGGTATAGCACTTAATGTTGTTCACCCTGAAAATATTAGTGTTAAATCAGACAAAATTATACCAGAAAAAGTTATAAAATATTTTTAAAATTTTAGTATTTGAAGCCTGTCATTTTAAGTTGTTTGAAAAGCTATGTGGACTAGAAAAATATATTTAATATTTTATTTTTCAAGTAAATTGTATTGAATAAGGGAGACATTTCTAGAACTGCTCAAAAACTTTTGTAGTGCAGTTAACCTTGACTTGCAAAGCTGAGAAAAATAAGCATAGCTGAAAAATCTAAATTCCTGCAATGGCATTTCCTAAATACATGCTCTAGAATGTCAGTTCCAGGATCACTCTTCACTATGACTCTATTAGCCAAAGCTAGGTCCTCACACTGATGAAGGAGCTGTGTTCTTTTTGTCTGAGATGTTGAAACAAAATACATTTTAGAGTAAGATTAAATAGTACCATACTGATGACCTCTTCTAATTTTTGCTTCACATCTCTACATTAACATTTTTAGTGTCTGTTCATTTATTTGTTTTAGTGCCTGAATGTTTTACAAACTGCAAATCCTTTCCTCACATTTTTTGAAACTAAACTTGGATAAAAGAAGCTTTTCAAGTATGAACAGTTCAAGCGAGGATAAACTCTCCCTTGATACACTTGAGGTAGATTAAAAAAAATCTTTCATGTAAAATTTGTTTTAAATTGCCTTACTCTTTACCAAACATAATTATTTCATGAAGATTGTGCCTTAAGTAAATAAAGGAGCAGTATCCATTCTATTATGAACAAGTTAATGTTCATAAGAAAAAAGGTAATAAATAGATAATGTCAAACAATAATGGAATTAATGTATAATATACCTGCCCATTGAGCTGTGTAGAGTTTATTACCTATTAGAGAGTCCAGCCTGACAAAATAATTTCACTCTGGGTCTTGGGAAAAATGGGGTAGGTTTGTCTCACACAAGAAGGGTTCATCTTTTTCTCCATAAAAAAAGGAAAGTTTCTTCCATATGGATCCTGTCTCTAGCATTGATGTGTCATTCTCAAGTGTATCATATAGAAAATAAGTAATCTTATAGAAAATGGCTGAGAGATAGATTACTCAAGTGATGAGGAGATTCTGAGGATTCTTCGTAAAGTGAAACATAAGTATAAACTAATAAGCCTGGTTGGGGGTTACTATGGCTCAAGTCACACTGGTTCATTGAAGGGTAGCTTTTGCCTATATGGTTGAGTCCTGAAAGGCAGAAATGTAATGGCAGAGAGCTACTTTAAACTAGTAGTAAATATTTATGAGTATTGAATCAGTCTCACAGTGAACGCAAACACAGAGGCTATTAAACAATGGCCTTTATACAATCTCAGCTCACACACCATATGAGTAATTTTGGCCAAGTTATTTAACATCTCTTTGCATCAATATTTTTCTCAAAATAGGGGCTAACAGAAGCATTTACTTCATAGGAGTGTTGTGAAATTGAATAAGCTAATACACACAAAATGTTTCATACAATGATTTTTATAAGATTATATGCTCAAGAAATAGAAATTATTTATGTATCCACATGTTCTTTTATTTAGTTGATCGATATTTATTGAGCATCTATTGTTTCAGCTACTGGTTTATATGTAGGGGATATAACAGTGAATCCTATACACACAAAAAATGTTTTTATTTATTTTATATTTTACTGGGGAGAAAAAGAATGAAATTAGTAAAATAGGTAGTATATTAGATTATGATGAATGCTATGGAATAAAATAAAGGAGACGAATAGTTAGAAAATGATGGAAGAAATTATAATTTTAAATGAGTTAGGGAAGTGTATTAGTCTGCTCAGGCTGTCATAACAAAATACCACAGACTAGGGGGCTTAAACAACAGAAATTAATTTTCTCAGAGTTATGGGAGCTGGGAGTCCAAAATCAAGGTGCCAAAATAGTCAGTTTCTGGTGAGTGCTCTCTTCCTGGCTTGCAGGCTTCTGCCTTCTCACCGCGTCTACACGTGGTGGAGAGCGAGCTCTGCTGTCTCCTCTTCTTTTAAGGGCACTAGTTCCATCAGGATGGAATCCACCGGTATAACCTCAGCGAACCTTAGTCATTTTCCTAAAGACCCTGTCTTCAATACAGTCACGTGGGGTGTTAGGTCTTCAACTTATGAATTCTGCGGGGGATACATTCAGTCCATAGCAAGGAGTAAAAGAACCATTTAAGGGAATATGTAAGTATCTAGAGGAATTACTAGAGGATTATGTTGGGCAGGATAATTCCAGGAAGAAGAGAGTGTAAGAGTCAAGATCCTGAGGTGGGAACATGCTGGACAATGGAAATGGGTGAAGAAAAGAGTAGCAGGAAATGAGATAAGAGGAAACAGGAAGGTTAGATTACATTCGGCTATTAAACTATTATAAAGATATTGATTTTAATTATGAGTGAGATGGGAAGACTTGGTAGCAGATACGAAACAAGTTGTGACTAAGTTTTAATAAGGCCACTCTGATGGCAATATTGAGAATATACTAAAGGGGAAAATGGGAAGTAGGAAGACTAAATGGAAAGCTATTGGTCCAAGCAACTGTAAGCCAGAGATTACAGTGACTTGAACTAAAGTTGCAGCAGTAGATACGGTGAATAACTGTCAAAATCTGGAAAAAATTTTCAGGCAGAAAGATAAAGATCTTTTCGTGGATGATATGTAGGTTGTGAGAAAACAGGAAAATTGAAGAATGGGTCTAATTTTCTTGAACTGAGTGCCAAGAAAGGGAGTTGTTATTTAATATTTAGGTCGATATTGCAGGGGAACAGTTTGAAAGAATTTGACTCTGACATTTGGATACATTAAATTTGAAATGCCCATTTGATATGTAAATGGTGATGTTTAATGGACAGTTGTCTATAAATAAATGGAGAGAAGACTGACTATGTTTTGCATGTAGACTTATCAATATGAAACTGGATTAATTCATCAAAGGAGTAATCTTAGATAGAAAACAAGCCTAGGTCTGAAGACTGACCACATAATACTATAACTTTAACAGTCAGTGAGATGAAGAGGTGCCAGTAAAAAGAATGAGGAAAAGTGAGAGAAAAAGAAAATTAACAGAACACAATGTTTTAGAAATCAAGATACAAAAAGGAGCTGGAAGAGTTTGCAAAAGGAGATAATGATCACTTGCATCAAATATTACTGAGAAATGAAGTCAGAAGAGAATTGAATAGTGGCCATTGTTTTTTGCAACCTGGAGGTCATTGACAAAACAGTTCCAATGGAGTGCTGGGATCAAGTACTTGACTGGAGTGAGTTCAACACAAAAGAGTTGGAGAAAAGTAGAAAAATAGCAGCCAGTAATTATATACAAGTATTTCAAGGGATTTTGTTATCAAAAAAGGAGAGAAGGATAGGCAGTAGCTCCAGGGATAAGTGAGTGTAAGTAGGGATCTTTTAAAATGTTATGATAGTAGAAATAAAGTTCATTTGTATATTAATAGGAAATATCAAATGTGTTGTAAGGCTTTTCTTTTACAACCATAGTGGGAAATATAATGGCAACATATGCCTCAAACCAAACAATGTCCCTGGCTCTGCAAAGAAGGAAAATAAATCAGAAATGAGAGCACTATATAAGTGGCATTGATTTGCAATCAATTCAAGAATCTAACCAAGGACTTCCTACTGTACCTTGTTCCATAAACAGTTATTGGATTTAACACCATTTGGCTTCTCAGAGTTCATACAGAGGTTATGGCCTGGTATATCACTCCCTGGGAATGATGACCCTGTTTGATTTCTTATCTTTTTGGCCATTTGGTATAATTTTCAAACACCAATGTTTGTGTTTGCTGAACACCATGTATTTCAAGAAAGGAAAGTCTTCATCTAAGTAATAATGGTGTGAAATGTCAGGAGGCAATCCCCTTTCAGTAATTTAATATATGTATTTAATATATTTAATATATGTATTAGCCAAGTGTAGTTAACTTGTTGATCTGATCATCTGACTCTCCTAGAGTCTTCAAGAGGACAGTATTAGTATTTGTATGATTAATTCATTGGAGGAACACTATGTTTATGGAACACAGAAACATTTGCAGTAGCAAGGCTCTAATTTTCTCCTACCTATACTCATAGCTTTATAGCTAAACTTACTAAGGGATAGTTATTATAAAAGAGAAAAACTATTAAATATTAAAAATGTTAAAAATCCCTGGGCTTTACCACAGAACTTCTGAACTTATAACCCCTGAAGTTATTGCTCAGGCAGCTGAATTTTAACATAAAATAAAGAAAAAGATACAGCAAAGATATTATATAAGAATAAAATAAAGAGATACCAAAAATAAAGTTATACAATAAATTAAAATTTTAAAATTAAAATGAAGTTTAAACTTAAAAATAATTAAAAAGACCAACTATATAAAATTAAAAATTTAAAGGCAAATTTTTAAGAGACAAAATAAATTATATTGAAGAATAAAACAATAAAATAGCAGAAGTCAATTGGAAAAGATATTAAAAACAACAACAAAAGGATTGGTTACAACTAAATACATGAGAATGGTACTAAAATTCATGAAAGTTCTCAATATAAAAGTCAATGCAATTGTAGATTGATCACAAGAATTAATGTCTGAAAAATGTGTAAACATTTTGTAAAATGGATTAAAGACCACTAAAAGCAGAAAACTTGTCGTTTAGGGAAAGAGATACTTAAATTATAAATATAATAATAAAATAAGACAATACAATTTTTTAAAAAGTTATCAAAGTAAAAATATTTAACCCTTGAAAATGTCCAAAATATTCTTTTGCTTATTAATGTTTGGTCTATTATAAATTGCAATCCCCAGGGTTACACTAGACAGAAAGTTTCCTGGGCTCCACTACAGAATTTCTGAACTTATAACCTCTGGAGTTGTTGCTCAGGCAGCTAATTTTTTTTTTCTTTTATTATTATACTTTAAGTTCTAGGGTACATGTGCACATTGTGCAGGTTAGTTACATATGTATACATGTGCCACGCTGGTGAGCTGCACCCACTAACTTGTCATCTAGCATTAGGTATATCTCCCAGTGCTATCCCTCCCCCCTCTCCCGACCCCACAACAGTCCCCAGAGTGTGATGTTCCCCTTCCTGTGTCCATGTGATCTCATTGTTCAATTCCCACCTATGAGTGAGAATATGCGGTGTTTGGTTTTTTGTTCTTGTGATAGTTTACTGAGAATGATGATTTCCAATTTCATCCATGTCCCTACAAAGGACATCAACTCATCATTTTTTATGGCTGCATAGTATTCCATGGTGTATATGTGCCACATTTTCTTAATCCAGTCTATCATTGTTGGACATTTGGGTTGGTTCCAAGTCTTTGCTATTGTGAATAGTGCCGCAATAAACATATGTGTGCATGTGTCTTTATAGCAGCATGATTCCAGCCATCCCATTTTTTTTTTTTTTTTTTTTGAGACGGAGTCTCGCTCCGTCGCCCAGGCTGGAGTGCAGTGGCACGATCACAGCTCACTGCAAGCTCCGCCTCCCGGGTTCACGCCATTATCCTGCCTCAGCCTCCAGAGTAGCTGGGACTACAGGCGCCTGCCACTGTGCCCGGCTAATTTTTTGTGTTTTTTGGTAGAGACGGGGTTTCACCGTGTTAGCCAGGATGGTCTTGATCTCCTGAACTCGTGATCCGACCACCTCGGCCTCCCAAAGTGCTGGGATTACAGGCGTGAGCCACCGCGTCCGGCTAGGCAGCTGAATTTTAACATCCATAGGAGGTAATTATAATATACATCATTGATTAAGAACTGTTGCTTTAAGGTGAACCATACATGCAAATCTGAAAAGAAAACGGTAATAAAGAAGACAAATCAGTAACACACAAGAAATAAGATTATGTTTAATATTTAATAAGGCTTAGGTAGCTCTGGATTCCTGAGAAATATAGGTTTTTATTGCAACAACCTCTCCCCTTTTAGTCATTAAGTTTGTGATAATTTTTGGTTGTTATGTAGCAATAGAAAACTAAAATATAGAGTATACAAGGGAAAAGTAATTAGGTTGTTGATGGCAAATACTATTGCTCATATATGAAGGCAGATGCTCTGAAAGATGCCAGCCCTCTGTCTTTCTGGGCTTGTCTGCAGCCTCAGAACCTTTCTTAACACAGTTCTGTGAAAGCAATATGCTCTGTACGAGATGTTGAACTGATTTTTCACCTTTCCATGAGACGTTTGCAATAGCACAAATGTGTAATATATCTTGTATCTTGAACACTGCAGGAGTGAAATTGTCAGAGTGGGACTAATCTAAGAAAAGTTCAACTTTTTGTTAAGTGAATCTGGAAAAAATACCCTTTTTTCCTAGTGAAGCAAATATATACATATATATATGTATGTATATATATAGACAGAGAGAGTTCAACAAAATCCTGTACCTCTAAGCTAGTATGAATTGTGCTATTTTTTCACAAGGGGAAAAGGAAGATATGATCATATTTTCAAAAAATTCAAAAAAAATCATCCCTCCAATTTTCTAAACTATGAAACATCAAAACATATATCAGGATTGATACAAACGTTTCATGGATTGTATTTTAATTATAACATTATTTTGTGTTAGCAATTTTAGGTATCAAATTACAATAAAATTATAAGGTATGTAAAACCTTTAGATTACATATTGTAAGAATATATAAAAATGCCCTTTGGCCAGGTGCAGTGCCTCACGCCTGTAATCCCAGCACTTTGGGAGGCCAAGGCAGGTGGATCACAAGGTCAGGAGCTTGAGACCTTCCTGGCCCACACGGTGAAACCCTGTCTCTACATAAATAAACAATACAAAAAATTAGCCGGGCGTGGTGGCGGGCGCCTGTGGTCCCAGCTGTTTGGGAGGCTGAGGCAGGAGAATGGCGTGAACCCAGGAGGCGGAGCTTGCAATGAGCTGAGATCACGCCACTGCACTCCAGCTTGGGTGACAGAGCGAGACTCTGTCTCAAAAAAAAAAAAAAAAAAAAAAAAAATGCCCTTCAACACCTGTCAGAAATAAGCATTTTTCCTCTGAGCTCACACTTCAACAACAATCATCATCAGAAGACTTCTGTGACCAAATGTGTGTGGTTTTGTTTCCACACAAACAATAGAGATGAGCTGAGTGTTCTTTAATTCAATTCAATTCTGATGCTATCTTCCCAGAGATAGCCTTAGATCCTACAGGCTGAGCTCTCAGTCCCCAAAACTGCTTCCACTTCAGGCACCAGTTGTTAAGTCCAGGCTTCCAGAACTTCTGTCTAACCAGCCAAAAGTTGGGGTTCCACAACGCCCTCTTTGAGTTTGATTAATTTGCTAGAGCAGCACACAGAACTTACACAAACACTTATTTACATATACTGGTTTATTATAAAGGCTATTACAAAGGATACAGATGAACAGACACATAGAGCAAGGCACACGAGAAAGTTTGTGGGGCTTCCATGCCCTCCTCAGGTGTGCCACCCTTCAGGAACCTCCACGTGTTCCATTATCTGGAAGATCTTTGAGTCCTGTCCTCTTGTTTTTTTTGTGGAGAAAACTTGATAGGCATGACTGACAACCATGTAGAAATGTGATTGAAAAAAAAAATGACATGATCTAATGATAATGGACTGAGTGGGAAACCCAGCAAGGCCTGTTTGTATTCTTCTGCCTCTCTGTGCAGCATTCTTTCCTCCAGGGTATGGGGCAGGAACCTCTCTGGAATGAGAGTTGTATGCCCCACAATCAGATTAGAGTTCTGTTTTAGGCAGGTGAAAAGAGAGCAGCAGAAGATCAAATAGAAAGATTCTGTTTTCTGAAGCCTTCTTCTGAGGCCTAAAGTCCCTCAACATTATCACAAGCGCTATGGGAGTTGTAAGCCAGGAACCATGGACAAAAACCTGTGTATGTACATACACACATACACACACAGATAAAAACGTATATATGTACATACATACACACACATACATATATACAAAATATCACATTCACATCACTCCAAATATAAATTATAAAAGCTACACATATAAGAACCATGAGTTCTTAAATTGTTTCAGGTTTATGAACTTAACATATTTATTTGTTTCTTTTTCATGAATCTGACAGAAATTTTAGCAGGTAGAGTTAGCCTAGTTTGTCTTCTGACTACAACCTTACAGTCAATAAACACATTAGTTGAGTACTAAAAAAATTATCAAAAACTTGGCAGCTGAAAATAGGATGCATTTAATATCTTCCAGTTTTCCTAGGTTAGGAGTTCCAGCAGGAATAACTGGACCCTCTGCTCATAATCTCATGAGGGTAAAATCTATGAGTTGGCCATGCTGCGCCCCTTTCAGGAGCTTGAGGTGCTCTTCTAAACTCAAGTAGTTATCAGCAAAACTCAGCTTCTTACAGACTCCTCATGTCCTAGGAGCTCCCACTCTTTCTTGAAATGTGGGGCTCTTTAAAACATGGCAGATTGCATCTTCAAAGTTTGTGACTTAAAGACCCCCTTTGAAAGAGTCACCTAATTAGTTCAGGGACACTCAGGGTGATCTCCTATTTTATTAACACTAAGTAAATTGATTAATGACCTTAATTACATCTGAAAAATTCCTTCTTGTTTGTCACGTAATGAAATAGAAGCATGGGAGTTAAATCCATCATATTCAATAAGTTACACATATGTTAAAGGAAAATGAATTATATAGGCATTGTATATCATGGAGCAGAAATTTTGGGAGCCATTTAAAATTCTGCCTACCATACTAATTTTTTTTGGGGGGGAAATATTCATTGGATATTGAGAATGTCCTTTTTTGCTTTAATATATGACTTCAGCTCTGAGAAGAAATTCAGAATGAGCTGAATACGGTGGTGTTAATTAAATTAAATCAAGGATATATATAAGTAAGAGAATTGGTAAGGGCTTTCACATAAAACTTTTAAAACCTCTCTGAGTATAAAAGTGTTCCCTGATCTTCCAAAACACACACACAAAGTTGGATTTTCAAAGTAAACATAGGATGGGCTCTCAAACAATAAAGACTATGAAGGAGGGATGCAAGCAAAACTTTTAAATAATTTATCATTATCAGTGTACATTTAGACTCTTTAAAAATGAATAATAAATGTGTTAATGTGTAATAGTGGTATATAATAAATAATATTATAGCAGATTATCAACACTTGATACATTTACAAGTAGGAGCTAAGCTATGAGGATGCAAAGGCATAAGAATGAAATAATGGACTTTGGGGACTAGGAGGGAAGCGTAGGAGGGGGTGAGGGATAAAAGACTACACATTGGGTACAGTGTACAATCCTCAGGTGACAGATGCACCAAAATCTCAGAAATCACGACTAAAGCATGTGTCCATGTAAATAAACGTCATCTGTTCCACAAATACGATTGAAATAAAAAATTCATAATCAATTTATAATAAATTATTCTTAACAAATATAGAAAATAAAAATAAGTTATATTTTAAACATATAATCTTTTTTATAATGTTTATACAACATAAGTTATTACTATTTTTGGTACTAATATTATACTAGACGATTATAGTCCAATATTGGTTCATATACTGACTTACAGAAGCTCAAATTCCTTGAACCATTTCAAAGCTTTCCCCAGGCTATTTGTCTTTTACATCCAGGGGTGAAGGCCTGTATCACCCCTTTCTTTTTCCTTAGTCTGGCAAGTATACACAATTTTGTAAGCATAGGCAATGCGCTCCATTCATGCAAATTAGAGTGTGTAACTGTCTTGTACAAGCTTAGCATTAATTTACAATCTAGTTTAATATTGCCCTTAAGATTTGCAGCGTACGGCAATTTTAATAGAATTACCAGAGAAAAACATGTTATGAAGCCCTATGAAAGTCATATTGTCATATTTTTGACCCAGTTAAAATCACAGCATACTGAAAATCTCACACAACTTGTAGTGGTTTGGTAGTCTCTGAGCTTGTGTATAAACTTTTATTGTCTTGTTTTCTGATTTAGATTTCTCCAAATATACATATTTTATGACAAAATAAGTGAATAATAATAACCAAAGTATAATATGTAGCAAAATGCCCTATATTGACTTTGTGCTTATCTTATGATGAATAACCAGTATTAATGATGTGTTTTGTATATACATCTTAATGGTCACATAAATAATTTAGTTTTGTTAATCTCTGCTATGAAAGATAAAATATATGAAATTTTAGTATGACAAAATATTAACACTTTAAGACATACAGAGTAGAATTCTCGTTCTAAAAGCAACAACGAATAAGTTGAAGGAGGGTATAGATTCATTGTAAAATATTTTAGCTAATGTTTGTCTAGCATTTAAAGAGTACTTGGCACTGTGATGTTTTACCATTGATGTTTCATTTCTACCTAAAAACTATCCTATGAGGTAGGTATTCTCTAGATTTAGAAGTAATTGTAAGAGGCTAAGTACTTAAATCATGGAAGTAGCAAGAGATAATTGTGAGATGTCAGCCTGTTTTGCTTTGATTCTAAACTATGAGCCATTAATCATCATATAATGTTGTCACACAATTCTTACATTTTTGGTACTGTATAATGTAAGAATCCCTAAAAAATCTAAAATCACAAAATAACCTTTGGTAAAAGCAGTTTGTGAGAATTTAATTTTTTAAAACTTTTATTTTTTTAGATTTAGATCACATTTCGGGATAATTTTTAAGCATTTTGTATTGTTTCAATCACAATTTTCAAAAAAGTTTTACAGGGTTCTTCCTAGGTATCCTTTAGTATGTAGCATGGCCATGACTAAACTTCTAAAAAGCAAGATATGAAGAAGACCTCTATGGTCACACTCCTCCCTAGGACCTTGTCACTTGTTTTTACCTTTGCCTGAAATGCACCTTTCTCATCTTGCTGTCTCACTTCTTTCAAGTCTGTGCTCAAATATTCCAGTCTTCCCAGACCACTTTGTTTAAAATGCTACCCCACATTAATACTCTTTAACCTTCTCTCTCCCTTTGATTTTTTTCCATAACACATATTAACATCGAATGTAGCACAGTCAGCCCTCCATATCCACAGATGTAGAACCTGAGGATACTAGAGAGCAGACTCTAAGGGACTTAAGCATCCACAGATTTTGCTGTGTTGAAAGGGGTCCTGGAACCAATCTCTGACAGATACCAAGGGACAACTGTATATATTTTGCTTATTTATCATTTGTTCTGTCTTTATTTACTAGAAAATGATTTACATTGGTGCCAGCATGTTTGTCTCATTTTTTTACTGTTTAATCACAGCAACTGAAACAAAAACTATAGTATTTAATCAATGTACATTTGTTGAGAAAAAAAAACAGAAAAGAACAACACAAAAAAGAATTTCTCTCTCATTCTTTACGATTTTTCTATTCATCTCTAAACAATAAGGACACGTTCTAAGAAATGCGTTGTTAGGTGATTTTGTCTTTGTGCAAACATCACAGAGTGTACTTAAACCTAGATGGTATAGCCTACTACACACCTAGGATACATGATATGGCTATCGCTCCTAGGCTACAAACCCATACTAAATACTCTGGGCAATTGTAACGCAGTGGTAAGTATTTGTGTGTTTAAGCATACCCAAACATAGGAAAGGTATAACAGAAATATGCTATAAAAGATATAATGTGTCTGTGTAGGGCACTTACTGTAAATGGAATTTGCAGGCCTGGCAGGTGCTCTGGATGAGTCACTGAGTGGGTGGTGAGTGAATGTGAAAGCCTAAGACATTGTACCCTTATGTAGACTTTATAAATACTGCACACTTAGGATATAGTAGATTTACTTAAAAATTTCTTCAAAAGTAAATTAGCATTAGCTTACTATAACTTTTTTACTTCATAAATTTTTAAAGTTTTTAAAACTTTTTAACTATTTTTCAATAACAATTTAAACACAAATACGTTGTATACCTGTATAAAAATATTTTTTGTTTATATCCTTATGTAATAAGACTTTTTCCTATTTTTGTTCTTTTTCTTTTTACTTTTAAAAATATTATCATGAGCTAAAACACAACCTCACACGTTAGCCTAGGCCTACACAGGGTCAAGATAATCAATATCATTGTATTCCACCTCCAAGTCTTGTTCCAGTAGATCTTCAGGGGCAATAACACCCATGAAACTGTCATCTTCTTTGATAACAATCTATTCTGAGAATAGCTGCCTGAGGCTGTTCATAGTTAACTTTAAAAAAAATACATACAAGGAGCATATTCTAAAATAAGGATAAAAAGCATACAATATTAAATACATAAATCAGTAACATAGTTATTATCATTATCAAGTACTATCTACTGTACATAATTGTACAGTACATAATTGTATGTGCTATACTTCTGTACAACTTTCAGCAAGTAAATTTGTTTATACCAGCATCACCACAGATTCATGGGTAATGTGTTGTGCTATGTTGTTATGACAGTTATGATGTCACTAGGTGGTGTAAATTTTTCAGCTCCATTATAATCTTATGGGACCACCATCTTATATGCAGTGTGTCGTTGAACAAAACATTGTTATATTGCTCACAACTGTATATTTATTCATTCATTAAATATTTATTGAACACCTATGCCATGATAAATATATTTTGTTGTACAGGAAAATAGTAATTCAGGAGATACAAAAGCCTTATTTTCTGTAGGTTTACCATCTAGTCAGGGTAAATGGGCAAAAAACCAACCAGCAATTTTTTAAACATATTCCAATGGTTGTAATTATAGTGAAGGAAACCTAAATGGGGTGCTGTGTTAAAGTGTGACTGTGCTATCGGATGCTGTGCTAGCTACACAGCAAGGTTAGAGGCAGCCCCTTTGTTATATAAGTGCTATTTAAACTGAGGCCTCAAAGATGTAAATGAGACAGCAAGGTAAAGATATATGATAATACTGTTTTCTACTGAGGATAAAGCAAGAACAAAATAGAACAGGACAGAGCAGCACAGTATTTTTTTATTATTATACTTTAAGTTCTAGGGTACATGTGCACAACGTGCAGGTTTGTTACATATGTATACATGTGCCATGCTGGTGTGCTGCACCCATTAGCTCGTCATTTACATTAGGTATATCTCCTAATGCTATCCCTCCTCCCTCCCCCCACCCACGACAGGCCCTGGTGTGTAATGTTTCCCGCCCTGTGTCCAGGTGTTTTTATTGTTCAATTCCCACCTATGAGTGAGAACATGCGGTGTTTGGTTTTCTGTCCTTGTGATAGTTTGCTCAGAATGATGGTTTCCAGCTTCATCCATGTCATTACAAAGGACAGGAACTCATCCTTTCTTATGGCAGAGCAGCACAGTATTTTTAAGAAGCAAAGGAGCTCAGTGTGGAAGGACCATGCAACCAAGGGGGACACCGATAAATAGACAGAAAAGTGAAAAAATTTAACTAGTATTTTTGAAAGATAATGCTGGGTGTTCTGTGGAGAAGGAGTTACAGTGGAGCAAAAGTGGGAGCCAGGTGGTGACTAGGAAGCAACTGTTTTATTCAAGGCTGTTATGCTCAAGGCTAGTTTTAAGGATTAAGGTCGTAGCACTGGAAATTAAGAGAAATGCATGCATTTGAGAGACATTGGAACTAAAGTCCACAGTACTTGCTGATGGATTGTATGGGAATAAAGAAAGGAGGTAAATAAATAATAACCTTCAATTTTTAGGCCTGAGCAACTTCTAAATTTTAATATGCCCCTTAGGGAAAATCAAGAATGATGTTTAGTATACATTATGTTTGAAATACCTATTAAACATCCTAGTGGAGATGTAAAGTGGGCAATTACAGGCATCTGGAAGTGAGATGAATATTGAACTGTACCTGCTGGCAATCTTAGTTGTTACTTTATTTCCATGGACTAGATCAGTGCCTTGCACATAGCTGAAGATCGATAAATATGTGTTGAATCGAACACTGTTTCTCCGCCCTCCAATTTTGTATGCAGACAATCTTGTCTCTGTTTGTAATTTCTACTCTTTAAAATATTTATAGATTTCCAATGTTTCCATTTTTTTCTTAACTGTTGGTAATAAAGTGATTAAAATCCAAATCCTTAGTTTTCTCAATTTTTTGAAATGACTGACAACTGCATTGTTCTGAACATGTGACAAAATAATGCTAATCCAGCCTAAACTCCTCTTGTTTGAAAGCACATCATTTGCAAGCTCTGAAATTATGTTAATTAATGCTAGCTTTAAACTTTAAAAATCAAAGACCATACCTTCTTTGAGTTTCCTTTCAAGACAAGTATTTGTTTTTCTCTTAGATGTTTTTTTCTCAGTGCTTTTACTCTTTTAAATATAATAAAAGTTTAGTATAAATAACAAAAACACAACACAAAACTTCTATTCTGCTTCAGGGTCTAAAATCCAATTATATTTTATTGTGAGAGTTGGAATAAAGTAAAAGAAAAAAAGTAGGAAACACCAATACATCTTATAAGTAAAGTGAAGCAATTTCCCTGGAGACAAGAATAACACATATCTTCTAACCTCATCTATCTTAGTATTCAGAGCACTGCAAACTAGAGAGACTTTAAATAAAACCAATAGGCATTTTCATTTCTTAACATATTATTGAACCTAACTGGACTTCATCAAATATTGTGAGATGCATAATATTACTTCCTACCCCCCTTCAGATTAGGTACTTATTCATTGAAAATTGTCAAATAAACAAATAATATCTCTGTCAAAGAGCTATTTATCAGCTTCTGATATCATGGGCCATGCATTTTTAGATTTGCAGATGTTTTGAGAAGGGCTTTCTAACTTACTTAACATCATCATATCATCCTATGGTCAGAACATAAAAAAAAGTAGGACAAAATCAGAGGAAATTGGAGAAACAGAACTGTCATTATGAACCTATGTACACATATTGGGTGTTTTCTATGATACATTGTTGCTTGAAATAATATACTGTTTTATTGGAATATTTTAAGACCAGTGTGGATATTAGCTTTTTTTAGAGGTTGTAACAGGTTAGCAAAGTGGCAAAGGCAGCTCTGTTATATTAAATTATTCACTTTTACTATTTTGATCAAACAGGCTGATCTGACATTGTTTATTATATTATACAAGTGAATTCCCATTTGAATTTACAATGAGAAAAAAAGAAAACTAACAAGTTCCTAGAATGTAAGCCAAAAAAATCACAAAACTATATAATTAGGAAAAAATGTGATAGACATATTGGAAGACAAAAGTAAATTAAAAACATGTCAATTAGACTGCACAAAAATTATTCAATCACTGTGTTTCTGTTTTGCTATATTCAAACAAAATTATCAGCTAGAGTTAATAGTAAATATTGAAATGTGTTTCAAAAATCAATCATTGTTATTTATTTCTTCTCTTTCTTACTGTTCACCTCCACCTCCATCCCTGTACTCTGGTGTGCAGATGCCCTGCCTTCAAAGAATGTCTTTCTTCTCCCTGACTATCCCAATTCTTCCTATCCTTATGTCAAGCACAAGTCCAGTTATCTCTATGAAGCTTTCTATTTCTTATTGACTTCTCCTTCCTCAATAAGTATAGCACCTTGCTCTCTTTATACATTTTCAAAAAAAAAAAAAAACCTGGAATGAGAAGAGGCCTTAAAAGTTATTTAACTTATCATTAACATATATTCATTGTCCTTTGTAACACCATTAATAAACATCCTACATGGATAATCATGACGTGGACCACAATACATAAGGGATTTCCTTTATTTAACAGTTATTAAGTTGGTTTTTTAAATTTGTTTTCTTTTTTCACTTTACTGAATCAAACTCTACTTCCTAGGTCCTAACTGCATAACTGCTTATCTCTTCACTCTTCACTATATGACACTAGATTACAAATTGCTAAATAGGAGGAATGGCAGTATAATTTAATCTGAATAATGCCTTGCAAAACGGGGTAAACAAGCATTTACCAACTTGTGTTTTGAAGTACAGATTCCAGTTTTGGCTCAATGCTCTAGGTGCTGTCTGAGCAGCACATGTAAGAACAACTTGCTTTGTGATGAATACCATACATTTACTTATGTGGACAACAATTATGCTAGTCAGTTTGGCAGACTCATCACACCACTGTTAAATTGTACTGAGCATATACTTAGGTAAAATCTTATCATCTTGCAAATGTGTTGTGATATTTAGTCATGAATCTATTAATTTGAGTCGTTTTAGCCTGAAGTCAATGTTTCTTTCTCCTTTACGTAGGGTCTCATACAGGTTGAATGTATCTTATCCAAAATGCTTGGAAACAGAACCATTTTGGATTTTTTTAAAGTTTGAAATATTTGCATATACATAATGAGATAGTTTGGGAATACGACCCAAGACTAAACATGAAATTCATTTTTTTTATAAACTCATAGCCTAATGGTAATTTTAAATAATGTTTTAAATAATTTTGTGCATGAAACAAAGTTTTGAGTGCGACCTATCACATAAGGTCAGGTGTGGAATTTTTCATTTGTGTCATCATGTCAATACTCAAAACATTTCAGATTTTAGAGCATTTTAGATGTCATATTAGGGATACTCAATCTGTATATGGCAGAAACTCCATACTTACATGGGATTAATGAGTTTAGAATAAAGAAATTTTTCAAAATATAATTTGTTTATCTTAGGAGTTAATGAAAGTTTAAAAAACTTGGGCTTTCTCATATGTTCTTTTTTATTTACTATATGTATCCTAAACTTTAAAAGTGAAATCAAAAATGTAGAAAAGTAAAACAAATGTAATCTTGTGTGTACTCAGTATGTATATATAAGGAATATATAAAACATTACCAACAAAAATCTTTCAATAAAAAAAATCCCAGCCACAGAGAAATATCGCTAGGGCCTTAAGATATAAAAAATATAGAAAATTAAATATATGAAAACTCAGATATTATTCAAGGGGAACTTATAAAAGTGGGTTTCCGGTGAAGATACAGATTAATAAGCTTTGAAGAGGAAGCTAAGAAACATAAAGTTCTACAAATTGTGGGGTCACGCAAACCAGTCAGGTACTCATCAACAACAAATCTTTCCCCAACTTCAAAAACTTCCAGATTGTACTCTATTTAGAAAATTGCATATAATCCTTAAAGTTTTTAATTCTTTAGCTTGTATTTCCTCAGTTGATATTTTTGTTTTAGTCTTTCTTTATGCCTAAGTGCTGTTTTCATTTATCAATTTTCTATTTAATACTTAATTGAACAGAACTGCATTTTCTACCATTCAGATGATCTCAAAAGTTGAGTTGACCTTCTGAAGTGTTAAGTTATGTCTTCAAATAATTTCATTAGCAGTTCAATCTTTATTTTCAACCTATTGTTTTAAATAAATGAATAATTACTAAGCAATTTAACAACTTACAGATAGAGATTTTCTACCAGAATTACATATTACTAAACTACATATGTTGGGAATAGCAGTTCAGTTACACAGGCACCCAACTCTATTATCATCCTGTTGTTACCCCAGAGAGGTCAAGAGTGACTGTCAAATACCTTGCAAAAATCCAGATGAGTGGTATGCAAAGAATTTGCTGATTTACCAGTGTAATATCCCTACAGAAAATGTTTATAGCATTTTAAGGAATGCTCATGGAATGGATGAATAAGATTCCTATTCTTTCTGGGACTAGAGACAACTTCTAAATTTCTTTAGGGAGTGAGATATTGATGGGTCCCATTGAGGCACAATGGGACTAAATGCAACAAGAACAAATGGAATTCAGACATACTTGGCTCTTTTGTCCCTATGGAACAGGAATGTTGGCCTTCAGAGTTCATCACAGAATAATTCCCATCAGGAATTGTGGTGATATGGAGGTTTATTCTACCCTAGCTTGATTAAAAGTATTGCCAGGGATATTCACTATATAAAATACTGATGCTTTATGGCAAGCTTATCCAACCTGCAAATTGCAAGCTGCATGCGGCCCAGGACAGCTTTGAATGTGGCCCAAAACAAACTCGTAAACTTTCTCAAAACATTATGAAAAATTTTTGCATTTTTTATTTTTTTAAGCTCATCAGCTATCATTAGTGTTAATGTATTTTATGTGTGGCCGAAGACAATTCTTCTTCCAGTGTGACCCAGGAAAGCCAACAGATTGGATACCCTTTCTTTAAGGTCCCCAAACCCATCTGAAACTTGCAAGGACCTCTGGATAGTACACATCACTTACAGTCACATTATATACAATATTTTTTTCATGGCCACACTCCTAAAATTTATCAGGAAAGTAGTATTCAAGGGAGGCTCATAGAGAAATGCAAGAATAGGCATGGAAGCAAAATCATTTGTATGGGGATTTCTCATTCATTTTATTCAAATGTGTATGTCATTGTACACTTAAAAATTAAGTGTACAGAAGTGTTTCAGATATTGTTGCTAAAAAGAAAAAGATTTATGGTGACAGTTTGAGGGTTATAGCATCTTTATTTTATTTCTCTATTATCTTTATTTTATTTCAATTATGATACATTAATACTAAACATTCAGTTCCCCATCAACTTTTAAAGCCATTTGTAGAATTTCATCTGGGTATCTTAATTATCTTTGTGAACTTACTAGAGAAATGATGTCTTCTGCTTCTGAAAAAAAATAAACTTACACGTATAATTTATCACACTAGACAGATACTTTGCAGTTATTTTCTTAAGACAATAAGTTACTAAATATAATTTTCTTAGAATTTTTTTCTTCTTTAGGAAAGTATAAAGCACAATAATATACATGTTTTGTTTTTTCAGGGATAAGAGATGACTGTAAGTAAACAAAAAGCTTTGGGGAAAAATTAACTCCAAATTAATGCTGGTTTGTGACGCTGCAGTTCATAAATCAGCACTGAGAGCAAATCTTTCTCTCCAGAGTGTTCACCCTTGGGAGTGACCTGTGGAAAGAGAACACTTGAATCATTGTCTTTCAGTATAAAACTTCCTTGAAAATGTTTACTACCTAAATTACTGGACATTAATTAAAAAGAATAATTTAGTAGTAGGTTAGTGTCATATTCTAAATAGATCAATGAAATCTAATTCCTAGTCCTACAAAGTTTAAGCATGTAAGAAGCCACCATCAATCAACAAATTAGAAGTTTTGAAATCTCTACTTCCAATTCACTATAACTTAATTGACATGACTCTGAAATTGTGAAGTTGCATAATAAATATTGAGTCTGTGAGCAAAATTTTAGAAGAGTAACAAAGTAAACAGTTACAAATAAGTCAGTTGAGGTCAGTTCCAAATGTTTCAAAGATCTTACAGTTTGTGTTAAACTTTTTTCCTTCCTTCTCGCTTTTCTTTCTTCTTACCTTCCTTCTTTCCTCCTTCCTTCCTCTCTCTCCTTCTGTTTTTGGGTGAATGTCATCATGTCATTGGCATCAATTTAAATTGTGTGTGTATGTTTATAAATACCTACAATAGTTTTAAAACCTAGACATAGCCTCTTGCGTATTCACTTAGAATTATGTGACAAATTTAACCTCTATCATAAAACAAAAAAGTTATATTTAAATCAATAAAAAGGTAAAATAATGTTCTCAGAAATAATACTGCAGTAGTTTTAAGCACTATAAACATTTTAACATAAATGACTGTGAAATCATTCTGAAATTGAAAGGCCCATAAGGACTGCAACTTGTAGGCAAGTCCTAGGCCCAGAGACAGTAAACTTGATATGGCACATGCCATACTGAGACACAAGTTGGGGAGGCTAAGGAAGTGCTAGCACCACCCATCCCCTAACCTCAGGCTGCATAGCTCACTGCTCCAAAAGAGACCCCTTCCTTCCACTTGAGGAGGGGAGAGAGAAGAGTGGGGAAGGCTTTTTCTTGCATCTTGGTTATCAGCTTAGCTGCAGCAGAATTGGCCACTGGTGATATTCATGAGGCTCCCATGCTAGGCCCTAGGTCTCAGATAACATTTCTAGATACACCCTGGGATAGAAAGAAACCCACTGCTTTAAATGAAAAGACACGGTCCTGGAAGCATTCATCACCTACTATCTGAAGAGCCCTTGGGCCCTGAATAACCAGCTGTAATACCCAGTACTATGTCAAGGGCCTTAGGTGAGCCTCTGAGACTTGCTGGCTTCAAGTGAGACTCAGCACATTATCAACTGTGGTAGCTATGGAGCAAAACTCCTTCTGCTTTCTGCTTGAGAACAGTAGAAGGAATAGTAAAGAGGACTTTGTCTTGCACCTTAGATACCAGCAGGGCCACAGGAAGATAAAGCACCAAGTGGGCCCTTGGGGTCCCCAGTTTCAGAACTTGACTCCTGGATGGCATTTCTTGACCTGCAGTGGAACAGAGGGGATCCCACTGCCGTGAAGGGTGAATCTAAGGTCAGGCAGCTATCACCACAAGCTGACTTCAGAGACCTTGGGCCTTAAGGGAATATCAATAGTAGTTTGGCAGTTCTCCTCATGGCCTGGGGTGGATTAGGTGAGGCTTCTCTTCCTTTGGAAAGGGGAGAGAAAAGTGGGAAGAACTGCATCTTGTGGATTGAGTGCCAGCTCAGCCACAGTACAAGAGAACACCTGCTAGACTTCAAAGGTTGTTGACTGTAGTCCCTGATTCTCAGATGGTACCTCTGGACTCACCCAAGACCTGGGGGACCTCACCACCTTGAAGGGAAGGACACAGGCCTGCCTGGCTTTGCCATCAGCTGATAGAGCCCCAGGGCCTTGAGAAAACATAGGCAGTAGCCAGGGAGTTTTGACATCAGGCCTTGGGCAAGACCCAATGCTGTGCTGGATTCACAGTGTAGTCATAGTGGTGGTAGCCACAGGGTGCTTGTGTCACTCCACCCACATCATTAGTTCACCCAGAACAGAGAGAGAGAGAGACTATGTTTGTTTGGGAGAAAATAAGGGAAGAAAACAAGAGTCTCTGCTTGGTAATCCAGAGAATTTTCTTGGATCTTGTGCAAGACCATCAAGGTGGTGCCTCTATGACTCTACAAGAATTGTAGAAATACTGGTCCTAGGGTGCCCCCTAAAGCAGATAGAGCTTAGATCACAATATCAACTTCTATGAAATATCTGAAAAAACTTCACAAGAAGGATGAGTACAAATACGCACAGACAGCAAAGACAAGAAACACCAAACTCTTCAATGCCCAGACACTGAAGAACATAAACTGGCATCACCACCAGCCAGGAAAATATGACCTCAACAAATGAACTAAATAAGGCACCAGGGACCAATACTGGAGAAACAGAGATGTGTAACCTTTCAAATAGAAAATTCAAAATAGCTGTGTTGAGAAAACTGAACAAAATTCAAGAAAACACAGCTAAGAAATTCAGAATTGTATCAGATAAATTTAACAAAGAGACTGAAATAATTAAAAACAATCTAGCAGAAATTTTGAAGCTAAAATGCAATTGGCATAATAAAAAATACATCAGAGTTCTTAAGTATCAGAATGGATTAAACTGAAGAAATAACTAGTGAGCTTGAAGACACGTTATTTCTTGTCTTCAGTTAGAGGAGACAAAAGAAAAAAAACATAGGATCTAGAAAATAGCTTCAAAAGGGCAAATCTAGGAGGTATTGGTGTTAAAGAGGAGGTGGAGAAAGAGATAGGGGTAGAAAGTTTATTTAAAGGAATAATAGCAGAGAACAAACCTAGAGAAATATATTAATATTCAAGTAGAAGAAAGTTACAGAACACTAAGTAGAATTAACCCAAAGGTGACTACCTCAAGGCATTTAAATTCAAATAGCCAAAAGTCAAGGATAAAGAAATGACCTAAAAGCAGCAACAGAAAAGAAACAAATAACATACAATGGAGCTCCAATACATCTAGCGACAGACATTTCAGTGGAAATCTTACAGGCCAGGAGAGAGTGGCATGACATATTTGAAGTGCTGGACGAAAAAATATTTCATGCTAGAGTAAAATATCCAGTGAATATATTCTTCAAAGATGAAGGAGAAATAAATATATTCCCGGACAAACAAAAGCTGAGGGCTTTTATCAACATCAGACCCATCCTACAACAAATGCTAAAAGGAGTACTTCAATCAGAAAGAAAAGAACACTAATGAGCAATAAATAATCATCTGAAGATACAAAAGCACACAGAAAAACACAGAATAGTTTAACACTGCAACTGTGGTGTGTAAAATACTCTTATCCTAAGTAGCAAAATGAAATGATGAACCAATCAAAAATAATAACTATAATACAACAACTTTTCAAGACACAGTACAATAAGATACAAATACAAGCAACCAAAAGTTTAAAAGCAGTGGCATGAAGTTAAAGCTTAGAGGTTTTATTAGTTTTCTTTTTGATTGTTTGTGGTTTATGTGAACAGTGTTAACTCATTATCTGGTTATAAACTAATGAGTTATAAGAGAGTATATGGAAGCTTCATGGTAATCTCAAATGAAAAAACATACAATAAATACACACACACACACACAAAGCAAGAAACTAAATTAAACCCCAGAGAAAATCACCTTTACTAGAGGAAGACTAGAAGAAAAAAAAGGAAGAGAAGACCACAAAACAACCAAAAAAAACCCAAATAAAATGTCAGGAGTGAGTTCTTACTTATCAATAATAACATTGAATGTAAATGAACTGAACTCTGCAATCAAAAGACAAACTGGCTGAAATGAATGAAAGAACAAGACCCATTGATCTGCTGCCTACAAGAAACATACTTCACCTATAAAGACACACATAGAAGGAAAATTAAGGGTTGGAAAAGATATTCCATGCCAATGGAAACCAAGGAACAGCTACAGTCATCACACTTATATCGGAAAAAAATAGATTTCAAGATGAAAACTATAAGAAGACACCAAGAAGGTAACTATATAATGATAAAGGGTCAATTCAGCAAGAGGATATAGCAATTTTAAATATACATGCACCAAACATTGGAACCCCCAGATGTTTAAAGGAGAGACAGACCCCCAAGACAATAATAGTTGAAGACTTCAGCACTTCACTTTCAGCATTGGATAGATCTTCCAGACAGAAGAGCAATGAAGAAATAGACTTAATCTATGCTATAGATGAAATGGATCTTGTAGATATTTACAGAACACTTCATCTAATGGCTGCAGAATACACATAATTTTTCTCAGCCCATAGATCATTCTCAAGGATAGACCATACATTGTATCACAAAATAACTCTTCTCAAAGCATTCAAAAAATTGAAATAATATCAAGCATCTCCTCTGACCACAATGAAATTAAACTAGAAAGAAATAGTAGAGAAATGTGTAACCTACATGAAGACATGGAAATTAAACAATATGCTTCTGAATGACCAGTGGGGCAATTAAGAAATTTAAAAGGAAGTTGAAACATTTATTGAAACAAATAATAATGGAAACACAAGATACCAAAACCTATGGGATCCAGCAAAAGTAGTACTAAGAGAGAATTTTACAGCTATGTGTGCTTACATCACATAAAAAAGGGAAAAAAATCAAAAGAAGAATCTAATAGTGCAACTTAAAGAATTAGAAAAGAAAGAAAAAAATCCAAAATTTGTAAAAGAGAAGAAATAATAAAGATTAGAACAGAAATAGATGAAATGGAAATGAATATTTAAAAATACAAATTATCACTGAAATAAATAGTTGGCTTTTTGAAAAGTTAAACAAAATTGACATATCTTTAGCTAGACTAAGGAAAAAAGAGAAAAAATCTAAATAAATAAAATCAGAAATGAAAAGAGACATTACAATTGATACTTCAGAAATTGAAAAGATCATTAGTGACTACTACAAGCAATTATATGCCAATAAATTGGAAAATCTAGAAGAAATGTTCAACTTTCCAGACACATAAAACCTACCAAAAGTGAATCAGAAAGAAATCCAAAAACTCAACAGACCAATAAGAAGTAGTAAGATTGAAGCTGTAATAAACAGTTTCCCAGTAAAGAAAAGAAGCCCAGTACTCAATGGCTTCACTGCTAAATTCTATCAAACATTTAAAAAAGAACTAATATCAATCTTGCTCAAACTATTCCAAAAAATAGAGAAGGATGGAATACTTCCAAACTCATTCTACAAGGCCAGTATTACCCTGATACTGAAACAAGACAAAGACACACCATAAAAAAATATATACCAATATATCTGATGAATATTGATGCAAAAATGCTGAGCAAAATATAGTGTACAAATAGTAGCAAACCAAATTCAACAACACATTAAAGAGATCATTCATCTGACCAAGGGGGATTTACCCCAGAGATGCAAGGGTTGTTCAACATATGCAAATTGATTAATGTGATACATTATATCTACAAATGAAGGATAAAAAGCATACAATCATTTCAATTGATCCTGAAAAAGCATTTGACAAAGCTCAACATCCTTTTGGATAAAAACCCTCAAAAAACTGGGGAGAGGAAGGACATACTTCAATATAATAAAAACTGCATATGACAGACCCATAGCCAGTGTCATACTGAATGGGGAAAAACTGAAAGCCTTTCCTCTAAGATAAAGAACATGACAAGGTTGCCCACCTTCACCATTGTTATTCAACATAGTACTGAAATTATTAGCTAGAGCAGCCAGACAAGAGAAAGAAGTAAAAAAAATACAAATTGAAAAGAAAAAGTCAAATTATTCTTGTTTTCAGATAATATAATCTTCTCAAAAATGGTAAAAAGACTGCACAGAAAACTATTAGAGATGATAAACAAATTCAGTAAACTTAAAGGATACCAAATCAACATACAAATTTCAGTAGCATTTCTATATTCCAACAGTGAACAATGTGAAAGGCACATCTTACACGGCAGCAGGCAAGAGAGAATAAGAGCCAAGTGAAAGGGGAAACACCTAATAAAACCATCAGATCTCATGAGACATATTCACTACTGTGAAAACAGTATGGGAAAATTTGCCCCCATGATTCGATTATCTTTCACCAGGTCCCTCCCACAATAAGTGGGAATTATGGGAGCTACAATTCAAGATGAGATTTGGGTGAGGACACAGCCAAATCATATCACTATCCTAAGCAAAAAAAAGCAAAATTGGAGGAATCACGTTACCTGGCTTCAAATTGTAATACAGAGCTGTAGTAACCAAAGCAGCATAGTACAGTCATAAAACAGATACATAGATGAATGGAACAGAATCAAGGACCCAGAAAGAAATCCACGCACCTACAGTAAACTCATTTTAGACAAACGTGCCAAGAACATAGTCTGAGAAAACGACAGACTCTTCAATAAATAATCTGAGAATCCTGGGTATCCACATACAGAAGCAGGAAACTAGACCCCCTATCTCTCACCATATACAAAAATCAAATCAAAATGAATTAAAGATTTAAATCTAAGACCTCAAACTGTGAAACTACTACAAGAAAAAATTGCTGACACTTCAGGAAATTGGTCTGGGCAAAAATTTATTGAGCAATACCTCACGAGCACAGGCAACCAAAACAAAAATAGACAAATGGGATCACATCGAGTTCAAAAGCTACTGTACAGCAACGTATACAATAAGCAAAGTGAAGAGACAACCCACAGATTGAGATAAAATATTTTCAAACTACCTCTCTGACAAGGGATTCATAACTAGAATATATAAGAAGCTCAAACAACTCCACAGAAAAAAAAACCTAATGATCCCATTTTTAAAATGGGCTAAAGATTTGAATGACATTTCTCAAAAGAAGACACGCAAATGGCAAACAGGCATATGAACAGGTGCTCGACATTGCTGATCATCAGAGAAATGCAAATCAAAACTACAATGAAATATCATCTCACCCCTGTTGAAATTGCTTATATCCAAAAGGCAAGCAGTAATAAAGGTCAATTCCATATCTCTGCTATTGTGAATAGTGCTACTATAAACACATGACTGCAGGTATATTTTTGATGTAATGATTTATTTTTCTTTGGGTACATATCCAGTAGAGGAATGGCAATTCAAATAGTAGTTATGTTTTTAGTTCTTGGAGAAATCTATATACTCTGTTCCACAAGGTCGTAGTAATTTGCATTCCTATCAACGATGTATAAGGATTTTCTCAGCATCTTTGCTGACATCTGCTATTTTTTTACTTGTTAATAATAGCCATTCTGACTAGTGTTATATAATATCTCATTGTGGTTTTAATTTGTGTTTCTCTGGTGATTAGTGATGAACATTTTTCATATGCTTGCTAGCCATTTGAATGTCTTCTTTTGAATGTGTCTTTTTATGTCTCTTTCTCATTTTTTAATGAGATGCTTAGTTTTTCTTTTATTTAATTGCATTGAGTTCCTTGTAAATTCTAGACACGTGTCTCCTGCAGGTTGCATAAATCCTGTGATAGAACTGCACTTGGTCTGAGGGTGTGGAGGAATCATGTTACTGCAGACTTCAGTAGAGGAGGTCTAAGGAGGCAGTAAAACAGATGGATTATTATGCTTTAAAGTGGATATTACCATATATTTTTCTACCATACATTTTTCACCCTTAAGAAACTGACATTCTCCATAGATTATAAGTGTGTACAGAGCCAACATCATTCTGTACCTTCAAGTTTCTGATGTTAAGCTGTGGAGAAAGGGAAGTAGTTCTTAAAGAGATGCCAGTCTCCATTCAAACGGTGTCTGAGAAACTCACGTGGTATATTTTCCACCTATACTTTGGTTTGTTGATTTTGTACTTGAATCTGGAAATTGGATTGAACATGGAGAAATAAAGAAAAAAAGGGACTAAGAGGCATTGAAAATACACACTCTCAATGTACACATATAAGCTGGAGCTACAAGAACATTAAATTGCACTGCCTGCTTGCTGCAAGCTCACATGAATTGTTTCCCACAATGATTATTAATTATCTGCTAATGTAAAGTTATTTTGAAGTAACTGAGGTTAAGGCAGAGAGATATTTATCCTAATATTATTTAGCATATGCCTTAAAGATAATTTTTACATAGGTTCTAATTTTTATCATAAAAATAATGATTAGTAATACTATAATAGACATATAAACAAGATGAAATAGGAGTGCAGAAGGGAGGAATTGAACAAACTCCATATCTATGTTGGTCTTTTACTTATTATAAAGAAAGAATCGTATTTTATTATTGCTGATAGAGAAAGCAAGTTATACAAAAAAAAAAAAAAAAAACCAGCTAGCACTGTCAATATTATAGTCACAAGAAGGTAACAATTTAAATAAATCATGGTTGGCCAGGCGCGGTGGCTCATGCCTGTAATCCCAGCACTTTGGGAGGCCGAGGTGGGAGGATCATGAGGTCAGGAGATCGAGACCATCCTGGCTAACATGGGGAAACCCCGTCTGTACTAAAAATACAAAAAACTAGCCAGGCATGGTGGCGGGCGCCTGTAGTCCCAGCTACTCTGGAGGCTGAGGCAGGAGAATGGTGTGAACCCGGGAGGCAGAGCTTGCAGTGAGCCAAGATTGCGCCTGGGCGACAGAGCGAGACTACGTCTCAAAAATAAATAAATAAATAAAATAAAATAAAAATAAATAAATAAATAAATCATGGTTAGCTTGGTTATCTGTGTTGCACAGATTAATAATAGGAATACAACTTTGAAAGTATTTTGAGACCCTACAGCTTCCATGCCCTTTTAAAATGAGAGAATTGGAAAGAGAAAATATTAGAAAAGAAAATGTGAAAAACTGTTTTAAGCAATGCTAAAATGCAATTCTTAGACTCATAAAGCTCAAATTATCCCTAGCAGGGCAGAACAACACCATTAAAAAAACTAGAATAAAAACTTCTATGACATCATAATGAAATTTTCCAACAATAAAAGGAAAGAGAAAATTATAAAATTATCTAGAGGAAAAATGGAGGAGGGCTAAATATTCTAACAATACATTATCTATCTCAACAATGAAAAGCCAAATAAATTAGAGACATTTTCAATGTGCTGAAAAAAATAACTGTGAATCTAGAATTAAATTATTAGTGAAAATATCTTTTAAGAATGACAGGGAAATAATGACACTTTTATGAAAGAAATCCAAAGTGAACAATTTTATTACCAGCAGATTATACCAAAAGAAAATTATAAAGAATACACTAAGTTGAAAGGAATTGAACTGATATGGTAAACTAAATAAAAATAAAGATTAAAGAATTTAAAAAGTAGTAAATATGGGACAAATATCCATTGATCTTAACTATAGAGAGTAATAATAATAATGCCTTTGGGTGTTAAAATGAGATAGAGCTGAAATACATGATAATAATAAAATAATTTGGAACATAGAGTGTGGAGTTAAAGTGTGTAGAGCCATTTTATATTCTAGAGAAGGATGTAAGTAGAGTGATTAACGCTGGGTTCTAGTAAATTATATCTCTTTAATTTTATAGATTTTTATAATTTTATAATTTCACACTCATGTTTCTTTTTGCTGTTGCTGTTGTTAGTGTTTTTACTTTAAATCTCTGCCTGAGGTTTTCATTGGCCAAACAATCCTTCTCACTTATCAATGACAAATGGAACAGTCAATAAATAAACCAGTTATCTTGTCTTTTGAGTGACAAAACTTAGAGGCATTTTCTTTTTAACAGCATTTCCAAAAGGTCTGGAGCATAACGGAGTTCTGGTTATCCTCAGTAGCGGTATGCACAGTAGTAGTACCTCACCTATGTTGACTTTCTTCTCTTCCTGTGTCACGTCTTTGTTATCCTACTGGTTTTCCTGTATTGCTTCCCACATAAACTACTAACAATTTCTACTCTCTAGAAATGATTTTGGGAGAAATCATCCTATGGCAAATTTAACCAAGAAGAGGAAAAACTAAAATTTAAAAAAAATTGGATAATAATATGGTAGATTTTACTCAAATATGAAAAAATTTCAAAAGCCAAAGAAGCAGTGTATGACCTTAAAGCATTTAGCAAACCTAATATTTGAACATAATTTAGATCACATGTTTACATTTTGAAGACATTTGGATGTTACCAATAATCTTTAAAACTGTTTTATCTTTCAAAGATCAAAGTATGTGAACTAAAAGACATTACAGCTTTATTTTCCTTAAAAATATTTGATGTAAGTACTTATTATCTTTAAGCCAATCAACTAGAGCTCTTTTTTATATAAACATCACAAACATAACACATATATATCTACACAGACAGACAAAAGATTCAGTAGTTTTAAGGTTTTTCATCTGCCAATCTCCTAAGTGGATTATTGGTCTCAGGTTGGAACACTTCAAGAAACAGAGCTAGAAAAATATGCAGTTTCTAGGGTCTAAAAACCAAATATGTCTGGAAGACAAAAACAGATTTCAAAGATCTTTCGCTTTTAATTCCTGGGGTTCCATGAGGAAAACAGAGGAGTTTATTTTTCCCAAATGGGGTCTGTAGTGCCTCTTCTGTTTTTCCCAAGGAGTCCTAGGCTATCAGAAGTTATCTTAGGGCCTTTCATGCATGCATTAATAGTTGCAAGACAAAAATGGAGAAAAATAATTCAGTCAACTGAGAAGAAAAATATTTCTCCAGCAAAACAAGATCCAAGAAGAGAAAAGACATAGAGACCTTTTAAATATACCTATAGCCTGGATATCCGCTTTTAATTAAGCTGACTTTCAACCATAGCACTCTTTAAAAAAATCCTCTTAAATCCCTAATTACCGGAGTTTAGCCACACCAGGTGGCCAATATTTCTGGCTTTTGAACTTTACCAAAAATAACCTCACAGGTAAAACTAGCAAGCCTCGACTATGGTTATGACTTAACCGTGAGTGTATGAGGTATTTTTAAAGATGTGGTAACCAGTTTTCACAAAATCTAGAATCTTTAAAGGTAGCTTAGAGAAAGGAAGATTTAAGAGAGGAAACTAGAAGTCATTTATGGAGGGGAAGAGAATCAGCAAATTGTAAAAGTCACACAGATACTAACCAGAAATACTCATTCCCTGAGCCAGGATGGAACCCGAGCTGCCATTGTCAAATGGTAGAGACCAAAAGAAAGTACTGCCACATGGTTACAAGGTCAAGCTTTGAAGGACATAAAACAAGATGGAGACCTCATCCAGTTTTTTTGTTTGTTTGTTTTTGTTTTTGTTTTTCAGAGACCTGTAGCAAAGTTTGTTATTGACCAGTTTATGAGGCTGGCTTGAACAGCAGGCTTATGGGGTCCTAGGCCTGTGTTCTATCCTAAGGTATTTCTTCTTATGACAGAACCATAGAAAAAGACACACAAAGCACACCAGATTGGCTACAGCTTAGGAAGACTAGCCTCACAAATCCTCTGTCCATGAATCAAAACTTTACAGAGAATATAAACTGATTTTTACCATTCCTACAACCACTTTTCACAGAGAGAGAGAGAGAGAGAGAGAGAGAGAGAGAGAGAGAGAGAGACAGACGCCAAAAGACAGACTGGTTAAAAGAAAAAAAAAAACTAAAAAAAACTTTTACCCTTTTACCCTTTTGCTGCCATGTCAGGTTTCTGGTTTCCCTTTTGACCCTGGGGTTCTTTAAAGAGGAAGTGGATAAAGAGGATATTTGCATACTGTAAAAGTTGTCCTTCCTAAAGAGATTTGCTCAGTTAGATCAGTAATTTCTTCCCAGGACTTTTTTTTTTTTTTTTTTTTTTTTTTTTTTTTTTAAGTCAAGCAGTTTCAAGTTTGCGGAAATTGAACTTTTCCCAGAGAGTAGTGTCCTGTGGTACAGAGATGCAATTATCCATCCGTGAAGAGAAGATAGAGGAGAAAACAGAAAAAAATAAGACTTTTTTTTTAAAGGAGTCCCAGTGATTCAGGATGCATTCAAGAAAAGTAGAGACTGAAGGTGGTTGGTTACCCATCTGCAAAGAGGGTAAAAAGGCATCCCTTAGTTATTTTCTCTTTCCAGTGAATACCCAGGGTGTGTGAGGGAGAGAAAGAAAAGGCATCCCCTTTCTTCTGCCTTTATATCCCTAAGTTCTGGCAACCTCAGCAGGGGCCATACATGGGTGCCAATGCAGGTTTCACCCATGTTAACAGGGAGGCCTAAGGGGTAGGAATTATCTGCACTCACCTATGCTCTGGTATATACCCCCTGCTGTCAGTAACCTTATTTATGCCATGGACACAGGCATAACCTCCACCCATGAAATGACGGAAGGGGGGCCCTAATCGGCAAGAATTAGTCATGCTCACCTGTGCTGTACCCCTTGACTTCCATTGTTGTCTGCCTCTGGATCCCTCAGATCCAGTTTTCCTTATTAGGGATAAAGCCCTAGAAGCTTGGAATTGAGTTTGGGACAAAGAGGTGTCTCAGCAGGGTGCATAGACTCATTAAATTAAGTCCCAGGTGGCCCTCCTTATCATAAGCCAAATGCTAAGTTGAAGCTGTGGAACTGGGATCTCCTCAAAAAAGGGAGAGGAAAGGGAGTCCCATGAATTGGCGTCCTGGCCTAGTAAGAGGCCTTCCAAAATGAAAAAAAAATACCCCTCCCATAGAAAAGCTCCCTGTATTCACAGGGCTGTACTAACACCTGACATGGTGGAGAAAAGAAAAAAAACAGCTTAAGAGCAGGGGATGGAGAGGGGCCTGGGCGAAAAAGCCTCTTACGCTATGTAAATGGGTTCCTTCAACAATAACAACAACAAATAACTTTTATTTGCTGCCTCCTTTCTGCTTCTAATACATGGAAATTGCATCGTTCTTAATTGCATATCTGATGGCTGGGCCAAATGCTCATTCTACCCAGTAATATTGCTGTAGTTTGCAACAACACCCCCAATATTGTAAAAGAACAGATAGGTGCCATCATGACCATGAAAGAAAGAAGGAAGATGCCACATTTGCTCATCATTTCTTATATCCTGGACAAGCCCCCAGAAAATAACAGGATTTTTCTTGGCCACATTGCCAACTGGAGATCTCCGTGGCTGGTAATGCCCCCTACCCCTGTCAGAGCCTTGCTTGGCCCTAGGCCTGCTGCTGGAGGTGCCCCACCCACTCGGCCAGCCTGAGCTATAGCTCAGGAAGCTGAGCTATAGCGCATCCAGGAAGAATGAGGATACGGTAAACAATTCAAAGGGTGAAAAGGGGTGGAGAAGAATTTTATTGAGCCACAGAACAGGTCTCAGCAGAGAGGGGATGTGGGGGTTGCTCTCCCACTCCCACAGTCAGGTGATTTATTTCCCAGTGTGGCTGAGTTCGGGGCTTTTATTGGCTCAGAATAAAGGAGTGAGGCTGATTGGTTTGTGAGTATGCAAAAAAGATTAAAGCAAAGACACCACTCAAAGTGTAGAAAAACATTTAGGGAAGGGTAGGTTTGTGTAAAATAGATGAAGGATGGGGATCAGTCAGAGGAGAGTATGCCAAACAGGGAGGCAGGTTTTCAATCTGGTCCATGCATTGTACTTGTAGCTTGGCTTTCAGGCTTTAAACTGTCTTCCACGTAGAGGTGGGGTTTCACTGGGGACCTGCCGTTATCTGCCTAGGCATTTGACTTCCTCCTGGCACTATCAATATTAGCAAAACAAATCCAGCAAAATATAAAAGTGTAATACTATATAACCAACTGGGGATAATGTCAAGAATGTAGTGTAACAATCAAACATCAATCAATATTTATCAGTTAATGGAATTGAATAAAGGAGAAAATTATGATTATTTTAAGAAGCAGAAAAAAGATAAAATGTTAAAATTCAATATTCATAATCATTTATGAGGAAAAATGAAAATAAAATTGTAAGAAAATTTGCTATAAAAGGGAACTTTCTTAATTTTAATGATGCCACCTATAAAAATTTAGAGTTAATATCATCATAATAATATATTAAATATATTCTGCCTTAAGATTAGAAGGCAAGAATGTCCTCTCTCAGGATTTATATCATTATATTGAATATCTTAGCAAAAATGATAAGACAAGAAATAATCAAAAGCAACATATTAGAAAGAAAGATGTGAAACCATTATTACTCATAAAAGACACAACTGTGTATGAAGAAAGTCTCAGTAAGCTCTAATAACTGCATTTAGAAAAAGCTACAGTATACAAGTTCAACATACAAACACTCTAGCGCTATACTCCAGCCCTAAAACAGTTGAAAATAGAGGTATCATTTACAATAAAATTAGCAATAATAATATATGTAATGACCCACATTTGACAAAGATGATTAAACTTAACCATAATAGCTTGCTGAAAAATATAGTTGACATAAATAATTAAAGAGATATTTTTTCTTTCATGCTTGAAAAGACTCAATAAAACTAAAATATAAATTCTCCCCAAAATTGGTCTATAGATTCAGCTTAACTTAAAAAATATTCCCAAAAGTACTTTTTAAGAAATTGACAAGCTGATTTTAAATTTAGGCAAATATTTTAAGCATAAAGAATAGCCAAAACAGTCTTTAAAATGAACAGTTAAGGAACGTATTTGTCTCCATTTCAAAGCTTAACATGAAGTTGCCGTCATTAAGAGAGTGGTATTCAAGAAAAAAAATAACAAGTCTATGGGACAGGATATAGAGTGCAGAAATAGATCCAGCTGGTTTTTTGAAAAGCCACCAAGTCTATTTATCGGTGGATGTAAATTTTTTCTCATTCTTTTTCAATAAATGGTGGTAATAAAATAGGACAAGCACATAGGGGCAACAATTCTTGACCTCACACCACGAACAGATATTAGAATAAATTATAGATATAAATAGAAAAATGTAAAACTTATGAAGTGTTTTTTTTTTTGCTTTGAAATATGCAAATTTTCTTAGGGAGAATAGAAAAATAGTAAACAAATGGAAGAAAACACTTAAGTTTCACTTCACCAACTTAAACCCTTATGTTTGTCAAAACATAAAAGAAATTTTAAAAACCATCAGAGACTTAGAGAAAATGCTTTTCTGTCTATTATCTGACAACAACTTGTATCTAGAATACATAAATAATTCCCACACATAAATAACAACTTAGTAAAAAGTTGGACAATAGACTTGAAAATATTTTTAATAATATCACCAAAAAAGATACACAAATTGCCAATAAGCACATGAAAATGTGCTAACAAACTATAGTATACACAACAACATGGATGAATCTCAAAAACATTATTCTGAGTGAAAGAAGCCAGATATAAACAGCACGTTTTATAATTCCATTTAGCTGAAGTTCAAGGGTAGATAAAACTGATCTGTAGTCATAGACAGTCACAAAGTGGTTGCCTATGATCAATGTATATTTTCTGGAAAATGATTATAGATATTTATTGAGGAGATGAAACTGCTGTATCTTTTATTGGGGTGTTGATTACATGGATAATGCATGTGTTGAAATTCATTGAATTGTACCTTGAATTCTGAATATTTTATTGCAAGAAATTTTATTTCAATTACAAAGATAATTTCTGCCCAGATTAATTACATTTGGTAATTAATTACATTGGCTATGTTACCAGTCTGTGAGTATTGGTATTTTGAATAGAGAGAGAATGTATTTCCCATACCCGCAATGGCACAATTTGCAAGCATTCATTTATAATATTACTCCAGTTATTTTACAACCTTGAGGGAAATTTAAACTGTATCTTTTCTGGATGGGTGCAATGGCTCACACCTGTAATCTCAGCACTTTGGGAGGCTGAGGAGGGTGCATCACTTGAGGTCAGGGTTTTGAGACCAGCCTGGCCAAAATGGTGAAACCCTGTCTCTATTAAAACTACAAAAATTAGCCAAGCATGGTGGTGAGTACCTGTAATCCCAGCTACTTGGGAGGCTGAGGCATGAGAATTGCTTGAACCCAGGAGGCAGGGGTTGCAGTGAGCCAAGATTGTGCTGCTGCACTCCAGCCTGGGTAACAGAGCGAGATTCCATCTCAAAAATAAAAAAAAAATACAAATAAAATGTATCTTTTCTGAAAGATAATTGCCAAATATACATATATATAATGTGTATATACATATATGTATAAATACATCCAATGATTATTTTTCAGCCTAATACATATGGTGATTTAGGAGAAATAAGTAATTTTCTTGATGTAATATAAATAGGTTGTTAAGCTGGCATTTCAACTGAGGCAATGAAAGTCTAGAGCTTGTTCCATATTCTTTATACATTCTGCCTCCAATAAATGGTAACTGTCAAATGAAAACTATTTTTATATTAATCAATTTGTGCTATAACAAAATTCCACAGACTGAAACTTACAAATAACAGAAATTTAGTTCTCACAGTTCTGGAGACTGAAAACCCAAGATAAATTGCTGGCAGGATTAGTGTCTGGTGAGGGTCCAGTCTGAGCTTCCAAGTTGTTGCCTTGTTGCTGCATCTTCCACAGGGGAAGCCTACGTCTTCACCAGAAGAAAGTCTATAAAGAGCAAGAGAGTGTCCTTTCAACCTCAAGCCCTTCTCATGAATGAGTGTTAATCTCATTCATGAGAGAAGGGTGGAGACTTCATAATTAAATCACCTCCCAAAGGTCACACCTTTTAATGCTGTTGAATTGGGGATTAAGTTTCAACAAAAATGTTGAAGGGAACATCATCATTCAAACCATTGAAATCCTCCATCCCAGTAAGTACCTTTTTCTCTACTCGCAACCTGTCGAAATCTTACCTCTTTCTTTATGTCTTCATTCTCAAGAATACTCTTCAAATTTACAATTTCCTTTCTTCTTAATCTGCTATGCTTACTGCCTTTACATATAATTGTGTCACTTTATTGCCTCCTACATTATATTTTGCTCTCTATTAATATAGATAATGATAAATTTTCTATTTATACAATACTTTAAAAAATTTAAATATCTGAACTCATTATTTACTCCAACTAAATTGTAATATTGAAAAAACACAGATTGTTGTATATATTCTAAAGCATGTAGCAGAATGAGATACATAGAAATTACTAAATTTTCTTTTGTGAAATATAAAAATACTGTCAAAAAAATGATGTCAATTCACATCATGATTTATTTGAACAAATTATGAATAGCGGAAAAAATACATAAATCATTTATTTACAACTGTAGATAAATGCTAATATTTAATTGGGCATTTTGCCAACATTTAGTATTTTATAATTTACAGTTATTACAGATCTAAGAGCAAAATATTTTTTGGTTACAAGAGTAAGCAGATTGACTCATGCTATTTTTCTTCATTCCATCTATGTGCCTTACTGTATAAGCAAAAAATACCCTCTTTGGATGTCAGAGAAATAACATGAATAAAAAGCCATTAGCTGTAGCTTTTCCAAATGTATAATAGACTGGGATTATGAAACCAACAAAACATCTGTTTTTTCCTGTGAGGATCTGACAAGTTCAACTTTAGTTGTAGTGGTCTGCTATTAGATACAATTACAGTCTGTACTGATTCCGCATGCCATCTGTCATGGTGAAACTGCATTAACTCATCATTTAATTCTGTGCCCTTTTCAATTTGTGCCCTTTAATGTTAACTTCACAAAACTGTTCTAGCCATTTTTAAAATACTATATAATAACCTCTCCATGTAGTATGTAACAATGAGATATATTCACTTGAGGGAGAAAAAAATCTTTATGTGTAATAAATGTGGCTTCTTTATTGACTGCTAGATATTTTCTCCTTTGTCTTCTCACCACCCTCAACAAAAGACAAAAAATATTGACCTGCCCTAAGATCAAGTCACATGCCTATTTCTAGAGTATTCCTAGAGAGATAGTGTGTTTGCCTCCTTAGTCTACTCAGTTTCTGTTTGATTACATCATATATACATTAACTCCCTCCTTTCCGTGTTCTTAAATGCTGTTACACTTACTGTTACACATCACATTTATTAATCTTATGGCAGATATGATATCATTTCTTTTAGTGTAAATTTTTTGAGTGGCATGTTTTGTTTCTATATGGAAATATAAGCTCCTAGAAGTCACTGGTCATCTTTGCCAGAGTCAGACATAGACCCTTGTTCTTAACAAGCATATATTGAATAATGAAGAGTGATTTATAGAGGAAACCCATTTAATTATAGGTGACTATAATGGATTAATCACAAAAAGGTAAACAATCTGACTAGATACAGATGTGTTTATGGAAATTGATAAATGAAATCCAACAGCATAGCAATTTACAGAAACACAGGTGTTCGGGATAAAATTTCACGGGAGAATGCTCCTTCTGAAATATTTTTTAAAATAAACACTGTTCTGCCTAATAATATTGTGATATTCCATATTTATTATTATGAAATGTGAGAGTGCTCTAGAAAGGACAAGAACGCCAACCAAAGACAGACTAGGTGTCAGCTGATATCTTGCATTTTGAATTTATTGAGTGCTTCACTGCTTTAGTGATGTATAGAATTTATACCTGTATTCAAGTCACTGTTACTATGTTGAATACTAAAAATAGTGGGAGGCAAATTTATGTTGTTTTTATAGCATGCTAGATACAAAGGTTTATAGCATTTTTTTTAATGAAATTATGTACCTGTCACATAAATAAATTTGACAAAGAAAATGTGTGAAACTATTGACAGCACTGATAGCTAGTGATTTTACATGATTTAGCTTATGTCACCTAATGAGCTAAATAATGTTATTTTAGCTCCTTGTCATAGTAGTATATCTTCTTAAGTTGATAGTTACTTTCTTATAAATATACCATTTTTTGTCTTTATTAAGAAACCATATTAAGCTGATATTTTAAATAATTGTTCATTTAACTGTTTAATAAAAAACTGCTTGTGCTGTTTAATAGAAAGCAGTTAAAGTGGACAATTATTTCTATCAAAAGCTTTCTGTTTTCTATTATTTCTATTAAATAGGTGTCTATGAATCAAATCAATGATGTATTAGATATCAATTGGTAACAAAGATAAAAAGTCTACATTGACAACATTTTTAAAAAGGAGTATATTAAAATGAGCACATATTTTTACTACATATTTTTACCATCAAAATTAGTATATTACCAATATTTTTTAAAACATCCATATAAATACTCCCATGTTTTCAAGAGCAATTTTTGCGAACTTTTTATTTCACTAAACCTTGATTGTTCTACAAGAATGAACTCATTTTTCTACAACAAACCCAATACTGCTCTTCCAGATTTCATATTTTCATCATGAAAATAAACTCTTTCTTTCTCTCTCTATATATATGTATATATTTATATGTATATATTTATACACGCATTTATATGTGTATGTGTGTGTGGGATGTATACATGCTTAATTTGATTTTTCCTTAGTATTATAATAAACAAGGAATTTAGGTTAAAAATGCTTATGTTATTTAAAAAATTATTCAGTGTGTAAAATTAATGGTTTTTGTTTGTTTTTTGAGATGGGTGTCCCTCTGTCACCCAGGCTGGAGTGCAGCGGAGCAGTCATGGCTCACTACAGCCTCTGCCTCCTGGGGAGGCCTCCCCTCCTCAGCCTCCCGAAGCTGAGGTGCCCACCTGGCTTGGCTAATTTTTTATTTTTAATTTTTTAGAAGAGACAGGATCTCACCAACTCAGGCTTTTCTCAAACTCCTGGGATCAAGTGATCCCCCTGCCTCAGCTTCCCAAAGAGCTAGGATTACAGGCACGAGACACCATGCCCAGCTAAAATTATTATTTAATTATATTGATGATGTATAATATAATTACATGCAATCTTATAACATTTAGGAACTTTGAGCTTATAGTTAATAAATATATAATTATAATGATCTAACATGAAGTTTATAAAATATAAAGAAAAATAGCTATTATCATAATACCTTGTGTTTTTATATGATAAAAAGTCTAAGAAAAATATACTTTAATTATTATTTGCCTTTACTGAACCAAGCTAAAAAAAGATATAATTCAAATGCCATTAGAAAATAGTTTTTGTATATGTTATGACTAAGCCTTATATTTATCTTTATAGATTTATAAAATAATTTTTTTGTCTTTCTAATTTAGAGGAGTGAGTATTATGCTAGGATTTATAGTTGTGTTCCTCAACTGCCACAACTAAGCAGTCGAGCTATTTTTCAAATGACTAAACAAATAGAATATTTTGTCAACCTATAATATAGTTTAGTCAGCAAAGGTTAGAACTGAGATGGGGAAATTAGTAATTTTATTTATTAGTTTCCACATTGAAATTTTATGTTAAATCTACTTCCTGATTCAGTTCCCAAATAGAAATATCATCAGAAAAAAAGAAATTTTTATGTGTACAAATTAAGATAAAATAATCTTATAATCAAATACTTTTCTTTGAAGTTCACTGTTACATGACACTAAATTGCAGTTGAGTTAAACTTCAGTTCAACATGCAAACTTTGAAAAAAATATGGCTTAAATCTTATCTCATAGTTTGCTATAAAGGAAAATTCATTTATGAACCATCTAATGTCACAAGTAAAATATTCTTCTATTATTTGATTTTCAATATTAAAAATTCATCTTTCTATAATTACTTCTTGCCAAGAAATTGCAATGATATTCACATAATACCTGAAGTAGATTATATCCTATGGGCATAGGAAAGAATGCCAAGTGACTCAACTAGAGTGTTGCTAAATTGTTCCCCAACTTAATGAGGAATGAGTTCTGAATAAATGTGTATCATATGTTTCTATAATTCCCAATAACCTTCCTCATCAGTATGTTAAGTTTCAAAAATTCATAGTGTCCTCTTAAAACAAATAAATTAGGTCCTTTGGTCACTTGTATTCATATTTGCTAACTTTCTAAAATGTGACACTAAGTTGAAAAGATCTAAATTATTTTAAGAAAACATATTTCAGCCTTGGACAAAATACAAAATTGAGACCTTTGAAATGTTATTTAGTATAATTAAATATTATAAAAATATAATTATAGAAATATGTCTATTTGGATATGAGCCCTATATGATTTTGTTGTCACTGCTTTATAACAACAACAACAAAAAAATGGAGATTGCAAAGGATGCTATAGGTAACTTTCAACACCAATTCTACTGTGTTGTTTTATTGTCATTAGCCACATGGGTTTCTCACATGTGATTTAGCTGGGGTACATACACTATTAATTCTTAAGTCACATCTGTTTATGAGGAGTTAAATGAGAAAGAGGTAAAGTGAAAAATTTGTTAACATTTATTTTGCATCTACCATTTTCCATGCAATGTGTAAGGAAAATTATATATGCCTAGCCTCATTTATTCTATGCAGCAAATGAGGTAAGAATTCATATATACCTTATATAGGGACACAATTACATCATAAAAGTCATGGTACTTAGTAGCCAAGCTGAAATTCGTAACAGGCAGTATTAGCTTTCCAGTGCTGCAAAGCAATATTACTACAAACTTAATGTCCTAAACAACACATATTTATCTCACAGTTGTTCTGGGTCACAAGTCTGGGCACAATTTAGATACACTCTTTGTATCCAGGTTGACAAAGCTGTAAGCCAAGTGTTGACTGGAGTTTTGGTCTCATCTGTGGCTTGATTGGGAAAAGGATCTGCTTCCAAACTCATGTGGTTATAGACAGCATTCGGCTTCTTGTGGGCTACTTGACTGAGGGCTTCAGTTTCTTGCTGGCTGTTGGTTGGAGGTCTCTCCTTCATGTGGCAGCATACTACATGACAGATTGCTTCTTTATAGCAGCTAATAAAAGATAATTTCCTAGCTAAGTGGATTACAATTGCATGTAAAATAATTATGTACACACAGAAACTTCTTTACGATATTCTATTGGATAGAAGCAAGTCACAGGGCCCGTCTACATTCAAAGGGAAGAGATTACACAAGGGTGTGAACACCAAAAAGTGGGGATTATGGAGGCTATTCTTTACATCATACTGGCCTAATTCCAAATCCTGAGATACAGGCATATTATAAAGTTGTCTCACTTCACTGAACCTCCAAATGAACTATTATTGGGACACAGATTAGATAGCCTGCCTATAAAGGTAAGATACAAACTGAGAGAGATAGTCTTTCCTTCTGGGATGTATTTCATAATACACAGACAGAAAATAATTTATTTTCTTTTTGAATCAAATATATAAAGTAGCCAGAACACAAGCAAATAAATTAACAAAAGTAGAATTTAAATGAATGTATAATGGCTAGAAAGATGGATAATAAAAACAGTGAAGCTAATCAGAGAAAATTCAATTAAGGAAGATATTATTGCAAAATTTTGGAAATGGGTAATGGTTTTAACTTCAAGAAAACAAATTATCTAGATGGGGCAGTGGAGTCAGATTTGATTTAAACTTTTCTTTTTCCTGTTTTTTTTTTTTTGTTTGTTTGTTTTTTTTATAAGTGATGAGAGTAAGTTTACATTTTACTAAAAAATAAATACAGGTTCTGTAGCAGTGAAAAGGCTTGTAATTGAAAATTTACTTTGGTCTCCATGTGGAAGTTAAGGTATAAAATGGAGAAGAGTTGATATTGATTTTTTTTTTCTTTTTTTGGAGACGGAGTCTCGCTCTGTCGCCCAGGCTGGAGTGCAGTGGCGCCATCTCGGCTCACTGCAAGCCCCGCCTCCCGAGTTCACGTCATTCTCCTGCCTCAGCCTCCCGAGTAGCTGGGGCTACAGGCGCCCACCACCACGCCCAGCTAAATTTTTGTGTTTTTAGTAGAGACCCGGGGTTTCACCATGTTAACCAGGATGGTCTCGATATCCTGACCTCGTGATCCTGCCGTCTCAGCCTCCCAAAGTGCTGGGATTACAGGCATGAGCCACGGCACCCAGCTGATGTTTAGTTTTTGAAGAAGAGAGACAGGAGGTAGAATATCACCAAGTTGCATACTATGTAAAAGGGCACTATTATACTAAATGATAATAGTACAATAATTGGGATTAATTCTAGGTTTCACCATACTAGGAAGATGAAATTAGTTAGGAGTACCAAGTACAGAAGAAAATGTAATGAATTTAAAAGCATTCTGAAGAGAGCTGATGAAACTCTAATGTCCTCCAAAGCAGGAACCTATCTTTGTCATTATGTCATAGTCAAAATCTTATATTGCCTGAAACAATCAGATATATCCAACAGATATCTGATGAACCTATAGGGACACTTGTCTCCTTCAAAGTGCCAGACTCCAGAACATTCTGGAAATGGATTCAGTAGGCATCATAGCTCACAAGATAAAGACTTAGTCTCACAATTTTAGAATTTAGTTTATCCCTGAAAGGTTCAAACCTTGAAAAATATGTATGATATATAATGCCTATATACATGTAATCACTTGCATTTTATGTCACTATAGAGATGCAGATATATAGATAATATACACATACACACACACATACATACACTTAAGTAAAAAGTAAGTGAGAGAAAAAGGCTTCTAACTCTCGGTTTGCATTCTGGTTTTCTAATTTGACATGCATACATCTGCTTTATCTCTATTCTTTGCTTGATTACTCCATTGCTTATTAAATTTTACTGAGAAACTTTGCATGGGTACAATAACATGGTTGTGCTGATTTCTGGAGAACATAGGAATAAAGTGCTGCAAAAGCTAAAACAATGTTTTTCCTCAGTGTGTATTAATTCCGTTTTCTTTGGTTGTTGGTGGAGTTGGGTGTTTTTTGATTGCTTTTTATGTTCGTGATCCCTAGTCTACAAATAAAGGTCAAAATTATATCCAGCGGGGTCCCATTTTCTGTGGAGTCAAGTAGATAAAGATCCATTTATAAGGTAAGATCAGATCTGCTCTAGATAAGCTAAGGAACTTCTAATGAAATGAATGATGTAAAAGACATTATCTTTAGAATCTCAAGAGGAAACTCATAAATGTGAATTTTATGGGTTAAAAACAATGTTTCATAACTGCTAAATGACATTTGTATTACCAGCACTTGACAATTATTTATTCAGTGTTAACAGCTTTTCTGATGCAGAATTATCAGCTCTAGGAAAATGGAGCCTAGATCTCTCAAAGGATATGAGATTAAGCTATATAAATAGATCATACCACAACCCACCATCCCACAGGGACTGAATCAGCAACAACTAGCATGCCAATAAGTAGGTTCTAATTCAAGGATATACCTTTTGACAGTTGTAATTTTATTATTATAAGCAACTTCATATCTAATAATAATCCCAAAATTCCCCATCCCAACTAGGGGAGAAAATATAAACAATTCAAACGATAAAGAGAAAGAATACTAATTATACTTTAGTGTTTGTGTGTGTGTATATATATATACATGTATTACATATATATGTATAATATCAAAATAATACAGCATAATAGTATCATGGACATTATTGCATCCAAACATGCAGCGTAAAAAGTAGAACATTCATAATATATTTGCATCTACCAACATGCAATCAATCTACATTTAGTCTACCTACTCTCCTTCCTCTGAGGCCAACACTATCCTGACTTTCATGTTTATTTTTCTGTTACGTCTGGAAAATACTTGTATTATTTATGTCTTCTGTTTGCAATTGAACGTTACCAAAATAGTTTCATAATATATATAATTTTGAGAACCCTGACTTTCACATTCAATATTATGCTCCTGTGATTTATTCATGCAGCATGCAACTGTGGTTAATTCATTTTTCCTCCTGTAAGATATTCTCTTCTGTGGACATACCAAAATGTATTCTTCTATTGATTGATATCTGTTTCCAGTTTACTTACTATTACAAACAATGCTGTTGATAATTTGTTTGCATATATCAAAACTTTACCTGTTGTAATAGGATTATAATGCTTAATAGTAGAATATGCAAATAGTTTTTTAATAATAGTCCCAAACTATTTTCTTATTTGGTTGTATAGTTACACACTTCAACAACGTATGAGCATTTGTTGTTCCCTTATCCTTGCCAACAATTGGTATTGTAAGAATCCTTAATTTTTGTAAATTGTGGTTGCAGAAATGATTTTACATTGAGTATTACTTGTCTTATTTTCACATTTGATACATTTATAATTATTAGAAATAGTTTCACCCTTCCCACTTGATATTTGATTTTTTTTCTTACTGATGTGTATTGTTTTATATAGTTTGGATAGAAACTTCATCATCTATAGAGATTACATAAGTCTATCCTCAAATTTCAGCTTCTATTTCATTTTCTTTCAGTGTCTTTTGATGAAAAGGGATTGATAACTTTATTGTGTTTGAATTTAACTTTCTCATATTTTTGGTTTTGCACTTTTTCTGTTTTATTTAATAAATCTAACCTAACCCTAATTCATTTAGATATTCTCCTGAATCATCTTGTAATAATTTTAAAGATTTGTTCATATATATATATATATGTACATATACATATATGAGCAAGTTAGAGTTTGCTTGATACCCCCAAAACATGAAAGAACCAGACATATAGGTTTTGTCAGAAGTGCTCCTGGATAAGGGGAGATCATTGCTGAAATACTAGAATTGGTGAATAGTCCACCCGCTCAAGTACCAGAAAGGAGGACAGTCAGATCTCAGTCAGATGAAAGCAGGGAGAATGGCAATGGCCAGAAACCTGTGTGTTGCCGTTGTTACCGTATTAATGAGATTTAAAAAGAGGGAAAATTCTTTTTCAAGATATACATATATATGACTTTCTTTCCAGTCAAATGAGACTTGCATTTCTATTAAAACTTGTCCTATAGTTGTTTCCATTAAAAAAATCTAATTAAGTATCTGATTATTCCCTTCATTTGAGCAATTTACCAAGCTCTTTGCCTGATTTTCAAGTTTTTGTATGAACTTACATTATTCTTCTGAGAATACATATAGGTTACGCTCAGATATTCACAACATTCTTTCAATTTTTTTTATTAAATTTTCTCTTTACACTTCTAATTGAGTTCTACCACTTCAAATATTGAATTTCTCTAACAAGCTTTATCTTTTATTACTTTTTCTAGGAAATACCATATAATTCATATTGTTCCATCACACTTTATTTGGAAGTACTAACTGAAATATGATGGAAACCTATCATTTCATCTGTCATGTAAATCCAGTAATTTATTCTTTCAGTATTTTTTATTGAACGTACTCCTTTCCTTGGTAGTACAAGTGAGTTATCATAACATAAAAGGAAGTTCAAGCAATATAGAGAACTACAATAAAGAAAGTAAACATCACCCCGAATCACATTATAATGTAGTAACACAGTTACCACTGTTTGTGTGTGTAGTTGTGTGTATATAGTCGTGCTATATAGTCGTGCATCACATAATTATGTTTTGGTGAACAATGGGCCACATATACTATGGTGTTCTCATAAGATTATAATGCTATATTTTTATGCTACCTTTTCTATGTTTAGATATGTTTAGACACACAAATACTTACCACTGTGTTACAATTGGCCACAGTATCCAATACAGTAACATGCTGTATAAGTTTGTAGCCTAAGAACAATAGGCTATACCATATGGCCTGGGTGAATTAGTAGGCTATACTATCTAGATTTGCAGAAGTACACTCTTTAAAGTTCAAATGACAAATTTCACTAAGGACATACTTTTCAGAATGGATCTTATTGTTATGAAATTCATAACTACATTCGTAAAATTAAAGCATCCTATGCACGGGTTACTTTTATCAACATATATATAATGGGTATCTTTCAGAATTGTTATACGTAGAGTGCCATAATCATTTTAACAGGTGCTTAAAAATCTCTTATATTTATAATGATTGATTTAACCAGCATTCTAAGTATGAATAAATTTTCTTAAGTCTTTTATAATATGAATAAACTATGATTGTGGTGATTAAACTATATGTACATATTATATTTCAAATATCATTGTGGTAAGTTCCCAGTAGTTATTGTAGTTATTTTGTTTGGTCAAAAATAACTACTTTTAGTTATGATACACATTTACCCACAATGAATGGGTAAATACTTGGATCAACTATAATACTTGTATTAACTTGCACTCCCAGCAACACTGAATGAAATATTTCTTCACTCTCTTTTTAAAAGTTGGCTAATATTAACCTCAAAATTACTTGAATTATTCAACAATTCAAAACATAAAAACTGTAGATTAATTTCATTAAGTATGCTATGAAATTTACATAGTACATATTTCCATGAATTTAACAATCATATCATGTATATTTTTAACATAAATGCTATTTTAATGTAAATGCTTAAAGCTTTTTCCCATTTTTTGTTTCAAAATCCTTTATTTTATGCAATATTTTATTTTGTGTACTTCTTCTTTTGTCATAGGTAAATATTTTCCAAGTCTTTAATGTGTCATGCAAATATTTATCAAATTCTTATACAATTGTAACATTTGTGTTTAATCAAAACTTTAATTATTATACATTTTATATAATTTTTAAATATACATATAATCGAAATGATTAATTTGCCATTTAAATAAATTATTTCATTTTCTATATTTACATATTAAAATGAACTAAGACTTACTTTTACAAAATAACAATAAAGTAGATTTGTACAGTACAACTACAAGTGGGCAAACTGTGAATAATGTTCCTCAGAAAATATGAGCACTTACTTTGTTTCAGCCAATAGTGTTTTGCTCTCTGTTTTAAGTTATTTTAGTTCATGGTTGATGCCTGTAAATGTACTTTTACAAAATGATCTGTCTTAACAGCCTTTGCATACAGCGTGATATTCATGATATTTAATAAGCAGTAATCAGTCAAGGTGAATGCCAGTGACTAGAAGAAGAGTGTTGGGGAACCACTGCTATGGCGTGTCTCAATTCCTCATTGTATGATACTAGGGAGGGCCTCAAAAGAACTGTATGGCTAGAGTGGCCGCTGATGGGGAAAGGGAAACATTCAGGGAGATCAGTATGAAAATAGTTCAATATTTTATCATGCATTACAGATATCAGATACCAAAACACACCAGATGAATAGTAGATGGTTTCATCTCAATTTTCTATTTTATAGGGATAGAAAGCTGAAGTACTATATTTTTTGTTTAAATTCAGAATTTAGCCCTCTTACTTTTTATGTCAGATGTATAATGATTTCTATTTCATTCAAATAGTCCTATTTTCTTGTTAGAGATGATGACCATCTGATTTTTCTGTTTTATTTTTAAGGCTATTTAGTAGTCAGTTGAAAGTCTCAAACTACTGTTTTTGAAAGTGAAAGTGGTTATAAACATCCTTGTATTGTTCTCACATGTCTATACTAGTAACATTTTATACAAACTTGGACTATAAGCCCCAGTAAACAAGCCACCTAACTGGGGAAGATTAATAAAAAATAATTTTAAAAGCCCAACAAATGCTCAGCAACAAAATTATATTCAACTACATAAAGAAAAATATACAGCTTTTATTCAAAACTGTGAATCAAACAATATTAAATATAAAATTTTGATCTGCTACTTTGTGTGAATTAAGTGTTTACGTAATGAATAGTATAACTGTTCATGAAATTAATGGGCATTAAATGTATCTAATAGGTGTCAATTTTGTGGCCAGGAGCATATTTGGGTCTTTGTCTCAAAAACAGTAACAAACATAGAAAAAAATTGCTTTAATTGGATTATTTCTAATTATTGAGAAAAAAATCACATTTTGCAAAGTCAAAATTTAGTCTAATTAAAGAAATAAAAAATATGTCTGGGTTAACCTTAAATTAATAGCAATAACACTGATAATTTTACTTTACAACAATTATAGTTTTCTTTGTATTTTTCCATTTAACATGAAACTTGATCTTCAAAAATAACCCTCGGAGGGAAACAGAACAGTTTTATTATCACGAGTTTTCAAATAAAATGTGTCTCCCAAGGTCAAAAGCCTGGAAAACGTCAGATAAAGACCTAAATTGATGTATTCTATCTTTCCTTGTGCTCTGTTAAATTCACCATTTTTATTTTAAAATACACCTAATACAAATACTAAACATAGAAATTGGCTCAATTTTCAAATGAACTGTGTTTCTTAATACCTAATTCTCACATTTTTCCTGGTATTTTATGTAATCCATATTGAATTAAGATCAACTACATATATGGATTATGGATTCAAGTAAAGCAAAATCTTTGTAAATCTCACTCTATTCATTTATAACATAGGGATTATTATTACATCGTGATGTGACTAAATAATTTACCTTGCACAAAGTTTTTAGAGCAGGATCTGAAACAAATTAAGTTATGTAACTGCAAAAAAGTGGTTGCAGTAAGAATGGTTTTCAAAACAAATAATTATGTAACACCAAGGATATGTTGAGCATAGGGTTAAAATAGTCTTATATCTGGCATATACTTGTAGCATTTGCCAGATATAATACCTGCTCAAAATGCTATTACATAGATACCACTTTAGATATAGGATTTGCAATTGCCAGATCAGTTTTTCAACCCCTAAATTCTAAACTCTGATGGCCACTTTTCTTCAAGAAAAAATTACATAGATTCATTGAACGTGCTGCAGACTATATATGAGCTCAGGCTATTCCACGCAATTTTCTTTTCTTTGATTTGATTTCACTTGCAGGCTTTTTCACTCATCCTCGCACATACCTATTAATAGTACAGGCCAATTATTCTATATTTAAATATTTAATTTCAGCTTTTGAAATGGAGTATATTTTAATTAGAAAAATAAAAGGAGTTAATGTATTTACAGACTCCAACAAATAATATCAAAAGGTTTTTGTCTGCTTCATTTACAAAAGTAGAGCCATTTATTTCATTGGCCTTGAGCAAAATTTATGTCCTAACGTCCTACGTATGATAAAAATATAGTAATTATACACTGTGTACGAATGTTTATTTAGCATATTATTAGCTAAAATAAACTAACTTTTCCTCTATTCATGAGCTACTTCTATGATGATCACACTCAGCTGACAAATAACCAACTTGTACTGAAGTGGAGTTTGATGTCTAATGACCTCTCTACTTTTGCCTGCAAGCCTGGCTAACTGAGTCTAGAAATAAGTAAGGTAAGACACAGACAGACATCCACATTAACTACTAAAAACTAGAGCAGGGCACCTCTTCCATAAAAGGAAAATTGTAAACAGAAATCAGCTAGGATAACAGCGCAATGAAATAAAGAGTCATTTGGCTGCCATCCACTGGGCATTGAGCAAACCCATTGAGAGAGTAAGTAAATGGCTCATTCCTCACTTAGCTGCCTCAAACTGGTAACAACTCAAGCTATTTGCTTCTCAGAACTCACATGAGATATGTCTTCTCAGAACTCATATCTGTTTCTCTGTGGTCTGTTTTGCTTTAGGGAGGCTGTTATCCCAAAAGTGTATTTCAAAAGCTCCCTGGCCAGCTGTTTTCTGGTTGTTTCCTGAGTGGGAGGCATTGGTGGAAAGTGATGAAAGACAGGTGACTCTATGCTGCTTTTGCTGGCTGCCTATCTAGCTGGGTGCAGACTTTTAGATTGGCAGGGTTTTTGTTTTTGTTTTTTCTCCCCCTTTAACACTTTAAAGACATTTTTCCTTTGTTTTCTGGCCTCCTTCGTTTCTGCCAAGAAGTCATCCATTGGTCTTGTCACTGCCTGCATGTAATATGCCTCTTTCCTCTGGCTGCTTTTAATATTTCTTTTTTCTCTGTGCTCTCACCAGTTTGAAACCAATGTGTCCGGGTATAGTTGGGTTTTGTTTTGTTTTTGTATTTATTTTGCTTTAGTCACTGAGTTTCTTGGATAAGTAGGTTGATGTTTTCATAAATTTTGGAAAATTCTCAGCTAGTGTCATTTCAGATATGTTTTTCTGCCCTACTCATAGTCTCCTCTCCTTCTGGGCCTCAAACTACATGCATATTAGGTTAGTTGATACTACCCTACAGATGCCAAATGCCCTGTTTCATTTCTGTTTTTTCTCCTAATTGTAATTCAGTTTCGATAATTTACGTTGACCTTTTTAGCAAATTCATTGATTCTTTTCAGCCTACTCTTAGTGTATCTAACAAATTTTTCATTTCTGATATTGCATTTTTCACTTTTAGCATTTCCTCATATTTCTTTCTTATAATTATCATCTCTCTCTGATTAAATTTCCTATGTGATAATGGCTGTTCACCTTTTCAAGTAAGTCCGAGTTAGTTTCAGATCCCTGGCCGGGGGAAAGAAAAAGAACATCTGGAACTCCTGGAACTTTTGTGGCTCTCCTGGTACACTTTCATTTCCTGTTTTCCATCTTTATCAAGGGTCACATTTTCTTGCATCTTAGCTTGTCTTCTGATTTTTTAAAAAAGAATTTATTTAAGACAGAATATATATAAAAATGCCATACACACAGTATAGATCAGTAGTTGGAGTACAATTTTATAAAGGACTAAATGGTAAATACTTCAGGTTTTGCAGTCCATATAGCCTTGATTGGTACTAGTCAACACTGCTATTGTAGCACAAAAGCACCTATGGATAATATGCAAAGGAATTGGTGTCTGTGTTCCAATAAAACCCTATTTGTAGACACTAACATTTGAATTTGATGAAATTTTGATGTCTCATGAAAATTCCTTTTAATTTTAAAGCGTATAATTACGTAAAAATAATTTCTAGCCAACAGGCTTTACCAAAACTTCACTCATGAGTCATAGTTTGTTGACCCCTGACATATTTCAGTGCAGGGTGTGCCATCTTTTGGCTTCCCTGGGCCACACTGGAAGAAGATTTGTCTTGGGTCACATATAAAATACACTAACATTAACAATAGCCAAGGAGCTAAAACAAAAGAATCTCATAATGTTTGAAGAAAGTATGTGAATTTGTGTTGGACCACATTCAAAGCTGTCCTGGGCCACATTGGGCCATAGGTTGAACAAGCTTGGTTTAATGGAAGTAATTTTTACCCATATAAGAAAGCATGCTCTTTTTTTTTTTTTTTTTTTTTTGCCTCAGGCTGCTAGTGTGGAGCTGAGTGAATTCAACATATATTTGAATTGGAACTTGACTTTGCTGTAACTTGTCAGCTTTAATATATTAATGATTTCAAATAATTTGAAGATGGGATCAGAATTTTTTCTTACGGTATCTGGAATTTTAGCATTAGTAAGATTTCAGAAACTTATGTGTTTCTGCCCCCTGTAGCTTTTCAACCTATGGGATATTTTCTGTTCTTCATAGCTTAACTGCAGCTTTTCGGGTTGTTGGGGGAGTTCTCCTGGCTCTCCATTTCTTTTCTTTTTTTTTTTTTTTTTTTTTTTTTGACCTGGAGTCTCTCTGTGTCACCCAGGCTGGAGTGCAGTGGCCGGATCTCGGCTCACTGCAAGCTCCACCTCCCGGGTTCACGCCATTCTCCTGCCTCAGCCTCCTGAGTAGCTGGGACTACAGGCGCCCGCCACCACGCCCAGCTAATTTTTTGTATTTTTAGTAGACATGGGGTTTCACCGCATTAGCCAGGATGGTCTCAATCTCCTGACCTCGTGATCCGCCCGCCTCGGCCTCCCAAAGTGCTGGGATTACAGGCGTGAGCCACCGCGCCTGGCCTCTCCATTTCTTTAGACTATGGAGAGTTCTAGACTATGGAGGGTCATTGCAGTGCATTTGCTGAAAACCAAGTGTGCCTTACAGAGAGTTCTCTTATCTCTGCTGAACCAACTTCACCTTCTGGTTTACTGTGCCTCTCCAGTCAGTGAAGCTGTGGGAAAGAGTAGATGTGCATTGTAGACACACTCTGAGGATGGAAGACTTTAGAATTCTAATACATCATACCAAGTCACATGAATCTATCATAAACTTATTTACTCTTAGTTTCTCCTTACCCCCATCTAGTGTGAATCACTCTTACTCTCCCATTCTGCCAATGGAAGTTATAATAGATCTCTTTTTTTTCTGATAAAACTGTACTTTTTCTTTTTCTTTTACTGTCTCTCTGTCCCATTTCTTTTGTCTAGAGTTGGAAAAATTATCATCTACAACTTTCTGTATCTTAACAATAAACATAAGTACACATTTAATTATTTTAATCAGAAGAATGTAGTGCTAAGACTTTTATTTTTAGTCAATACCGGCCACAGTGTGAGGAAATGAATAAAAGGGCACTGGATTTAATAAAGAAAATTAAGATAGGGTCCAAAGTTATGGAAAAGGGACTAAGAAAAGTAGATAGATCAGAGATATATTCAGGATTCCTCAGCTTCCATTGTCAAATAATTCACATTCTGTTTTCAATAAAAATTTACAAGGGTTACTACATAAAATAAGAAATTTAAAAAAACAATAAAACCCATCACATTCTTAAGAGACAAAGTATCAGAACCAGCCTCATATGTTACACAGATTGTGCAACTGTAAAATAGGGAATTTAAAATAACTAATATTAGATAGTAAAGGTTCCAATGCAAAAATTAGACAATATGCAAGAACAGATAGTAAATGTAATAGGAAGATGGGAATTCCAAAAAAGAACTACAAGTAAGTGTTCAAAATTAAAGACACTGTAATATAAATAAAGAGTGCATTTAATTGGGTTCATCAGTAGTGTGGACATGACCAAGAAAAGAATCAGAGAACTTGGAGATAGGTCAATAAAAACTCCCCAAAACAAAAAGCAAAGACCAAAAAAAAAAAAAAAATAGAGAGAGAGAAAAGAAAAAATATGAAACAAAATTCCAAGAACTGTAAACTCTATGACAATTATAAAAAGTATAATATGCATAATGTGAAAAGCAGAAGGAATGTACGAAATAGTGGCTGAGAATATTTTAAAACTAATAATGGCATCAAAACACAGAGCTGGAAAACTCAGGAAACACCTAGAAGAATAAATAACAACAATAACACAAATCTAGATGTAGGCCTCTTATATTCAAGCTGCAGAAAACCAAAGATAAAAGGAAAATTTTAAAAGAAGCCAGGGGTGTGAGGAAGTAGGTGGGGAGCGATCTTGGAAAAAACACCTTACTCATAGAGGAACAAAGATAAGAATTACATCAGATTTCTCATGAGAAACTATGCAAGCAAGAATAGAGTGGAGTGATGTGTTTAAAATATTGAATAAAAAAACCTGAAATTCTGTATTTCACAAAATTAACCTTCAAAAGTGAAAAACAAACAATTTCTCAGACAAACAAAAACTGAAATTTGTCACCAGTAGCCCTGCCTTGAAAGGAATGTTAAAAGTTCTTTAGAGAGAAAAAAAAATGGCACAGCTCAGAAACCCAAATAGTTCATGTATATAAAATTCTGGAAAAAGGTAAAGGTTTAGAAATAGAGAACAAATTAGTGGTTTCCACGAGCTGAGTGTCAAGAAAGTAGGAAAGGGAGTGACTGTAAAGGGGGCAAGGGGAACTTTTTGGAAAGGTGGAAGTATTCTGTATGTTGATTGCAGTGGTGGTTACATAACTTATGCATTTATCAGAATTAACGTGAACCTAAAAAGGTTGAATTTTACATTTTTGTACATATTGTCTCAATAAATCTGGCTTTAAGATTGTTTTGTAAAAATCATACAAAACTTGTGAGCTTCCTAATATTTTGAAATAACTAATTATGTAAATATTAGGTAGTAGAACAAGTAACTCCAAAATCAAAACGAGATCTTAACTTTTGTCCAAATGTATCCCCATTTATAAATAAAACTTTTTCATGGAAACACTTGTGTTGGGGAGTTAAAATTTATTTATTCGGAAACCTAGATATTTTATCATTTAAGAATCAGACAGATTTTTAACATGTTTTCAACATATTTGTAAAAATTTTTTAATTTATTATAAACCTGCTTATAAATATTTACAATAAAGTAGGACTATGTCATACTATATTTCCTCTTTAAATTTATGAAAATATAAGGCTCTATTTCTTAATGCCTCACAAATATTTTCTATTTTTTTTCTCATTCTTCAGGTTCAGCTTAAGTTGGGGCTTAAAAAGACCAATATGCATATTTTCTAGCAAATTGACTAAACTGAAATGGTTCTTCCAAGAGGATTTGGGGACATTTATTAATTCTTATTTCAAAATGTTAAATGTTTGGCCCACTATCTTAAGCTATTAATTCCAAACAGCACAATAAACTGAAGACACTAAACGTTAAAAAAGGAAACATATCAGTTATATATTTTCCTAAGTATGTTTATATTATAGATGATTGAAAGTTTTAGTTAAATTAGCCTGTAAACACCTTCAACTTGATAGTCACCCATATCATTTAAAATTGTTTTATAAAAAATGCATTAGGAGTTATTCAGAAAAACCCCAAAGCACGTCAGACTTATTACTCTATTTTATGGATTAGAAAATTTACCAAAAGCTGGAAAATGAGTTGCCTTAAGTTACATATTGGTTCAATGGCAGAATAAGCTACTAAACTCAAACCCTCAGGGATTGCTTATTTCATTATTCAACAAAATCTCCTTTTGCTTACAGTTTTCATGGAATAAATTTAAATAGTGTAACCTATTAGATACATATTAGTTTAAGGAAATATTCACTGTCAGAATAAACACTAATTTATTTAAAGAATGAATAAATAAATCACTGCATTGAAATAGTTATCAAGGAATAGGATTCAATAAATCTTAATTTCTTCTTTTTAAAAAACACATAGGGTGTGAGGAGAAGCTGTCCTACTCCAAATTACAGAACAGAAAGCACATAAAAAGCAACGCCCAGACTAAAATCCCAACAGAATCTTTGGTACAGCAAGTTAACATATCCACTTAAGGACTGCAATTTGGAATTTGTAGTAAATAAAAGTATTTGAAATATTTATAATTATAGGCAGAGATATAATTAACATACCTATAACTTTGTCGTAGCAATAGGGAAAAATATCTTTAAAATCCAGATTGTATTTAAGTAAATAACATTTTTAAGTGAGGTGAAAGTTAGTAAACTACCAGAAAAGAAATTCAGATGCCAGTACTTAAAGCTTACTTTTGTCTGTGTATTGTTAAATGTCTATGAAGATAAAGAAAGACATAATTGTGTGCACTAGTGCCAAGAACTGTTCAGTATCTATAACTTTCGGAGCCTTGCAAAATTTTTGGCAATCTGGGTACTAGTCTAATAGTTTCCTAGTTGATTCTCCACATAGAATCTTCAAAACTTTCAATCGTTCTTCACCCTAAACCCCACCTCTCACCTAGTCACACAGAAAACGAGAATACCTAATGGCATCTCCCCCAGTTTCCCCCTTTGGAAAACCTAAGCATTAACCATCATAGCCTGTAGTTGGCTTTTGTTGTCAAGTCTAAAACCTCAGTGTTACAAATCTTCTCCACTTAGGGCTTAATTCTAAGAGTGCTTAGCACAGACCCTATTGCATCACCATAGAGAGTATGATTCTTCAAAATCTTGTTATATAAAGATATAATTTCCTTTCACAATTAAAAACAACGTAAATAAAATGTTCCATGACCCTGCTTTGTCAGCATACTCTTATCTTCTCTCTTTCCTTCTCTTAGGCTTCCTGAAAGACTTGCTTCTGAAAGTCAGAGCTCCTTCACTCCAGTTTTATTGAAGTATAATTGACAAATAAACATTGTATAAACACTGTATATATTTAAGGTGTGCAACATATTTTGATATTTGAATATGTAACCAAAGGAAGGTCTGGATACTCACCACTTGCAGAGTCTAATTAACAAGATTGAGGTCTGGTAGAAAGAAAGTGATTTTATTAACCAAATCTAGTAATGAGGAACTGGATGGATTCCTATCCAAAGCAACTGAGTTTCAGGGGGAAGGAAAGGGTTTAAAAAGGTAAATCTTAATATGAAAGTCATGCAAGAATTTTGCTGAGTACAATGTCTGTGTGTCTTATTCCAGTGACTATCTTGGGCCCCACTCCACCTGGAGGGCAGGCCAGTGTCATCTCAACAATGGCCTGGTTGTTAACTAGTCCCCTTGAAGTATCTCTGGAATTTTTCAGCTGGGTCTGCAGGCTTGGTCTGTCTCTCTCAAGATTAGCCCCTTAAACTTCTAAGAAGGCACATAATTACATACTAGCATACAGTTAGATAAATGTGAAGGGAGTATAGATAGTGAGAAAGACAGGGATGTGGAGTCTATTTTAAGGCTAAGGGAAAAGGCTTCTGCTGTTTGTTTCAATGTTATGTCTTAAAACTCAAGAAAAAGAAAAAAAAGTCTTAAAATCTATTTTGAAATTAAGCTTCTCAGTGACATACACATTGTGAAATGATTATCACAATCAAGATAGTTAACACATATACCATCTCACATAGTGTGTGTATGTATGTGTGTGTGAGAGAGAGAGAGAGAAAGAGAGAAAACATTTAAGATCTACAGTCTTAGTAAATTTCTAGTACGCATTACAGTATTATTAACTGGAGTCACCATGCTGTAGCTTAGATCTCCAGAATTTATTCATCCTGCATAACTGAAATTTTGTGCCCTTTGACCAACATCTTCCCCAGAGTTTTTTATTGTAACCAACATAAACAAAATCTGGCTATTTCATGCAAAACTAAGAAATCCTATTTTTAAAAAAAGTAAAAAAAAAAAAACAAACTAGAGAGCTTTCACAATTGAGAAGAGGTGGATGCCCTGTAAAATAAGTAGCAGGAATAATTTCTTCAGGACATCAGTTCTGCTCCTTGTGAACATGTGACTATACCCCTCTCTCGGCCATGGTTACATGCTTCATTCCTCCTGGTGGAAATGCATTTTAAAAACATCTTTTTCTTTTGTGTCATTTACCTCGATTACCTGAACCTGTCCTGTGTACCTGTGCCTTGGCTGGTGAGGCATTGAAAAAAGAAATCTCTCTTTTTAGGATACTGTAGTTAGAGCTGTGCCACAAAACTAATTCTTTTTAATATTGAAGATCATGAGAAAATTATTTAAAAATAGGAAGGGATAGACAATCTTATATTTAGCCCATTCAGGCTTTTATTACAAAATGGTATAATTTTGGAAACTTATAAACAACAGAAATTTATTTCTCACAGCTCTGGAAGCTGAGTATTCCAAGATCAAGGTGTCAACAGATTTGGCATTTGGCGAGAGGCTGCTTTCTCATAGATGACACCTTCCACCTTTGTCCTCATATGGTCGAAGAGGCAAACAAGTTTCCTTGGGCCCCCCTTATAACAATACCAATTCCATTCATCATGGGTCTGCCCTCATAACCCAATTACCTCCCAAAAGCCATACCTTCCAACATCATCATTTTGGGGGCTAGGTTTCAATATATGAATTTTGGAGGATGCAAACATTCAGACCTGTTAACTAAAAAATCACAAAATTTACAAATTTGGAAAGGAGAGCTTGACTTTTTAAGAAGGGGATTACAGCTTGCAGGCAAGAAGCATAGCCACAGGCTGAGAATCCAAAAGTAAGCCCTTCAAGGGAGGGGAGGGTGGAACAGTAATTTATGTTAAACGGGTTGGTCAAGTATAAATATTTAACAGGTTACAGGAGGAAATACGACTGTCTATGAAGGTAGTCACAATACATGCATAGTAAATAGACATGTATGTTACACATGACCCATGTTCACCTGTCAGTGGAGAAACCATTTAAAGGTATTAAAATTAGGCCCTATATATCGAAAGGTAAAGCAAGGACATGAAGGCATTCACATGCACAGCCTCTGTAAAACTGGCTAGAACCAGTCTATAGGCGGTGTTCTCTTACCGGGAGAAAGTTGCAGAAATCAGTGTCCTGTTCAACCAAAGCTGTAGTTAATGGTTTATGAAACAGGGCTCAGTTATCAAGTGTCTGGTGGTGAGCAGCAATTGTTTTAATATTGCTTATCTCAAAGCCAGTGCTTGTTTAGCTATTAGAGGAGAAAACAACAACAACAAAACAGCAGCAGCAATAAAACCTTGTGGCAGTTAAAACATAGTTTAAGTGTAGAGGTGAATGACTTAATCCTTGCCTGGTATCACCTTAGGTCTTGTTTATAACTAGATATCTTCTTGCCACAAAGAGTCCGTTCTGTCAGTCTTATGACCTCTATTTTAACATTAATGCTAGTCAGTTGTGTTTAATTCACAAAAGGTGGGGAGTGTATAATGAAGTGTGTCCAACCTCCTATCCCATCATGGACAGGAACTCAGTTTCTAAGGTTTCTCTGGGGCCCCCATGGCCAACTGGGGTCTGTTCAGTCAGTTGGGGATTTAGGATTTTATTTTTAGTTCATAGACCCTAGCAGATTAGTGTCCAGACTTTAATCTCTGAATTACTTGTCAATAGCATTCTTTATTTCTAAATTTACTACCAGATGGCTCTACCCTCTCACCCTGCTCAAACTATTTCTCTTAGTGTTACCAATGATCATTTGTAAAAACAAGGAACATTTCTCAGTCTTTATAACATTTGATCTTTTAGCAATATTGGTTGGAATTGACTGACAACCATCTGCTTTAAACACACTTCCTCCTAGTTTCTTCACTGATTCCTTTTGCTTTTTTTACTCTATGAACATTTCTTCAAAATCTTACTTTTTTCCCACATACTTCTTCAGGATTTTGATGCCTCGGTACTATGCCTTTGCTCTCTGTCTTTCTTACTTTGCATTTATATACTTTATATTCTTAGGTGGCTTCATTTATTCTCATAATTTTATTCATGTCGAATCACTTATCCAAATGATTCCCATGTTTATTTCTAGTCAAAAATCTCTCCTATAATCATTATTTCTTTATTCAATTGCATGATCCTAAGTCTCATATTTCACTCCTTGGCTTAAATTTCCTGTCCTCAAAGAAACATGTCCTCTTTTCTAATGTCCCCATCTGACTCCCTATTACTGAGTTGTATATATACTTCACAGACTTGATCAAAATATATATTATGCACGTTTCTCTTCCCATACTACATATATGCTCATGAAAAACCTTTTATGTGAGACAAAATTGCACCCTGTAAATCGTCTTGTAGTTAAACATGAGCATTTGTAACCAGAGCACTAAAACAAATAAACAAGTGAAAACAAATAAAAAGAGTAGCATATTTAAGTCTACACTAGCATGTGGACCCAGCATCATAATCAGCTGATTATTTTCAGCCTTAAAACATGTGATGTGAATTTTTCTCCTTCGAGATAGCTAACTGATGGCTTTTGTTTTCAATACGTATCAGTTTTATCAAAAATTAAAATTCCAATCCAGAAACAAAACATCTCCATCAATATTTTTTTAAACAGAGGAAAATAGCTTTATAGGTTTTTTTCTGGACTGTAAACCAGCAACAAAACAATCAACCATTTGCATCTAGGAAAAGAGCTTCTACAGTAGCTTAAGCTTTTTCTTCAGGCTTTCCCTTAGATGGTGAGAAAGCTCACCTTGCTCACCTCTAAACATTGGTATGGCAGTGGGGGATGGGCTATGTATGGACCAATAAGACTACATATTAATTACATTGTTACTATTTAATTGTATGCCAATCACACATTAACTAAAAGCATTTAAAAATAAAACTACATTTCCTACAGAAGAGCATATACTTTTTCTATTTCTCCCATTTGTTTTTATTCTCCACACAAGTAGGAAATTTCTATTTTATTTACCAATATTTACTCAAGTTCCTTGTTCAGTTCTTGGACCACCAGGAGACATTGTACTTATATAAAGTAAATGAATAACTAAGATCTCATATTCTCTTTTTCAGGTAATGCTGTCCCCCTTTCTAAGTCTACTTTGACTACACAAATGAATGCCCTCATAATTTCTAGCCCACGCCCACACAATAGCATCATTAGTAATCCCCTTGATTCCAATCTAGTTCTTTTAAAACAATATTCCATTTAACTGCACTGCTCTTGTAAAATTGCAAACCAGATGGTGTTCCAACTTCTTTAAAACTTCTTAAAGGATCCCAATTTACCTGCTGGGTGAAATAGATGTTTTCATCCTACAAGATTGCCCATCATCTAGACAGTATCTGTTCCTCAAGTTTCATGTTATGACATTCTGTTTCCCAGTTATCTCTCTAGTAGAACTAAATTGGGATAAGATTTGTGAAAATGCCCTGCCATTTGCCTCTCATGTCCTAGCCTCTATTAAATCTATTTGTACTTATTCTTTAAGATCTTCACCAGGAGGCCTCCCTGGCCTGTGCCTGTTCCTGTCAGTTACCCCTCAATTGTCTCAAAACTTCTGCCATCAATATATCTAACATTGTTATTAGTACTCTCTATTGTAGAGCATAACATTGATCTATTCGGTAATCTCCCATATTGAAACTATAGACTGAGTCTTATTAATTCTTGTATTCTCCTATACAAAGTGATGACTCTCATAGATCCAGCAAACAGGATATGTTTAATTAATTAATATGAATTAACAATATACTTTCTGGGGTGTCCTGATGTTAAATATATGTGTTATTCTTTGTTTACTCTTCTAAATTCAAAATTCATATTTTCAATTGCCTTAAAGGAATATTCTTCAGTAATTCTTACCTCCAGTTCTGTGTTCTTATATCCCTTCTGCATGAATTTTTCCCCATATATCCTCATAACTCCCGCATTCACTTCCTTCCAAACTTTTTTTTTTTTGAGACAGAACCTGGCTTTGTCACCAGGTTGAAGTGCAATGGTGCAATCGCGTCTCACTGCAACCTCTGCCTCCTCACTTCAAGCAACTCTCATGCCTCAGCCACCCAAGTAGCTGGGATTACAGGTGTGCACCACCATGCTCGGCTAATTTTTTTGTATTTTTAGTAGAGATGAGGGTTTCACCATGTTGGCCAGGCTGGTCTTGAACTCCTGGCCTCAAGTAATCTGCCTGCCTCTGCCTCCCAAAGTGCTGGGATTACAGGTGTGGGCCACCACACCTGGCCCAAAACTTTTCCAAATTCTCCTTAGCATAAGAGACCATTGTATCCCCACATAAAATACCATTCTTCATCTCTCTCTCCCCGCTTTAACTGGCTCTATTATTGTTGTATTACTCATTATCACTAATTAGTAATTTTTATTTGTTCATCTGCCTCTCCTCACTAGCATATGAGTGTCTTGTAATTAAATTATTTTTTCAATGTTACATATTCAGCTTTGCTAGCCATGTTTGTGAAAGTATACTCTTAAATATTAATGGAAAGGAATAGAAGATGAAAGGCTTCCCTTAATTCTCTTTTATGCCAGACTTTCTATAAGCCCTTCCATCAGAATTTTGAAGTGTAATGTTCCTTACTTGCCCAATTTCTTATACCCAATCCTTGTGCAATAAATCCGTCAGTGTGGCAAGAAGATCTGAAAGTTATGCAGGTCCAAAATATAACTTATCTACGTTTACTCCTCTTCTTACTGCCAAATGAGGTTGTCTTCTTGTCATCACTGTTTCTCTTTTATAATGCTATTCTCCAAGGTATCCAGATGGAAACCTTGGACAATTCCCATGTTAATTGGTCCTGATCAGCTCACACCCATCTTGAATTCCTTGCTGATGAGATACGACACATAAACACCTCCAGTCAAGTGGAGAAATAACTATAGGTAAATATTTTGTACTGGATACTGAACAAGAATGCAATTTGGAATTAGAAATTCTCCTAGGAAATAAGATGATGTGTGGTGTATGGAGGCCACTATAAGATTTGCCTCTTTATTTTATTTTTTTTCTCTAAATTTGTCACACTTTTCCCAAGCATGGTCATCAGAGATAATGATAAAGGCAGGAGGCAGACAAATGCCCTCAGCAGATAGGAAAGAGTCCCCAGTGAAACCTCACCTTCAACCCTAAAACAGCTTGAAGGCCGAAAGACCGCGCTGCTGGTCCCAGATGAAACCCACAACCCAGAGGGAAAACTTCTACCCCTGTTTGCCCACCTTTCCCAATGGATTCTTTCTGAGTAATACCTTTTACCCAATGGAATGTTGCATTTTCCGAAACTACCTATGGCTTGCCTGGGCATGCCCATGTATGCATTTGGGGAATGGGGTGGAGCCACCTGGAATTCGTGCCTTATGTACAGGGGAGCCTGGGCTCCAGCTCATGTGTAGTGGCCCTAGTATTCAATTCGTGAGGTGGAAACCTGCTTGTAGGACCCCCTTTCTTTGTTGAGAGTTCTCCTTTTGCTTAATTAATTCCACCTTCCTCACCCTCCAATGTGTCTGGGTGCCTAATTCTCCGTAGTTGTAAGACAAGAACCTGGATTAGCTGAGCTAAGGAACAAACAATCCTGTGTTGGTAGGACCAAAAGAATGGGCAGTCCCTCTCTCTCTGTCAGCTTCAGTCCAAGCAGAGTGTACACCATGGATGAACATTATCTCTCAAGGAAGCAAGGCCACCCTCCAGCAATACACAGCTTAATAAACTTGTAGCTTTAACATCTTCCATGAGGTATGTAAAGAGAGTGGAAAGAAAGGCTAAAAGATGTTCTTCATGATCCTTTACAAATTAGGACAATATACAAGTTAGAGGAGAGAAAGTGCCTGTCCCCGCTCAAATAAATACAATATTCCTCACATTTTAGTTCTTTTTTCTTTGTTTCAGTGGTGTGATCTTGGCTCACTGCAACTTGCGCCTCCCAGATTCAAGCAATTCTCCTGCTTCAACCTCCTGAGTAGCTGGGACTACAGGGGCACGCCACCACACATCCAGCTAATTTTTGTATTTTTAGTAGACACAGGGTTTCACCATGTAGGCCAGAATGGTCTCGATTTCTTGACCTCGTGATCCACCCACCTCAGCCTCCCCAAGTGCTGGGATTACAGGTGTGAGCCATCATGCCCGGCCTAGTTCTCTTTTAATCCAATGATCTTAACAATCAATCTTAAGGTCAACCAGTGTATAGTTCCCTCCCAGAGGAAGAGGCTGGCAGGCTATAGAACTAATCATGGTCTGCCCACTTTGTAACATGAATTTAAAAATAACCATCATTGTTTCTTTATTTTTTTTCTTCTGGGAGCAGTAAGAAGAACATTCTGCTTTAGCTTTCAGAAGCCTCTGAAATAGAACAGGATATTAAGGAACTTTATACTGCAACTGAAACAAAAAAGAAAATATCTTCTGTTTTCTGCCAGATTATCTAATAACACTCATCAAAACTTACACAATTATTTAAAACTGAAAAAGAAAAAATGATGAAAATTTAAACACGAACCCTTTCCTGCTATGATATCCCCGATAGAAATACTGTGTAAAAATAAAAAGAAATAAATTCTCCAATAAGATTTTACTCAACTCATTCTTAGCTAATACAATATGTCTAATTGAAATCATTAAATGTTATGTGTTTATCGAACCTTAGAATGTTGGTAGACATACTACCAATCTGTATATATTGAGCATTTTTATAGGTGTATTGGGAATGGCACCAATCTCCACTTAGTTGGTGTCATTTTGCCACCTCAGATTACTTTAAATATCTCATACTAGGCTGATCATGGGACTTCATGCCTGTAATCCCAACACTTTATGAAGCTGAGGCAGGAGGATCATTTGAGACCAGGAATTTAAGTCCAGCCTGGGCAACATAGTGAGGCCCCATCTGTATAAGATATTTTTTAACAAACAAACATTAGCCAGATGTGGTGCCACATGCTTGTCATCCTAGCTACTGGGGAGATCTCAGCAACAGAGTGAGATCCTGTCTCAAAATCCAACCAACCAACCAACCAAACAAACAAAACCTTATATTATGCTATTCAAGGATATAAATACTGATTACAATGTATACTATAGTTTTCTTATTTGTAAAATGCATATAGGCCGGGTGCAGTGGCTCACGCCTGTAATCCCAGCACTTTGGGAAGCTGAGACGGGAGGATGACGAGGGCTGGAGATGGAGACCATCCTGGCTAACACGGTGAAACCCCGTCGCTACTAAAAATACAAAAAAAAAGTAGCCAGGCATGGTTGCGGGCGCCTGTGGTCCCAGCTACTCGGGAGGCTGAATCAGGAGAATTGCTTGAACCCGGGAGGCAGAGCTTGCAGTGAGCCAAGATCGCGCCACTGCACACCAGCCTGGGCGACAGAACGAGAGACTCTGTCTCAAAAAAAAAAAAAAAAATGTATATAGACATTAGTTATTCCACAGTGTGAAGATTAAAGATAAACATATAAAGTACCTAGCACTGAAGCTAATCCATGACAAGTTATGTTCCTTTCCTTTATTTTTGTCTTATTTTCATAAATACTTAACATTTTTCTAATTTTCATGCTCAGGGCCATGAGAAATTATTATGATAGATCGCATCACCTCTTTCTCTCCTGCCCTACAGCCTCTTCATTTCCTTTCTCCTCACGTCTGTTGAACTAAATCCAATGATTAAAAGAAACAGAGATTTTCTCTTTCTTAACTGATGTGCAGCAGGAAAAATGGACTTTGAACCCTAAGAAGGGAGACAGTTTTCTGGGGTTTTAGGGCACAGAGCTACTCTGAGGACAGGGAACAATGATTTGGGGAATAAAACCACAAATGTCAGTCATTTTGGGATGCAAAAATCAGAAAAACCCAATACTAGTTGACATGAGTTATAACTGAAGGGACTTCAACTGTCTCCTAGAAAAAGATTTCAATATTTTTTTTCTCTGTAAGTTGGCATTAAATTTTGGGTCAGGTGGAATTTTTCAGCATAGGTAAATGAGGTCTGCAAAACATTGTAAGAATAAGAAAATTCTTTCCTGTGTTTTCTCACATTTGACTTTATGGTCTTCAAATACTTTTATGGTGTTTCTTCACAGTTCTAATAAATAGACACAAACATGTATACATGTATTATGTATGTATACACACACACACACACACATATATACTTAAAATATTAACTTGTCTTGGTAGACTTTTATCTATGTAATTACCAAAGACAGTTTATGTAAATATGAAAACTATCACAGTCATGGCAATAGTAATGAAAGAATGCAGGTCATGTTTAGAACTTAAATTTACATATGCCTTGTTCAGTTCACTTCCCAATAATTCATTTGAGTCGTTTGAACTGGAAAAAAAAAACCATAAATGGCTGAACATAATATAAAATAAGATGTATGCTTGTATGTTTGTGTGTTTTATAAAACTTCTACAGGATGAATATCAATAGATAATAAAATTATGTGACTATAGTCACTGTACTAATAAATACCAGTTAATTTCAAAGCTTTACATTTATTTTGACATTTTTGAAAATACTGATGACATTTTGTAGTATAACTGTTCATGATATTTGTGTATTATAAGTAGTTCTACATAGTCAGAATTTTTACAGGTTAAACAATATTTATAGGAAGCCATTGGTTTGGTCAAATCTCCTGCACTAGGCCAAACTGACCAAACTAAAATGGAGTCATTCTTGCTAAAGTTCCACATCATCAAGCCAAAACTGAGCTGTTTATCTGACCTTCCAGGTAATCAGAATGAGAGACAATAGTCAAATTCCCAGTCTAGTTTCAGTTGACCTGTTAATAGAGTTTCCTCTGTTTTTAATTCTTATAAAAAAGTAACAGGAAGTAACCTGGTGCCAACAACCAATTATTTCTCTATTGTTCTGTCTCCCTGTTCCCATCTTACAAAGAAAGTAACTCTAAAATGAACAATTCACTTTTTGTTCTTTGTTTCTGCTTTCTCCAGCCCACCTTTATCTATAAAACCAAACTCCTCTGCTCAGAACATTGGAAAGCTCATTCTGCTTTGTAGAATAAAGTGTTGCCTGATTCTAGAATCGCAAATAAAGCTAATTAGGATCTTTAAACTAAATTTGTTGTAATTTTGTCTTTTGATAATAGCATTTCAATATCAGGAAACCGAATTTATTTATTGGTTGCTTGTTTTTTACACAAGCGTGTGCATCTGTGTTTTTTAAATTATATTCCACTATGAATTTGTTTTTATTTCCCTAAAACAGTAACTTTCATGTATTTGTTATTGTTGCTTTTATACCAGGGTATTCCATAAGAAAATTGCTTTCATTTCATAAAGAGTTAATTTTATTCTATAAACATAGTGGAGATATTTTTGTTGTTGTTAATTCCATAAACTTTGAGTAGTACATCTGCTTTCATGTCATAAATCTTAAGACTAAATCGCAATTTCCTCCCAAGTGGGATTAAATGGATTTGAATTGGACACTGAAAAAGAAAACTGCTGTGCTATTTGTTACAGCTGGCCAACTTTGTTCAATTGAAGCAACAGGGATGTGTTGAAAACCAGGCTGTTTCCACAGGTCATTATGAAGCTCACTCATGGAATTGCCAGTGGAAAATTTCAGAGAATCATCCCATGGAGCATGGATGTTTCAGTACAACCAAGGTAGCAATCTTCTATATATCCACAGCTAAGCACAGCAAAACTTGTTATCTAAAAGAAATTTCAGGGACTTAGACATAAATTATAATGGTTATAAAGTTTTGGATAGTTATCTTCTAATTCCATTATTTGACATTAAAGTAATATAGAGAGAACTGTATTTTTTAATAATATTACATTATAGGGCATCAAATTTGTCTGCAGATAGGTTGTTTTTTTACAGTCTTTCAGAGGGAGTCAAGAAAGAAGGAAGCATGAGTCACTATGAAAAAAGAATTAGATATTCAGGAATTCTTTAAAAGTTTTCTTATTATGGTAACAGTAAAGTAAGTACCATTTTTCCATACTCACTGACACTCGTTAGTTTTAAATACTAAAATACTTTGTTTTAAATACTAAAATAATCAAAATATAACTTCACAATATAAAAAAAGAGTTTATAAGGTTATAGCAAAATCATAGGTTGCCAATTTGGGTATGTCCACTGATAGCAGTTGAGTTTCATTGGAGATATTTGAAATTCTCTCATAACATTCACGTAAATATCTTTATTAGTTATTGTTTTAGTTATGTTCAAAATTATATTCCATGAAGTCTAAACCTATGTTCCATAACTACATGTTTGAGAAATAAACTTATCAGGCAAACATTTAGAAATTGATGGGTAAAATAAAATAAGCATTGTTTTTATAAAGCTCTGATTGCAAAATTATAGGCAGACTTGTTTATATGTTGCCTCTGTTTAAGTTTTTTTTGTAAGTCCCACCCAGCACACTACTGTTTGCCTTTTCATTGCCTTTAGGTCACTGTTTATGGTATCTAAGCAAGCAGGAAAAAATGGCAACTAGCACAGTGAGCAGATGGCTAACACAGTCCCCTCCATGTGACTACTGCTAACATAGAAGTCTGCTCAAGACTACATGGTAAATAGTGTTTATCATAGGTGGGATCGTTATCCCTTTAGCCCTTTCATTAGTTCTTTGACCCCTACAGTTTAGCATTAATGAAATCATAACTTCTCATTCTTGAGGCTCCTGTACTATTCCACCAGTGTCCTAGTAATGGAGTGTGTGTTTACTGCAACTACATTACAGAGCTTCGTATGGCATGCCCCTAGCATCAGCCTCACACAGTTGTGGGTCTTTGACACACACTGGTAAAGTTCTGCAATGAACTGTGCTTATTAGAGCCCACCAGGAAGGCGAGCTTCTTAGTATAATTAGCTCCCCTGAGAACAATGGCTGCCTTCACAGCTGGAAAGCTAGAAGAAATTTATTCTAAAGTATGGGAAGCACTGAAAAGGCACCTGTAATTAAATTTCCTTTTCTGCTTCTTTCTTTTCTTTCTTTCTTTTTCTTTCTTTCTTTCTTTCTTTCTTTCTTTCTTTCCTTCCTTCCTTCCTTTCTTTCTGTCTTTCTCTTTCTTTCTTCTTTCTTTGTTTCTTCTTTCCATATTTATAGTTTAAGGTTTTTTTTTAGTTTTTCTCCATCTTGATTAACAAAATATAATGGTAATATTTGTTAATTATGAATATTACCTGCTGAAGGTCATGTCTTCAATTGCTATATGACTTTAATAATGTTTTCCTCTTTCAGTGCAAGTTTAGTAGAGAAATACACACACACACATACACATAAGACTTGTGAGAAATAAACAGTTTAGAATCTTTACTGTGTAGACAAAATGTTTGAGTAACTTCATTAGTCTGTTTTTGCACTGCTGAAAAAACTACCTGAGACTAGGAGATTTGTAAACAAAAGAGGATTAACTGACTCACAGTTCTGCATGGCTGAGGAGGCCTCAGGAAACTAACAATCATGGTGGAAGGAGAAGGGGAAACAAGGCATGTCTTACATGGCAGCAGTAGAGAGAGAGCAAGGGGGGAACTGAAAAACACTTTTTAACCATCAGATCACATGAAAACTCACTCACTATTGTGAGAACAGCATGGGGGAAACTACCCCCGTAATCTAATCACCTCCCACCAGTTTCCTCCCAGGACACATGGAGTTTACAATTCAAGATGAGATTTGGGTGAGGACCCAGAGCCAAACCATGTTATTCTGCCCCAGCTCCTCCCAAATCAGATATAATGCTCACATTTCAAAACACAATTATGCCTTCCCAACAGTCCCCCAAATTCTTAACTAATTTCAGCATTAAACCAAAAGTCCAAGTCAAAAGTCTCACTTGAAACAAGGGAAGGCCCTTCCACCTGTGAGCCTCTAAAATTAAAAGCATGTTAGTTACTTCTAAGGTACAATGGGTGTACAGGCATTGAGTAATGCTCCTGTTCCAAAAGGGAGAAATTGGTCAAAACAAATGGGCTACAGGCCCCATTCAAGTCGGAAAACCTACAGGGCAGTTATTAAATCCAAAACATCAAAAAAATCTCCTTTGACCTCATGTCTAAAACCCAGGACTCGCTGATGCAAGAGGTGGGCTCCCAAGGCCTGGGGCAGCTCTGCTTTTGTGGTTCTACAGGGTACAGTCCCTGCACCTGCTTTCATGGGCTGTTGTTGAATGTTTGTGACTTTTCCAGTATCACTGTGCAAGCCATGGTGGATCTACCATTCTGGGGTCTGCAGGATGGTGGCCCTCTTCTCACAGATCCACTAGGCAGTGGCCCAGTGGATACTCTGTGTTGGGAGCTCCAACCCAATTTTTCTCTTCTGCATTGCACTAGGTTCTCCATAACGGCTTCATCCCTGCAACAGACTTCTGCCTGGACATCCAGGCCTTTCCATACATCCTCTGCAGTTTAGGTGGAGGCTCCCAAAGCTCATCTCTTGTGTTCTGCACACCTGCAGGCCCAACACCACATGGAAGCTACCAAGGCTTGGGGCTTGCAACCTCTGAAGCAATGGCTAAAGCTGTACCTTGGCTCTTTATAGCCACAGCTGGAGCTGGAGTGGCTAAGACAAAGGGCACCCTGTCCCCAAGCTGCACAGAGCAGCAGGGCCCTGAGCCCAGCCCTTGAAAACATTTTTCCCTCCTAGGTCTTTGGGCCTGTGATGGAACAGTGTATTAGTTCAGTCTTACAGTACTATAAAGAACTATTGAGACTAGATAATTTATTTTTTAAAAAAGAGATTTGATTGACACACAGTTCTGCATGACTGGGGAGTCCTCAGGAAATTTGCAATTATGGCAGAAGGAGAAGCAGATACTTCTCACATGGTGGCAGGTGAGAGAGAACAAAAAGCCCAGGGGGAACTGCCATTTATAAAACCATCAGATCTTGTGAGAACTCCCTCACTATCACAAGAACAGCATGGGGAAAACTGCTGCCATCATTCAATCACCTCCCACCAGGTCCCTCACTCGAAACATGGGGATTAAGGGCATTACAATTACAAAAGGGATTTGGGTTGGGATGCAGCCAAACCATATTATTCCTCCCCAAGCCCTCCCAAATCTTATGTCCTCACTTTTCAAAACCAATCATGCCTTCCCAACAGTCCCCCAGTCTTAACTCATATCAGAATTAACCTAAAATCCAAATCCAAAGTTTCATCTGAGACAAGGCAAGTCCCTTCTGCCTATGAGCCTGTAAAATCAGAGGCAATTTAGATACTTCCAAGATACAATGGGAGTGCAGGTATTGGATAAATGTCCCCATTACAATGGGAGAAATTGGCCAAAACAAAGGGGCTACAGCCCCCATTCAAGTCCAAAATCCAACAGGCAGTCATTACATCTTAAAGCTCCAAAATTACCATCTTTAACTCCATGTCTCACATTCAGGACATTCTGATGCAAATGGGGGGCTCCCAAGGCCTTGGGCTGCTCTGCCCTTGTGCCTTTGCAGGGTACAACTTCCCTCCCAGCTGCTTTCATGGGCTGACCTTGACCATCTGCAACTTTTCAGGTACATGGTGCAAGCTCTCAGTGGATCTACCATTCTGGGGTCTGGAGAATGGTGGCCCTCTTCTCACAGCTCCACTAGCCAGTGTCCAGTGGGGACTCTGTGTGGGGTAACACCCCACATTTTTCTTCCATACTGCTCTAGAAGAGGTTCTCCATGAGGGCACAGCCTCTGCAGCAGACTTCTGCCTGAAAATTCAGGCATTTCCATACATCCTCTGAAATCTAGGTGGAGGTTCCCAAACCTCAATTCTTGACTTCTGTACAAGCTGTACCTTGGCCCCTTTTAGCCATGGCTGAGACAAAGTGCACCCTATTCCAAGACAATACAGAGCACTAGTGTTCTGGGCCTGGCCCAGGAAACCATTTTTCCCTCCTAACCTCTGAGTCTGTCATGGGAGGGGCAGCTGCCAAGATCTCTGACATGCCCTGGAGACATTTTCCTTATTGTCGTGGTGATTAACATTTAGCTCTTCATTACTTATGCAAATTTCTGTAGCCAGCCTGAATTTCTGTCCAGAAAATGGGTTTTCCTTTTCTATCACATCATCAGGCTGCAAATTTTTCAAACTTCTATGCTCTGCTTCCCTTTTAAACATAAGTTCCAATTTCAGATCGTCTCTTTCAAGTTCAAAGTTTCACAGATCTCTAGGGAAGGGGCAAAATGCTGCCAGTCTCTTTGCTAAAACATAGCAAAAGTGACCTTTTCTCCAGTTCCAAATAATCTCCTCATTTCCATCTGAGACCACCTTAGCCTGGACTTCATTGTCCATATCACTGTCAGCATTTTGGTCAAAACCATTCAGCAAGTCTCTAGGAAGTTCCAAACTTTCCCACATCTTCCTATCTTCTTTTGGGTCCTCCAAACTCCAGATTCTTCCAACCTCTGCTTGTTACCCAGTTCCCAAGTTGCTTCCACATTTTTGGATATATATATAGCAGTACTCCACTCTACTGGTACTAATTTACCATGTGTTAGTCCATTCTCACACTGCTATAAAGAACTGCCTGAAACTAGGTAATTTATAAAGAAGAGAGGTTTAATTGACTTACAGTTCTGCATGCCTGGGGAGGCCTCAGGAAACTTAAAAGTATGGTGGAAGGGGAAGCATGCATGTATTACATGACAGTAGGTGAGAGAGAGCAAAAAGCCCAGGGGAAACTGCCATTTATAAAACCATCAGATCTTGTGAGAACTCACTCACTATCATGAGAATAGCATGAGGGAAACCACCCCCCAGGATCCAGTCACCTCCCACCAGGTCCCTCCCTCAACTTGTGGGAATTATGAAGATAACAATTGGAGATGAGATTTGGGTGGGGACACAGCCACACCATATCAGATAGGCTACAGTGAAGATTTCTGAAATGCCATGGAGACGTTGTCTCCATTGTCTTGGCTATTAACATTCGGCTCCTTGATGCTTATGAAAATTTCTGCAGCCTGCTTTAATTCCTCCCCAGAAAATGGGTTTATCTTTTCTACTGCATGGTCACGCTGCAAATTTTCCAAAATGTATGTTCTGCTTTCCTTTGAAACATAAGTTCCAGTTTCAGATCTTCTGTTTATGAATGCATTTGACTGTACACTTTTAGAAAAAGCCAGGCCACATCTTGAATGCTTTGCTGCTTAGATATTTCATCTGCCAGATACCCTAAATCATCTCTCTTAAGTTTAGAGTCCCACAGATCTCTACAGCAGTGGCAAAATGCTGCCCGTATCTCTGTTAAAGCATAGCAAGAGTGACCTTTGCTCAAGTCCCCAATAAGTTCCTCATCTGCATCTGAGACCACTTCAGCCTAGACTTCATTGTCCATATCACTATCATCATTTTGGTCAAAACCACTCAACAAATCTTTAGGAAGTTCTAACTTTTCCCACATCTTCCTGTCATTTTTCTGAGCCCTCTAAACTTTTCCAACCTCTGCCTGTTACCCATTTACAAAGTCACTTCCACTTTTCTAGGTATCTTTGTAGCAGTGCCCCACTCTACCAGTGTTCTGGGACCAAACTGAGGTTTGGGCTGCTTATTCTCCTGGCCTAATAACAAGATGCAGATGAACTGGGAGAGAAGAGAGTTTTTATTTTTGTAATCTGTTACAGGGAGAAGGCCTAGAAACTCTTGCCAGACCAACTCAAATTACATAGTTTTCCAAAGCTTATATACCTTCTAAGTTCAATGTCTATGTGTAAGTGTGCATTCATCTGAAGACATAAGTGGTTAACTTCTTCAAATCTGTAACTAAGATCTGAGTACCAACACCTTCCTCTGGACCTCAGTAAATTTATTTAATCAAAATGGGTCCAGATGCTCAGGTGATTACCCTTATCTTGTCTCCTGCTAAATCATGGAGTTTTGGAGAGTTTCTTCATACCCCCAATAAAACTTGTTCAATCCTAAATGGGTCTTGTTAAGAATTTCTTCTTTATTTTGTCATGCTTCAAGGTCAAGGAAAGGCCTAGGCAAAACTCTTGGTGGACTTTTGTTACATTCCAGCCTTTGTATGAGGGCACTGGCTCTATCAGCTTTTAATATTTAACCTAGCTACTTAGTCAGTACTGAAACAGTAGTAATGGGGGCCTGCGCTAATGAAACCTGGCCAGCCACACCCATACCAATTTTCTGTATTAGCCCATCTTCACACTGCTATAAAGAACTACCTGAAACTGGGTAATTTATAAACAAAGAGGCTTAATTGACTCATAGTTCCACAGGGCTGGGGAAACCTCAGGACACTTACAATCATGGTAGAATGCAAAGGGGAAGCAAGACAGGTCTTACATGGTGGCAGGAGAGAGAGTGTGTATGGGGGGTGGGGGTTGCCACTTTTAAATCATGAGATCTCATGAGAACTTGCTCACCATTCCAAGAACAGCATGGGGGAAAACTGCCCCCATGCTGAACAAAGAGCCAAACCATATCAATAACTCTCATTTTTTCATAGTACATCATTCTGCTATTTCCACTGAAGCTTGGTCTTGATTTTGGTATGAGATTATTCTCTGTATTACTTCTCATTTGCCTCTGACATTCTTCTATTCTTTTCCTTTCTGTTTGATGTTTTTCCACTCTATCATCCCATGACAGCCTTCTTGTTGATAGCTGACTGGCTACTGATATTTGTTATGAACATACCAATTATTATTTTAATGATTTCCAACTTCTTTCAAATGTTGTGGTAAGCTATGGAAGCAAAGCATAGCAGGAGGTAAAAACAGCATGTTTTCAGAAATGTGAATAAGCACAACTCATTTGACTGGAACTCAGATTATATTTCACATTCATATGAAAGATATGAGATAGGGTTCTATGCCATTCACTATAATGTGCAAATATTTATCTAGTAAATGGTCATCTCTTGAGGCATATAACTGGTTTATATGTGGAACTGGGATTGTAATGAACATCTGAGCAGTCCTTAGTACATTTGTCTAGACTTGGGAAATCATGTATTGAAGGTCACTGGGGAACAAAAATGCTAATGACTATGCTAATTAAAATTATCTTGCAGTTCCAGAGTTCTTTGGTAAACATCTTACTGAATTGGCTAAGAATATAATAGAAGGCAGGCTGTTCAAGTAGCTGACACTATAACCTCAGAGTCTCTGAATTCAGGATTTTTAAGAAGTCTACAATAAAGTCAAGATTTTTACTCCTTAATTTTCCTGTTCTGAGGCTATATTTGCACAACACAATCAACCCTGCTGTTTCAATCAAATCAGTGAGAAAAAAAGTCAGGAGAAGCAGATGTTTGGCATTTTGTATATGAAACAGCTGCTTGATTGTCTGAATTTTTCATTTTTGAACTAATCTTGCTGTCATAATACAGAAACATCCTGAAAATGGATTTCTTTGCTTGTGAAATGTAAGTAGTTTCCTTTAGAGAGATTCTATGGGTTTAGCTACCTTAGATTTAATAAAGAATGGTTTAGATTGGCTAACATTGCAAGTACAGATAGGAAGAGGACACAATGGTGTTCAAGGAAAACTAAATTGTTAATCCTTATGAGCACTGTTACAAATTTTATCTTAAATTCTATTCAGCAGTACAGTTATAACTGCAATAAATAATAAATTACTAATTGTTTTTATTTTCAAAAAGAGGTTAGAAGTCATATTTTCTGCTTATGGAATTAATAATTATTTGAAACTGTGGTTTTGCCGTGATAGAATTTGGGTATAATTTTAATACCTATCCTTTTTATTACTATTGTTTTTTATGTATGTAGAATTTTATATTTCTTACAGAAAATGAATTTTTTAAAGTATTGTCCATTTAGCCCTTAAATAAATCAATTCCAGCATCATATAGAAAGTCTTACATTAGCAAATTGCAATAACTATAAATTATAGAAATAAATATGTTTTTGAAAAAGATACAATAAGGTTAAATAGCTGTTATCATCAGTTTTTCAAACAGATTTTTGTTGGCCTATAAACACATAGTGGTTTCTAACATCTGAACCTTTGCACTAATTATTTGTTTTATATTTACCTACCTACTATTTACCCATGTCAAGCAATATAGTGAAAGGAAACAATTATTTGGATAATTCAATTCAGTATTTTGCTTAAGTCATTCAATAAATCATCAATAAAATATTTTTGAAAAATTGTTATACTATTGTGTTAGGCACTTTAGAATGTAAATGTGGATGTATAGTAAGTCCTGTTCAAGTAATAACAGTATAAAACATTAAATATATACAATAAGCAATGCAAATAACCAATGCATGTAATTTTTAGGGAATAATTATTTTATTCTAGTAGCAATTAGGAAAGTGCAAACTGAATAAACTAGGTATTAACAGTGAATATGTTATAATTCTGAGAAATGGCAATGAGGGGATGACATTTCAGATAGACTGAACAAAGAGAGTCAAAGCACACTGAGGAGAAAGCATGATCAGAGGTGATCAGTTTGTATATGGCACCAACAGCACCAATTACTGCAAATGTACGTAGAAACAAGAATGCAAGCTGCTGATGATTAATTCTGGTGTAGAGTGTGTTTAGTAAGCAGATAGAATTCAGTGCAAAGTGTATATGATATGACATAGGGAAATAAATATGTTTACAACCTTAACAATGTAAAAACTCTTCTTTCATTGCTGGTTGTTATGGGTTGAATTGTGTCTCAAAAAATTTAAAAAACAAAAGTGAAGTCCTAAACCCCAGTACTTCAGATTGAGAGCTTATTTGAAAATAGGGTCATTTTAGATGTGATTATCTAAGTTAAAATAAGGTCATAGTAGAGTACGTTTAGCCCCTAGTCCATTATGACTGGTGTCCCTTTAAGAAGATGGCTTTCTAAAGAAAGAAACACACAGGATGAACATCATGTGAAGAAAAAAGCAGAGACTGGAGTTCAACAGCTGCAAGCTGGATAGACAAAGATTTCTGGTAAACTAATGGAAGCTAGGAAGAGGCAAAGAATACTGGCCCTATAGGTTTCAGGAGGTGCATGGCCCTGACAACACTTTGATCTGTAGCCTCTAAAAGACAGTAAATTTCTTTTCTTTTAAGCTACTCAGCTTTTGGTACATTATAGCAGCCCTAGGAAACTAATATACTGGCCATGCAAAAACAGGCCTCAGGCCATAGTTTGGTGGCCTGTGTCCTTGCATATAACTGCAAGGATTTCAAGAAATTGGAATTCATTTTCTTTGCTGGTTGGTTTGATTTGGTGCTATTTTAATTCAGTCTTACCTTGGAAAGGCAAGAAATGCAAGTGGAGAAACTATGAAAATGTTATAGGATCATTCTCAAAAGATATTGGCTAACTGTAAATATATGCATTGTCCAATCTAACGCACCAGGATCTAAACATAGATGTGGATATAAAGAAAAAATTTATATCTGAAATTAGACTTATTATGTCACAACAACCAAAAAGATATTGAGGTTAAGGAGACTATTTTAATACTTTATTAATAAACAAAAAAATCACTCATCTAAACCTAAATACTTTGTTTTATTCTGATTGCTACTCCTAGAAAATATATACGATCATGAAGTACACATAAAAGTAAAGACTGTAAGGCAAAGGGTTAGAAATAATCTAGTTAGAAATATAGCTATATATCTGTAAAACTAATCACTCAATATTAATAAATACAGAAAGAACCATATGAAAATAAAATACTGGTATTAATGATGCATACTTAGGACAAATCAAAGCTGTACATTTTCTCCAGAATTTTGTGTTAGTAAATATGAATAGTTTTTTAAATTATTTCAATATAAAATAAAAGTAACATTCACTAGCATAAAGAATATAAATTACTTAAAATAAAATGAAAAATTTAATAAGAAAATTTGAAATTTAATAAGATTAAAACATGTTAAATAATTAGTTTCTGATTTGGGGTAATAACAAGAGTAATAATATATAGCTAATTTCATTGTTTTCTTTATATAAGATACAATTCTAAACATACCATAAACACTAACTTTAATTTTCATATAACATTACTGTGAGATAACTATTAACACTATCTCCATTTTTACAGGTCAGAATACTAGGGTCTAGAGAGTTTGGGTAACTAGTGTAAGGTCACTAAGGTGTTAAGAGGGACAACTGGAATTTAAATCCACACAGTCTGGCTCCAGAATCTTCAAACCAATGTACCACCTCTCAAACTGTTAAAAGACTCACATATATTAATCAATTTTTTGTCAGCTATGAAAGGTAATAGATATTGACTATTTTTTAAAATGTCAAATATAGAAAAGTTCAAGGGAGAAAATAAAAGCAGGCATACTCCTGGCACTCATAGTTAAATTATATTGTCATTTTGATGTTCCACCAGCCTCATATATAGATTTTGGTATGTTCATGTGTACATATGTGCATGTGTACATTTTAAAAGGCACTTAAAAACATTAGGAGCAAAACGTATATCCGATGGCTTGTCTCCATCATTTCTGTTGATACATTTTGTTAATAATCTATTTTTTTTCTTAATTTTCCAGAACCTTAAATGGCAATGCAATTTAATCTTTAAATGCTTTGAAATATTAATTTCTGATAAAAAATTTGGACAAAATATTTCTATTTGAAAACTCATTTGCAAAAATAAATTTTATGAAAATTTAATATAATTTATGCCCATGTCCACATGTCCATTAAAATAATAACTTATCTATTATCTAAATATTGAAAATTAACATAAATAAAATATTTGTATATGTAGTTATATTATTTAAACAGTTTTTACAAAGAATACTTTTTTCAATTCATTGTTTAAACATTTCAACAACAAAAAAATGCAATCTGTTTTCAAGACTGCATATTTAAAAAAATATTTATTTTATTTTATTGTGGTAAGAACAATTAGCATGAGATTTACCATCTTAAAATTTTTGAAGCTTACAGTACATTATTATTTATTATAGGTACACTGTTGTATAGCAGATCTTTGGAATTTATGCATCTTGTACGACTCAATATTATGCCCCCTGATTAGTAACTCTCTCTTTTCCCCAACATCCCATCCTCTGGTAACCACCATTCCACTCTTTGACTCTCAGAATTTGACTATTTTATGTATTTCACATAAGTGGAATCATGCAGTATTTTTCTGTGACTGTCTCACCTCATTTAATTTCCTCCAGGTTTATCCATATTGTTTCATCCTGTAGAATTTTCTTCTTTTTTAAGGCTGAACAGTATTTCATCATTTATGCAGACCACAATTTATTTATTCATTCATCTGTGAAGGGACATTTAGGTTGTTTTCACATCTTGGCTATTGTGAATAGTACTGCAATGAACATAGGAGTGCTAATATTTCTTCCAGATCCTGATTTCAATTATTTTGGATGAATAGTCAGAGTGAGGTTGCTGGGTCATATGGTAGTTTTATTTTCAATTTTTTAAGGAAACTCCAAACTGTTTCCCATAGTGGTTAAACCATTTTGCATTCCCATCAACACTGTACAAGAGTTTTGATTTCTCCATGTCACACTGGCAATAATTGTATCTCTTTTTAAAAAAATAATAACCACTTTGACAGGTGTAAAGTGACATCTCATAGTGGTTTTCATTTGCATTTCCCTAATGATTAGTCATGTTGATTGGTTTTTCATGTACCTATTTCCTGTGTTTTTTCATGTGCCTATTGGCTATTTGTATTTTTTATAATGTCTATTCAAGTCTATAGCCCATTTTTAAATTGGGTTATTAGTCTTTAATGAAAAAACTTGATATATACCCAGGAAGAGTGATCAAAATACAATTTTTTATGAAGAGCTAATATTGAATATTCAAGAAAAGTAATTCACCAGAACTATTTATTTCTTTGTTTCTGTCATCAATTTGGTTTTATTCTGCTTGAAATACATTTAAATTTTTGTTGCACTTTGTTTCAAACAACTGCAATATTCCACTAAATTATTAATGAATGGAGTTCCAAAAACTTTCATGTTTTGCAGTGTTAGGACATAACAGTTATTGAAAATGGAGTATGTAAGCATTAAGATGTTGATATTAGTACATAGTAAAGAAAGGGAAGAACTCAGCAAACTATAAAGTGAGAACTCCAGTGGTATAGGAGACTTAATTTTGAATGTAATTAAGATAATGTGCATATGTGAGTTTATTTTGGGGGGCAAATTTCTAAAATGAAAACTACTTAATCTTGAAAATATAGGCACTCCTTGACTTACAGTGATTTGACTTACAATTTTTTTTTACTATACCATAGTGCAAAAGTGATACTCAATCAGTATATCCCTCAACTGACAATGGGATTATATCTGGCTAAACCCATGGGGTGTTGAAACTATTGTTAAGTTGAAAGTACATTTATCCAGACATAATCCCATTGTAAATTGAAGAACATTTATAGGTACACTTTTTAGATTTTAGATTTAAATTGTTCTCTGTAATATTTATGTCAATTTTTACCAGCAAATACTGTTTATAGATACTGTCCCTGAGTTAAAATTACTCCTGAGAGATTATATCAGTCATATAAAAATGTTATCTCAAAAAACAAAGTGATACAATAGACATTAATTAATTAGTGATTAATTCATATTAATCATGTTAACGGTAATCTAAGATTGTATTTATTTTTTATTTTTCTTCTTGAAACTCCTAATTAAACTCACCTAAGTGAAACAAAAGAGTAAAAACACAGTTTCAGACTTCAATGTTGATGGAAAAAGTGTATTTTACAGCACAAGCCATAACTTCCTTTGTAACTTTTATGGCTATCTTCACCAAATGACAACTCAAAGCTTCAATAACTTCTCCTTCTCTGTACTCTTATTAAATTTTATCATCAGCAAATAATTTATTTCTTCACCCATTTCAAATAATTTTGTATTTAATCTTTTTTGTTCAACTTATCTAGACCAGTATATGACTAATGTTTTAGATCACCTGCCACTTTAGTAAAAGGGAAGTTGAAGCAGCACATTCAATATGTGAACATTTATTTATTTAATGGTGTCTGCTGGTATAAATATTATAAGTACATAATACAACATGTACAAAAATATTGAAAAGATTATGTGCATGTACACATACATAGAAAGTTCAAATGTTTTCTCCTTGCACTCTGATAAGTCAATTTAAAAATGAATCAATATAAAAATCATAACTACAGGCCAAGTGTTTGCAAACTTTTTAATTAATGTGCCATGCAATCAAGATATTAAACTTTGCAAGCTACCTTATATCTCTGTTGCATTTAAAATTTTTTGTGCCACAACCAATTAAAATATAAGAAACATTCTTGGCTCTTAGGCCTATAAGAACAGACCAGAAATCAAATATCATCTGTGCTTTGCAGGAATTTGGCAACACCTGCTTTAGACTATGATTTCCTTTAGCTTGAAACAATTGTATCTTATTTTTCATGAGCTTTCAGGAATTATGTTTCACTTTTTATATGTAATATCCACAGCGTGGGCTATAAGCCTTAAATAAATTATTGTATAACCACACTTACTTATATAAATAATAGAAAACATACACTTAGGACAGTCAACGTTATTTGGGGGAGCTACTTGCTCAACTACATTGAGGCACCAGAATATCAACTCCAACACATTGGCAAGTACCTTCTATTTCAGACGTGTAATGATAATATGAATACCTGAAGAAACAGTTTCTAATGTGACAAAATTGCTTAATTCATTTCAGACTTTATTTTTCTAGTTCTGCTGATCTTCTTAGTGCCTTACTCTTATTGTCCTATTGCCATGTGTGGCTCTCTGGTCATGTCTTTGATATAATACCTTTATTATTATTTGCATAAAATAGTTCCTCTTTGTTCATGCATCTGTTCACAGATCATTTTACCAGTTTATGGTACCTTTAACGTCTATTCACACTAATATCCAGAAAATAGTGTGTTGCTAGGAAAATTTTTGTTTGAATTAATTTTTACCAAAGGTATGACTTCTCTTTAAGGCACTGCTTTGTCTATCTTTCAACATAGGATATGTCCTGCCATTATTTTATTAAAGTGCCAGCAATTGGGTGGTCATTTTAGACTCAGTTATTTTTTGAAGCATAGATTATAGACTGGGTGAATTACATTTAGCTTCATCACTGGACGGAAATATGAAAACCATGGCACTTTTTTTCTGTGTAAAAATGAAGCAGTTTTCCTTCACTGTGTTTTGAATAGAAGACACGGTTCTACGTGAATGATAAACACTGCTCTTGCTTTTTAGGAGAACAAAAGATTGAGGAGGAACCACTGGCTTTTTTCTCTTGCTATTATCTCCCAATCTTTCCACCAGTGGCTTTTGTTGTTGCTGTTTATTTCTGTGTGATGTATAAGGGCATGTGTGCTCCATATTCACATGCATTATTTTATTATGTTATTTACTTTCACAACATTCTTAAAATACCAGATAGACTTCATTAGAAAGAAAAGTAACTTTTGCAAAGAATTATCTAAATACACATCAACAAATAGCTGTGTGTGAGAGCATGCATGCCTGTGTATGTGTGTATTTGCATGAAAATCACTGTGGGCTAAAAGAATGAATTCAACAATCTGATGTTCAGGTTGGGTATACATTCACTTAAATTCTGTACCTCCTACATAAAATTTGAGACAAATCAAATTTTCTAATTATGTGAAATTATTTAAGGTGCATGATTATGCATGCTCATATATCTATTTTTCATAAAAGTTTTTTAAAATCTCTGAAAACTTTTTTTCACTGCCCTTAAGGATTCTTTAGCTAGTGGTGACCACATTGTGATTCCTGGACGAACAGCAGCAGCACCCCCTGGGAATGTGCTACAAATGCAATCTGTGGCCCTACACCAAACACACTGAGCCAGAAATCAGGATGGAACTGATATATTCATTTGAGCAAGACTTCCCTGTAATTCTATTAGATGCAAAAGTGTTAGAACCACTACTATAGAAAAGGTGAAAAACAGGGGTAGCCAGCCCCCAGGCTGCAGACTGGTAAAAGTCCTTGGCCTGTTAGGAACTGGGCTGCACAGCAGGGGCTGAGCCACTGGGTAGCAAAGCATTACTGCCTGAGCTCCACCTCCTGTCAGATCAGATCAGCAGAGGCATTACATTCTCACAAGAGCTCAAACCCTATGGTAAACTGCACATGCAAGGGATCTAAATTGCAATGCTCCTTATGAGAATCTAATGCCTGATGATCTGAAGTGGAACAGTTTTCTCCGGAAACCATTCTCCATCCAATCTCACCCCCACCCCTCCCCTCATCCCCCATCTATAGAAAAATTGTCTTCCATGAAACCAGACCCTGGTGTCAAAACGGTTGGGGACTGCTGGTGAAAAGACATAACCTCTATTAATTGTGTCTGTTACTGGTTTCCTTCTCTGCTATCTCTAGGACCAAAATAATGGAAGCATTTTGTACAGTCACCTGATGAATGCCTTTTGTTTTTGAGAATTCCTCTTCACTATAATGAAGATCCTGTAAGAGACTGTTAATGGTGCATGGTTCCCTTGCTATCACTTTCAGCAGCCTAAAATTCTAGTATTATAAAAGATCCTGGGGTGCAAAATACATTTTTCAGCCCCTTAATTATGTGCCACATCACTTGTTTGCTTAATGAGAAACAGGTGGCTTATTTTCAATTGCTACCATTTATTCCTTTGACATAAACTTGTTTTCATTACATTTTCATGGCTCTTTAATTTGCTTGTTATAATATTACTTCCTCTGAAGGTATAACTAGAAACTTCAAGAAAGGCTGGCATGCATTACCTTGTTGTACATCTGTACTAAAATATTCTCAGTTCCACTGAGAGCTTCACCAGAAGAAATGGAAATAGACAGGTTAAGTGGAAAAATGAGCTTATACGATAGATATCAAGGTGAAACTTGAACAAAGGAAACTAATTTCACTTATTTGTTTTAACCCAAAGAATAGAAAAATAATGTGATTTAAAACTAAACCTTGATTCAATTTATCACAAATAAATTGATATGAGTAGTATTATGCTAAATATCTTTTATAAACATAGCCAGAAAGTTAAAGTAATAAGCAATTACCATGTAAATATAAATTAATCCTACACGACCTGGATTTAAAAAGAAAAGGTAAACTAGGACGTAAAAATATTTCATTTAGTCACTAGCCATATCAGAATAAAATTTAGTATATGAAATATTCCTATAAATAATTCTCTCATGTAGTCTTTCAAAAGAGTAGTCAAAATAAAGCCCATTTATTGCATCAGTCTTTGGATGTTCATAATATGACATGCAAATTAAGACAAGGCCAGAAGTCACATCGTAGGAAAACTAATTGCATAAAGTGAAACAACAGATTGACTTATTTTTCTCTTATCTCTATTAATAAAACTTTTGTGTTCCTTGAGAATAATGGCAATATCTTATGTAGTTCTTTGAAAATCCCTTTCTGGCTGGGCGCAGTGGCTCACACCTGTAATCCCAGCACTTCGGGAGGCTGAGGCGGGCAGATCACAAGGTCAGGAGTTCGAGATCATCCTGGCTAACACAGTGAAATCGCGTCTCTACTAAAAATACAAAAAATTAGCCAGGCGCCTGTAGTCCCAGCTACTCGGGGGGCTGAGGCAGAAGAATGGTGTGAACCCGGGAGGCAGAGCTTGTAGTGAGCCGAGATCGCGCCACTGCACTCCAGCCTAGGCGACAAGGCGAGACTAGTCTCAAAAAAAAAAAAAAACCCTTTCAGTTGGCCAGATAAACCTTTTATTGAATCCCTATGTGCTGATTGTATAGATATAAAACAAACCTGTGTCTGTTATCAAAGGCTTCCCATTGTTCTTACTGTAGATTTACCACAGCTTTTAAAAATAAAATATTTTAGTTAATAAAATTTTTGTTAGTTATATTGACCTTAATTGTATTAAAAATGATTTATGAACATATTTTAGACTAAAATTTACCTACTAAGAAGTTTATAATTATTTTAATATCTCCATAATTGCTTCCATTTTCTTAGTTTTGTCTTGTTTTGTATTCTAATTTTTTCCCTAAACTCTGTCATCTTTAATTATATAATTTGGGTCTCAGTTTTATCTTCTGAAAATGAGGACAATAACCACTATCTGAAGGATTATGTTAAGGATCTTGGTAAAATCCAGGAGAATTGTATCTTACATAGATGTTAGGTTCTAGCATCAGTCCTTAAAGAAAAATAAAAATCTTTAGTAAAAAACTACCCTTTAAACAAACCCTAAATTTAAGATTCAAACAAACCTTAAATTTTCCATAAAGAAGAAAATTATGGTTTTGGTGATGCAATCCTTACATAGCTCCACAATATTCATCTCTTAGGGCAAGATGTGTTTCAGAATTCAGAATAGTTTGTATTTTACAAAATGAATAGGTTCAATATAACTTTTGAAGTAATGCTTTACATGGGTTTCTCCCAGAACACTGTGATCAGGCACATTGATATTTCTCCAATGTAAATGCGTGCAGGAATTATGCAGATGTTTATTGGAAGAGCTATTAAGCTAGAGGGAATATTAGATACAAAGTCACTGAGTTGCAGAACATTTTGGTGTTTAGGAAAATAATATAGAAGCAAGGTGTGCCTGTGTCAGTGTTCATAGGTAGATGAGTGAGAGAAAAGTTGATCATGGAGATGGCAGTGGGTCTGAACTGTCTGGCTATGTTGGCCACTGAATGGACTGTGGCTATGACTGAAAATACAATGTGAAATCATTGAGAGCTTTGAGTATGGAGGTGATGTGATTTGATTTACATTTTAAAAAGATAACTTTGACTTCTGTATTTAGAGTAGACAGGGATATGGGTGGAACTAAAAACAAAAGCAGAGATGGGTTAAAAGGACTTGAAGAAAATTCGGTGAATCAGATTAGTAAACGTGGTGGTTTTTTTGGGGGGATGGATTTTAAGGAACAACTAATACGGCTTTCTAATGGGTTAGATATGGGCTGTAAACAAAAAAAAAAGAGTTCACTACAGATCTTTAGTTTCAACAACTCAAAGGATAAGACTGTCATTTACTGAGATGAAGAATATTGCAAAATCTGCTGATTTTAATATAAAAATATTATGACTTATTTTTGGCTAGGTATAGTTCATATGTCTACTAGATAACTGTATGGAGATATCAAATAGGTTACTAAGTCTTGAGATCAAGATAACTCTCTAGACTGGAGATATACATTAAAGAGTCCTCAGTAAGGTGATTATATATAAAATCATGAGATTGAATGATGTTATAGAGAGAAGGGGTAATGACATTATGGAAGAAACAAAGAAGAGTTACTAGGTCTAAACACTTGGTCTAAGCTTGACCTTTGGATATCTGTGAGAGTACTAAGATCCACAAAGAAGACTTAGAAAGAACAATGTAGAGTGTGAGAAAGAGTGATGTCCTGGGACCAAATGAACAACATGTTTAGAAGAGGAGGTAATGAATAATTATATGAAAGATCAAGTAAGACACTAACTGGGAATTGACCATTGAATAAAGAAATATGGAAGTCACTGGTGGCCACCAAAAAAGTTGCCTCATTGGTATGTAGTAGATATTAAAGACTAATTGAATGAGTTCAAGAAAATATAAGAATAGAAAAATTAGAAAATATGAAGGTAGACAGAAATTTTGAGGTGATTTTCTGTTAGATGGGAAGAGAAATGGGATACTAGTTTTAAGGAAACATAGGTTCAAGGGAGATATATATTCCCTACACAGAAGCTAAAAAAATACTTCACCAAAAGTTATGGTAGTGGTCATGAATCAGCAGAAGGGTCAATATATGATATAGGACAGAGAATTGTTGGATTGACTTTCCTGAGACAGGTGGAAGTGGACAGGATCCGGTGCACGAGCAGAGGGACTGACATTGCTTGGAATATACACAATACTTCTACGGTAACAGAAGGGGAGGCAAAGTATATGACAACAGATGCAGATGCAGGTAAGTGGAGATATATTAAGACAGTAATTTATGGAATGTGATTGCAACAATGTTCTCAAAGAAATAAGGAAGGAAGGTGTTCAGTTCGGAAGGAAGAATGGGGAGACAATTTTGAAGGTTGGTGGAAAGGGAACATAAAAATAAGAAAGAGTCCTAGGAGAGTGGGTATATTGAATAACAAGTAGTAAAGCAGAAACAATAGTCATTAACTAAAATGAGAACTGTTGGCATCGCAATGTGTTTCTCCAGTAAGTTAAGGTGCCCAAGGGGATGCACAGAGTAGGTGAAGAGTTGAATTTTACTAGCATTTACTTTTAACAGGAGAATAAAATAAAGAAAGAGAGATACAAAGAAGTGAATGTACATGCAGGGGAATCACTAGAATGACAGACCTTTGAATCAAACCTGGACAAAGAAGGAAGTTTTAAAAGTCAGGGAAGAACCCTGAAAAAAAGTGATATATTGAATAGATTATACATATTTAAGTGAACAGAAAAGTGTAGGGTAATTGGACTAGCAGGACTGGCCCTGCAAGATAGGAGGTGTTCTTAAGAAGTAAATGCTTGAAAGTGTGATTGTGGAGGGCAACTGTTATCGGAAGTAAAAGTGGGCAGCCTATGCCTTGCATAGGGTACTGAATTAGGATGGAAGAAAAAAATGTCTTAAGAAGGGAAAGTTTTTATTTTTTTAAATTATACTTTAAGTTCTAGGGTACATGTGCACAACGTGCAAGTTTGTTACATATGTATATATGTTCCATGTTGGTTTGCTGCACCCATCAACTCGTCATTTACATTAGGTATTTCTCCTAATGCTATTCCTCCCCTTGCCCCCCACCCCCTGACAGGCCCTAGTGTGTGATGTTCCCCTCCCTGTGTCCATGTGTTCTCATTGTTCAACTCCCATTTATGAGTGAGAACATGCTGTGTTTGGTTTTCTCTTCTTGTGTTACTTTGCTGAGAAAGTTCAGAAGAGGGTGTCTGAGTCATGGTATACGTCGCATATTTAACACCAGCCAGATAATTTTTAACACCCCCTCTTCTATATACCAAAATTATTTTGAGTGATAACCATAAAAATCCATAGAAATGATCAACACATGTACACACAAAAATTGCTTAAATTTGTCTTTTATTAAAGTTTCATGTACAATCATTAACTGTTATAACACTGGAAGAACACAAACAATTCCCAACAATTTCAAACCATGATGAATTTTTTCTCAAAATGAACACATGTAGTCAACTTTAAATGTGTGGGGGCCAACTATATATATAAGTGGGAGTTCCCTTAATTAGCTTCTGTGTGCATTAAAATGTTTATTAAAAATTAATAAAACTATGTTAGTTTAAAGCTAACTATAGATTAAAATTTAAAACTAATAATAAGCACAATTGATTACAGTGGAGCCCATTAAAAGATTTTTGAACATTGACATTGCTTAGAAATTCTGCCACATAGTGATAATAACAAGCAGACCAAATTCATTCAGTTTTTTTATTGTTTTAAAATCCTCCAAAGACAATTTTACCTTTATTACCTGTACCTGGGGTAGAATGCTCTTATTACTCTACTCTTAGTGTGTCCAGGAAATTGGATATCTTGAAGATATCGAAATTACTCAAAGAGAAGATTAGTGGTGGAGAAAATTACAGTAGCTGGGTTTACAATCTAAAATGGAGGGTGAGTTACCCAAGTATTCCTAGAAATACCTGCAACAAGGATAGTAATTAGTGGTATAAGGTCATGGCACAAGCTTTTCCTATGCTGTATGTTTTAAAAGAGAATGTGTTGCCATATATGAACATGGCAATGAAAAGAAAGATGTACTGTTGCTGTATTCAAGGATGAGTGATATAGGAGAGAAAGTCATTGCCCCTTGAGAGGACTGCATAGAAGGTGGTATCATCACAATGCATCTAGCATCCAGCCTTCCCAGATGTACAGGATGGTGCTCATCTCCATTTATCTAGGCGGAATAAAAAAGTATAATATGAAATAGATGGTAAATATCTCACATAACACTGTGACCTTTATCTTCCCCTACATGTAGTTTTTAAATATTCCCATCCAAAATAAGATGTGAGTTGTGTTTGTATATGCATATGTGTTCATGTTGTTGGCGGTGGGGTGTGTGGGCGGCGATTTCTAAGATTTATGAGGAGCCATAATGTACTGGTAACTTTCCATTCTCCATCAAGTGATACATGCCTAACGTTGTTTTATTCAAGAAACAAAATACAGCCCAAATATTGAGGGTTTTTCACCCCAAGTAGCACACTTCCCTCTGCCTCTCTAAATGTAATACAGATCATCCAGAATCCACAAAATGCCTTGATTTCTCTGCAGGCAGTCTTGCTTCAGTTGCTTCCTGGGGCAGTAAAGTTTCACACCACCTTATTATCAGATACACATATAGATGTATAGGGAGAGATGGCAAATAAATTCCTCTCCTTGGAATATGAAAGTTAAATTTTACAAAGTTGAGGAGCAAGATGACAGAATATAAAGCTCCACTGATTGTCCCCCCAGCAAGGACATCAAGTTAACAACTATCTACACAGAAAAAAAAAATCACCTTTATAAGAACCAAAAATTAGGTGAGAACCCATAGCACCTTGTTTTAAATTCGTATCACTGAAAGAGACCCTGTAGAGGTTAAAAAAAAAAAAAAAAAAAAAAAAAAAACAATCCCGAATCACTGAACACCACCCCTTCCCTCACCCCCAGGAGCAGAAGCATGGTGTAGAGGGCATCTCTGAGCCCTAGGGGAAGGGAGAATACAGCAATTCAGCACTGAGCTGAACTCAGTGCTGCTTTGTTAGAGCAGAAGGGGAAACCAGACCAAACTCAGCTGACACCTGCCCACAGAGGGAGCATTTAAACCAGCCCTAGCCAGAGGGGAATCTCAGCAGACTGAACTTGAGTGTCTGCAAACCTTGCCACCAAGGGTCAAGTGCTCTCAGTTTCTAAATAAGCTTAAAACGATGTCTAGGCTGGGTGTGGCTGCTAACCCTTGTAATCCCAACACCTTGGGAGGTCCAGGTGGGTGGATCACCTGAGGTCAGAAGTTCGAGACCAGCCTGGCCAACATGGTGAAACACACTGGGGCTTGTTGTGGGGTGGGGGGAGGGGGGAGGGATAGCATTAGGAGATATACCTAATGTAAAAGACAAGTTAATGGGTGCAGCACACCAGCATGGCACATGTATACCTATGTAACAAACCTGCACGTTGTGCACATGTACCCTAGAACTTAAAGTATAAAAAAAAAAAAATTTTTTAAGTTGAGGGATGTTATTAATGCCAGACCTATCCTCCAAGAAATGCTAAAGGGAGTACTGTACTTCAATTAGAAAGAAGAGGAAATTAATGAGCAATTAATACCACCTGAAGGTAAAATACTTACAGGCAATAGTAAATACACAGAAAAACACATAATATTATAACACTGTAACTGCGGTGTGTAAACTATTTTTATCCTAAGTGGAAAGAATAAATGATGAATTTATCAGAAATAATAACTACAACCACTTTCGAAGACATAGTCAGTACAAAAAGATGCAAATAGAAACAATAGAAAGTTAAAAAAGCAGAAGATGAAGTTAAGGCAAGTTTTTATTTGTTTTATTTTTGCTTGATTGTTTGCTGGTTTATGCTTATAGCATTAAGTTGTTATCAGGTTAAAATAAAGAGTTATAAGAGAGTATTTCCAAGCCTCATGGTAACCGGAAGTCAAAAAAACGTACAATGGATACACAAAAAATAAAAAGCGAGAAACTAAATTATATCACCAGAGAAAATCATTTTCATTAGAAGAAGACAAGAATGAAAGAAAGAAGGAGAGAAGACTACAAATCAACCAGAAAGCAAACAACAAAATGCCAGGAGTAAGCTTGTACTTACCAACAATAACAGTGAATGAATGAAAAAACAAGACCCAATGATCTTGTTTTTTCACTATAACACACCTCACTATAAAGACATACAGAAACTGAAAATAAAGAAATAGAAAAAGATATTCTATGCCAATGGAAACCAAAAAATAGCAGAAGTTGCTGCAATTATTTTTGACAAAATAAATTTTAAGGCAAAAACTATAAGAGGAGACAAAGAAGGTCACCATATGATAAAGGGGTTAATTCAGCAATAGGATATAACATGTTTAAATATATACACACCTAACATTGGAGTACCCAGATATATGAAGAAAATATTATTAGAACTAAAGAGATAGATAGACTCCAATACAATAATAACTGGAGACATCAACACCTCACTTTCATCATTGGACAGATATTCCTGACAGAAAATTAACAAAGAAATATCAGACTTAATCTGAAATGTGGACCAAATGGATCTGAGATATTTGCAGAATATCTCACCCAAGAGCAGTAGAATGCACATTCTTTTCTTCAGCACATGTTATTCTCAAGGATAGGTTATATGTTAGGTCAAAAAACAACTCTTAAAAGATTCAAAAAATTGAAATAATATCAAGATCTTCTCTGACCACAATAGGATTAAACTAGAAATTAATAACAAGAGAAATTTAGGAAACCATACAAATAAATCAAAATTAAACAATGAGCTCCTGAATGACCAGTGGATCAATAAAGAAATTAAGAGGGAAATTGAAAAACTTTGTTGAAACAAAGACAGAAACAAAAGATAACGAAACCTGTGGGATACAGTAAAAGCAATACTGAGAGAACTTTTTAGTTAGAGGTATGTACATAAAAAAAGAGGAAAAACTGCAAATGAACAATCTAACAATGCATCCTAAAGTACTAGAAAAGAAAGAGCATTCCAAACACAAAATTAGTAGAAGAAAAGAAATAATGAAGATCACAGCAGAAAAAAAGGAAATTGAATAAAACGATACAAAAAAATCAACAAAAGAAAAAGTTGATTTTTTCCAAAAGTTAAACAAAATTGAGAAACCTTAGGCCAGACTAAGAAAATAAGAAAGAAAATCCAAATAATTAAAATAAGAAATTAAAAGGAGAGATTACAACTGATATTGTAGAAATTTAAGGGATCATTAGTGACTACTATGAGCAACTACATGCCAACAAATTGGAAAATCTAGAAGAAATGGACAAATTTCTAGATACATACAACCTGCCAAGATTGAACCAGGAAGAAATCCAAAACCTGAGCAGACCAATAACGAATAATGAGACTGAAGCCCAGTATAGAAAATCTTGGGACCTGATGGCTTCACTGTTGAATCCTACCAAACATTTAAAGGAGAACAAATAATCCTATGCAAATTGTTCTGAAAAAATAGAGAAGGAAACACTTCCAAACTCATTCTACAAGGTCAATATTACCCTGATATCAAAACCAGACAAAGACACATTAAAACAAAACAAAACAAAACAAAAAGTCAAAACAAACAAAAAACTACAGGCCACTGTCTCTGGTGAATATTGATGCAAATGTTCTCAACAAAATACTAGCAAATCAAATTCAGCAATACATTAGAAAGTCATGACTGACTGTGATTTATCTCTGGGATGTAAGGACGGTTCAACATATGCAAACCAATCAATGTGATATACCATATCAACAGAATGAAAGATAGAAACCATATGATCATTTCAATTGATGCTGAAAAGCATTTGAAAAATTCAGCATCTGTTTATGATAAAAATTCTGAAATCTGGGGATAGAAGGAACATACTTCAACATGGTAAAAGCATATATAAGAAATTCACAGCTAATATCCTACTGAATGAGGAAAAACTGAGAGACTTTCCCCTAAGATCTGGAGCATGACAAGGATACCCACTGTCACCCTTATTACTAACCATAGTGCTGGATTTCATATCCAGAGCAATCAGACAAGAGAAAAAAGTAAAGGGCATTGAAATTGGAAAGGAAGAAGTCAGATTATCTTTGTTTGAAGTTGACATAATCCTAGGTTTGGAAAATACTAAAGACTCCACAAGAAAAAATTTACAACTGATAAATCAATTTAAGTTGCAGGTACAAAATAAACACACAAAAATCAATAGGATTTTTATATGCCAACAGTAAACAATGAGAAAAAAAATTTTTTTAAGTAATTCCATTTACAATAATCACCCATAAAATTAAATACCTACGATTAACTAAAGAAGTAAAATATCTCTATGATAAAAATTATTGGCCAGGCATGGTGGCTCACACCTGTAATCCCAGCACTTTGGGATGCTTAGGCGGGCAGATCATGAGGTCATGAGTTCGAGACCAGCCTGGTCAACATAGTGAAACCCGCTCTCTACTAAAAATATAAAAATTAGCCAGGCATGGTGGCACATCCCTGAAGTCCCAGCTACTCAGGAGGCTGAAGCAGGAGTATCTCTTGAATCCGGGAGGTAGAGGTTGCAGTGAGCCGAGATCATGCAACTGCACTCCAGCTTGGGTGACAAAGGAAGACTTCATCTCAAAAAAAAAACCACAAAAAACTATGATACACTGATAAAAAAAATCAAAGAGGACATCAAAAAATGGAAAAATATTCTATGTTCATGAACTGGAGGAATAAATATTACTAAACTCCCCAACACAATCCACAGATTAAATGCAATCACTATCAACCTATCAATGACATTCTTCATAGAAATAAAAAAAAATTCTAAAATTCATATGGAATCACAAAATACCCAGAACAGCCAAAGCCATCCTAAGCAAAAAGAACAGAACTGAATGAATCACATTGTGTCTGGAATGGGTTCCTTCCTGTGGGTTCTTGGTCTCTCTGACTTCAACAAGGAAGCCGTGGACCCAAGCTGTGAGTGTTACAGTTCTTAAAGATGGTGTGTCCGGAGTTTGTTCCTTCAGATGCTCAGATATATCTAGAGTTTCTTCCTTCTGGTGGGTTTGTGGTCTTGCTGACTTCAGGAGTGAAGCCGCAGACCTTTGCAGTGAGTGTTATAGCTCTTAAAGGTGGAGCGTCTGGAGTTGTTTGTTCCACACAGTGGGTTCGTGGTCTCACTGACTTCAGGAATGAAGCCACAGACCCCTGTGGTGAGTGTTATAGCTCATAAAGGTAATGTGGACCCAAAGAGTGAGCAGCAGCAAGATTCGCTATGAAGAGTGAAACAACAAAGCTTCCACCGCATGGAAGGTGCCCAAGCAGCTTGCTGCTGTTGGCGCGGGTGGCCAGCTTTTATTCCCTTATTTGGCCCTGCCCACGTCCTGCTGATTGGTCCATTTTACAGAGTGCTGATTGGTCCATTTTACAGAGTGCTGATTGGTGCATTTTTATAGAGTGCTGATTGGTGCATTTACAAACCTTTAGCTAGACACAGAGTGCTGATTGGTGCATTTTTACAGAGTGCTAATTGGTGCATTTATAAACCTTTAGCTAGACACGGAGCACTGATCGGTGTGTTTACAATCCTTTAGCTAGACAGAAAAGTGCTCCAAGTCCCCACCAGACCCAGAAGCCCGTTTTACTAGTGCTGTAGTAAACAAAACAACGTGGTGCTGGCATTAAAATAGACACGTAGACAAAGGGAACAGAATAAAAAACCCAGAAACAAACCCACACACATACAGTGAACTTATTTTTGGCCAAGGTGCCAAGAACCTACACTGGGAAAAGACAGTCTCTTCAATAAATAGTGCTGGGAAAACTAGATATCCATACACAGAAGAATGAAACTAAACCCCTATTTCTCACCACATACAAAAAACAAGTCAAAATGGATTAAAGATTTAAATCCAAGATCTCAAACTATGCAACTACTACAGGAAAACTTTGGGGAAAATCTCTGGGACACAGGTCTCGGCAAAAGTTTCTTGAGCAAGCACAAGCACAGGCAATCAAAGAAAAAATGGACATATTGGATGACATCAAGTTAAAGAGCTTCTGCATAGCAAATGATATGATTAACAAAGTGAAAAGACAACCCACATAATGGGAGAAAACATTTTCAAACTACTCATCTGACCAGGAATTCATAACCAACATATATAAGGAGCTCAAACAACTCTATCGAAAAAAACGTAATAATCTGATCAAAAGATAGACAAAAGATTTGAATTGACATTTCTCAAAAGAAGACGTACAAATGGCAAACAGGCATATGAAAATGTGCTCAACATCATTGCTCATCAGAGAAATGCAAATCAAAACTACAATGAGGTCATCTCTTCCCAGGTGAAATGGCTTATATCCAAAGGATAGGCAATAACAAGTGTTGGTGAGGATGTGGAGAAAAGGAAACTCTTGTATCACTGTTTGTGGGAATGTGAATTAGTACAATGACGATTGAGAACAGTTTGGAGATTCCTCAGAAAACCAAAAATTGAGCTACCATATGTTTTAACAATCCTATCACTGAGTATATACCCAAAAGAAAAAAAATCACTATATCAGAGAAATGTGTTCACTCCCTGCAATCCTTTGTTTGTTGCAGCATTGTTCACAATAGCAAATATTTGAAAGCAACCTAAGTGTCCATCGACAGATGAATGGATAAAGAAAATGTGGTACATATACACAAATGAGTATTATTTAGCTATAACAAATGAGATCTTGTCATTTACAACATGGATGGAACTGAGGATCATTATTTTGAGTTAAATAAACCAGGCCCAGAAAGACAAACATTGCATTTTCTCACTTATTTGTGGGATCTAGAAATGAAAACAATTGAACTCACGGACATAGAGAGTATAAGGATTTTTACCAAAGGCTGGTAAGTGTAGTGGGGGGTTGTGGGGGAGGTGGGCTTGTTAATGGGTACAAAACAAAATGGTTAGAAAGAATGAATAAGACCTACTATTTCATAGCACAACAGGGTGACTATAGTTAATAATAACTAAATTGTACGTTTTATAATAATTTAAAGAGTATAATTGAATTGTTTGCAACTCAAACGATAAGTGCTTGAGAGGATGAATACCCCATTCTTCATAATGTGTTTACTTCACACTGAGTGCCTGTATCAAAACATCTCATATATCCAATAAATATATACAGCTATGTACCCACAAAAATTTTTAAAAATCAGAAAAGTCTTACAAAGTTGAATTTTACCATATGTAAAATTCTATGTTGAATGTTTCAAATTGATGATGTCCTGTCTTCCTTACAACAATCCTTCAAGAAATAAATAATTGTTATTCTCAATTTACAAAGAAGAAGGTAAACTTTGGAGATGTAACAGAAACTACCCAAGTTCACAGAGCTGGCCAAGTGATGGAACTGGTATTCATTTTTTTCCTTAACTTTTATTTTAGGTACAGAGGGTACATGTGAAGTTTTGTTATGTGCGTGTATTTCACTCAGGTAGTGAGCATAGTACCCAATAGGTAGTTTTTAACCCATGCTTTCCTCCTTTCCTCCCCATTCTAGTACTTTGCCATGCCTATTGTTCCCATGTTTATGTTCATGGGTGCTCAATGTTTAGCCCCCACTTATAAGAGAGAAGATGTGGTATTTGGTTTTCTGTTCCTGCTTTAATTCACTTAAGATTATGGCCTCCAACTCCAGCCATGTTGCTGCAAAAGATGTGATTTCATTCTTTTTATGGCTAAGTAGTATTCCACCGTGTGTATGCGCCACATTTTCTTCATGCAATCCACCTTTGATGAGCGCCTGGGATGATTCCATGTCTTTGCTATTGTAAATAGTACAGCAATGAACATACGAGTGCATGTGGTTTTTTTTGGTATAATGTATAATAATTTGTTTTCCTTTGGGTATATGTGTGTGTATATATATATATAGGATTGCTGGGTCAAATGGTATCTCTATTGTAAATTTTTTGAGAAATCTCCAAAGTTCTTTCCATAGTAACGAAATTAATTTACATTCTCACCAACGGTGTATAAGTGTTTCCTTTTCTCTGCAGCCTTACCAGCATCCCTTGTGTTTTGACTTTTAAATAGCCATTTTGATGAGTGTGATATGATGTCTCATTGTGGGGCTTTTGTTTGCATTTCTCTTATGATTAGTGATGGTGAGCGTTTTTTTCATATATTTGGTGGCTGCCTGTATATCCTCTTTTGAGAAGTGTCTGTTTATGTCCTTTGTCCATTTTTAATGGGGTTATTTGTGTTTTGCTTGTTGATTTAAGTTCCTTGTAGATTCTAAATATTGACTTTTTTCAGATGCAGAGTTTGTGAATATTGTCTCCCATTTTTTACGTTGTCTGTTTACTCTGTCAATAGTTTCTTTTGCTGTGCAGAAGCCCTTTACTTTAATTAATTCTCACTTGTCAATTTTTTTGTTGTTGCAATTGCTTTTGGGGACTTAGACAAAAATTCTTTTCAAGGGCAATGTCAAGAAAGGTATTTCCTAGGTTTTTGTAGGATTTTCATAGTTTGCAGTCTTATAGTTAAATATTTAATCCTCCTTGAGTTAATTTTTTATATGGTAAAAGCTAAGGGTGCACTTTTATTCTTCTGCACATGGCTAACCAGTTATTCCAGCACTGTTTAGTAAATACGGAGTTTTTTTCCCCATTGCTTGTTTTTGTTGGCCTTGTCAAAGATCAGATGCTGGTAGGTGTGAGTCTTTATTTCTGGGTTTTCTATTCTGTTCCATTGGTCTATGTGTCTGTTTTTGGACCAGTACTATGCGGTTTTGGATACTGTAGCCTTATAGTATGTTTTGAGGTCAGGTAGTGTGATGCCTGTGGCTTTGTTTTCTTTGCTTAAAATTGCTTTGACTCTTTAGGCTATGTTTTGGTTTTGACATATGCTAATCAATGAATGTGACTCACCATATAAACATAATTAAAAACAAAAACCACATGATCATCTCAATGGATGCAGAAAAAGCTTTTGATAAAATTCAATATCCTTTCATGATAAAATCCCTCAACAAACTAGGCATCAAAGGAACATATTTCAAAATAATAAGAGTCACCCATGAAAAACCCACAGCCAACATCATGCTAAATGGGCAAAACCTGAAGCTTTCCCCTTGAGAACTGGAACAAGAAAAATGTCCACTCTCATCATCCTATTAAACATAGTACAGGAAGTCCTAGCCAGAGCAATCAGGCAAGAGAAAGAAATAAAAGGCATCCAAATAGGAAAAAGAAGAACCCAAAGTATATCTCTTTATTGATAACATGATTGTATTCCTAGAAAACCCTAATGAGGCCGGGAGCGGTGGCTCCTGCCTGTAATCCCAGCACTTGGGAGAAGGGGTGGCAACAAAAGCCAAAATTGACCAAGGGGTTCTAATTAAACTAAAGAGCTTCTGCACAGCCAAATAAACTATCATCAGAGTGAAGAGGCAACCTACAGAATGGGAGAAAATTTTTGCAATCTATCCATCTGACAAAGGGCTAATATCCAGATTCTACAAAGAACTTAAACAAATTTACAAGAAAACAACAAACAACCCCATCGAAAAGTGGGCAAAGGATATGAACAGACACTTCTCAAAAGAAGACATTTATGCAGCCAACAGACGTATGAAAAAAGCTCATCATCACTGGTCATTAGAGAAGTGCCACAATGAGATATCATCTCATGCCAGTTAGAATGGTGATCATTAAAAAGTCAGGACACAACAGATGCTAGAGAGGATATGGAGAAATAGGGACACTTTTATACTGTTGGTGGGAGTGTAAACTAGTTCAGCCATTGTGGAAGACAGTTTGGCAATTCCTCAAGGATCTAGAACTAGAAATACCATTTGACCCAGCAATTCCATTACTGGGTATATACCCAAAAGATTATAAATCATGCTATCATAAAGACACATCCACACGTATGTTTATTGTGGCACTATTCACAATAGCAAAGACTTAGAACCAACCCAAATATCCATCAATAATAGACTGGATAAAGAAAAGGTGGCACATATACACCATGGAATACTATGCAGCCATAAAAAGGGATGAGTTCATGTCCTCTGCAGGGACATGGATGAAGGTGGAAACCACCATTCTCAGCAAACTACCACAAGAAGAGAAAACCAAGCACCGCATGTTCTCACCCATAAGTGGGAGTTGAACAATGAGAACAAATGGACATAGGGAGGGGGACATCACACACCAGGGCCTGTCAGGGGGTGGAGGGCTAGGGGAGGGATAACATTAGGAAAAATACCTAATGTAGGTGACGGGTTGATGGGTGCAGCACACCACCATGGCGAGTGTATACCTATGTAACAAACCTGCATGTTCTGCACAAGTATTCCAGAAATTAAAGTATAATAATAATAATAATAATAAAGAATCAGTAGCCCTTCTATACACCAATAATGTTCAGGCTGAGAGTCAGATCAAGAACACAATCCCATTTACAACAGGCAAAAAGAAAATGAAATACCTAGAAATACAGCTAAGATGTGAAAGATCTCTGCAAGGAGAATGACAAAACACTGCTGAAATAAATCAGAGATGAAAAAAATAAATGGAAAAACATCTCATGCTCATAGATTGGAAGAATCAATATTGTTATAATGGCCACACTGCCCAAAGCAATTTACAGATTGAATGTTATTCCTGTCAAACTACCAACATCATTCTTCACAGAATTTTTTAAAAAACTGTTCTGTAATTCATACAAAACTGCCATTCAAACTTGCATTATTTCACCTTAATAAGCAAACTAAAAGTATAATTACACATTAGCTTTTATTATTACTAAATATTAAATATTGAGTTCTACAATGGCACACTTTCGAGTATCTGCAAAATGCTCCATTCTGAAAAGAAAGTGCCCCCACCTTTGGCCATGAGAAAGTCAGCTTGAGAGGACAGTTACTGCAGTCCTTGCTTTAATAAACCAACACTGACAATAACAAAAAGACAAATAAAGACGTAATCAAGATTCTTTCTTAGATCTCACTATCAAAATAGTAGAAATATGTTTCTTAATGTTCTATAACTTCAAGATATATCACTTAGAATATTGGGGGAAAATACTTATTTGCTCATTCCATATTTAAAGTAATGTGAGTCTTGTATATTTTTTTCCTACAAGACTTAGGTCTTGTACTGACCCTGATAAAATGGTCATGTTCTCACTCTTCTTCATCCAGGAATTGGCAGTAACAAATAAGCTATATTATATAAAATTTAATTTTATTAATAACATCTGGCTGAAAAAAAAACAAATTCCAATCACATTAGTGAAATAAAGCAATTAAAGTGGCTGAAACTGTGTTCTCATTTTTTTCCAACTCATTATAAAAAATTATTGTACTTTTCATTTTATTAACTTTACTGCAATGCATAATTGATTGATGCGTATGATTTTGTCTCCCATCATACACTATAAGTATTTAGGGTACAGGCCATTTAAAATTCTACATTTTTTTCACATTTAAATAAAGCCTTAATGCAGTGCTTCATGAATAATAGCTGTTACGTAGTTGCTTAATGATATTCTAAAACTTTTGCCAAACACTAATTTGCCACATTATGGTTCTAACATAATCTTAATTTTATGTGGTAGTGTAAGAGTTAAAAAAAAAGATAATGGATACTACTCAACTTATGATGGCATTATATCCCAAGAAACTCATGATAAAAAAATGTATTGAATACAACTAACCTATCAAACATCATAGCTTAGCTTAACATAATTTAAATGTGCTCAGAACATTTAGATTAGCCTACAGTTGGGCAAAATCATCTAACCCAAAGCCTATTTTATAATAAGCTATTGAATATTTCAGGTAATTAATTGAATACTGTATGGAGTGAAAAACTGAATGGTTGTATAGACACTTGAAGTACTACTGAATGCGTATATCTTTTGCATTCACACATGGTTAAATTGAAAATCGTAGCCATCATAAATCAGGCACTGTCTGTATATTAATATCCGTAAACATAAATACAGAATGTATTTAAGAGTATAATGTAGAATATCTTATGTTCCAGATTCACATTTTCTAATGGCTCACAAGCCAGGCTCTGATCTGGAATTGGGAGTTACAGCTGTCATTATAACATTCAATTATGCCAGCTGTAGTGGCTACCACCTGTAATCCCAGCACTTTGGGAGGCTAAGGTGGGAAGATGGCTTGAGGCCAGGAGTTCAAGATCAACCTGAGCGACATAGGGAGACCCTGTCTGTACAAATGATAATAATAATAATAATAATAATAATAATAATAATAATAAGTGGGGTATTGGTGGCACATACCCATAGTCCCAGCAACTCAGAGACTGAGGTGGGAGGATTGCTTGAGCCCGGGACGTTGAAGCTGTACATAGCCATGACAAAGCCACTGCACCCCAGTCTGGGAAAAAGAGCAAGACCCTCTCTAAAAAATAAAATAAAACAATCAATGGACTTCTCTTACTGACCTTGCATTCAATAGAAAATGGTAAGTGCCAGGAAAAAAAAAAAGTATTAATACAGACAAGGATAGAGGGTGACTGGAAGGTGACAGAAGGAAGACTTCACATTTTGATTCTGTCATCATGGAAATCTTCATTGATGAGTTGTAGAGGCCTCCAGTCTGAAGGTACTAAAAGTATCATATATATGTAGCAAAGCTAGGGGCTACCTGGGATAAACCTAGGTTCTGTGAGCCTGAGGCTTTACCTTTGTTATTTTTAAAGTGAAGAATGCCAGTTGAAACAAAGTTAGTTATAAATGAGTAGTTCTTTGAAATGAGAAAATAAATTACAATAAATTAGAAATATAAAATAGCTGATAAATAACACAAACACTATAAAATTCAAGAAATCCATAATATGTCATTAAATAAATAGCTGTATGACACTCTTTGTGTTATTTTGTTGCACAATTTTTAATTGCATGCTCTTGAATCCTTCCCATATGGTCATGATTTTCTAAAGAGAGAACGGAAAAATTATTAATTCTTCCCTCTAGCATAACTGCTCATGGTTGTTTTTCTTTATTGATGGATTAGAAAAGTTTGTTTCACTCTATTGTAAATATCATATGAAGTTTTAGGATTATTGTCACATGTCTGAGACCTTCTATCAAGTTCTTTACATGTACAAGCTATAAAACTTCACAGCATTTTAATCATTTTTGTAGAGTAACTGATTTTAAAAACTCTTTGAACTCACTACGATAATTAATCATTTTTTCATAGATGTGTACTTACTATAGTGCTATATTATCAGCTTCATGTTGTCTTTGTTAATATCAGTATTTCATGTCAAATCAGCAGAAAATTAAATTTTTTCTAGATTCTGCTCAAACTATTATCTCATCTTAGATAACTGGATTATCAAACAACTAAGGATTGTATTCATTACTTCTTTTCAAAATGTGTCAATTTCTTTCAGTTAATTACTGCTCTGATAGGATATGATTTTTTAATTTTTCATTTTGCTCCTTGATATCAAACTAATTGTAATTGATTTCTTTAGTCATCCCTATCATTTTTCTTTCAGAGACTGCAAAATTGTGTCTTAATATTTCTTAGTTCTATTATAATGAATTTGAACAAAATGCAAAAGTACTTTATATACATCAAATCAGAGATCTATAATTTCACACTTATTTTGGTGAAATATTTCAAAACCATCTTTTGATTGTATTTAAAGCATTTTGATTTTGTTTAACTTTTGTTTCAATTTATTTGTATTGAGTTTGTGAACTATTATTATTCTTGTGTTGCAAAGCTTGACTGGCATAATTGTCCCCCCAACCCCTCTACCGCCGCCTCCGTACGTATGTATTCATAGTTACTTCTATGCGTAGTCGGGTTATTAGCTGTTCCAAAATAAAAAAGTCTTCCAAGAACCTTCCTATTGGAGACCACATTGACATTGCTGGCATTTTTAATGATTGTAAAGAAAAAGAGTTTCTCTTAGTACTTTGGGAGGCCGAGATTGGCTTATTGCTTGAGCTCAGGAGTTCAAGACCAGCCTGGGCAACATGGTAAAACCTCATCTCTACTAAAATACAAAAAAAAAAAATCACCCAGGCATGGTGGCGGGCACCTGCAATCCCAGCTACGCAGGAGGCTGAGGCATGAGAATTGCTTGAACCCGGGAGGCGGAGATTGCAGTGAGCCGAGACCGTGCCACTGCACTCCAGCCTGGATAAAGTGAAACTCTGCCAAAAAAAAAAAAAAAAAAAAGGAAGAAAAAAGAAAAAATATGTCCTGAGTTCTCCATTGTCATCTGGCAGGAGCAAATATGTAAAAGGATAAGGTAATGTGAAAAAAGGTCCTAACCAATTGTAGTTAAAGTATCTTCCTTTTTGTCAGGTGGATGTATTTTCAGGGCACCACCCAGGGTTTCAGAAAGGGCCTGTGCAAGCGAGGGGCTCTGAAACTTTAGCTTCATTAGCTGTCTGGTGCAATACTTGACACCAGCGAAATTAGAGCTGAATGAGAGTGTAAAGATGGATTTGGAGAAAGAGCCAGAAGGGTTCTGTAACCTGCTAAGGATTATGAATTTGTCACAAAGGTAGCCAGTGGAGGTTCAGTCAAGGGGAGCAACCTTATCTGATTTATTTATAAACAGAATTGCTTTGGCTACTGATTGAAAAATAGACTTTAAGAAATAAGGGGGGAATCTTGGAGAGCAGTTAGGAAGCTGTTGCAGTAGTTCGGGTGTGAGATATTTGGCTTAAAGTATTATCAGTAATAGTGGTAGTGGTAAAAAGTGCCTACATTGGTGCAATATTGTGAAGGTAGAGCTTATTGATAGATTTATTAGTGATGCCAAAGAAAGAAGAAAGTCAAGCAGGATATCAACACCTTTGGTGAGAGTAAATGGGCGTGCCATTCTCAAGATTACTAAGACTGAGAAGTTCTGACTTTGGAAAGAATAAATATTTTGGTTTTGGCCATGTGATTTTGGGATGCCTATTGAATAAATGAAGGAGGGTTTGAACATGTGGTTGGATACATGAATTTGGAGTTTAGCAGATAATTCAGGGCTATATAGACAGAATTAGATGTCATCAGCTATGTCAAAGCTTCAGAAATTGGTTATGTAACTAAAGCATGGATATAGATGGAGAAGAGAAGATATATAAAGCCTAATCCTGGAACATACCAATAGGTTGGTATCAGGAAGCTGAAGAAATGCAAGAAGGCCAGGGAGTCCAAAAGCCAAGAGAAGAAAATATTTCAAGTGCATTTGACCGACCATGCATGGCTGGGTTCATGGACATGCCACTTGTGCTGCCACACGAGGCATATGCTCAGAAGAATCCTATGCTTGGTTTAATACTCTGCTGTCACCATCATGAAATACCTAATAATTTTAATTTTGAACTAGTGTTTCATAGATGAAGTACAGTGGGAGAACAGGGTATGCATGTGAACACAGGAGATATATGAAATTTGCGTGTCTACCATTTCCCAGTTGTCTATAATTTTTTTTGAGAGAGAGTCTTGCTCTGTCACCCAGGCTGAAGTGCAGTGGTGGGATCTTGGCCCCTACAACCCCCGCTTCCCAGGTTCAAGCGATTATCCTGCCTCAGCCTCCCCATTAGCTGGGACTACAGGCACCCACCACCACGCCTGGCTAATTTTTGTGTTTTTAGTAAAGATGGAGTTTCACCATGTTGACCAGGCTGGTCTTGAACTCCTGATCTCAGGTGATCCACCCACCTCGGCCTCCAAAAGTGCTGGGATTCCAGGTGGGATCCACTGCACCCAGCCGTCTACAACTTTTAACATGCTCAGTGAGCACAAGATTCTAGCAACCCCACAATGTGTGGAGCTGCCCCAAACTCAAAGTAAATACAAGGGAAGCATGTTACATCTATGACTGAATAAATGGGGGTGCTGACAACTCAGGAAGCCAAGATCTCTATTCAGATGAAAAGTTCATTAACAGCTGAAGGCAACAGCTTTCTTAAAATAAAACATGAATAAACAAGGAAACCCTATCATATTCTTTCTTGCTTTTGTTACTTTCCAGAGTTAGTGAACCAGTAATGCTGAAAATGATGACACAGAAAGAAATGGAAGATAATTTATTTTTCTTTCAGCCCTTCTTTACGTATCATTAAACCAAAGGTAGAAAGTATTGGTAGAATTTGTATCAAAAATTGAAATAAAAAAGAGTATAGTTAGATTTTATACTGTTTTCACTATTCTAGTAATAACATACATATACATTGTATGTATTATGTAAATTTGGGGATTCCACATACAAGTTAAATGTTCTTTAAAACTGCCATGGGAACACGTAAAGATAAGACGTAAAATTCATATAAATTATTTTATTTTATTTTATTTTATTTTACCAGGAAAGGCATTAAATAATGATCAAACATGGTGAGTCAAGAGAGAGACTGCAGAAAAAAGGATAAAGCCTTATATCGTAGTAACTTTAAAAGGTTTTTTTTCCTGCTTTTTAAATGAAGAGTCCTACATTTTCTTTTTATTTATTTATTTATTTATTTATTTTTTATTATTATACTTTAAGTTCTAGGATACATGTGCACAACGTGCAGGTTTGTTACATATGTATACATGTGCCATGTTGGTGTGCTGTACCCATTAACTCGTCATTTACATTAGGTATCTCTCCTAATGCTATCCCTCCCCTCTCCCCCCACCCCACAACACGCCCCTGTGTGTGATGTCCTCCTTCTTGTGTCCAAGTATTCTCATTGTTCAATCCCCACCTATAAGTGAGAACATGCGATGTTTGGTTTTTTGTCCTTGCGATAGTTTGCTGAGAATGATGGTTTCCAGCTTCATCCATATCCCTACAAAGGACCTGAACTCATCCTTTTCTATGGATGCATAGTATTCCGTGGTTTATATTGTGCCACATTTTCTTAATCCAGTCTATCATTGTTGGACATTTGGGTTGGTTCCAGGTCTTTGCTATTGTGAATAGTGCCACAATAAACATACGTATGCATGTGTCTTTATAGCAGCATGATTTATAATCCTTTGGGTATATACCCAGTAATGGGATGGCTGGGTCAAATGGTATTTCTAGTTCTAGATCCCTGAGGAATCGCCACACTGACTTCCACAATGGTTGAACCAGTTTACAGTCCCACCAACAGTGTAAAAGTGTTCCTATTTCTCCACATCCTCTCCAGCACCTGTTGTTTCCTGACTTTTAATGATCGCCATTCTAACTGGTGTGAGATGGTATCTCATTGTGGATAATTGCCAATAGAGCTATATAATGATTCTTATGGCATTCGTAGCCTATATTTTATTTAAACAAATGTTCATTCATTCATTCATTCATTCAGATATTTATCATGTATCTTCTTTTGCCTTTGATTTGCATTTCAAAACTACATTTTCATTTTACACTAGAATCTACAAACTAGGCAGCCAGCTCTCAAGCATTTATGCAAAATGTTGTTAAAAGGTCCTTGTGAAATGAGAAGAAGTGGAACACATATTTATATTTCTATGTGTTTTATAAAGAAAGCTATAGATTCTTTTTTTTCTTCCTAGAGAAATAATTTGTTCACCTCTGTATTTTAAGTGCCTAGAGAGTTCCACGTAAAAGATATTTAAGTGATAAATATCTGAAAACATGAATGAATGAATGAACATTTGTTTAAATAAAATATAGGCTACAAATGCCATAAGAATCATTATATAACTGTACTGGCAATTATAAACTTCTCTGTATTAGGTAAATTTTAGAGTACCTTAGTTATTAATTTTGGGAAAAGTTCCTTTTAAAATTTAAACTAGTCAATTAATATTTATTTTTAATGGCAAAATATCTGTATGGATAAAAGTTCATGATGATTTTTAAAAATCTGCTCATCGTTATATGGGCAAAGGATGAGCAAAGAAATAATAAGTATTATTTACTACTTTTGTGTTTTAAAATTTAATATGTGTAGACTTTCCTAGTTTTAACAAGTAAAAAGCTTGGACATTTCATCCTTAAAACAGGAAATTGCTGAACAACAAAATCAATGACTTCTCTTGAACTCATCAGAGAACTGAGGTCCTAGGAAACTCCCGTCTGGAAATTTGGAGAGACAGGTGAATTCAGAGTCACAGCTGGAATAAGCTTATCTAGAGCAGAGCTGCTATAGTTACAAACCAGTGGAAACACTTAAATGGAAATGTTGACAAATTGCTTGCGGGTAAATATAGAACACAAGGATGAGAGTGAGAACTTCCTGGGGGCCACAGTCATAGAAAGGCCCCCATACTTTTATGAGTTTTATCTCCAGGAACCCCACAAGTTTTTCACTGTAAAGATCAGAAGATCCCATTTTATGTGACGGGGTAAGAATAATCATTGTGAAATACACCCAGCATTCTCCTAATGAAGACCTCTTTTCCTGGACAAAATACTTTACTAGTGCCTTATCCCAGCGAGAGGAAGACATTCCTCCCAATCCAGGCCCCTCTAGCCTTCCTGTCTCACCTGAGTGGGAAGAACCCCACATCACTGGAGAAACACGAAGGCCACATCCCTGAGTCATAGTACACTTAGAAACTGAGATCTAATTCTGTGATTATTGAATGTTCCATTCTCCACAACTGACCACCACACTAACAGGACTTCAATTTAATCACAATAGATTACAGTGGAAAAAGCTACAAGACACAGATGATCTCTCTCTCTCTCCCTTTTTAAATTTTACTTTAAGTTCTGGGATACATGTGCAGAAGGTGCAGGTTTGTTACATAGGTATACATGTGTTCACCTAAGAACTCATCTTCAGTGATCATCTGCTTCACCCAGGTCCCTGCAAAGGACCTGGGTGAAGCAGATGATCACTGAAGATGAGTTCTTAGGTGAAAGTTAGAGTTCAAAGTCAGGAAGGGAGACAAAAACAAGAAAACTAGAGGAATTCGAAGCTTTTTGGTACCTATCACTATAGCAAACATTTGACATAACCTAACATTTAGCCAAATTAACATAAAATCCCACACTTAAGTCCTGCTTACCTGGGTTCCTATTACTCAGTATGATATGCTTGGCTTTCATCAAGAAGTTATAAGGCAAGAAGTCAAACCAAACCAAAACAAAAACAAACACCCCACACGGTCTAAACAGACAAAGCATCAGAACCAGACTCATAAATGGCACAGATTTTGTAATTGTCAGATAAGGAATTTTAAATAGTTATGATTAATATTTTAAACGCTCTAAGACAAAAAGTAGAAAATATGCAAGAACAGAAGGGTAAGGCAAGCAGAGATAGAAGTTCTATGAAGAAATTAATAGGAAATGCTAGACATCAAAGACACTTTAATAGAAGCGAAGAATGCTTTTGAAAGGCTCTTCAGTGGAGACTGCTCATGGCCAAGGAAAGACCAGCAAGCTTGAAGATAGGTCAGTTGAGACTTCCTAAACTAAAATGTAAAGAGAAAAAAAAAGGAAAAAATATGGAAAAAAAAAAAAAACAGAGAAGAACATCCAAGAACTGTGACCATTTCAAAAGATGTAATATAGGCATCATTGGAATACCAGGAGATTTTAGAGTTAAAAAAATTTTGAAGCAATAATCACCAATCCCTTTTTAAAATTAATAATGAAAAAAAAGACACTGATCCAGGAAACTCAGAGAATACCAAACAGAATAACACCTTCCCCCATCTGTCACACACAGAAACACACACCCACCCCACAGAATCCACACCTAGGTATATAGGCACCAAACTGCAGAAAGCCAACAACAAAGTCAGAGAGAAATTCTTAGAGGAATACAGGGGGTGGTATGGAGACATCTTTCTTGGAGAGCAACAGGGATTAGAATTAAACTGGACTTTTTTGTCACAAACAATGAAAACAGGGATAGAGTGTAGTAAAATATTGAAAGTGTTGGGGGAGAAGGCCCTAGAACCATATATTCAGCAAAATTAGCAGTCAAAAGTGAAGGAGATATAAAAACTTTATTGAACCAAACAAAAAAAGTGAGAAAATTCATCTCCAGAATACCTCCCTGCAAGTTATGTCAAAAAAATTAAAATAAAAATAAACTTTTGCAGGGGGAAAGAAATTATACAGGTGAGAAAATTGGGTCTACATAAAGAAAAGAACATTGGGGAAGGAAGAAATGAAGGTAAAATAAACAATTTTATCTTTCCTATTCTTTTGTTGTTGTTGTTGTTGCAGAGTCTCGCTTTGTCCCCCAGGCTGGAGTGCAGTGGGGCGATCTTGGCTTACTGCAAGCTCCGCCTCGCGCGTTCAGGCCATTCTTTTGCCTCAGCCTCCAGAGTAGCTGGGATTACAGGAGCCCGCCACCACGCCCAGATAATTTTTTGTATTTTTAGTCAAGACGGGGTTTATCGTGTTAGCCAGGATGGTCTCGATCTCTTGACCTCGTGATACGCCCGCCTCGGCCTCCAAAAGTGCTGGGATTACAGGCGTGACCCACCGTGCCCAGCCCCTATTTTTAATTGATTTAAAAGATAGGCATTTAAAATAATAATAGAAATAGATTGGATGATTTTAACATATGGATAAGTAGAGTGAATGACATTGGTACATCTATATCATAAAGGATGGAGGGAAACATTGGGATAACTGTTATAAGATCGCTACCCTACAAATGTTAATTCAAAATGGACTTAGGTTAGTCTAAAAATGTATTCTGGAAACTCTAGGTGAACCACTCTAAAATTTGTAAAAGAGATACAATTGATATTGTAAGAGATGAGGCAACATGAAATTTTATAACATGTTCAATTAAAACAAAATGACAAAGGAAAGGATAATGGCAAATGCAACTAATAGAAAATAGTCACCAAAATGGTAGATATTAATCATATTACATTAATAATCACATTAAATATCACATATAAAGTTACTATTTAAAAGACAGAGATTGTTACAGTAGATTTAAAAAAAAAGAGCACAATTGTATATGGTCAATAAGAAACCCACTTCAAATATAATGACTGATAGGGTAAAAATAAAAGGATAAAAACAATATGCCATCCTACCAATAATTTTTAAATTTTGTAATATGAATTTCATGTAAATCAGACTTCAGAACAAAAAATATATATCACAAATATAAAAGGGGCAGTACATAATAGTAGATGAGTAAATTTCCAAGAAATAGACATATGAATTAAAAATATTTTGAAATAAAGTAAAAATACAGTTTACAGTATCTTCAGGTTGTAGTGAAAGCAATACTTCAAGAGAACATAACATTAAATCCATATATTAGAACAAAGGAAAGATGGAGAATCAAGAATCTAAGCTTAAACTTTAGCCAAAGAAAGAAAAGCAACTTAAGCCTACAGCAAATAGAAGAAAAAAATTATAAAAATTAATGGAAATCAATAGAAATGAAAACAATAGAGAAAATCAATAACATGAGTAGATATTTTTTGAAAGATTAATAACATCATAATCTTCTATCAGACAAATTTCAAAAAAGAGAAGACACACTATATCAATAACAGAAACAAAAGAAAGATCCTCACTATCCCATGCACATTAAAAGGATAATAAAGAAACACAATGAAAACTCTATACCTACAAATTTAAATGTGATGAAACAATTTCTGGAAAGACACTACCAAAATTCACACAAGGAGATACAGATAACCTGAATTGCTTCATATTTATGTTAAAAATTATATCAATAATAATATTGCAAAAAACAAACAAACAAACAAAGCAACAAGCCCAAATGATTTCACTGGTAAATTCTAACAAACATTGAAGAAAGAAAAGATACTCATTTTTCTGTCTCTTCCAGAAAATTAAAGCACAGAGAAACTTCCTAACTCATTGCCTGAGAACAGCATTACCCTTATACCAAAACCAGATAAAACCGTCACTAAAAAGGAAAACCTGAGGACCAATATTTTTCATAAACACAGATGCAAAATTCCTCAACAAAACAGTAGCTAATAGAATTTAACAATGAGTAACAAAAGTTACACAAGACTAAATGGATTTTATTCCAAGTATGCAAGGCTGGTTTATATTTTTAAGTCAATCGATGTAATTCAACACACCAACAAGCTAAAGAAAAAAATATATGATATTATCACTAGACACAGAAAAATCATTTGATACAGAAAAATCATTTGATAAAATTAAACGTTAATTCATGACAAAATCCCTGAGCAAACAGAATAGAACAGGGAACTACCACAACATGATAAAGAAGATGCATGAAAAACCTATTGAGCATCATACATAATGATGAGAAATTTAATGTTTTAAATGTAATATGGTAACAATTATATGAAACTGAAAAAAAGAACATTACATAAAAACTAATAAAATCTAAATAAACTAGGAATTTCTTTAATAATAATATAGCAATATTGGTTTGTTAACTTTGACAAGTGCATCATAATAACATAATATAGTAGCAGTAGGGAAAACTAGGTACAGAGCATATATGAATTCTTTGTTCTAGCTCCATAAATTTTTTGTAAATCTAAATCTATTCTAGAATAACAACTTACTTTTCAAAAGTTACACTCTATGTCCTTGTTCTTCACTTATTGTCTAGAACAAATCTCTTTTTTTTTCAATTGGAAAATATTTTCTGAAGTTCTTGAAATTATTTTTAAATACAAAATCTACCTGGTCAACATTTATGGCTGTTATTTATTAAGCTTCATATTGAAAGATATACATATCTTTGGGGGAAGCACTATATATTTATTTAATAAACAATGTAAAACTAAGACTACCAAGAATTAAAGATGCTTACAAACAATTTGTTGCAGAAAGTCATTTGTAAGTTCGTTGAAATGCACAATTTTTTTTCACATAAAGTCTCTTGGTGTTCAAATTAAAAGTGAGTTTACAGAAATGATTAAATCTCAAATATTGTTGAAAATTCAATGTGTAATAAAAATTCTTACAATAATAATACTGTTAAATATTTGTGACATTATTGTTGAAGGTTTTCTAAAATTGTTATTATGGATGCAGCTACTCTAAAATAAAAAAAAAAAGTTTGAGAAGAAAACAATAGATAAAAGTCCCTGTGGAAATCCTTAAGTAGTTTTTTGTGAATTTAAGTTTTCTAGCAACTGAAATCTTTACAGAACTGTCATTTCGTCATATCTAAATGGAATTTCAACACATATGGCTTTTAAAAATATAGTATTTGCATGACTAGAAATATCCTTACACAACAGGAGCCATATTTATTTCAGATAGGAAATGAAAATGAAATGAAAAGAGGGAAAGAGTGTAGATATATATATACACACACACACACATATATATTCATATATATATATAAACTTATTGCAAGCACTGCTTATGGAAAATCAGCCTGAGCAGCTTGAGAACGATGAAAGTAGTTTGTTAAGAAAAGCCATTGATTCCAATAGGTTCACTACCACTGATATTTTCCCAGTATAGTTTGGCAATTTTCCAAAAAAACCTTGTTAAACAAATCAGATTATTGAAGACAGTGGACAATTGTTTACTTCTATGGGATGATTGTTAATACAATAAACACATACACAGTCATTTCAGAATCCGACAATGAAGATTGAAATCTTGGGAAAACATAAATTATAGTCTTAGGATCTGGGTAACTTTGATATGTCAGTGAGCATTCTTAATTACAAAGAATAGGATTTGCTATGAATGGTATAGGGAGAAAACAACATATTAAAGAATATTTTTAGACAGCTCACAAAATCTTCAGGGAAATAACCATGTGAAACTAAGAGATATGTACCCAGAAACAGAATGCAACTACAGTTGACTCCTGAACAACACAAATTTGAACTACATAGGTTCACTTATATGTGGAATTTTTTTCAATAAAAATTATACCAACTATGCCTGAGTCTCCTGCCTCCCATTCTACCTTCTCCACCTCATTCACCACTGCCACCCATAAGACAGCAAGATCAACCCTTCCTCTTCCTCCTCCTGCTCAGCCTACTCAATGTGAAGACAAAAAGGATAAAGACTTTTATGATAATCCACTTCCATGTAATGAATAGTAAATATAGTTTCTCTGCCTTATGATTTTCTTAATAACATTTTATTTTCTATAGCTAGCTTTATTGTAAGAATATAGTATACATTAATAATACATACGACATACAAAATATGTGTTAATTAGCTGGTTATGTTATCGATAAGGCCTCTGGTCAACAGGCTATTGATAGTTAAGTTTTGGAAGAGTCAATAATTATAGGCAGAAGTTTTGACTGTACAGGGAGTCTTTCCTACCCTGTGTTGTTTAAGGGCCAACCGTATACTCTGAGATCTGTAGCACAGACAGAAATCATCAGTGGCACTAATAAGCATGGGGCTAGACTCTGGGAACACCAATACTTATGTTCTTTAACATGCATGTTTCCAGTGATAGATTTCATACTCATTAGATTCCTCACATAGTCCCCTCTAAATGAAGTATCGTGTTAGAATATCTTGTTGGAGAAAAATAGGACATAGTTCAGCCCTAGTAGCAAGAAAGCCTGGACTAGTAAATTTTGACATCTGCATTGGGAGGCAAATCTCATAATATGGGAATTTGTTCAAAAAGTGAAAGAATGCTCAAGAAATGATAGGCAACTGTGAACATAAAAAACGTCCATTGTACTTGTTAGCTCACTTTATGTACATTGATTTTGCTTGGTAATACTTGGTAATATGTCTTTGAAAATATTATCTGGAACTCTCTTATTACCATGGCTAGAAAATATTAAATATTCAAAACATGGAGCTTTTTATTAATTTGTAAAAACTTTTGTATTTATGGAATCTTTAAACATATGTAATATATAGTTGGTCAAATGCTGATATTTCTGTTGATAAAATTATTATAGCCAGATACTTAACCTGATGCTAGTAAAAATTAAAATTATATAACTTGTGCATATTATTCCAAATATAATTTCACATCCCATAAGGCTTACTTACAGAAATAAAAATCACTGGCCAAAAAACATTAGTATCATGTTCAAATGTTAGCTTCATAGCATTAAAATCTGTTATTGGCATTCCAACTTTTTGCAACACCTCAGTGTGCTTGGATATTGTGAATCCTGCCTTGAGACTTGAGGCAATATATCAATGTACTAAAGGTTCAACTTTCAGAGAGGAAAAAGCTAAAGGCTAGATCCTGAGTTGTGATAAATTCCTGAATTAACTCTCACTTTTTGAGACCTATTGGAAAGTTAGATTTCCTTAGGCAGATCCGTCTGCCGTGATTCATATCATTTCCTCAGACGTCCACAATCTACAAGAGAACATAAATTTTGGAAACAGAAATTAATAAAAGCAAGTTAAAAATGTTACTCAAATTTATTGTTTATTTTTCATCTCTAATATACATTTCATAGGCTTAAAAGGAAACCTTTGAAATTGTCAGAGACTATTTAAAATAAGTAGCTTCCTAAATAAATGCCTTGTCAGTTTATATTAGAATTGCTTGCCTGATTAAAAAAGAAGACAGTAATTAAGTGTTTGCCTGTTAATCTAACCATTATTTAGAAGTCATTAATGAAAATGGTTTATGGGTTCAAGAGGCATTCTATATTTAAATTAATTCTGTTGCTAAAAGCCAATCAAGATTTGTACAGTGTTCAGAACACACTGGGAAATAAACTATTGAATTAAATAGGCATTGAATGAAGAGGTTATTTTACAAAGTCATGGTTTTTATTTGTTTGCAGTCTTTTAATGAAGTTCTATCTAAACTTATTGGTACTATTTTTTACAATTAGGATGATAAGTCATATTATTATAAAAGTTAAAGGTGAGATAAAAATGAGAAAAAGTAGTAAGAGCCCTCCGTTTATTATTCTTGTGGACATTTTCGCATTAGAGTTCTCTAGTTGCAATAAAATGCATTTACTTTGTCTAGAGAGAAGAGGTTTGAAATACTGCAAGAAATGTTGTATTTTATCTTTGAAAGACAAAATTATTATTGTATTCAATTTGTCATTATGAATTCTTATGTTTAATAATTCATCTAATGTTCATTTTCCCATCCAGGGTGTATATTACATGAGGCCCCAGAATACATCTTGTTTTATCCACAGCTCTAAGCATTAGAGCTCAAACCAATGAATTTAGCTCAAGCCAATGAATTTTTGATTGGCTGAATGGATGTAATGTTTGAATTATGAAAAATTATAGTAAAATTAGAGGCTAAAAGGGTCAAGATTAATATTAAATGTATTGAAATAGAAAACTTAGTGGGCTTTCAATTACTAGTATTGATTTTCCTTTAAAAGGAGGAGGAAGGAGGGAATGAAGGAAGGAGTGAATAATCTTACAAATGGACATATTAGTCTATTCATCTATAAAATGGATTTAGTAATATCTATATCAATGGGTTTTTATAAAATCTAATTTTAATAATGAATAAATGTATAGAGTATGAGCATAGTACTTATTAAGCAAACAAAGATTTTTACCTGGAAAATTGTTGGATACTCATTGATTATATAACCTAACAAGGTCATTAAGCTCAAACTATTTCAACAAAACTAACATTACCTTGTTTAGCCACGATTGCCCTTCTGATTGATAAATTATTTCACAGTGGCCTAGCACATTGTCCTGTTGAGGAGTTTTATGACACTCAGTAATGATTAATTTGTATCATTTTGCATGCATTACAAATCATGGAAAAAGATGATTTCTCTCTCACTCTCACACAGACACATACACACACACCAACATACAGAAACAGACATAATATTAAAATGTCAGGTTGTATTAATTGCTTAGCTTACTTTTACAAAAAAAAAAAAAAAGACAAAAGCAGATGACCCATATCTCAGCACTGCTTCCTTTGGTCTTATTAAGGTTCAGAAAATACTTTGTTTATAAACACTATTTTCACTTAGGACAAGATTTTAATCAGCAGACTCTTATTTCCTAATCTAAATTCAATGTCAGAGTGGCACATGTTCTCCTAGGGAAAAAGCCAAATCAAGCATTGCCAATATTTCAATTTTTCTCCAGAGAATTAGTACCCACTATTGCTTCTGTTTGCATAAAATTCTGGAGTGAAAATGATGGAATAAGGATTGACATCATCTGTGAGGCCCCACTTCCCCCCCAAGTAGAGCCTCATAATATTGAAAGACAATGAGGAGCAATATCAAAAGACCTTGCTTCTATATGGAATTTTCTCTTTTGGCAATTGACTTTTATGTGAACTCTCTTTTGGACTGGGTTTAACAGACATTTGATTGAGTGTATTCTTGCTACAAGGAATTGAGTTATAACTAAATATTACTCTGGGCAAGGCATAGTCTCCAGTTTCAAGGAATTTATATACTGGGAGGCACAAAAAAGAAAGAGGCAATAATAAGACATTGTGACAGTTGCTTATAGATAGAGTCATTTACAGGGGGTTACAAGAGACCACTTGGAAGAACCATCCAATTGTCTCTTGAGAGGTAAGGAAAGGCTCACTAATATTGGTAATGTCTGTACTGAAACTTGAAAGAAACATGGAAAGACACATGATTAAGTGGAGTGTATATATAGAATTCAAAAGCTGAATGGTTATCATTGCAAAATTACAGAGATATATGAAAACATGACATACTCATAGAACTAAAAATAGGACTCTAGAACTATAAAGAACGAGCTGATATTTACTAAGCAAATAACTTCTTTCAGTGTTTTGCATTATTTACTCATTTAATACATCAACCTTACCTGGTAGGTGCAATTATTATTATCATCACATACACACACTCCCATTTTACAGTCAAGTTATCTGAGGCAACATGGATTACGTAGTCTGTCCATATCACAGAACTAAGAAGTGGATGGAGTCTCTTTGTAGAACTAGGGAAGTTGAATCAGAAATCTGTGCTCTAAGGCCCTACCCTTATTTCCTAGTTCACGTAAGATGGAGAATTCTGAAAGATAGCTAGTGAGGAGGGAAAAGTACAATTTCGATATTGAAAAATATATTGAATCATGTTAAAATAATTTGGATTTTATTCCAAAGACAGGACAGGCACAACAAACTGTTGTAAATACAGAAATTCCAAGTCTGTTGTGCTAAACATGCACCTTTTGATTTCTAGAGTGGAAAACAGATTATAGGAAGATTATACCAGAAGGCAAAGACATCAGAAAGCGGTTGAACAGATTCAATCCAGAGACAATGGCAGCTTTAGCTATACATATTGCAATGAATGAAAGAAGTAAAAAGAACCATGAGATATTTAGAAGGCTGATCCTACATAAATTAGTATTTTGGATTAAAAAATAAAAGAAAGACAAAAATGACTCTTAGGGTTAAGACTTAAGAAATAAAGGTTTTTTCTTTTTAATTTACTGAGATGATAAAAATGAGTTCACATTTAGACATATTACATTAAATATTTCAGAAATTGTTAGTTTAAGATATACACAGGCAGTTGGACATGTGGGATCTGTTATGTGGCATGACTAGAAACCAAGTGGTTCATTCATTAGCTCCACAATTACTTACAGAGTACTTACTATGTACAAGAACTATTATCTTGCAAATACAATACTAAACCTGATAGACAAGGTCATGCTACCAGAGAAAGAAAGATGAATTATAAGCAACTAAACAAGTGTGCAAGGTAATTGCAGGTAATGGTTAATGCTGTGAAGAATATGCGACAAGGTTACATTATATTGTTGATAGTGACTCGACTCACAGTAGCTCCGTTCAGATGGAATGGTGATAGAAGGCATCCCTTTGAAGGAGTGATCTTATTGATAAAAAAGGACAATATAGAGATTAAGAGTGTGCTGAGTTTAGAGAACTGTACTCATGGCTCAGCCTTGTAACATGGTTACTATGTGCACTTGCCAAGTTATTTAAGCCTTCTTAGCCTGTTTCCTCAATTATAAAATAAGGATGATAATAATGGTTATTATTTGTTGAAAAGGGATTAAGTGAATTAGTCCATGTAAATCATTTAGCGCAATTCAATCATAAGGAAAATGCTCAGTAAATACTGGCAAAAACAATATTTATAAGTAATAATAATTGCATTCTTGTTATTTTACCCAGCTCACCAAGGCAGAAAAACATTTATGAGTTTTCTCAACCACTTATTGAAGGTAGGAATTTGTTTACAATGTTCAGTGTCTCTCTATGTATCGTCTTTGCAAATGTACAATGGTGGTAAGAAAACTGGCTTATAGTTTAGAATTTGGAAACAGCAACTATCAGGCTCACCTTTAAAGAACATAAAGGGTATAAGGGATTTGGAACTGAGAGGCATATTGTATATAAACTGGAATTCCTTATTATATGTAAATCTCACCGTTATTGTATTTTCTTGTATAGAAAGCCCGAGTAAACATTTCAATGTGTTTTCTAATGACTTCGGCAACAATTAGGCTTATTATTCATTGTTTCTAAAGACCTTCATGGTCCAGGAAAATATGAATTGCTTCCTTATTCAGCAGGTTGATAATGGCTTTATTTCTTTTAAAGTATTTCATTTTAAAAATTATTTACTGCTCTCTACTTACAAATGAAAGCATAAGCTTGGCTTTTATCCAACGGGAGGAATAAAACGATCTTTGATTCTCAAGACATTGCTGTGTTTTAAACAGCAGACAGAAACTAGAAGATGGTTTGCTCAAAGTAAAATATATTTAAGTCTAACATCTTCCTGTAGTTGAGTGTATGTATATGTGTATATGAGTTGTGTATGTGTATGTTTAATCTCTGTTCAAAATGTCTGTTTTCCATTTTTGGCAAGTGAAATATACCAAGCAAAAAGATGAAGTAATTTAAATGCTTTCCCCAAAATAAAACCTCAATTTATTATAGTTACAAACTAGGGAAAACACAATTATGATCATTTCTCTTTTTTTTTATTTGATTCTGTTTATTTAAAAAGCAACACCAGGAAATTTATAGATTTGTCATGGTAAGTTAGTATCCCCCCACATCAACTAATTAGGCTATTTTAACAGTAAGACCAATTACAGTGATAAGTTCTTCATAAGAAAAAAGCATCATTTTTTTAACACTAGTCAGAGTCCTGATTTGCTAGTCTTTTTTTAAATGTTAATTTTTATTATACTTAAAGTTCTAGGGTACGTGTGCACAACGTGCAGGTTTGTTACATATGTATACATGTGCCATGTTGCTGTGCCGCACCCATTAATTCATCATTTTACATTAGGTATATCTCCTAATGCTATCCCTCCTCCCTTCCCCCACCACACAACAGGCCCTGGTGTGTGATGTTCCCCTTCCTGTGTCCAAGTGTTCTCATTGTTCAATTCCCACCTATGAGTGAGAACATGCGGTGTTTGGTGTTTTGTCCTTGCAATAGTTTGCTGAGAATGATGGTTTCTATAAGTACGTAATCCCGTAGAAATCAAAGTCACACTGGGGTTCATAAAACATATTTTAGTTCCATTTAGCAATTTCTCCAGTATTATCTCTATGGAATATTTAATCGATAGGCACGTTTCAAACACTTTCATAAAAAGAATCTTCAACTTTTCCCAGAAGTGAATATGTGAAATATATAAACACAAACACGAACATACACATACACAAACACTTGCATATATACAAGACAAAGAGTAATAATAAAAAGCCAAACACCCACAGATGACTTTAATGCTGTAAGAAATAGAATATTATTAATATCTTTAAAGCCCTGAGGATCTCTTCTTGATCAAATTAATCTCTAACTACTACTCTTTAAAGGTGGCAACTATACTATTTTTAGATAATTTGCTTTTATTTATACTTAAACAGAAATATATTTGTATATATCAATATATAATATAAATTGTTCAGTTTTGCATGTCTATCATTTATTAAAATATGTCATACTGTAAACTTCTGCAATATTACTTTATAATGATATGTTTATTAAAGTCAACATTGTTAATTTAAGTAGCTGCAGTTGATTCATTCTCTATTGCTCCATACTATTAATACTGCATTGTATATATATTCACATTATATATGCATATATAAAATATGTGTGTATATCATTATTTATCTATAAAAGTTAATACCAGAGTTTTTTTGTTTGTTTCATTTTCTTGCTATTACAAACAATGCTGCCAGGTTGGAAAATTACATAAGGTTGGTAAATTACATAAGGTTGGTAAATTTCATGCCAGCCACTGCGTCATAAAATTAAACCAAATTAATAAAACTTGGTGTAAAGCAATTTTAAGATTCTTATCTTAATCTAGCTTAACTTTACGCTGTAAAAACCTGCCCCTAAATTAAAATAAGCTATGAAAGTGACTTTAATGTTCTCATAACACGATAGCTAAGGCCCAAACTGGGATTAGATACCCCGCTATTCTTAGCTATAAGCTTAAATAACTTCATAAGCGAAGTTATTCACCAGAATACTACAAGCAACAGCTTAAAACTCAAAGGACTTGGTGGTGTCAAGAGACATCTGATACCTGTCTCTTAGCATGTATTATTACAGGTGGAAATTCTAGATCCTAGGGTCTGTGCCTCATCTGCTTTACTAAATAATCCTCATTTTTTGCAAAATAGTTGCAAAAATTTGCATTGCTTTCAGCAGGGTATATTTTCCATTGTTCCATTTCATTGTAATTCCTTAAGTTTATTCCTGTTGGTGCTGCTCTGCTTTTTCTTCTGAGGGTTCCCTCCTTTTCCTGTAAGGTAACAGTGTGCATATACACCCTCACACACGTATGTTTCTATGTTACCAAATGTATGTAATAAATATATATTATAAAATATGTATAGTATATTTATATGTTATAAAACTTAAGTATGCATAGATCACCATCTTTATATAGAAAGTATGCATTTAGGGGTTTTTATATTTTTAAGTGGGCTTGTTTTACAAATATTTTTGGCCTGCCAGAGTGTCAAAAATAAATCCACTGGATTTATAACAAAGTGGAGCTCTCCTCATGTTTCAAGGACACCCCCTCTCAACCTAATTTCACTTTTTGCCCATTATTCTATTCTTTTCCTCTTTATCATATGCAAACTCGTGAGAGATGCCTTCATGTCTTCACCTCAAAGCCTTTAGCATTCCCAAATTAGACCTGATTCATCATCAATCATCTCAAACAACTATTACTATGTTTATTAATTTTCCTTGATGTCATATTCAGTAGGCATGCTGCATTGACATTTTTCTTAACCCTTGGAATTACATACTGTTATATGGATTATATAATATTTAGTGTTACTTCCTGTTTGAAACACTCCCTTATCAGCTTCTGCTAAATGAATTACATGTGATTTTCTTTCTACACTTTTGGTTATCAACTTTCCAGTATCACTTGCTGGTTTATCACCAAATTATTAAATATTAGGTTTCGCAAGCCATGGGGATTAGCTCCTGTTTGCCTCCATGACCACTTTTTAGTAATCCCACCTATATACATACTTCAACTTTTCAGCCATAAGCTTAAGACATGCACATCTATATTTTCAGACTTTTATGTTCATCTGCTTAGTCTCCCCAAAGATAAATCAACACATTCACCCCAAATTTAACATGTTTAAAATAATAAAAACAAAAATAAACAAACCAACAAAAAACCCTCTTATCCCACTGTCCCTTATCTCAGTGTATGGCAGGTGTAACCACCCAGTCACCCAAGCCACACTCCAGGAAAGCCATCTTTACATTTTAATAGCACACCAATATTTATTTATCTGTATTTGCCCCACTCTGCCCCTCTCCCTTTCCATTGCCTCCACACAACTTCCCTGCTTTCACTAATAAGTTCCATTTATGCTCTAAGAGAACAATGTCCTACATCTGCCATCCATTGGGCTTGTCTATTTTAAATTCCAATTTTCAGTATTGTGATGAGTGACATCACCATTATGCTATGAGTAGCATGAGGCAAGGGGCCTAGCTCGTAGAGGTTCCTCACTAAATGCTTACTGAATGAATCATACCACAGTGAACACCAGTTCTTCTTTCTTGCCCCCGCTCCACAGCCCTTTCCCTTTCTATTTACCCTTGTGCTCTACATCAATAAGGAAGCCTGGTTCCCTAGTTAAATTTAGCATAAGCTAGACCTTTCTAGTCAAATTTTAATATCAAGAATAGTAAATCATTATCTCCAAAAATCAATTTGGCACACCGTAGGCATTTAGAATGACATTTATTTTTCTTCTTCCTTCTCTTTTTTTTTCCTACCATTTCTACTTCTGCTTAACTGTGTCTGAAGCAGATTGAATCAAAAGTATAATTAAAAATAAAAGTTATGCAACACTCACAGATGCAACTTTATCTTAAGCTGGAAACTCAACTTTTGTTTGGCCTAGTTCAAGAGAAACAGTGGGCAGCAGTATGAGACTGAGTCTATGAGCCACTTGCAATATTCAACTAAGCTGATGTATCTCAGTTTACTCATCTACTATTTCACAATTATAAGGGTTGCTATTACTGATGACATTGTTCAGATTCTTTCTCGTCATTATAAATAGTATATCATAGTGATTAACAGCACAGTGTCTGGGGCCAGACTCCTTGGGTTTGTGTCATGGCTCAGCCACTTAGCAGCTGTGAAATCTGGCAAGTTACCCAGCCTGGCTGTGCCTTCATTTCATTATCTATATAATAGAATTAATAATAATTCTGGCTACTCACATTTTACTTTCAACTTTTACAATGTAACACACTTAGAACAGTGACCAGCACAGAGTAAATATCATATGACTTATTATGATCCATCTCCAGCTGTGTTTTCTCGTTTCCTTCCTTTTTAACAGACTGTATCTATAAATCTCTTACATAGTATTTTATTACAATGCTCTGAACTTCTTACATGTTTATTTTTCAGGAGTGATATAGCTTGAAAATTCACTTCATTTGAGAGTCATTTGTTTCTTGATAACTGTTTTCCAGTTGCTACATACTTCATTAAATTGATGCAAAGGTATAGCAATAGTTTTTAGGTATAAGATTTTCCAATTTGGCATTTCCTTTCATGTTGAAAACTTTAATCTCAAGAAAGAGAATTTTTCATTTTCATCTCTTTGACTTCAATATGAATTTGAGCCAGCAGATAATTAAATTAGGAGTGTAGTTGAGGGGGACTATTTGGATTTTTCTTTTTTAATTACTTCTCAAATTAAAATCCAGGATAGCTAAAAGAAACCTATCAAAAAACATGATACTCTGATAAGATTTTTCTAATCATGAAATACCAAATAGCTGTTGTGGTTCTAACATTTTATTTCTCCACACTCTAGCCTTTCTGTCTCTTTAATAAAATTAGCTATTTTGTTGATATCTTCTAAGATTGAACTTTCATCCAAAATGCATAGATATTCATATTTCATGAATAATCTAACAAGAAATGTTATAATATTCTAGGTCATCCAGCAAGATGAATATGTATTAAGTAAACTTACTCGTGTGTGTTTTTAGCCTTTCTAAAAGTACTTCCAGTTCCCCTCCAGGGCAGATATTGGATCTACTATGTGCACAGGGCCATTTTATTCAATCCATAGGTTTATTATGTATTGTCACTTATATTGTAAATAGCATTTGAAGTTTTATTTTTTATTTTATTTTATCTGTATGAAAATTTATCCCAGGAAACATTGAATGCAAACATTTGTCTTTGATGAATTCCATATTACATTTTTAAAGTTCATGTTAGATATGTCTCTCAGAAAAATGAGAAGTAATTAAAATTTGTTTATATTTACTGTTAATTATTTTAATCATATACGCTTTACCAAGACTTGTTCTCCCCTGTGTAGGACAATCTGTTCATTGCGCTCAAAATTTTAGAGAAAGACATGAGAAATGATGAAGAAGTGGATGATTGACAGAGAGTTCAGCTGAGTTTCAGGTACCATGGTTTTCTCACATATTCTATTTATTATCTTACTTTAAGCATAAATCATGTATACTACAACAATCTGACAGGCATTACTTTTTATTTGTATAAGTACATATTTTTGCTAGATTACACACTACTTCCTAAATATTAAATTATCAAAAAATTTAAAAATTGATGAGCATTAAAAAACACTTCTCTTTAATCCACAATAATTTATAAGTCTTAAAATATTGGTAGATTCAATTTAAACTTGTTTTAATTGTCCCGAGAGTATGAATATTGGAGTTTTTGGCAAATTTAAACATAAATAGGGACTATTACCTCACATAAGCTGCTAAAATCATGCTTCAGTTTCTACTTTCTCAAAATTCGATATGCTCTTAACTGGATTAAGTTCAAAATTATCAAAATTTAAAGTTTAATACATATTAAATATTTTTATAGAGGCATATGCTATGTCAAAATCTTTTTGAGTAGACCTTTGATCTTAATTTTGTGACAGATTTAAGAAGCTTATTTCATAGGTTTAATCCAATTCAACTTAAGAAAAAAAGATTTATTTTACTTAAGGTATGTACTGTGTTCTTGAGACATAGAATCTTTGCTTCTGATACTACATTCAAAAGATATCAAACTTACAGAAATTGTCATTGTTCCAGTTATATAACTGATTACTGTACACAGAAATTATTTTTGGAATACTCTTGATGCACCATCTTACACATGTAACTTAACTTAAAAGGAGCATTTAGTAAGCAAAACATCCAATTAGGCACAGCTAGCTTACCTTCTGTGATAGTTATATTCAAGAGAACCAAGTCCTTAAATAGAAAAAAAGATGAGTTATAAAACTAAGCTAAAGGTAGCTATATTTTTTCAAGGATTTCAAAATTCATTTTTATGTGAATTACAATGTGTTACAAAAAACTACTTAAAATATTTGATATGTTTGCTTTTTAACAACATAAACACAAAATCTATTTTTTAAAAATAAAATATGAGGCATTAAGTTTTTCCAATATGTCAAAGACAGTGCTCTATCTGAAAAGTAGAGCAGATAAAGTCTATTATTTTCTACTGACCTCCAAGCAGGACTCTGAACATTGCGTTTTCATTTATGTGCAAAGTAGGGGCATACAATATTCACCTTAAATGTGATGCGACAATAAGCAGAAGATTGGGACACTGACAAGGGCAGTGCTCCTATCATGGCAACACCTTGAGAAGGTGTACTTCAACTATGTAGGGAAACCATCGTTTGAGAAAATGAACTGCATGGGCAAATCAGCTGTTACTAAATGTTTATATATCTACTTGGGAGTATTTTATAACATTTGCTTTTACCATTATTTGTTGTAGAAAACTGTCATAGAAAATAAATTTCAGTGGTTTCATTTTAAAATAATTTATAGAATTAAAGATTTAGCAATATCAAAAATGCTTTTTGATATTTTTTGTAAAAATATCGAAAGTATTTTTTGTAAATGAGTGCAAAGTGATGAATGATTTTTTAAGACTATTTCATTTTAACATCTATTTTGTATCCAACAGTTGAAATTTGATGCCAATATCATAGACAGAAATGTCTAACTGAATATTGCTGCTGTTACACAATTATATTACAAATATGATATAAACATTAAATTTACCTTTTAGTAACAATGTTAAAAGTTATTATCATATATCAGTTTGATAAAGAAGATGTTTCATTTAAAACTGTATCTGCAACCTCCTTCCTCTGCATAGTGCCAGAAATATCCACCTTATTTATTGTAGCTCTTTTTACAGTGTAGCTATTGGGTCATTTGTATTAGAATCATTTGGGGACATATTAAAATGTATTTCCTTAAGCCACATACTGGATCTGTGGAGTCAAATTATCTAGTGATGGTGCTCTGGAGTCCACATTTTAAAACCATTTCTTAGATGGTGTTTTTGTACATTCATGTTTGATTAGCCCTAACTTTTTGCTTTGCATTAAAGCATTCAATTGACATTTGAAAGCCGTAATGTTCTTTGGAAGAAGTAGGCATCAGTCCATAATTATTTATCAAATCTGCATGAATTAATGTACATACTTTTCTTTAGTCTCCTAAAGGTATGAATGCCTGGATTAAAAAACGTTTTATTAGAGAAGGCAGATACAAAAAGGGAGAAGATTTAAATTGACTTTAACATTTACCTAATTTGTATTTAGTTGCCTAAACAAGCTCTGAAAGAATCAGGGATGAATAACTTAGAACACCTCTCTTCACAGAGCCACAGACCAAACACATTCAGATATGTCCAAAATAAATGAATAAATAAATACATAAATAAAGAAGAGAGAAGCACAAGGAGAAAGAAGCATTGCTAGGAAAACGAATGTTTTTTTTTTAGTGTATTAATACAGCTTTTCTATTAAGGCAGGATGGGTTCTACTGACTATTGGTTGGGGCTGAAAATAAATAATAACCGACAATTTTAAGTGATAAATATTTCTCTCTTCAGAAATTGCATTAGAATACATGGCACTGTATATTGTAAAGTAGTGTTATTTAAATTCGTTTATGTTACCTCCATCGTGTAGTTTGAGTTGTGTTTACAGAGGAAAATTAGAGTATGTGTGGCTCTTATGCTCAAAGTCAATCACAGTTTCATTTGGTACTCATCTTGGAAATCCAGGTTTGTAAGCATGTGCTAGCATGCCGAGCACACTGCACAGCATAATTTGCATACCTGGACATTTTTGCATAGAGACTGGCTTTTACTCTTCCTTCAAATATAGTTTTATTATTTTCATTTGGTTTGCTCATTAGCTAGCCATTGGATTGTTTTTCTTTAAAATTTAAAGCTGACTTATTACCTTATAAATATTTTCTGGTTAAATTGAATTTTTAAATGTTCACTACTAAATACAAACAAGAACAATCTTTCATGTCTGTGTTTTAAATATAAAATTATCGTATGTTTGATAGCAGCATTTCCTAGGGATAGTTTTAACAGTCATAAGATTAAGATCTATTGGTCTGTTTTATTTGCAAGGTTGTTTCTTTTTACAGATAATTAAGATCCCAGATTTATTAAAATAGTGTTTGTAGAAGAAGCCCTAGATCTCATATAAGTAAAAATAAAGAATCTTTTGTTTCTAGATCATAGCAGGCTACAGAATATAGTGTTTTAAAGTTCAGATTCAGGCCAGAAGTCCTTTGTTGTATCTGGGCTCCACCACTTACTGGTCAAGAGGAGATACTTGACCTCTGCGTATCTCATCTCAGATTCCTAATCTGTAAAATAGGAATATACTTACCCTTAGGTATATCCAGTAGTACCTACCTCACAGGGTTATTATTAGCTAGGTTTTTTTTTTTTTTTTTTTGAGACAGAGTTTCACTCTGTCATCAGGCTGGAGGCTGGAGTGCAGTGGCACAATCTCAGCTCTCTGCAACCTCTGCCCTCTGAGTTCAAGCGATTCTCCTGCCTCAGCCTCCCGAGTAGCTGGGATTACAGGCGCCTGCCACTGCACCCGGCTAATTTTTTGTATTTTTAGTAGAGACAGCGTTTCACCTTCTTGGCCAGGCTGGTCTTGAACTCCTGACCTCGTGATCCACCCACTCGGATTCCCAAAGTGCTGGGATTACAGGCGTGAGCCACAGCACCTGGCCTATTTTTAGTATTTTTTGAAATACTAAAAGTATTTTCTGGCACATGATAATTGTTACACAGTGTTAAATGAATTGACATATTAGCTTCCAAAAATGGTGAATTTGCTAATACACTATAAACTCAACACAGGAACCTCCTTAAACAACACTGTGGCTCCAAAGTCTAATACTGTGCCTGGCATAGTTGTTTTTTGATGGTTGGTTAATTCATACGAAGAAAGTAATTTCCTATTTCAATGGAATTAGTCCCTGTTTCTATACAAAAAGGTGTGAGGCAATGGTAGGAAAGTTGTCCAGCAAAGAAATGATACTTACACTGAAATACAAAGCCTAAGTAGAAGTCAGCCAGGCAATGAGCTGCAGAAGGAACAGCTGGTGCAACACTTGACACATGTATATATGTGCATATTCATCACATATATCCGTGCATATTCATCACATATATCCGTGCATATTCATCACATACATATGTGCATATTCATTTGCATTAACATGTATAGATGATTACAGCCACAGAATGGTGTGGCAGGATTATTGTAGGATGGATTCCAGCATCTGTGGAAGAAAATCAACCACAGCACCACCACGAACTGAAAGCTGCTGAAGAAGGATTCTCACTTGAGAGAGAAGGGAGCCAGTGTTTTATGGAGATTCAGCAAGAGGGTTCAGATGAAACTCAGCTAGCTCTGTGGATAATTGGTTAGAAATAGTTCTAAGAAATTTATTCTTAAATATTAGTTGGGCATTTTAGTAAAAGGAGTTGAGACGCAGAGTTAGGACCTAAGGTTATGTGGAAGAAGGGTAGAGAGGAATGACTGGATGAGAAACCCATGGACATGAGAAAGCCACAGTGGAACTTTTTCCATCCTTCAGCATTTCTTATATATCTCACAGGAAGATGGACTACATGACATCATCTATGGTTCAGTCTATCTGCGTATTATTTCAACCTTTTCATTCAATTAGGCTTTAGGTTTAAAATTTAAAAACAGATGTACTAAATTCTTCTTTTTAACTTTTTTTAAGAAAGCAAACATTAATGACTTTTTAGAAAAGGATGTCATTTATGCTACTCCCCACTTACTCTAGAGAGAGAATAACATTTCAAGAGAAAAGAGTAATACTTGCAGGCCCTTCCTACTCTTACTTGTTCCTGTCCTTTGCTAAAAATAAGTGATTTCTTTAACTGATGCTATAGAGAGAAAAAAATGAATGAACACAGCCAAGCTTTTTATTGGCATTCACGCTCATAAACTCAATAAGCTTTCCATACCATGCTCTGTTCTAGTAAGGGAAGAGGTCTACAATTTTTGCAGCTGCTGAAAATTAAAGTGTAGAAGGCATAATTTTTGCCTTGGATCCAAGATGTGTTTTCCAATCAAGATTTACCAATTACAAGTCAGATATTTGCTCTCTATTTCACACAGGTCTCCTGCCCAATTGTTTCAGAATCCACAGGGAAGAGATATGTTTTGTTGACTGCCCATTCATTTAGTGTTTGAATTAAAAAAATAAATTCATTTTTAACAAATTATTATGGAGACTAGTGTTCCATGGAAAACACATTAAGGAAAAATGACTTAGGAGTCTGTGAAGTAATACTGCACGTATCAGTGCCTTTGAAAATATGCTCCATAGAATGTCCATTGCCAATTGAGAGTCAGAAACCTATTAGACTACATGGTAGGAATCAGAATCAAAAGTCTATGATTTGTGGGAAGCAGTTCAAAATAATAATGTACGCTTGAATTTTAGAGAATATTAACAGGGTCCAAATTCTGGCTCCTACACTCGATAGCTGAGCAACTTTATGTTTCAAGTAAATCATGGACAAAATACAATACATATTTTGTGGTGTTGCTACAAGATTGTACATAAAAGTAATTCAATAATAATTTTTATTGAACATGAATTAAAAAATGTAGGCAAACATAATGCCTGACAGAGTGGGAGCAGAATAAATAGTAGCTCTAATCATGTTATTATTTTAATTAAAATCATTAATAATACTGATCAACAAGGCTGGTGGGTTGCCATGGGTTCTTCTTTTGAACACGTTATGCAATAGTTTACTGGTGATTTTTAGATAAACATTGCTGGCAAAACCTTGCCAGTCAACAGGAAGTTGGCAGAAGTAAAGAGGAGATGATGAATTTGTTAATAATAGATTTAAAATGCAATCAGAAGTTGGAATAGTGAACCAACTGCTGATAGAACATACAAAAATTTGTAAAAGGCACTTGGGCCCTATAATATAGCAGCAGTAAATGTAAAATTATTGAATTGTCTAGTTAAATATAAGTACAATAAGAGTAAATAATACTGTAAAACTACTCTAGAATGTATTATATTAGTTTCATTAATAGAAATAGTCTTCAAGAATATCTAAGCAAATATTCTAAAGTTCTGTATGCTATACAGACTATACTTGTGTATAAAATTTAAAAGAAATACCAAAACCAGGTGGCATATTCAAAAAAGACAGGCCAGGAAGATAGTAGAATCTAAACCAGCAAATTATGACTGATTTAATGATATGGGCCTGCTTATCAGGCAGGAAGGAAATTTAGTGACAATGATAGGTATCTTCTAAATTCTTGAGCAATTGTTGAGTACCAGAAGGTTAGATTCACTTTGCGTGACACTGGAAGTTAAAATAAGTACTATTGAGTGCATGATATGGGGAAATCAGATTCAAGTCAGCATCTTGAAAAGCATGAAGCAATATAAAAATTGAAGAGGCTTCCTCAAGTGACTGCAAGGTGCAAATCTAAAAGCTGAATGCTCGGAATCACTTACTGAATGAAATGTTATCAGTAGGTGACTTCCCTGTTCCCTTTATATCACCAAGAGTACTTCTATGACTTTTATTATCCTAACATTAAAGGATGCCAATAAAATCTTTTAATCATCAGCATATCTCCAACATTAATAATTGCAAAGTTCAAGTGAATATTTTTCACAGAAATAATATAATTTTTCACTTAAGATTTACATGAGATATTTCCATATCTCTAAATTAAATGGTAAATTTAATTTAACACGTCTGACATCAAGTTTCTGTTTAAAAAGTGTTTTCTAAAAATGCAAGGTCTGAAAATGTTTATTTAAAATTTTTAGTCCCTTTGCTACTGTTTTTCCAAATTTAATACATCTGATGAATGTAGGTCTGCTAACTGATATCAAACATTCCTGTAACCTACTATTTCTTGGACATTATCTCCATCACTTAATTTCTTGTCTTGTGTCACAAGTAAGAAATTGTATAAGGTGAGATGGTAGGAAATATAAAAACAAAAACAACAACATTAAACTCCCCTCTTAGAACCAACAAAAAATTGTTGACATACATCCAAATCCTGATTATAATTTAAAAACTGTAATAGTTTGTTATAATAACAGGAATTATTTTTATTTTTGCATTCCTGGTTATGATAGAAAAGCTAATATAGGACCTGCTTTCCCACCAATAATAACTCTAAAAGCTGATCCAAATCTGTGAAATTACAGTGTTGTGTAGGCAGCACTGGAATGAAACTAACATGGCTGTGATCCTTGAAAAAGAGAACACAAGAGGTGAGCCCCATTTCACCTAGGATTTATTCCTAAAGGCATTTCTTTTAAAGTGCTGTCCAGGGATTTAGAAAACAACAGACAGCATCAATGTCACATGGTTGAAGAAAAAGGGACTACCAAGAGAGATGGGATTTGGTGCCAAGTTCCGTGAGGAGGGAGCTACAGAATGAAAACCCAAATATCTGAGCCAAGATTTCAGAGTCCACTCAGTGCTGAAAGATGAAGTACAAATCATGCCAGCGTGAAGACATTATAGTGGACAACACAGTTCACTTGACTTCCCAGAAAGTCCAAGTCTTAGGGACAGGAATCATGTCATAGAAGTAAAGGTCATGTATTAGTCTGTTTTCATGCTGCTGATAAAGACATACCTGAGACTGGGCAATTTACAAAAGGAAGAGGTTTAATTGGACTTGCAGTTCCAGGTGGCTGGAGAAGCCTCACATTCATGGCAGAAGGCAAGGAGGAGCAAGTCTCATCTTACATGGATGGCAGCAGGCAAAGAGAGAATGAGGAAGATGCAAAAGCAGAAACCTCTGATAAAATCATCAGATCTCATGAGACTTATTCACTACCATGAGAATAGTATAGGGGAAACCATCCCCACTATTCAATTAGCTCCCACCAGGTTCCTCCCACAACATGTGAGAATTATGGGAGCACAATTCAAGATGAGATTTGGTGGGGAACACAGCCAAACCACATCACTCTCCCCTGGCCTCTCCCAAATCGCATATCCTCACATTTCAAAGCACAATCATGCCCTTCCAACAGTCTCCCAAAGCCTTAGCTCATTCCAGAATCAACTCAAAAGTCTACAGTCCAAAGTTTCATCTGAGACAAGGTGTGTCCCTTATGCCTAGGAGCCTGTAAAGTCAAAAGCTAGTTAGTTATTCCTTAGATACACCTGGAGTACAGACATTAGGTAAATACATCCTTTCCAAATGGGAGAGATTAGCCAAAACCAAGGGGCTACAGGCCCCATGCAAGTCTGAAATCCAACAGGGCAGTAATTAAACCTTAATGTTCCAAAATGATCTCTTTTGACTCCATGTCTCACATTCAGGGCACACTGATGCAAGAGGTGGGTATCCGCACCTTGGACAGTACTATCCATGTGGCTTTACAGAGTACAGCCACCCTCCCAGTTGCTTTCATGGGCTGGCATTGAATGTCTGTGACTTTTACAGGCACACAGTGCAAGCTGTCAGTGGATCTACCATTCTGGGGTCTGGAGGACAGTGGCCCTCTTCTCACAGCTCCACTAGACAGTGCTCCAGTGAGGACTGTATGTGGGGGCTCTGACCCCAGATTTCCATTCTGTACTGCCCTAGCAGAGATTCTACATGAGGACCCTGCCCCTGCAGCAAACTTCTGCCTGGACATGCAGGTATTTCCATACATACCCTGAAATCCAGGTGGAGGTCCCCAAACCTCAATTCTTGACTTCTGTGTACCTTCAGGCTCAACACCATGTGTAAGCTGCCAAGGCTTGGGGTTTGCACCCTTTGAAGCAATGTCCTGAGCTGTACCTCGGCTCTTTAAGCCAAGGATGCACACAGCAGGGGGGACCTGGGCCCAGCCCATGAAACCATTATTTCCTCCTAGGCCTCTGGACCTGTGGTAGGAGGGGCTGCTGTGAAGTTCTCTGACATACCCTGGAGACATTTTCCCCATTGTCTTGGTGATTAACATTTGGCTCGTTGTTACTTATGCAGATTTCTGCAGCATACTGGAATTTCTCCCCAGATAATTTTTTTTTTTTTTTTTTTTGCTTTTCTACTGCATCTTCAGCCTGCAAATTTTCTGAATTTTATGCTCAGCTTCCTCTTGAATGCTTTGCTACTTAGAAATTTCTTCTGCCAGATACCCTAAATCATCTCTCTCAAGTTCAACTTCCATAGATCTCCAAGACAGGAGCAAAATCTTGCCTGTCTCTTTGCTAAAGCATAAATAAAAGTCACCTTTGCTCCAGTTCCCAACAAGTTCCTCATCTCCATCTGAGACCACCCAAGCCTGGACTTTATTGTCCATATCACTATCAACATTTTGGTCAAAGCCATTCAACAAGTCCCTAGGAAGTTCTAAACTTTCCTATATTTTTCTGTCTTCTTCTGAGCCCTCCAAACAGTTCCAACCTCTGCCTGTTACCTAGTTCCAAAGTCACTTCCACTTTTTCAGGTATCCTCATAGCAGCACCCCACTCTACCAGTACCAATTTACTATATTTGTCCATTCTCGTGCTGCTAATAAAGATATACCAATACTGGGTAATTTATAAAGGAAAGAAGTTTAATTGACTCACAGTTCTGCATGGCTGGAGAAGGCTCAGTAAACTTATACTCACAGCAGAAGAGGAAGCAAACATGTCCTTCTTCACATGGTGGCAGCAAAAAGAAGTGCAGAGCAAAAGGGGAAAAGCCCCTTATAAAACCATCAGGTCTCTTGAGAACTCACTCACTTTCACAAGAACATGATGGGGGAAAGTGCCTCCATGATTCAATTATCTCTACCTGGTCTCTCCCCCCAACACATGGGGATTATAGAAACTACAGTTCAAGATGAGATTTGGGTGGAAACACAGCCTAACCATATCAAGTACATATTGTATAATTTCATTTGCATAAAGATAAAAAACAGTTACAGCTCATTCGAATAATAGAAGTTTCAATAATCACTACATTTGGGCATGCTAGAAATGTTCCATATCTTGATCTAATGGGGGTGACATTTGGAAAATAAATGTACAATTTATGAAAGAGGCCAATTAAGGTATAATTTACAACTAAAGACAAACAAAGGTCAATGATTGTGCAAAAAAAAATGTTAACATAACATGCAGGTCTAACTGCTATTATTCAAAAACCTGTGTACAAAATTGGCTAAAGTCTTGGAACTTACATTTAGGAGTGTTCTCATAAGTCCCAGAAATGAAGAGTGGCTTACTGGAACTAAATTGTTTATACAACATGGTTTATGGAGAATATCTGCTTTCCTTCTGGAAGTCTAGAATTTCAGTACTTGCTAGACAGAGGCTGCCTATATGACCAGTTCCCAGTAAAAATCCTGGGTGCTGAAACCTTAATTAGCTTCCTTGGTAGATAATATTTCCCTATAATAAATTACAATCATGAACTACATGTATGCTACACATATATTGAGTCCTATGAGTCTTCCTAGTGAATTACCCAACCTGAGAGTAGTTGGGTAATGGGATGATGCCAGTAAATTAGTTTTTGTTGTATTTTTTATGTGGTTGGATTTTAATATTTTTAAAATGTAATAACTCTCTCTTCTTTCTATTTGGATTTCACTTACCTTCCCTTGGAAAATAATAACCCGAGTTTGGTGAGAGGATGTCTAATATACAGGGCACTCCAGGAGTGGGCCTAGCAGCCTTAGCTGGATGAGGGGGTCCCATGGAAGAGGATTGCCTAACACATGATTTTGAACTTCATATAAGTATGAAGGTATACAAATTGGGAGTTGGCAGCCGTGGCCCAGCTTGAGTAGGGATTCTACGTGGTGGAGTAATGGGGACAGGAAGTCGTGTGGTGATAAGGAATTTGTTAAATACAAGAAGTCCCATCACATAATTAGGTTTCTGAAGCATGTGGTGTATAGATTTCTCACTATCAGAAAAGTAGTTACAAAATACAGAAATGTTAAAAACAAAAATGTACCTTCTGTTATTGGATTTGAACTGGAGACAATAGTGTGAATTCATAATTTCAATATAGATATATAAATATATAGCTGCACACATACCACCTTCCTAGGTGTGTCTACTGAATAGACAGGAAACAGTGAGAGACAAATGGCATCAAGCATGTTTAGCATCCAGATACTGGTTTCTATGAACAATTCTTCACTAAAAAGAACCAGACCATCTTGGAGAAATTGCTGATTCCAGGGTTGGAACAGAAAAAGTACAACATGACTTTCGAACATTATTTTTTTGCTAGAACGTAAGGAATTCATCCAACAACATAGGGATATGTTAGAAGGAAACATAAGCCAATTTGAAGGGGCTTCCTCTGGTCAAACCAGAAATAATTGAGGATCAAAATAAGCAGTTGTATTAATGAATTATAGCCCACTGAATAAAAACAGAAAATTATAAGCCCCTACTGACTAAAATAAATATGTATATACACTGAAAATGTGATAAGGGATGTCTTCTCTTAAGGTAACTTTTCCACAAAATTATTATTAATTTTAAAGGGAGTGCAGAAATAATTCTAAAATGAAAAAGCCTATCACAAACCGCTCTAATCAAACGATCAAAATTAACATCACCAGTAGTGAGACACAATGAAATCAGGTACCAACTGATAGGATTAAACGAGAAAATGAAATTACTTCCATGTTACTCCTGCCAAAGGTGCAGAATCTGAGTCTAGTAATAAGGAAACGATTAAACACATCCAAATTGAGTAACATTTATGAAAGTAAGTAAAAATCAAAAGAAAAGAAAAAGCTCCCCACGGAAAATAAGCAAAGAGACTACTCCCTTTTCTTAAAACATTTCTTTAGAAAGCTTGTAAGTCTTTTCCCTATCTCTGAAATACACATAAGATTTATGAAAAACTAAAAAAAGCCCCTTTAAGGCTTACAGACCCGCGAATGTGTTTCTCAACGACCTGGGAACCATCTCCGAAATGTCATCATCAATGGAGATGGCACCTACCTACCTCTCAGTTTCTGTGGGAGGGTAGCAGCCTAACTTTGGTGAGTAGGCATCTCAATTCAAGTTGTAAAACCACCTCCTGTCATAATTATAGGAGAAGTTCATTTTTCCTTTAGATAAAGCCAATTAACAAACACAGATGGTTATCCTAACTACCAAGTGTATTTGTGATGAACTATGTGTGACAAATGTGCTGTCAAGGTCTCTTACTTGAGAACTAGTTATTGTTTATAGGAGAATATATATGTAATAGATTGTTGCTGCTTGCTGTGTAAAAGGGTGAGATTTCCTTCTGCCTCTGCAATGTCTTAGCAGATTGCCTGTGATGAGAATCACACTCTTGTTTAATACTTACTTAGTAATAAAACTAAAATTATTTTTCCCCATGTAGCTTTATGGAGAAGTTTTCTGGGTTGGGAGGAGATTTTGTTTTTAATTATATTAAAAACAAACACTCTCCAAAAACCTCTACAAAATAACTAACCTGTAATCATCGAAAGTGTCAAAATCACGAAAGTAAAAGAAAGGATGAATAAATGATATAGATTCAAGAAGATTAAAATGATAACACCTAAATGCAATGTGAGATTCTGGACTGGATCTTTCCAAATTAAAAAAAAAAGTTGAAAATTGTAAAAACTTTAATGGAGCCTAAGTATTAGACAGTAGTCAGGTACTGATATTAATTTTCTTCTTTTGATGTTTATACTGAAGAATATGTTTGGAAGAAATTCTAAAATATTTATTGTTGATGCAGCATTATTTTCAAAAGGATTAAGAAAGAAAATGTTATTTAAATTGTATTTTTCTGTAAGCTTGGAATTGTTTAAAAGGTGAGGAGGAGAGATACAAAGATAATAGAAACACCCATATACTCATCAAGAAAGTTAAATTTTGTTAAAATTTCTGCTAGTTGGTTCTTTTAAATAAATTACAGATACATTTAAAGCTCCATTCTGAGTTCCCTATTTTTCCTTCTCTGAGGTAACAATTATGTATGATTTCCACACAAGCTTATATAATCTATGGCTGTTGTTCTGTGTTTTAAATTACATAAGTGGTATCATACATGCGTATACTTTTGTAACTTTTTTTGGATAATGTTATTTTGAGATTCATATACATTCTTACATCTTGCTGAATTTCATTTTAACAGCAGTGTTGTATAAGGCACAGTTTACCCACTCCTCTACTGAGAAACAGGTTGTTTTGATTTTTCCCCTATTATAAGCATTGTTGCAGCATTACATAAAGTTTAAAAAAAAAACTTTTCCCAGAGTGTGGCTTGAATGTTTTTTTTTTTCCTTATTAGTTGACATCTGACATACAGGAGATTTTAATTTTATTTATTTATTTCTTAATTGAGATATATTTAACATTTTTATGGGATACATGTGAGTATTTGTTACTAGCATAGAATATGTAATGATTGAGTCAGAGTATTTGGGGTGTCTATCACCTGAATATTTATTATTTATATGTGTTGGGAACGTTTCAAATTTTCTCTTCTACCTATTTTGAAATATAAAATACATTGTTGCTAACTATAGTCACCCTACTCTGCTAGCAAACCTTATAATTTATATTTTATATTTGACTTCGTGTTTGTACCAACTAACCTCTATTCATCCCCCACTTCTCACCCACACACTCTTCCCAGCCTCTGATACCTATCATTCTATTTCCTACCTGCACAGGATAAACACTTTTTAGTTTCCAAATATGAGTAAGAGCATGCGATATTTGTCTTTTTCAGCTTGCCTTCTTTAACTTAACATATTGACCTTCAGTTCTATCCATTTGCTATGAATGACATTATTTCATTTGTTTTTATGGACAAACAGTACTTTATTTTGTACGCATACCATATATTCTTTATCCATTCATCCATTGATGATCACTTAGGTTGATTCCATATCTTGGCTATTGTGAATAGTGCTGCAATAAACATGTGAATGCAGGTATCACTTTGATATACTGATTTGGTTTCCACTGGATAAATGCCCAGTAGTGGAATTGCTGAATTGTATAGTAGTTCTAGTTTTAGTTTTTTGAAAAATCTTCATTCAATTTTCCATAGTGGCTGTACTAACTGACAGTTCCACTAAGAGCATAAGAGTTCCTTTCTTTCTTGGAAAATGGAGGTTTTTTTCCTCCATTCTCACTAGCTTTTGCTATTTTTTGTCTTTTCGTAATACCCATTCTAACTGGACTAAGATAAAACCCCAGTGTGGTTTTGATTTGCATTTCCCTGGTTATTAGTGATGTTGATCACTAATAAATAAAAATAATGTATTTTTAAATACACCTGTTGGTTGTTTGTATTTCTTTTTTTGAGAAATGTCTATTTATGTTGTTTGTCCACTTTTTAATGTGATTTGTTTTTTTCCTGTTGGATTCTTTAACTACCTTTTATATTCCGAGCACTAGTCTCTCATTAGATTAATAGTTTGCAAATGTTTTATCCAATTCAACAGGTTTTCTCTATTGACATTTTCCTTTGTTATACAGAAAAATTTTAGCTTAATAGAGATGTACTTGTCTATTTTTGGTTGTTTTTTGTATTTTTTTAGGTACTAACCATAAAACCTTCGCCTAGATGAATATCCAGAAATATTAATATTTGTGTAGGCTTCCTCTTGTAGTTTTATAGTTTTGGGTGTTATATTTAAGTCTTTAATTTATCTTTGGTTGATTTTTGTGTATGGTGAAAGATAAGGGTGCTGTTTCCTTCTTCTACATGTGAATATCCAGTTTTCCCAGAACCATGTGTTGAAGAAAATATCTTTCCCACTGAATGTTCTTTATGCCTCAGTCAAAAATCAGTTGGCTGTAAATACATGTTTTTTTATTTAACTCTATTCCGTTAAATTGTTCCATGTCTGTTTTTATACCAATACCAAACTGCTTTTTTTTATAGCCTTGTAATATATTTTGAAGTCAGGTAGTGTTATATCTCCAGCTTTGTTCCTTTTGCTTAGAATTGCTTTGGCTATTTGGGCTCTTTTTTGGTTCCAATGAACTTTAGGATTTTTTTTATAATTCTGTAAAAAATGATGTTGGCATTTTAATGGATTTTGAATTGAATCTGTAGATTGCTTTGGGATATATGATCATTTTATCAATATTAGTTCTCTAATCCATTTATATCCTCTTCAGTTTCTTTTATTGGTGTTTTATAGTTTTCCTCATGGAGATCTTTCACCCTCTTTATTACATTTATCCCCAGATATTTTATTTTTTAATAGATATTGTAAATGCAATTGCTTTTTTTTTCTCAGCTAACTAATTATTGGTGTATACAAATGCTACTGATTTTTCTATGTTGGTTTTGTATCCTGCAACTTTACTGAATTTGTTTATCAAATCTAAAAGGTTTACTGGGAAAGTCTATAGGTTTTCCTAGATACAAGATTATATAATTAGCAAAGAAGGACAATTTGACTTTCAGTTTTTCCCCATTTAGTATGATATTGACTGTGGGTTTGTTATATGTGGCCTTTCTTATGTTGAATATGTTCCTTCTATGTCTAGTTTGTTGAGACTTTTAATTATAAAGAGATGTTAAATCTTATCAAGTGCTTTTCTGTATCTGTTGAGAAGATCATACTGATTTTGCCCTTGATTCTGTTGATGTGGCTTATCACATTTATTGATTTGTGTATGTTGAAACATCCTTGCATCCTGGGATAAATCCTACTTGATCATGATGTATTATGGTTTTGATGTGCTGTTAGATTCAATTTTTTAGTATTTTCTTGAGGACTTTTTCATGTATGTTTGTCAAGAATATGAGCTTTCAGTTTTCTTTTCTTTTCTTTTCTTTTTTTTTGTTCTTGCATCTTAGTGTGGTTTTGGTATCAGATTAATGCTGGCCTGGTAGACTAAGTTAGAGAGAATTCCCTCCTCTTGAGTTTTTCGAAATAATTGAGGAGAAGTAATTTTCTTGGTCATCTAGAAAGTAGGTTATCCATTTTGTTTACCTTTAAGAAATGCATTTTTGTTTTACTATCTCTTCTATGTTTTGGGGGGTGAGGGTTCTAATTTTCTGTCTATGTGTTCTGTCTAATGCTGACAGTATGGTGTTGAAGTCCCCAAATATTACTGTATTTGAGCCTATCTCTCCCTTTAAATCTAGTAATATTTGCTTTATATATTTGAGTGTTCTGTGTTAGGTAAATATGTTTAGAATTGTTACATCCTCTTGCCGAATTGATCCTTTTATCATTTTATAATTTTTTGTCTCTTTTTACTGTTTTTGACTTAAAGTCTATTTTATCTAACTTAAGTATGACTACTCATGCTCAATTTTGATTTACATTTTAAAATATTTCTTTTTTTCATCTTATTACTTTAGGTTATATATGTCTACAAATATGACGAGGTTTCTTGTAGGCAGCATATAGTTGGGTCCTTTTTTAATCCATTCAGCTAGTCTATATCTTTAAGTCAAAAGTTTAATGTAGTTTACATTCAAGGTTATTATTGATATGCAGGAGCTTATTGCTAGCATTGTATTAATTGATTTCTGGTTGTTTTGGATAGCCTTTTTCTTTTTCTCTTATCATTTATTATTGTGATTTGGTGGTCTTCTATAGTGGTAACTTTTGAGTCTTTTCCTATATTTGGATATCTGTATTTCTTGCTAGTCCTGGAAAGTTGTCAGTATTATTTCTCTCACTAAGTTTTCTATCATTTTCATTTTCTCTTTGCCTTCTGGGACACCAAAATTTCAAAGATTGTGTTGCTTTATGGTGTTCCATACGTTACGTATGCTGTGTTCATTTTTTTAAAACTCCTTATTTCAAATTTTTGTCTTGGTTATCTCAAAGGACTGGCCTTCAAATTCTGAGATACTTCTGCTGGATTTAGTCAGTTTTTGAGGCTTTTGAATATATTTTGTATTTCATTCAATGAATTCTTCAGTTCCAGATTTCCATTTGGTTCATAATGTTTATCTCTTTGTCAAATTTCTTACTCTACCCTGGATTGCTTTTCTGATTTAATTATATGGTTTATTATCATGTACTTTCTGAGCTTCTTCAATATTATATTTTAAAATCTTTTTCTATGATTTCATAAGCCATATTTCCTTACTTTTTTATGTTGCTTGTATTCTTAGGTTGATATCTGTGCATGTGTTACAGTCACTCTTTCCTATTTTTAAAGTAACTTTCCTAAGGGAAGACATTGTCCTAAAGTTATATCTATGATGTTTGTTGGGTTGGACACTTTGGATTTGATCCTGAGTGCATGCATTAATGTCATTAGTGTGTGATTTCTTCAGCTATAAACAACATCAATTGTATCTGTGATTTCCTCAGTGGCTTATGGTACAGTTATTGGAGGGTTTGGTGAAGTTTTGCTGGGGACAGAGAAACCAGGTGGCCTAGTCTTCAGGCTCCATTGGTGGCAGCAGTGGGGCAAGCATGTCTGTCCTTGGACTCAAGGGTAGCGTACCATGGCACCAGTGTTAGCAGGTCCAGGTGGGCCAATTTTGGGGCCTCCAGGTGATTTTCTCAGATGCTGGTAGTGGCAGTGGTAAGCTGAATGTGTGGGCATGTTCTGCTGTGCCTAGGCAGCAGAAGTGGCATGGGCAATAGTGGTAGTAGTGGCAAGACAACCCTATAGGTCCTGAGAGGTATGTGCTAGTGTTGGCTGTAGCTACCATTGGCTGGGCTGGCCAGTCTTCAGGCTCACAAGTGGTGAGTGCAGGTAGGTGTCAGCTGTGATGGTAGTGGTAGGATGGGTGAATCCAACTTCAGGACCCTAGGATAAGTGCTCAGATGCCAATAGTTTGTGCACTGGGCTGGGCAACCCCCAGGACCCTGAACTGCATGTTCTAGGCAGGGCAGGTGGTGATGCTTGGCCAGGGGTCCCCCAATAGTGCATTCAGGCACTGGCTGTGATAGGCAGGGATGGGGTGGGGTCAGCCTCAGGCCCCCAGTAGACTGCTTCAGTGGAGGGTGGCAGGAGTTGTATTGTGACTCTGCTACTAAGGAGAGTAGAGTTGCTTTCGGTGGTAGCAGCTATATGTAGGTGGGTGAGGAACACATATTTCAGTCATGCTTCAGCCCAGTGGCAGCAGCCTGCAGTGATGGCAGTCTGGGGAGGGGGAGGGGAGGCTCTGTCTTGGTGTGGGAAAAATTCAGAGTGGCGCTTCTGCTGGAGGTAGTGAGTCACTGCTGGTGGCCTCTGCTTCATCTCTGGTGGCAGCAGCTAGCTACAGTGGTGGCTGCAGTTGTGGGTTGTCAGTGGGGCTCCAGCGACATGAAGATACAGGTACTGTTGAGTCTTAGGGCAAGGTGCAGTCTGTTGGGAGCTGGCTCAAAACGTCAACTTTGTGTAGTTGCATAGGACTCAGGAGGTGTCATGGACTCAGCATATGTTTTCTCTTTGGTGCAATCACGTGTTCTCTAGGCTTCTCCCTATGTTAGTCTCAGGATCCATGAGGGTCAAGGGACTCCTGTGGCTAAGATTGCAGGCATCCAGGGTGGAAACGTGGACTGCTGGGGGTCTGTCTCTTACCTTTACTCTGCACTGGGGAGTCTCTCCACGTCCCAGATGATCCCAGCCAAGCAGGCTGTCTTGCCTTCCTTGCCTTAGGTGTTTCCAGTCACTTCTCTGTTGAATTCCAGTGTTCTTTCTTGGATGATCTATTTGACGTATGATTATCTACTCACTATTTGGGTTCCTTGTGGAAGAGATAAGTCCATATCAGAAAAGCTGGGCCAATTCTAAAGGTTCTGATTTATCATAGCCAGTTAACACAAAGTAAAGTCAATGTGCTTATTAAAAAATGCAAAGACAACATGACTTAGTTATATGTAATATCTGTGATAATGTTCCTACCTAGTAAAAAAAAGTAAAACCCTGATGTTAATGAAATGTCTCTAGTTGGCCATATTGAAGCTCTTCCCCAGGGCTTTAAATTTAATATTGGTACATTTGTTGATCCATTATTAATGGTTTCTCCTTTTACTAACTTCAAGCATTGTAGGTGTTTTTCTTTATGTACTTCAGGGAATAAAGTGCAATCTATTTTTATGATAAAAGCTTATTATGAAAAATAGATAACTTATGTACATATATTCATCCTTCTAGGTTGAAAGGCCCGAAGTCTTTTAAAATAAATATAAAATTAAAGCCTATATCACAGATTTTTAAAAAATATTTATTTTCTGTGTTTGTGTTTGGGAAAACAGGAAGAAAACATACTTAAAGTTGTCAGGTTTACATTATTTGTTTTTCAGTTAACCGTGTGGGAAAATGTTTGAGGATATTAGTATTTGAAGCTACTTCAAAAAAATATTTATTTATTTTTTATCCATGCATTCATGCAAGCATTCATTCATTTACTCAACAAATATTTGATTTGTCAAAATGTCATCTTGTGCTTAATATTTGCAGTAAAGTATTAGAGGCAAAACAAAGTCTTTGATCTCAGAGATTTTGCATTTTGGTGAGACACAATAGGCAATAAACAAATGAATCTACAAGTCCACAATGGTCAGATGATGATAAGTGCTGTGGAAAACAATAAAGCAGCTGGATTAGAGGTGAGGCGGTGGCTACTCATTCAGCTGGAGGTTTCTAATAGAGAAGCAAATGAACAGAGACATGAAGGTAGAGAGGAAAGGAGCCGTATGTGTACGTGAGGAAAGACCATTCCAGGAGGAGAAAGAACACATACGTAAGTTCTAAGCTGAGTGTGCATGTGTGCATTGTTGCATTTATTGGAGGGGGTTTCTTCATGATACATGGATACCAGCCAGACTACAGCAGAGTGGAAACCAGCTGTTATGAGTGAAAAAAAAAAATAGAGTTATATTTATGGTAAGAACTTTGGCTTTTACTTTGAGGCAGTTGGAAAGTTTGATTAAATAATTAACATGAACTGTCTGTAAAATACACCGTTGGTTGCTGTGTTCAAAATAGATAAGGTAGAAATAGATATAGAGGGTATTATTTCAATAAATATTTTGGTGACTTAGATTGGCATAGTAATAGTATACAATGTAAGAGATGTCAGACTTTTCAGACTCTGGATCATAAATATTTTAAAGATAGAGATAAGAGGGTTTGAGGTTAAGAGTTTAAGTCAAAGATGATGTCAAAGTTTGTGGCTTGAGTAACTGAAAAGGTGCAACTTTCCTTATGTGAATCTGACATAATAATCCAGTCATTTGTGTTAGCTTAGATTGGTGCAGTGATAAGTCTTATTTATCATGTTCACAAATATTAATGACTAAGGTACTTTTTAGTGAGATAAAGTAGGAGATGGAAAAATATATTGAAGAATTGATGTCAGGATGGCTGCCTGTTCATACTTCATATGAAGTGGCAAAACTTTCATGCTAATTGTAATGAATAGCTTCTCAATGGAATATAGACTAAAATGATTTAGAATCAGAGAATTGGCTAAGAGTATTAATTGCTCATAGAATTCAAGAGGGAAAGAAGTGAAAAATTCCCTTTTCTGTCTGTTGCTATAGTACTGGTTAAAATGAGACCTTAAGATAGAAAATAGTAACAGGAGAAAAGTGGAAAAGATAAGCCTTTTTCTATCATCTGAAGACCGTCTTCTCCAGACTATCTGAACAGGTGTCATATTCACTCAAGTAACATAATAAAGACTACTGATTACTGAAAGACTATATAGGTATCTGTTGTCAAAACAAGTGATTATTAAATGGTAAGTACGTTTAATAATCATTTGAGGGTAAGAAAATTGGACATTACATAGAATAATTTCAGTGAAGCCTGGTAAATCGTAATTAAAATGGACTATTAGAATTAAAGATCAGGGGCTTAAGACATGCATTTAAGATATCACGGAATGCACTGATTATTTGTGTGGACAACCAATCCCCATGTGGATGCAATTTTCTGTAAGTAGATGCTTCTGAGAGTGTAACATCTAATTTGTGGCAGTGAGTAAAGTTTAAGACTTGTCAAACCTGCCTTGGGAGGGATAGCTTCCCCACCCCTTCCCCAGCCACAAATGGAATACTGCATTCCACAGTGAGAATGTGGCTGGATTCAAAGTCACTTTAATCTAGGTGTATGAATGTCAGGGAGAAACACTGAATTCAATGTCATTGACACAGTAATGATAGGTCCCTTGATGGGAGTGATCCCCAGACTTGGATGACTTAACTAACTTTGGTCTTGGAAAGCCAAAAAAATAAGCAGGAGGCCGATCATTTCTGTGCGAATGATGTGTCTCAGTTAAGTCACTACTAAAAACAGAAGCCCAAAGTACAGTAATTTACTTGAAAGAGCATAAAGATTGGGTCTGAAAATGCTTTAACATCAACCTTTTTGGATTTGGAGGTGCTATGGTGGAGAGAAAAAAAGCAAAGGAGTTATGTTAAATATTGGAAGTATGACTGGAAAGATTATTTAATGATCAAGTAGCTTTTACCTGAATTTATAATTGGTATGAATATCATTACAAATATTACATGTAACTAGGGCTTGTTGCCTTTGCATTTTTATGAACATATTGCTTGTACCTTGTTTTAATTGTCTAGGATAAATGAGAACCTTTAGAATTGCCTCAGTCTTCCTGATGTTAAGAATTAAGCAAAACTAAAGTCCAAAATCTAACAAAGGATCATTATTCTGATTAGGTAAATCTCTGACAGGTGAGTTTGGATTCCTACTCCCTTTCTTTTCATTAGTTTAATATGTTCAGGCCAATGAGTCAGCCATTTTGGCTTCAGCATCTCTTTGCTCTTTTGAAGTTATTGCGGACCCCAGAGAGCTTTGATTATGTGGATTATGTTCATTGATATATACCATATCCAAAATTACAACATATAAATTTAAAAATATTTGTTTATTATGTCATTAAAAATATAACAATTGGTCGGGCGCGGTGGGTCACGCCTGTAATCCCAGCACTTTGGGAGGCTGAGGAGGGCGGATCATGAGGTCAGGAGATCGAGACCATCCTGGCTAACACAGGGAAACCCTGTCTCTACTAAAAATACAAAAAATTAGCCGGGCCTGCTGGTGGACGCCTGTAGTCCCAACTACTCAGGAGGCTGAGGCAGGAGAATGGCTTGAACCCGGGAGGCGGAGCTGGCAGTGAGCCGAGATTGCGCCACTGCACTGCAGCCTGGGCAACAGAACAAGACTCCATCTCAAAAAAAAAAAAAAATAATAATAATAATAATAATAAAAGATAAAATAACAATCTCAATATGAGGTTACATAAATAACATATTTAATGAAGAATTATTTTCAAGAACAATAAATTTGTTAGGGAGTAGAATTAGTTTATTTGTAGTGATCTCTAACGTGTGGTTTAATAAAAGGCAATTTGATTTTTACATCAGATTCTGCATTAAGGCTATTGTGCTATGTTGCTTCAGTTGAACTATAAGAACAAAATTTTGTCTCATGCATAAATGTCATTGGAAAATAGGAGAGTTTTTAAATAATCTTTTCAAATAATTGTAGATTTTCTTTGATCCTCAGCATAACCAAAAAGTAGCTACTTCTTAATAATTAATTGCAATGTGGAATCTGCAAACACAGCTATGATTTCTCATTCTCTTTAAAACCCACTGATTTATTTTGCACTTCTAATGGATCTTTCATCATAAATGTTTTTGTGATATCATAGGCCATTGGGAAAATCAAGTTTACTATTCATGCTAATCTTCTAAATATTAACACATTTTATTATACAATATAAAACATCAGATTTTAATAACACTACTGATATTGTCAGCACATATCTTAAGTAGAAGACTGTCTTATATTTGTTATAGCCCAAAACAGTCAGTGGCTTGTAACTGGATTTGGGTTGAACTGAGGTATGAGATCAGCAGGACTTGTTTTCTGAGCACCAGTCATGATCCTGCTGGTCAAAAACAGGATCTGGTCAAAACAGGATGCAGTAAAGAAACTGGCCCAAATCAGCTAAAACCAAGGTGGTGAAAGAGGTGGAGCAAGATGGTGGAATAGGAAGCTCCACCAGTAGTCTCCCTGCCAAGGACACCAAGTTAGCAACTATCTACACAGAAAAAAACACCTTCTTCAGTGCAGTAGATCTGAAAAAGGCACTGAAAAGATAGAGAAAACAGTCCTGAATTACTGCCACGCTCCACCCTCCGCCCCTTCCAACCTCAGCAGCTGCAACTCGGGATGGAGAGCCTCTCTGGGCACTGAGGAAGGGAGAACACAGCAACTGGGGGGCACTGAACTCAGTGCCGCTCTGTTAGAGCAGAAAGGAAAACCAGATTAAACTCAGCTGATGCCCGCCCATGGAGGGAACATTTAAACCAGCCCTAGGCAGAGGGGATTCACCAATCCCAACAGCCCGAAATTGAGTGCCTGCAAACCTTGCCACTGAGGGATACAGTATTCTGTGTCTGTAAGTAAACTTTAAAAGCAGTTTAGGCCCTAAAGACTGAAACTTTTAGATGAGTCCGAAGGCTCAACTAATCCCAAAGACATCACATTCAGCGTTGGCCAGATCGTCCAGACAATTAACAAAGGAACATCAGATTTAATCTGCACTATAGACCAAAGGGACCTAATAGATATTTACAGAACGTTTTATCCAAGGGCTCCAGAGCACACATTCTTTCCTCAGAAAATAAATTATTCTCAAGGATAGACCAATATGTTAGGTCATAAGACAGGTCTTAAAACATTTAAAAAATGAAATAATATCAAGCATCTTCTCTGACCACAAAGGAATAAAACTAGAAATTAATAACAAGAGAAATTTTTGGAAACTATACATATACAAATAAACAATATGCTCCTGAATGACCAGTGGGTCAATGAATAATGTAACAAAGACATTTAAGACATTTAAATTTTTTTGAAGCAAATGATAATGGAAACACAACATATCAAAGCCTAGAGGATCCAGCAAAAGCAGTACTAAGAGGGAAGTTTACAGCTATAAGTCTTGTATAAAAGAGGAAAATCTTCAAATGAAGAATCTAACAGTGCGTCTTAAAGAACAAGAAAAGAAAGAGCAAACCAAACTCCAAATTAGTAGAAGAAAAGAAATAATAAAAATAAGAACAAAAATACATGAAATTGAAATGAAAACAACATACAAAATATGAATGAAATAAAAATGTGAGTTTTTAAAAATGTAAACAAATTTCACAAACATTTATCCAGACTAAGAAAAAAAGAGTGAAGATTCAAATAAATAAAATTAGAAACGAAGAAAGAGACATTACAACTGATACTGCAGAAATCCAAGGGTCATTACTGGCTGCCATGAGCAATTATATGCCAAAACATTGGAAAAACTAGGATAAATGGACAAATTTCTACCTACATACAACCTACCAAGATTTTATCAGAAAGAAACCCAAAAAACCGAACAGACCAATTACAAGTAATGAGATTGAAGTCTTAATAAAAAGTCTTCCAGTAAAGAAAAGCCTGGGACCCGATGGCTTTACTGCTGAATTCTTCCAAACATTTAAAGAATTATTACCAATCCTACTCAAAGTATTCCAAAATATATAGGAGGTGGGAATAGTTCAAAACTCATTCTATGAGATCAGTCTTACCGTGATACCAAAACCAGACAAAGACAAATTAGAAAAACAAAACTACAAGCCAATATCACTGGTGAATATTGATGCAAAATTTTTCAACAAAATACTAGCAAACCAAATTCAACATTACATTAGAAAGATTATTTATCATGGCCAAATGGGATTAATCCCTGGGATGCAAGTATGGTTCAACATATGCAAATATGTCAATGTGATACATCATATCTACAGAATAAAGGATAAACCCATATGATCATTTCAATTAATGCTGAAAAAGCATTTGATATAATTCAACATCTTTTCATGATAAATACCCTCAGAAAAGTAGGCATGGAAGTAATACATCTCAACATAGTAAAAGCCATATACAATAGACCCACAGCTAGTAACATACAAGGAATGGGGAAAAACTAACAGCCTTTTCCCTAAGGTCTGGTACACAACAAGGATGTCCCCTGTTACCACTGCTATTCAGCATAGTACTGGATGTCCTAGCTAGAGCAATGAGACAAGAGAAAGATATAAAATGGCATTCAAATTGGAAAGTAAGAAGTCAAATTGTTCTTGTTCACAGATAATATAATTTTATATTTGGCAAAACCTAAAGACTCCACGAGAAAACTACTAGTAGTGATAAACAAATTCAGTAAAGTTGCAGGATACAATATCAACATACAAAAATTAGCAGCACTTTTATATGTCAAAAGTGAACAATGTGAAAAAGAAACAAAAAAGTAAAGCCATTTACAATAGTGACACAAAAAATTAAATAACAAAAAATTAACCAAACAAGTGAAAGATCTCTATAATGAAAACTATAAAACACTGATAAAAGAAATTACAGAAGACACAAAAAATGGAAAAATATTCTATATTCATGGATTAGAAGAATCAATATTGTTAAAATATTCATAGTTCCCAAAGCAATCCACAGATTCAATGTAATCTCTATCAAAATACCAATAACATTCTACACAAAAATAAAAAATAAAATCCTAAGACGTATATGGAATTAGACCCATATCTAAAATATATATGAAACTAGACCCCTCTATCTTGCCACATACAAACATCAAATCAAAATGGACTAAATACTTAAATTTAAGACTTCAAACTATGAAACTGTTACAAGAAAACATTGGGAAAAATTTCCAGGGCATTGGTCTGGGCAAAAATGTATTGAGCAATCCTCATAAGCACAGGCAACCAAAGCAAAAATGGACAAATGAGATGACATCAAGTTAAAAACCTTCTGCACAGCAAAGGAAACAATCAACAAAGTGAAGTGACAACCTTATAACCAAAATATATAAGGAACTCCAACAACTCCACAGGAAAACAAATCTAATAATCTAATCTAAAGATAGGCAAACGATTTGAATAGACATTTCTCAAAAGAAGACATACAAATGGCAAACAGGCATATGAAAAGGTGCTCAACATCATTGATCATTAGAGAAACGCATATCAAGACTACAATGCAATATCATCTCACCCCAGTTAAAACGTCTTATATCCCAAAGAGAGGCAAAAATAACAAATGTAGATGAGGATGTAGAGAAGAGGGAACCTCATTGGCTGTTGGTTGGAATGTAAGTTAGTACAATCACCGTGGAGAGCAGTTTGGAGGTTCCTCAAAAAACTAAAAGTTGAGCTGCCATAGGACCCAGCAATCCCATTGCTATGTATATACCCCAGAGAAAACAAATCAGTATATCAAAGAAATGTCTGCACGTCTATGTTTGTTGCAACATTGTTCATAATAACTCAGATTTGGAAGCAACCTAAGTGTCCATCCACAGATGAGAGATAAAGAAAATGTGGTACCTATTACACAATGAAGTTCTATTCAGCAATAAACAAGAATGAGATCTAGTCATTTGCAACAACATAGATGGAATTGACGATCATTATGTTAAGTGAAATAGGCCAGGCACAGAAAGACAAACATCACAAGTTTTCACTTATTTGTGGGATCTAAAAATGAAAACAATTTAATTCATGGACATAAAGAGTAGAAGATGGTTACCAGAGGCTGGAAAGGGTAACGGGAGGTTGGGGAGGGAGGTGGTGATGGCTAATGGTTACAAAACAAAATTAGAAAGAATGAATAAGACCTACCATTTGATAGTACAATAAGGTGACTAAAGGCAATAATAACTGCATTGTATATTTAAAATAATTTAGAGAGGGTAATTGGATTGTTTGTAACTCAAAGAATCAAAGTTTGAGGGGATGAATACCCCGTTCCTCATGATGTGCTTATTTCACATTGCATTCCTGTATGAAAAAATCTCATGTACCCCATAAATATATAGACCTACTCTGTACCCCCCAAAATTAAAAATAAATGATCATGGTGATGAAAGCAATCTCTCATTGCTCTCATTGCTCATGATATGCTAATTATAATGCATTTCCATGCTAAAATACACTCCCAACAGTGCCATGACAGTTTATAAATGCCATGGTAATGCCTGGAAGTTACCTTTTATGGTTTTAAATGAGAGGAGCCCTTAGTTCCAGGAACTCCCCATCCCTTTTCTAGAAACTTTGTGAATAACTCATTTCTTACTTAGCATATAATTAAGGAGTAGCTATAAATATAGCTAGTCAGCAATCCACAGGTGTTACTCTGCCTGGAGGGTAGCCCTGCTCTGTCTATCGAACAGCCATTTTTCTATACTCTGTTATTCTAATAAACTTGCTTTGCTTTCAATTTACTCTGTCAGTCAAAGCCAAGAACCCTCCTGGGTTGAGCCCCAATTTGAGGGTTCTCCTGGATCAAAACTGCTCCCACCATCATGGGACATCATATCATTCTGATGCCTGAGTTATTGATCATTCCTTAGCTAATGCCAGAAGACAACTGGGAAGAGGATAGTACAGCGAAGTTTACTAATAAATATTTACATGCTTAAGGGTCTGTTTAAGGGTACAGGGGAGAAGAGAATGAAGGGATTATTGGGTACAAATATTCAGTTAGGTAGAAGAAATATGATCCACTGTTCAATAGATCAGCAGGGTGTCTATAATTTACAATAGTACATTTAAAAATAGCTAGAAGGAAGTAATTCAAATGTTTCTAGCAAGAAGAAAAGATACATATTTAAGGTGATTGATAGCCCAATTACTCTTATTTGATCTTTATGTATTTTATGAATGTATTGTTATCACAGATACTTCCAAAATATGTATATCCATTATGAATGAATACATAAATAAATGACTTTGGAATTAAGATAATATTGGTCATAGGTTTTGATGGGCCTGGTTATCCAGGCCAAGTTTATTTATTAAGTTGGGATAGAAATAGTACCTACTATTTTTATAAGGATTAAACAAGTTGCTCTAAAGATTAAGTAAGACTATGTCTATTAAATAATTAATGCCTACAACTGAAATAAAAAAAATTTGCTTTGCCTTTTTTTAAAAAAAGAAAAAGAATATATTAAGGGAGAAGTTCACTGTACTCACATAGGGCCAATGAAGGTGTCCTTTGCACATGGACCACTGTGTGTTCTAAGCAGTATGATAGGCAAAACAGCCACTCTGGTTCACTGATATTTGATGCCTGTTATTACAGACAGCTCCCATCCAAAGGTACACCAACTTATTCTCTGGGAAGTGTTATGCTACACTCAGATGGAACTACATTTGAGGGTTTAATGTATCAATTGGCAGTCTCAAGGAACACTGATACTTGGAGGTTCAGACCATTTTCCCAAACTGCCCATGTTTCATCAATGTGCAATGGGAACAATACAGGTAGTGGCATGGTAAGCACTAGCTCCACTTTGGTAAACAGACTGTAAAAGTGATAGGAGTTCATCTATGGCTAATAAATCGGGACAACCTAGAAACTCGCCATCATGAAGCACAATACTTGTTAACCCAAAAAGGGACACTAGAGAGAGCTATCTTCCAGGAAACAAGCTGTAACTGGAAAGAAGCCTGGAGAGACAACAGTGTCAAATGAATGGAGAAATTGAATACTGACACTAATAAAGAACTATACCCACCAGTAAGGCTACCAGAGGGCTTGTGTCCTCACTCAAGAATGATTGTTCATATTTTCATATTCGCTATGGAAAGAGTTTGTTGGAAAATGGTAGTAATCTTAAATAATTGCAGGACATTACTGGGCAGTGTGGCTTTTATCATTGTTCTCTAATTGCTCTAATACCCAGAATAAAAAAAAAAATGTATCTTTCTTGTGCCACAACTGGCTGGAATTGGACATAAAAAGAAACAACACAATGTCAGCCTCATTGGGAGGGTGGGGATAGATAGCAGTGTCACATAATGGCGCCTGGAAGCCTACGTCTGTAAAGATTTATTCTATAATATCTGGGATATGTTTATGTCCATAAAACAAGTGAAATTCAGAAGTTCCTGAAAAATAGTCTCTAGTTACCACCTAAGTAACTGGGAAAGTGGTACATGGGAAAAGGTCATTTCTGTTGGGAATGAAAGGGACAATGATAAATTTTAACCTATGTCAAACATTAATCTTTCTATGATAGCTATTTAGTGTAACAAAGAATTTGTAGGTTCATTGATAGAATTAAAAGAAAACCAAATTTGTGTAAATGATGATTCTCCAACATAAGAAAAATAACTTGTGAGTATGAGTTTAAGTCCCAAGTTGTTAGAATACATATAGAAGCTGATCGGGCTGAGAAGGAAGTAAATTTGACTTTAGAAAATTACTCACTAAATTAAATGCCTTCAGCAACCTATATAGAATAATTCAAATAACTCTCGATCAAGGAGGTATTAGACAAAGCTACTAAACAAACATTAAAACAGCTATAATGTATTGAATAGTGATCTTTACGGTGATAATAGGTAGAAAATATTAAAAGAAAAATAATGAATTTTATTCTGAAAAAGATAGAGAATTTTGACATGAACAAAAGGGATACAACTGGTTAAATAGCTGAAGAACATTGGTTTTTTTAGGAAAAGGAAATAGAAAATTACATAAATTTATGTTCTCAGTCATTAGCATCTTAACTTTTTTTAAATCATGAGTCCATTTATAACAATGATCAATAGTTGACCCATATACAAAGTTTCCTTATGAAATCACATTTTAATCAAATACCACATTGAACTACTTAAATTTCATGGCATATAATCTTGCTAAAAATGTGCAATAAAACTGACATACTTAGGTGGCAAATGTTGATAACTGCTTTCCAAGATTTATTTTTATAACCTGGACATAATTTTTTAAAATACCCCAAATTTGTTTAACATAGTCTTAGTGTTTAGAACACTCTGTTTCTTCTTTTCTTGTTCTTTCATATTGAAAATGATCATTACTGTTGAAAATATTCCTGAGTCTTGCCAGCAAAGTTTGTTCTCTACCAATGCTAAAACATCAAAAATAACAAGAGCAAATTTAATTAGAAAGGCAAAAAAGCAGTTAATTAAAATTATAAAGTAAATCTGGCAATGTCGCTCTTCAAATATCTGTTGCATTGGTGATTAAGCCCTTATAAACTAGGGAGCTGTTTACAGTAATTTAATAATAGAATATAATATTGCTACTTCTAGAACATGAAAGGTTCTAATTTTTTAATGTTGAAGACATATAATGTGTAGCAAGTGGCTTAATTTCTTAGGACATGTTTATATGAAGAAAAATGAAAATATAAGTTCACTTTCCTGGGTAAATATATTTATTTTTCCAAGTAGGAACTATATTTTGTTAATTTTTATTTTTAAACACGAATTAAATCCAAAGTTCTCTCATTAAAAATACTTAATTTAGGTTTTTTTCTTTTGAAAATTCAAATATGTTATATTCCAAAATGGCTTTGTCAATTGCTATTTACTTGGAAAGATCAAGGAAATACTTCCTTAAAAATAAGTAAAGTGGTTCTGAAAAATCCTTCTATTGTCTTAAATTAAAACACACTGGAAGTATATCACTAATTGTATGATTTTGGACAAATTAATTTTCTAAGCATCAATTCCTTCACAGTTAAAATAGGTAATATATGCCCTGCATTTGCTTGCTTTTGTTTTGCTCTTAATGTTTACATACAATGGATATCAAATACATAAAACAGTAGGTATTGATAATCACATTTTTTCTCTTTATCTTGTTTAATATACTATATATAATAATTAAATGTTTACAAGTAAATTGAAGTTTAGAAGTATATATGTAATTGTATTTCTCTAACTTAACTAGCTTTCCATCTTTTTATTACATTGAGAGAATACAACTGCCTAAATTATAAGTGAGAATATTATTGTGTTCCAGAAAAGAGAGAGTTAAGGTAGAAAAGAAAGTGAAGTTTCTGTATGGCCATCAAATTATCAGGCTAATTCCCTTTTCGTATTATTTGAAAATAATTAGTTTGATTTCTCAGGGATGTATTATTGTGACCAGATTTTTTTCATGGAAGTTATTGACTAAGTAAAGTAAAAACAAACAAACAAACAAAAACAAACAACAGCAACAAAAAACTGAGGTCTGGGAGCTTTAACTGAAACGAATACCTGGGTGTATGTTTAGGTCATGTAGAAAAAGATGTTGGGAGCCAAACTTTGGCTTCTTCTCAGGGACAATGATTCTGTGCCAATCAGTACTTCAATTTCAATGGGTGGTGTAAATGGGCCCAAAGTGAGCTTAACATAAATCCCAAAGCAGGCTTTTTATTACACCTAAACACTGTGATGTTGGCTAAACAAGAATAAATAGTATTCTGAGTCTCACAGCTTCATTCCAAAAATGTCCAGGATGCCATAAAAAACTACTCATCATACAAAGAACCTGGAGAACAATTTGAATAAAAAATGTACTCAAAATATTCCAATACTGAGATAACTGAGATGAAATTATCTGATAAGGATTTTAGGGTGAATGGAAGATATGAAAAAGAATCAAAGGGAACTCATAAAACTAAAAAATAAAATAACTGAATTAAAAAAAAAACACTTCAACTGACTCTGCTCAAAATTAGATTAGAATTAGCTGAGCTGCGGTGGCCGGCGCCTATAATCCCAGCTACTAAGGAGGCTGAGGCGGGAGAATCACTTGAACCCAGGAGATGGAGGTTGCAGGGAGCCGAGATTGTGCCAGTGGACTCCAGAGTGGGCAACAGAGGGAAACCCTGTCTCAAAAAAAAAAAAAAAAAAAAAAGTAGATTAGAGATAACAGAGGAAAGAATTAGTGAACTTGATGAGAAATCAATAGAAATTACTGAATTTGAACAAAAAAGGAAAAACTAACAAAATCTATGAACTCAGTTATCTCTAGGACAATTAAAAATATTTAACTTGTATTGTCATATGAGTCAAGAAGGAGAGGAGAAAGAGTTCAAGAGCTGAAAAATATATTTGAAGAAATAATGGCTGAAAGTTTGATATTGTACTATAGTTATGTAAGATGTCAACATTGGGGCAAGCTGGGTGAAAGCTACACAGGATTTTGTGTATTATTTTTGGAAATTTCTATTTCATTATTGCTAAATAAAAAATTAAAAATACGCTTCAAAGCTACAATAATTAAAATACTACAATACATAGAAAGGAATAGATGTCTGATTATAGGAGACAACAGCGTTCAATAAAAATAACTCCAGTTTTTTGCTTGGGTTTATTAAATAACCTGAAATAATTTTTACGGACAAAAAAGATGAATGTCCTTAATACTATGATTTCATGTTAGTGGCCTGTTAAAGTATGTTTTCAAAATTAATATGTTGTTATGTTTCCAAAGGAAATTTAATAGACAAAAATTTTCAAAACACTTTTTAATGGAATAGGCTTCTCTAGGAGCACCTAATGGGCTCTACTAGAAATAGTTTTTTAAAAACAGTTTGGTAAATGCTGCCTTAATACATGAAAATCACTTTCAAGTAGATGTGAACAGAATTAACACTGAAATGAAAAAAATAAGCAAAACTAACAAACATAGAAGTAATAAAAATAAGTACAACTTTAAAAAAATTTTTTTAGTGAATAAAGGATTGAAAAAGAAGAAATGGCTGGACACTTTAAAAATTTACATACACGAAAGTAATTTCTGGAAAAATTAGTGTGTAAAAGTTAAAATAACAAAATACTAGATTTAATATTTGTTTAATGTCATTCACGTGAATTTAATGTTGTAAGTACAGACTAAGAATATCACAGAAATACAGATACAATTAGATTTCATTTAAATGTCAGCAAGAATTGTGGCCCAGCAAAAAAAAAAAGAAAAAAAGCAATATTAATATTAATGTGTCATTCGGGTGGTGAAGGACGTCCCGAAGGAAGTTAGCTCTAATCGGGGTGGGGATGTAGAAGTCAGTGCCAGAAGGTCCATCTGGGTGTTATGCTTTTCTCAAGGAACATAACAGGTCATCTTTATTGAGACAAAGCCCCACCTCTCCTGGGATGATTATACTTCTCCTTAGTGGATAAATACATTTATTTGGGAATTTTAGAAATAAATGTAATGATGATGAAAATCATCAAACTCAAGAATATTATACTCATAATATCAATGCTTGGTTAGATTCAGGAAAATATATGTGTCATTGATTTCAAATATGTTATTTGTAAGAGTGTAAAGCACATTAGAGAATCTGACAGAATAGTCTTGTGATGCCGATTTAAAACTGAGTATGGCTAAATATATGGATATCTCCAATTTCTTTTGACGTGTGTTAAAATTAAGGATTAATAGATGGATAGCTGCATATGCACATAAGATAAAACGTTAATAATAGAATATAGGAGAGGATACATAGTTTTCCCTGTGAAGGTTTTGAAATGTTATTGTATATTTGAATATATTCATTAAAAATGTTAGGGAAAGTAAAAGATGGCAATAAAAAAGACTGAACAATAAAACAAAGTGCAATCAGAGTCTATATAGATTGTCTCTGCCCAATATGGTAGTCAGTAACAACATGCAGCCATTTAAATTTAAATTAGTTAAATTAAATAGAATTAGTAATTAATTTTCTCAGGCACAGTAGCCATATCTCAAATGCTAAAAGGGTGTGGAGTCGAGGCAGGAGAATCACTTTAGCCCAGCAGGCTGAGTCTGCAGTGAGCATTGATCACGCCACTGTGCCCCAGCCCAGATGAAAGAGTAAGAGTAGACCCTGAAAAAATAAAAGATACCCATCCAGAAACATAAGTTGAGAGAAATAGTTCTATTTCTAAAATGTCATAAGAAATGTAAATGGATGAAACATTTCAATTAAAACACGAAAAAGAATATTGGACTGGAAAGAAAAAGTTAAGAAATTAAAAAAATTAATAAATTCAGATTATTTAAAGTGAAAATAAGAATACAAACAATTACCCCAAATAGACTTTATGCTATTAAAAAAGTTATTAATAATTCACTAATGTTGACTCTCTTTATTACTAATAATTAAGAGTCCTTATTATATTAAAAGAAATAATTTACCAGGAAAATATAAGGATTTAAAATACACATATATCTAACAGTTTGCTTGTATATAAGGCAAATAACATTCAAAACCACAAGAAGAGATTGAGGGATTAAATATCATGTGAGATAAATTAATATATCTCTCTTTCAATAATAGAAGCATGCAAAAAATCAGAAAAGAGAAAACTTTACTACAAAATTAATACAATTGATTTAATGGATTTAGAAAAGACTGCACTCTACAATTAACTATTACTTATTTTTTTCAAAATTTGAGATATTTTCCACAAAGAAAGTAGAAAACCTAAATGATTTTAATCATCTGCAAAATATTTGATGAAGATAATAATTTCAATATTTGAAAAATTCTTCCAGGAAAAAAGAAACATATAGCAACATTTATGAAGCTGATACATTTTTGGCTGTAAGAATAGATAAGAATATTATCAGAAGTAAAAATCAAAGGCTAATCACACACATCACATTAGATGAATTTAACAAAATATTAATAAAATGAGTCAATTTGTGTATATGAAAATATTTGTTTTTTAAAAGAATTGCTCAATATTAGAAAATCTAAATTTACCATACTAACAGCTAAAAGAAAAACAAATGATTATAAAAGTTGCAGGAAAAATGATGAAATTCTTAATTTATGCATTATAAAAATATCTCAGTAACTAAGAGAAGAAAACATTGTTTACATGGAAAAATTATTTCTATAAAAATATATTCAGAAAATTATCCTAGATGGAAAGGTATTGGAAGCATACCCTTTACAATCAAGTTGAAACCCAGAATGTATATTGTTATTAATTCTGGAGAAACTTCTCAAAGAAATAAGAGCATCTACATGCAAAAATAGAGCACTTGCCATTGCAAAGGTAAAAGCAAAATTACAGTTATTCATATAAGTACTTTAAATGTAAGGTTACCACTAAAAGATCAGAGGGATACTACCAGAAACTAATAAACTTAGTAGTAAGTTTTTCAAGGTTGTTACATATATAATTTTAAAAGTTGACTGAATTTCTGTACACTAGTGGCAATCATTTAGGAAATTGTATTTTTTAAAACATATTAATATATTAGCAGCTAAAATACATAACATACTAAAATAAATCTAAGGCAAAAATATAAAACAGTAAATTTTCTTTTTAAAGAAGAGTTTTTGCCTGGGCACGGTGGCTCACTCCTGTAATGCCAGCACTTTGAGAGGCCCAGGCGGGCGGATCACATGAGGCCAAGAGTTCTAGACCAGTCTGGCCAACATGGTGAAACCCCGTCTCTACTAAAAACATAAAAATCAGCCAGCCATGGTGGCGGGCGCCTGTAGTCCCAGCTACTCAGGAGGCTGAGGAACAAGAATCCCTTGAACCCGGGAGGCGGAGGTTGCAGTGAACGGAGATCGCGCCACTTGCACTCCAGCCTGGGTGTCATAGACACCCTGAAAGAAGGAAAGAAAAAAAGAAGAAAAGAGAGAAAGAAAAAAACGAAGAAAGAAAAAAAAAAAGAAGGAAGGAAGGGAAGGAAGGAGAGAAAGAAAGAGAGAGAGAGAAGATCAAGACTAATATGAAGCTTTAATATTTAAGACTGAAGAAATCGGTGGTACAAGGATAAACATAGAACTCAGTGAAGTAGAATAGAGTGCCAAGAAAAAAATGTTCAAAACATATTTGGAATTGTGAGATGTGTTTACAGATAACTGGGTAAAAATTGAATATTCAATAAATGATGCAGAAACAATTAGCTTCATGGTTTACATGTTTTTTTTTACTTGAAAAATAAATCAAATTGGATCATCAAACTCCAAAAATTTACTCCAAGATTAAAAATGAAGATTTAAAACTGCATGTTAAAATAACAAATTTGGTTCAGCAAATGATACAAATTGAAAGAATACGTATTTATAAGTATATATGAATAGAGCTTGCTTGATTTATTGAACAATTTTGAAAAACATCAAACCCATAAGAAAAGTAAAAATAATTTAAAATGAGCAAAAGAAATGATTAGCCATTTCACAGTGGGGCAAGCTAAATAGTCAATAAGCATGTGAAAATATGTTAAACTGTATTATTAATCAGTCAAATGCAAATTATAGCCACAATAAAACAGGATTTTATGATCCCTAGATTGGCGTAAATTTAAAAGGCTAAGAATCTCCTTATACACTACTGTTGGTGTGTTAATGTGACTAATTACTTTGACAAGGAGTATATCATATCCCATGGCACAAGAATTCCACTTTCAAATATATTCTAAAGAAATTCCTAAACATGTGCACAGAAAGATACGTTAATGAATGGTCATAGCAGCACTGTTTACATTTGAAAAGAAACAAACAAACCTGGCAACATGGCAACATCCTGCATGCCCATAAACATTAACATGATCGAATAAAATTATGATACATTCATACCACATGCAATACTATACAGCAATGAAAATGAAATAACACACTTCCACAGGTGCATTTTGAGAAATCTTGTACACATAATATTGGGAAACGGGGTATTCAGAATAATAAACTATGTTTCTATTTACCTGAATATCAAAATAGGTAAAATTAAATAACATAACACAGTATACAAGCATAGATATTCAAATAATAAGAAAAAATAAATGATAAAATTCAGAGAAGTGTTAATTTCTGGGTGGAGAGGAACTAATAAAAATTTCAAATTGAATATTGGTGATGTACTATTTTGTAATCAGGTGATGGGTAAACAGTATTGTTTTTCCTCAGACTGTGTATGTGTATGTGGTTATATATATAAGTATACTTTTGTGGGCATGATACAGTATTAGATTTCTATTGCTGGCCAACATGGTGAAACCCCATCTCTACTAAAAACATACAAAATCAGCTGGGCATGGTGGTGGGTGCCCGTAGTCCCAGCTACTCAGGAGGCTGAGGAACAAGAATCGCTTGAACCAGGGAGGTGGAGGTTGCAGTGAACGGAGGTAAATTACCACAATCCTAGTGGCCTAAGACAATGCAAATGCCTATATTACTTGGCTTGTGTTTCCTTCCTTTATCTTCAAAACCAGTAGCATAGTATCTTCTTTCCTATAACCTCTGCTTCTATTATCATATTGCCTTCTGTGTCTATGATTCTCCAGCCTCCCTCCTATAAGAATGCTTATGATAATGTTAGACTTACCAGAATAATCCATGACATTCTCTATATCAAAAGATTTTTAATTTAATCACCACAGAGTCTTGTTTACTATGTAAGGCAACATATTCACAAGTTCTGGGAACTGGAATGTGAACATTTGATGGGGAGGGCATTATTCGGACTACCATAGACACATTCTATAAGAGATATATATATATATATAAATTTCTTCTAAGAAACAATATAAATGTATTTCAAGAACATGGATGTGATTTTAAATTAATTTTTAAAATTTCATTTTTTCTGTGATTTTACTTCCAATATTTTAAATCAATTATTTTCTAATTAATAAAATATATTTTCATTAAAGGAGGATATGATAGAGGATGATCTATATTGAATCCACAGCCTGTCCCACTCTATAATCTTAGTACTGGAGTCATCAAAATGAAAGTAAAGATAGGAGGGCTAAGAGGTCATTGAAATTCTAAATTTTAGTTTCAGCTATCAACAACGGGAAAAGTAAAAAACCAAATAGGAAAAAAAAAAATTACAGAGAGTCGGAAATTGTATTTCACTTTGGGGTCAAAAAGAAGAGATCCAAATTCCCTTTGAGGAACCCTCATCTCAAGACACCCGATGTTAAAGGTGACAGGTGGGAAGAAAATTCAAGGACTACACAACTGAGATGTGCAGCAGGTATGAGGTTTGAGGGTGATCATGGGGACTTCTTCTTAGTGTTTGATCACCATGTGTGAAGTTTTTTGCTTGATTTGCTTGATACTGTTAACACTAATTTAGCCTAGAGATTTTGTCTTCTTAAGTATTATAGGTTCTTAATAATTTGGGGTTCTTAAACATTTTGGGTAGGGAGATTTTTCTTAACACTACTCTTCTTCATTTAGACTGATTAGGGATTATCTTTTAGAAGGATTAAAAAAAAAAAAACAAAAACGAATGTGACCAAGATAGAGGTAGGAATAAATTCTCTAGGAGATAGATATTTAGAATGTATTTATAGAATGAAAGGAGAGAGAACAAAATGTTTTGTAGGTTTTGATGAATTCAGTTAATTTATCAGTATGAAAAAAATGTGGGAAGCTATAATAGCCTTTGAACCATCCTGCTGCAGACCCTGAACATGAGAAAATTCATTGCAGATGGATGAAGAATTCTGTGGGTCAATGTCAACTGCTAACCATATAAGAAAACTCATTTAAAATTTACCCCTACTTCTACCTTCCATTACTAAATTTGCTCCTCCTGTGACATATTTTTTTATAGTGTTAGCTGAAAAACAATATTCCAGCTGAAGTGTAATTTTAATCATCTCTTGAGTGGTTGAAATGCCATAAAGCATTGTTAATAATAAAATGACAACCTTTTGCCAGCTGAGCATTTGCACATTGCCTGGAGGATATGGAGAGAGAGAGACCTGGAAGCTGAAGGAACAGGTATTTATAGCTGACTGATTATATCTCAGTCTATTTTAAATTGCAGTTTATAATATTAGAAAAACATACAGAATAATGTCAAAATCATTCAGGTCATTGAATTGAAGAAAAGAAATTGACAGTACTCATTTAGAAAACACAATAACTATTGGCCAGGTGACTTCATTATATTGCCCCATAGATTTGATATTATCAATATTGATTGAATCAAGCTAACCCAAAATGGAATTTTATTTTAAATTCTTTGTGATTGAAACAATTTGTGGAGAAATATGTGACTGGTTAAGTCAATATCCAGTGAATGCTACATGCAGATAATTCCTACAACTCTATATATTTACACTAGCATTATTAGTATAAAAAATTCACTTACGTATTTCTGTTCTTCTAAGATTTAAAGATACAAATAGAAATGTAAACTAGGCCAGTAGTTTTTTATCTTTCACATTTTACTTCTTTCAAATAGTCTGTCAAATAATCAAGTTGCCAAATTCTTACAAGCAAAATAAACAATTGTTCAAATACATTTAGGCTTACTATAAATTTATTTTCATATCAATACTTATTAATAAGGATTAATACTTATGTTTACTGTCAATTTATTTTCACATTAATACTTACAGGAAGTTTGAGAAGTTAACTTTATTTGTTAACTGGCAAAGATCTATATTACAATTTTATGGAAAAATTATCAGATGTAGAATACAACTTATTCTTGATCCTGCCTGTAAAATTTATAATGCATTCCTAAAAATAAAAGAAACTTGAAAATAATTTGATACTTTAGTTTTCAAACATAAAGATATTTTAAAAGATACCTGGCCATTTTGAATACATGACAACTTACGGGTAAAACAACAAAATACCTACTGATAGTAGTTTATTAGTATAATTACATGTAACTATTTTAAATAACATATAAATAATTTTTATTTATAAATATAGCATTTGCTTTCCTTTCTAACCTTGTATTAAATCATATTATGTCGGTTTTTGACTTGTAGTATTGGCTTCAATTAATCATCACAGAGCCAATTTTTATATCATCTAACAGTTTTTCAGAGGGCATCCTCTTTACGGTTTCCTCCTGATGCTTTAATAAGAAAAATTTTCTCAAGTCATGTGTATCAGTGTGAGTAATATTGGTATAGTCTCCCACCCTTAGGACTTATGACAGAATATTTGGTACATAAAAATCTATTGGTGTATTGCTTTTAAAGGTAACATTTTACAACCTTGTTTATAATAAAATAGATTTGACATTGTAAAGTGGTTATTCTCGGGTATAACTGCTAAATACATACTAAATTATTTGCTTAATTTTATAATGTTTCCATAAACTAAATCTTATAATCAATGGTGTGCCGATAAATGCTTAAAACTAGCCCTCTGGCAGTGAAGTGGAACAAAAATTCCGATTTGTGCTATTTTCTAATTACCATGGTGTAAATATTCCTACCCTGGCCACTTTTAAGCTGCAAATGTGAAATCAGCTGTCTGGCAAATTTCCAGATATGTTGACCGAGCTTTCCAGAGCCAGGGTGAACTAGCTCCAACACACCACCAAAAGACCACAAGCATCTCTCTATCTATAAATTCAATTTGCTTTCACTTTCCACTCCCAGGTATTGTCTTTTCATCCCCATTTCTTCCCTGTCTCCATCTTCACTGGCTCCTTCCCTTCAGTATAAGCTCACTTACAACAACTAAAATTCGCATTTATTCTAGCCCAGTCCCATTTTAATGAAAACAGTTTTCATAATATTGATGTTGCCAGGGCTCAATCTCATCCTAATTCCTCAATTCAGTGAAAGTTTTGTCATAATAATGTTGTTTACACTGCTTTCAGAAGGATCATTAATAAAAAAAATCCATTGCTTAATCTGAACATTACTTTTTAGAATTTATTCTATTAACCTTTCTTTGCATTGACATTTCCAAAAACAAATATAAAAAAAGTTTGATGTTAGAAGTCTGTCATTCTCCTGATCTCAATTTCCTTGTTCTCAAGGTACATCTCTAATGTCTCATTCTTGATTTCTAAACATTAACTGTTAGTGGAAGTGAGATGTAATAGCAACCAGAATATGTGGTTTCTTCTCTTTATGCATATACACTAATTATCATTCTGAAAAAGATATTTAAACTTTATGGTTCTCAAATACTTACTGTAAAATGAAGCTAATAAAACCATCTACAGTCTTCTAAAATGAAGATTAATTGCCAATTTATATTGGGAAACTCATTTAAAAACAAATAACCAGTTCTAGTCATAAAATATTCTTTATTAAATTGTTTTAGAAGCAAAAAAATTGGAAGTTGAATGTATGCACACTAATGTAAAATATACATTCAGATAAATGTTATATTTTACCCCTTGTTTTAAAGACTGAATAATTTATTTATTTCAGAAGGTAATTTCTCTTTTTGTTATTTGAAAATATAATTAATAATCTATTGTCCCAAACCCATTTATAGTCTCTTAATCCAAAAGCCACCATAACATGAAATTATAGCCTGAAACATAAATAATAAAAGCATTGCGTTAATTCATTTATTAAGTCAATATTCATTGAGCATCTGCTAGATGCTGAGGATATAGTGGTGAATTTCTTTGGGTTCCTGTACTCATTAAAATTATATTGTGTTCTAGACTTTTCTCATATGGTGATAAATGAACCCATAAGGATTATGTTCTAGAAGATTTATAGCATTGAAAGTAGTAATTGAAGACTGTCATTTCCTGTCTTTAAAAGAAATTAATAGAGTAATTATTTAAGTAGTTTACCTTTTAAATCGAACAAATAGACATTCTCCAAAGCTATATGAGCATGACCCAATTAGGTAGACAGATTTGCACGATAATGTCTCAGTTTGTTCATCCTTTAGATCATGGGTCCACAACTGCCTTTCCATCAGCCAAATTCAATCCTCTCCTCATTTGTATACATAAAGTACTATTGCAAGACAGCCATGCTCATTTATTTACGTATTGTTTATAACAGTGTTCTTACTATAGGAATAGTCGAGTAGTTTAAACAGAAACTACTAGCCTACAAAGCCTAAAATATGTACTCTCTGTCACTTTATAGAAATAGTTTGCCCACTATAGAAAAATACTTCTAACCAATCTCAAAATTTTAACAATTTCAATCTTTATATTGTGTTCAACTTCTAAATGCTTACATTAGAAAAAAAGGAAAAGCTTTACATCAATAACATAAATTCCTACCTCAAGAAACTGGCAACATAGCAACATATATAGGGAATTAATAAGAAACAGAAATCAACAAAATTGAATATAGAAAAACAACAGTGAAAAAAATCAGTGAAACTGAAAACTGGTTCTTTGAAAAATGATCAATAAAATTTATAAACCTCTAGCAAGACTTAAAAAATAAAAAAGATAGTAGAAACATATCACCAATATTAAATCAGGGACATTACTACTGACCTTGCAGTCATTAAAAAAAATTGAAAGGGAAAATTATAAAAGAACTTTATGCTTATAAATTCAACAACTTAGAAGAAATAACCTAATTCCTCCTAAACCAATAAATATCAAAATTGAAGCAAATGAAATAGACAATCTGAATAGTCCTAAAACCATTAATGAAAATGAATTTATAACTTAAAAACTCTCAAAAAAGTAATATTCAGGCCAAGATGATTTCACTAAAGAATTCTACTAAAAACTTAAAAAGAATTAACATCAATATTATACAACATCTTTCAAAAAAACAGAAGAGACTGGAATACCTACCAACTCATTTTATGAGTCCACAATTACCCTGAGAACAAAACCAGCCAGAAACAGTACAAGAAGGAAGGAAGGGAGGAAGGAAGGAAGGAAGGAAGGAAGGAAGGAAGGAAGGAAGGAAGGAAGGAAGGAAGGAAGGAAGGAAGGAAGGAATATCATCTCTTATGAGCTCAAAAACCCCGATAAGAATACATTAGTCTACTAAATACAGCAATGTATAAACAAATAATTAAATACCATTGCAAAGAAGGACTTATTTCAAGCATGCTAAGCTGACTTAACATTTGAAAATCAATAAATGTAATCCACAATACAAACATGCTAAAGAAGAAAAGCATTTTGGCAAGATCTGCCACTCAGTAAGATAAAAGCTCTCAGCAAGTTAAGAGTAGAGAGGAATTATCTCAACTTGATGAAGAACATCTATAAAAAACCTAAAAAGCTAACATCATACTCAATGGTGAAAAAATAAAACTTTCCTTCTAAAATTGGAAACTAGACAAGTATGTGTGTGTTCACTCTCTTACTCACCACAGTACTGGAAGTTCTAGCTATTACAGTAAGCAAGAAAAAGACGTAAATGACATAGAGATTGCAAAGGAATAAATAAAACTCTTTCTCTCTCTCGTTACAGATATCCATTATTATTTATGAAGAAAATCCCAAGAAATTCACAAAAGAAAAATAAACTCTCCTAGAACTAATAAGTGAGCTCATCAGAGTCACAGGATACAGATGGGCACACAAAAATCAATCACAATTGCATTTTTCTATATATTTATGTGTCATGTGATGTCAGGGATATGTTCTGAGACATGCGTTTTGCTGTCATGTGACCATAGAGTATACTTACACAATCCTAGATGGTATGGCCTACTACATATCTAGGCAATACGATATAGCCTCCTGCTCCTAGGCAACAAACCCATGCAGTTTGTTACTGTACTGAGTATTGTAGGCATAATGCTAAGCATTTGTGTATCTAAACATAGAAAAGGTACAGTAAAAATATGGTATAAAAATTTTGAAAAATGATATATCTGTATGGGGCACTGACCACGAATGACCTGGTAAGTGAATGTGAAAACTGGGAAATTACTGTACACTGTTGTAGATTTTATAAACTCTACATTTAGGCTACACTAAATTTAGAAAACAAATACTTAATACAAAATTAACCTTAGCTTACTGTAATATTTTTACTTTACAACTTTATAAATTTTAAATTTTTAACTTTTTTACTCTCTTATAATATCAGTTAAAACAGGCACATTGTTCAGCTGTACAAAATATTTTCTTTCTTTATATCCTTATTCTATAAGCTATTTTCTTTCTTTTTTTTTTTTTTTTTTTTTTACTTCTTAAACATTGTTGTTAAAAAACTGAGACACAAACAGAAACACTGTATACTTAGGGTCAGGATCATCAATAGCACTGACTTGGACCTTTACATTTTGTCCCACAGGAAGGTCTTCGTGGACAATACGTCCATGCAGCTGTGTCATCTCCTATAATAACATCACCTCTCCTGCTGGAATACCTCCTGAAGAACCCGCTTGAGGCTGTTTAAAATGGTTAACTTTTTTTATTTTTAATATATATGTAGAAGAAGTAGACTCTAAAATAATGACAAAAGTATGGTGTAGTAAATACATAAACCAGAAACATGGTCATTTATTATCAGTATTAAGTATTATGTACTGTATAAAATTGTATTGCTATACTTTTATACTACTACTAACACAGTAGGTTTGTTTACACCAGCATCACCACAAACACATAAGTAATGCATTGGGCTAGGACATTAAGATAGCTTGTCACCTATTCTATCAATATGTGATGAAAATTTTTCAGTTCCATTTTAATCTTATGGAACCACTGTTGTCTATGCGGCCTGTCGTTGACCCAAATGTCATTATGTAGTGCATAACTGTACTAACACTGAGAAAAACTGAGTGTTTGTATTTTAGAGTTAAGCACTGATACGTTTACAAATAAAATAATATCTGACATTTGTTTCAAAGTAATCTGGATAAGAGGATATGGTAAGAACATATATAAAGTAAGATTGACCACGGGTTGATAATGTTTGAAGCTAAGTGGTAAATAATCTTTGTTCCAACCTTTGTGTATAGTGGTTCTCAAAGATGATCCCTGCACTGGCAGCAACAGCATCATTTGAGATCTTGTTTGAAAAGCAAACTCTGAGGAAACCACATATTTTGTAACCAAAACTCTGCACACGAGGCCCATTAGCCTGTGGTTTCACAAGCCCTTTAGGTAATTTTGATCCAAGCTAATGTTTCTGAATCACTGCTCTAGTAAAAATAACATAGAAGATTGCATGTATTTGTAGAGACATGACATTTGTATATTTTTAAGTTATTCATAATACAACGAAAAATAATGAAAACACCCAGGACAAATGTTTCACTGGAAAAATTTGAATAAAGTTTGCAGACATAATTCTAATCTTAAACACTTCCAAAAGACAGAAAAGGATCTATTCCCCAACCCAGTCTGAGAGTAGAAAATCTTAGCCCTGGAAGTGAACAAAGAGTATGATAGAACTATCAAAGCCAGTCTCACTTATGAACAAAAGATCCAGTAATCTTAAGAAGTTAAGTAAATCTAGCATTATGTAAAAATAATAAAAATACAGCAGAACGAAGTTGTATTTATCCTAAAAATGAAAGTTGATTTAACATTAGAAACACTTTAAAAAGCAGGGAGGATTAAAGAAGTTTGTTTATTCTTAATATATTCTGTTTGTTTATTTCAGTGTTTTTATATGAGTATCCTTAAATTTTTAAACTGTGTTAAGATGCATGCTTATAATTGTTTTACTTTTCTGACTGGAAGATAAACCTAAATAAAGGTTGTGAAAAAGATCTTTAAATATTACATTTATTCTTGAAATTCTTGTTAACTTTTATAATTGATAGTTGATAAACAATTAGGAAGCATAAGGCACAATTCTAATAATTCTGCAACTTCCCCCCTAGATATTCTTGAAATGCTTATATCCATTGGAATCTGACATAAAAAAAGTTCAAAATTTTCAATAACTTAATACACAAACGCTTAAAAGAGTAAATATAATTGTGATTAAGAGAAGTTTGGCATTTAAAAATCATAGCAAACTGAAACTTTTCATCTTTTCATTTGTAACACAAAATATTAACTTAAATTATTTGATTTTTCTTTTTCTCTTTTCTTTCTTTCTTTCTTTTTTCTTTTTTTCTTTTTTTTTTTTTTTTTTTGAGATGGAGTCTCACTCTGTCGCCAGGCTAGAGTGCAGTGGCACAATCTTGGCTCACTGAGACCTCCGCCTCCCGGGTTCAAGTGATTCTCTTTCCTCAGCCTGAGTAGCTGGGATTACAGGCACATGCCACCACGCCTAGCTGATTTTTGTATTTTTAGTACAGACGGGATTTCACCATGTTGGCCGGGATGGTCTCCATCTCCTAACTCGTGATCCTCCCGCCCCGGCCTTGCCTGGGATTACAGGCGTGAGCCACCTTGCCCGGCCGGTTTGATTTTTCAATAAAAATGCAATAATTATAAATAAGGAATAAAAAGAGTGTCTGTATTATAAAATATAATAACTTTTATTTTGCCTTTTGATATCCCTTTGGTTTCAAAACCAAATGTAATATAAACTGTCAATTTAAAATTGATTTATCAACAAATTATTATTTTCTTATGTAAACATTTAATTATTACACATCTCTGTTATTAAATGGAAAAAGTTGAAGATTGTATGAATATTATAGTTTATGCATGTTATACAATTAAATACATTATATATAGTTTAATAAAATGGTAACCCCAAATTTTAGAAATATATTCAAAATATTATATTTATAATATACTACATGAAAATCAAATTATTTTAACATTATTTAGGGGATTGGTGGATTACATATTGCTATAGTCGATGTTAGAATGCCAAAAAATTTGGAAATCCTGATGTCTATAGGTACATATTATTGCCTCACAAATTGGATTCTTAGGTATTTTTCAGAAATATAGTGTATTTGCAATTGCAAAAAAAAGAGATATTTTTAATTTGAATGTATTCTGGGAATTTCTTCAATTGCATCTATTATTGGTATTTTTTAAAAGAGGAAAATAAATCAGCCTATAGAGATACTCAGTCAATATATTTAAATTTTAGAATAATTTCATGGGCATAATACACAGCTTTGATTCTACTTTGATAAAATATTTGTATGATGGAAAAATTTTAAGATTGTAATGTTCAAAATAAATGTAACAATGGCTAGTAATAGGATAACACAACCTCTAGTAAATTTATTCATTATTTTTGCTTAACAAAATATAATTATTTCTTAAAAGTTTTATACTTAACTGTGTGTGTAGGCTTTGTGAGGGAAAATAAATATATATTATTTAAACTCCTTAATTTCAACCTCTGACTTTTCATGCAGGAATTAATTGCATGTCTGCTGCTTCTACTTTTACAAATCTCATTATCCCAGCTTTCACTGGGTGACCTCTTAAAACCAGTGACCATCCCACAAAACATAATGGTGGATGTTCATTAATTTATAGTCTAAAAATAATTATTCACTGAATTATAAAACTCGACTTGTGTATTTGGGCATGTATTTGCATTTTAATCTTTCCCATTGAGTTCTTGTTTATATTCTTTCAAAAATTACACACACACATATGTATAACATATATATTATATGTATTTTACAAGTTTATATTAATTGTCACTAGTAAATTGCCACTTTTTTATTTGCTTTCCTTTTTCTTTAAAATATCTTTGTGTAAGAGAAGTAATTTGTCTAACAGTTGAATGATAGATATATATTGATATATGTGCTTAGGATTCTGAAGAGACGTTTTCCAATTACATTTTATGTCAATAGGAATGAAAGTATCCTTTACATATATACAAAATAAATGGTCCATGTAACACTATGTCAGACCCCACAGTTTCTACACTCCTGAAACCTATATTCAATGGTCTTCAATACATTATCAACACGTTGAGCATATGTTAATATACTTTTATTTCTGAAAGAGTAAAAATAACTTGGCAGGTGTGATTGCCTTTTGGAATAAAGAAGGGGAGCTAGGCTTTTCCTCTTTTTGTTCTGGATACATTGTGAATGTTTTAACATAAACATATGTTTCTTTTTCAAAACTTAATGTTTAATTTTTTAAAAGACTTTTTATTATCTTTTTTTGTAATCGGAAAATCAGGTAGATTAAATTAGAGCAAAAGGGATTATTTAGATATATATTTTTAAAAACTTCCTAATGTATGAAATTTTAACGTGTTAAGAAATCAACATTTTAACTTTATTTATAAATTTTTTTGAAGAAAGACCCTTTGTATAAGAGACTACACTACTGATTTTTTTAATGAGATGAGCACATATTTTTAAAGTTTCTAATTCAGCTATTCAGAATGTTTATAGAAATAGACAAAGAAAAATTTTTAAATGAACTATTTTAGTTTTTACTGATTAGAAAATAAACAGATTTCTAGTGGCTTTTTAAAGCTTCTCATATTAATATAATCATGTTAATCTCTAAAGCTGAGCTATAAATCCTACTTCCAAGTTGTAGGTGACAAAGAAATGACTTAAACCGCTCCTAAGACAACATGGGTAGGCCAATAATATCAATATTGTTGATGATGAAAATAATTTTCTACCCTGTAATATGGATTCAGAATAGAATACTATGGGATGGCATTTATCCTTAACAGTCACTCATAAACCTTATAGAAAATAATATTATAATTTCAGGAATTGTTTTATTTCATGTAATTTTAAATATGTATAATAATAATGTTCAATTTGTTGTTATATAGCTTAACTTATAATTAAAAATTTTAAAAATCTTTATCAATTTAACTTCCAGAAGAAGTGCTTAGTATTACCATTGCTAAAAATTATATATTTAATTAGCAGGCTTCATTCTGTCCTATTATTTTCTGTTAGGCATCATGTTAAATAGTAATTTATTTCAGACTCTACTTTAAAATGCAAATGCATGGATAAATTTTTAATAACGCTTTAATTATTATGGCCATTTTGATAGCTTACCAATATGTTATATATGTATATATAATTAAAATATAATTATGTGTAAAATTTAAATATACATGAGTCTCTTTTATACCAGCCCAACCCAGAAAAGATCCATGTAGTGATCATTATATGTTAATGAGTAAAAGGAATGACTTTAGTACAAAAAGTGGTTAGTAATCAATTTTTCATCTCTTGACACTAATTTAATATGTGGCCAATTGCCAGTGATGTTGCCAGTTCATTCTACACTTCTGCCTAATAGAAAATACAATTTGGTTATCTAATACAGGATCTGTTAACGTATTCAAAGTACTATATATATAGTTATTATAGTTATTTAATATTAAAGTATAAACTCAGATAATAATTGTAACACAGTCAAATAAAAATGAATGCTGTCTTGAGAAACAATTTGAGATCAGGGCATATTCAGGATGGTATGGCTGTAGACAGCAGCAGCTTGAGAAACAATTTGAATAATGCAATACTGCCCTTGTTAAAGACAACACTATGCTTCCAGAATCCCCTTTGATGGCATTACAATAGAATTGCTGACTGTAAATAAGAACAACATAATTATGGCTTGTAGTTTAGGTGTCAGTACTAGAACACTTCCCAAAGTGTTGGATCCTAGTTTAAATGCAGGCGTGGACCAGGCTAGCACAGGAAAAAATATTTCCACATTAGTTTAAGTAAGTAAACTCATTATAGTCTCATTTTTGTTGAGGCTTTAATTAGTAAGTGGCATCCTCAAGCATGTAACAAAATTTAATGTGAGCATAGTGCAATCATAAATGGCAATAAGAAAGTGAGAAAGAAATTTTGAGAATACTCATCTATCCATCCTGAAACAATTACTCTTCAGAGGAAGTTGTTAACATCAATCTCTTAGCTGAACTCACCTGAGAATTAGATGCCAGTAACACATTCATTATCTAACATTTTAGTTTTTATCTCCAGAATAAAAGTAAGCAACAACACAAAAGCAATTAAAATATAGTTCTTGTTTAACAGTTTCCTACATTAAATAACTTTACAAGAAACCACTATTTCAAACTGCCACACATAGTGTATAATTAATCTTAAGCAACAGGAAAAGTATATCAGCCTAGTTAGTAATTATTTTATTATTTTTCTTAAAAAGAGCATCAATCTTTAGTGAAAGTATTAACCTCAAGACTAACATTTTTCTTGGGTCCTATTCAGGAGCCAGGGGACATGGACTTACGTTGTTTAAATATTAATTTTGTCATCTTTTATAGACTTTACACAGATCACTCTTGTAGAGATAATTACTTCAATAAAATTAATATTTCAAAAGGTAAACTTTAGAGATTTGAAAGGGATATAAAACATCTATTTGAATATGTTTTTTGTTATAGTCACAGTTTTTCTTTTATCCATTAAAATGTACTTCATTTTTATTATTGCCATTTTAGCATGCATGAAGAATTTCTGTAAACGGAAGACATACACTTTAGTTTTCAAAAATTGATTAACAAACAAATCACAATTTAAAAATTCCCAAGCACAAAAAGAAGTATGTTTTTCCAGTCATCCAATTGACCTGTTTCCAATGAGTAGGCTCCTTTCCTTTAAGGCAGTGTTTCAGGAACCACAGGACCCTTCCACCTCATGACTTAGTCATTTAAAAATGGGTTGATAGGTGCAGTGAACGACCATGGCACATTGTTTACCTGTGTAACAAACCTGCACATTCTGCACAGATATCCCAGAACTTAAAGTAAAATTAAAATAAATTTAATTTAATTTAATTTAAATAAATAAAAATAAATAAATGTGACATGCATTGGTTTTCATTTTTAAATGAAGGAGATGTACTTAGAAAATTTAAACTATTATTATAGATAATTGGAGCATGGAATATTTGGCTGGCTGACAAATTAGGTGTTTGGCTCTTGTAAGTAAAATTATGAGTGATAAAAAGTCAAATATTTATTACCTTATCTACTTATCTTACTACATTGAAATAGCTAAGTAGAAGTTTCTTACAAGATTGCAGGAACAAAAAGAAGAATAACAAAATATGTTCTGGTGAAAGTCAGAAGTCTTCACTGAGAAGTTCAGCTGTATCAAAATAAAATCTGCTTTAATTCAGTGAATGCCATGATACTGGACCCCTATTACCTAAAATATAAAACATACTTGGCCCGTTTTTCTCATGGAGTTTGTAATCTAGGTGAGGAAAAGGCATAACAAACAAACATGCAAAAAGTAATTCTAAGACGTGCATTTAAAATGTATTTATAAATCTCCCCTGTGAACGACAGGAAACAATGCATGGAGCTGAGCTGGGGTTCGTGTCCAGCACACAGAGACCCTAAAGGACATGTCATTCAATGGAGGAATTAAAACGTCTCTCTCTCCACTCCACAGAATCTACAGAAGTATGCTGAGGGAAATTCCCTGCCCAACCCTGGCTCTGGGAGAGATAGGAAAAAACAAGACTAAAACCAAAACAAACAAACAAACAAACAAAAAACAGATATCTTTTCTGAGAATTCTTTACCACAAATTGTACTAGCTTAATTGGAAGCAAGAAATTACTCTAAAAATGTGGTTCATTAGCACTTAAAGCCAACACTTTATTTTAAAGTGATCCCAAGTTATAGTTTTTCTTCGGCAACTGATATAATCAAAGAAAATGCTCTTTGGTTTCAGGTCTTAAAGACCACTAATAGTATCTCAAGGAACAGATACAGAAAATAATAATACAAATTACAAGTGAAATTACAAATGAGAAATGCAACCGATAGAGAAACTAACAACTATAAAGCAGAGTTAGGGAGAAAAAATTGAAGGTAAATCTACACACTCTGTTCTGCAAATAATATGATCATTAGAAGCAACACATGTGGAGCATGTTTAAAAATAAAGAGTGTTAATAAAAGTATGATGGAATACGTACATCATCTCAGCCCAAAATCTCCTTAAGCTGATAAGCAACTTCAGCAAAGTCTCAGGATACAAAATCATTGCGCAAAAATGACAAGCATTCTTATACACCAATAACAGACAGAGAGCCAAATCATGAGTGAACTCCCATTCACAATTGCTTCAAAGAGAATAAAATACCTAGGAATCCAGCTTACAAGGGATGTGAAGGAACTCTTCAAGGAGAACTACAAACCACTGCTCAACGAAATAAAAGAGGACACAAACAAATGGAAGGACATTCCATGCTCATGGACAGGAAGAATCAATATCATGAAAATAGCCATACTACCCAAGGTAATTTATAGATTCAATGCCATCCCCATCAAGCTACCAATGACTTTCTTCACAGAATTGGAAAAAAACTACTTTAAAGTTCATATGTAACCAAAAAATAGCCCACAGTGCCAAGTCAATACTAAGCCAAAAGAACAAAGCTTGAGGCATCATGCTACCTGACTTCAAACTATACTACAAGGCTACAGTAACCAAAACAACATGGTATTGGTACCAAAACAGAGATATAGACGAACGGAACAGAACAGATCCCTCAGAAATAATTCCACATATCTACAACTATCTGATCTTTGACGAACCTGACAAAAACAAGCAATGGGGAAAGGATTCCCTATTTAACAAATGGTGCTGGGAAAACTGGCTAGCCATATGTAGAAAGCTGAAACTGGATCCCTTCCTTACACCTTATACTAAAATTAATTCAAGATGGATTAAAGACTTAAATGTTAGACCTAAAACTGTAAAAACCCTAGAAGAAAACCTAGGCAATACCATTCAGGACATAGGCATGGGCAAGGACTTCATGTCTAAAACACCAAAAGCAATGGCAACACAAGCCAAAATTGACAAATGGGATCTAATTAAACTAAAAAGCCTCTGCACAGCAAAGGAAACTACCATCAGAGTGAACAGGCAACCTACAAAATGTGAGAAAATTTTTGCAATCTACTCATCTGACAAAGGGCTAATATCCAAAATCTACAAAGAACTCAAATTTACAAGAAAAAAACAAAGAACCCCATCAACAAGTGGGTGAAGGATAAGAACAGACACTTCTCAAAAGAAGACATTTATGCAGCCAAAAGACACATGAAAAAATGCTCATCATCACTGGCAATCAGAGAAATGCAAATCAAATCCACAATGAGATATCATCTCACACCAGTTAGAATGGCAATCGTTAAAAAGTCAGGAAACAACAGGTGCTGGGGAGGATGTGCAGAAATAGGAACACTTTTACACTGTTGGTGGGAATGTAAACTAGTTCAACCATTGTGGAAGTCAGTGTGGCAATTCCTTAGGGATCTAGAACTAGAAATACCATTTGACCCAGCCATCCCATTACTGGTTATACACCCAAAGGATTATAAACCATGCTGCTATAAAGACACATGCACACGTGTGTTTATTGCGGCACTACTCACAATAGCAAAGACTTGGAACCAACCCAAATGTCCAATAATGATAGACTGGATTACGAAAATGTGACACATATACACCATGGAATACTATGCAGCCATAAAAAATGATGAGTTCATGTTCTTTGTAGGGATATGGATGAAGCTGGAAACCATCATTCTCAGCAAACTATGGCAAGGACAAAACACCAAACACTGCATGTTCTCACTCATAGGTGGGAATCGAACAATGAGAACACTTGGACACAGGAAGGGGAACATCACACACCAGGGCCTGCTGTGGGGTGGGGGGAGGGGGAAGGGATAGCATTAGGAGATACACCTAATGTAAATGACGAGTTAATGGGTGCAGCACAGCAACATGGCACACGTATACATATGTAACAAACCTGTACATTGTGCACATGTACCCTAAAACTTAAAGTATAATAAAAAATAAACATTAAAAAATTTAAGAAATTGGAAAAAAAATCACTATTTTAAATTAAAATATCAAGAAACAAAACCCATAACAAACAATCTAAAAGAAACTATTAAACTGAAAAAAATTTGAAAAAAAATTTTTTTTTCAAAGCAGTGCAAAGAAATATAAGAAAATAAAGGAGGAAAACACAAACACACACACATACACACATACACACACACACACACACACACACACACACGTACTTAAAGGCCAGAGTACAACCTAAGATAATGAATTCTAAAGAAGGACAAAGTCAGCATGGTAGGAGGGAAAAGTTGATAATTGTCCAAAATAGATGAGAGGCACCAATCCAATCGGGCAGAGGAAGAGTTTGAAACTAATGTCCTGGGAACTTTTTAGTTGGGATGATCGATTAGGGTTGTACTGAATGAAGGCAAGGCATTGGGCCTTTGTACTTCATCATTGATCATTTATTAAGTAGAGGCTGCCCTAGCGGAAGGGGCATGATCCTGGGTGATACCCCTTATTATGGTCAAAGACAAAGTCCACAGAGGAAGTCATTTGTAAGTCATCTACAGTTAACACTGTTTGTAGATTTGGAAATGAATTGTTTGGTTCTGAAAGAATTACAGACATGCAATTGCATCTACTATAATTACATATTCACTAATGGACAGAAAAGAAATACTAACGGGCAGAAGCCCTGATATAATTGTTAAAGAGAAGGAATTCCTTTGTCACACATAACTTAGGGCTTGAGTTATTGCTGTGCTGCCCAAAGTCCCAATAATTCTTTAGAATATTTGTTCTGATTCTCTAATTTAAGGATTACTAGTGAACCTCTAGGAAAGTTACTATTCTGCCTCCATGTTTTCAGCTGTAAAATTTTTAAAAATAGTGTTGTGGCGATGTATGTGAAAAGTCAAACAAATGTCATTCTCTTTCCCCATCCTCCACCTTCTCCTCTTGAGTAGGCCTAATTCCTGCTGACTACTGAGCATTAGGCCGGTCTTGAGGACTGCAGGACTTACACTGTGAAGTATAGCTCTGTAGATAGCCAGCAAATCCTGACCTCCATATTTCTGGAGAGGGAGTGGATAATAAAAAGGAAGCAAAGAGGAACAAGTTGAGCGGCAATGGCATCTGACTTATAAATAATTTGGTTAGCAGGACTTGGATTTCTGGCATCAAAGAGGCTTACGTTAAAAACAAAGACAGGAGATAATTGGGAGGTCTAAGCATAGGCAAGAAAGGTTCTACATCCTAAGAGTAAGTCTCAGAGAAGTCATACCCATCCCTGCTCTCCATCTATACTCCCTTTAATATACTTTTTTGTCCTGAGCTAAAAAATACCTTTGTACTGAAATATAAAATAGTTATTCTTACTATAACAATAGAGAATGGAAAAAGAAGGGGCTTGATTGCCTGAAGAAAACATGGAAAAGTAATGTGAAGCAGCAAATTAATGTTTGAAAATCATCATTGAGACAGTAGAGAGACAATCTGCTCCTATTAATAAATTATGGGAAGAATTATTGATTTACCTTAGGCATTGAAACCAAGGTTACCTGTCTCAGCTATCATTTGCTGAGTAACAGGATATCTCAAAGCAGGAATATATTATTTATCATAATTCTATATCTGGCTAGGAGGTTTTTCTTTTTGTTTTACATAGGCTTACTCATGTCCTGCATTCAGCTAAGGGTTCTCTTGGGTTAGAGGTTTTCAGTGGCCTCAACTGCATGTCTGGCAGTTAGTACTGGCTGTTAGGATGCCTTCATTCTTCTTCATATGATCTCTTTCCCACCAGTAGACTGGACCAACTTTCATACGTGATGTTCTTAGGACAGTTTCAGTAGCCCAAAATAGGAAGTTGCAAAATCTCTTAAGACCTAACCCTCTAATCAATGCATTGTTACGTTTGCATTCTGTTGATCAAACCTAGTCACAAGACTAGTGTAGGTTTAAGGGAGAGGAATAGATTCTACCTCTGTTAGAAGCAAAGGCATGTTGCAAAAGAATGTTAGAGTATTGTTTTAGAGACAATTTATCAAAGTAATAAAGCATAAGTGGAAGATGAGAGATAGGCATGGCTTTCTAGGGATTCCCAGAATAAATTTTACAAAGCTGGTAGGCAGATGAGCAACGTTTCACTGTGTAAGCCTTGGGAGTTTGACAGCAAAAAATGAGATGGAAATCATTTTGTAAAGTGTACATATCATCTCTTTAGTCATTGTTCTTTTCAGAATGTGTCGGTTTATATGGTGTGGACGGACTGCAGGAACTACATTTTCCCTGGCATTTTACACTGATATTCTTAACAGAGTCCTGAACACTTGGAACACAATTTTGTCTGATTAGAACAGTATGCGTTGATATACTTTCTATGTCCTATAATAGTGAGGGAGGAAAAGGAAAAAAGCAAAAATAAAAATCGCTTCAATTCTCTCGGCACACAATTATTTTCTCTTTCAAAACTGTTAGTATTTTCAGGTACTAAACTTACATGTGAGAATTTCTAAAGACTATGAGTTGTGAGCCAAAGCATACCTTTGTCTGAATTTCATTCCTGCCAATGAGAGCTCCAGGTTTAAATTATTTTAGGCTGAATTTGTTTTTCATTTTTATTGGTACCATTAGGTTTATCAATTGAGAAATGACTGTTAAGAGCTAAGCACTCACGAAAGATAATATATAGTTCCTGTTCTGAACAGGTCACTTGTGCAGAACTGGTTAACAAACAGACAAATAAATAAATATATTTCACTATTATATGGATAGAAATGTGTACCTAGTACAATGGAGGCATGAAGTGGTAAGCAGTCATTTTCACCTGGGAACAATGATGGACTAAAAAAGGCTTGATAGGTGTGTGGTTCTTGAACTAAATATTGAACTATAACTACGTACTCACCGGTTGGTGAGGGGAGAGAGATTCGGCAGGCAAAAAAAGGAAGCTTAGCAAAGACAGAAATATAAAACCGTGTCTCAAATTTAGCAGATGCCTGTGATTTACCATGGGTTGAACTTAGAGGGGAGGAAAGAAAAAAAAGAAAATGAAGACAAGAAGCCTGAAGAGGAGAAAAGGGTTGTATCATAAAGCATATTTTGAGCTTCAACTATATTCTCTAGGATTAAGGCTATGATTAAAAATACTTATCAAAGGAATAAAATGATCATATTTCAGTATTTAAAAGAGTATTCTGGAGTAATATGCTAGGTAGATTGTTCAAGTGAGTGACTGGAAGTAAAAAGCCACCTGTAAGACTATTTTAGGAAAGAATATGAAAGATGCTTAGAGCTCTCTCTAAGGCAGTAATAGAGAAAATGATGCAAAAGAAGTTACTCAAATAACTGATAGATTTATTTACTTTTAACAAGGAATAGATGTACTGCATCATTAGATTGTGTCGAAAGCTATCTATTTTATCTCATTTTATATGTCCTAATAGTAGGGTCTAGTTGCTTTATCTATGAATTGTTCTTTTTTCCATCCACTAAAGATAAAAAAGCAGCAAAATACAATGAATTATATGACTGTGATATCAATTAATACCTAACTTTTCACATTCAAATATTAAGTATTAATATATAACATTATATCACTGATTCTAAAATGAATGACTATCTTAGTCAATTTTTGTCCCTAACATACCTAGAGCCTATTTCATATTTTTCCCTAGTCAATGAAACATCCGGCATTTTTGTTTGAGAAATGCATTCCAAGATTGGCCTCTTTTACACTGTTTTTTAAAAGCTTCATAGAACTAGCGCATCAAATGACAGCAAAAGAAAGTATTCTACACAATTCAAAACCTATAGTGATAGTTGCTGACAGATATTCACAACTTTCACATCCTTTTGGTGACATATGTAGAAACAAGCAGTGTGCATTATTGGCAAATGACAGTACTCTCTGCTGAGTTTTTACTGGGTAAACATTAATACATTATCTCAGTTGAAAGGTCACCATTATGATTAATGTATATCTTTTCCACTTTGTTTTTCTGAAGCTGAGAGTCATAAAAGAAAATTAAAACTCATATGGCTAAGACTCCAGGTTGTGTCCAAATGACTGTCGAAAGAAAAACTTTCAATGTTTTTATCTTTTAGCAAATTTTATTCAAGTAAGTACTATATATTTACATTTAATTGGGCACACACACATACCATACACACACACACACACACACACGCTGAAAAGCCTGTGAACAATTTTCAATGTTTTAGTTTAATTGAAGAGAAGAGATGAGAAAAACTGATCCAAGGTTTACATAGCAATACAAGAAATACTACAGAAAAGTATCTAAATAAATGTCACAGATTTCAGAAGACAAAGACATCACGGTTAACTAGAAGGATTACAGAAAGCATTTAAGAAAAGGTAAAGTATAAATTGATCTGCAAAAGCTACACAGGAATTGATTAGGAAAGAAATAGAAAAAGGAATTCCTGGCTACTCCTGAAGGAATAGCCTCAGCAAAAGTACTTAGGTCTAAGAAGTAGGGTATGTTCTGAAAATGATTAAAAAGGTCATTATATGAAGGCTATATTGCTTATTTCCAGTGGTATCAAACTGAAGTAATTCTAATAAATAGTAATAAAAATAATAAAATGCAGCATAATTCATTTTAACAAAAAGACAACTGGAAATGGAAATAATATGGACATCTAGAAAGCAAGAAAGTAAGTTTAAAAACGTGTCTCGGCTTAAATATAAGGTGACCTTGTCTGGTTCAGTAAGTTGGTAGTCACCAGATAATAGTTTTCTATATTTGAATTCTGCATAATTTCATAAATCTTTTATAATGGAAGAATTGAATGAAATGTAAGGAAATCTGAGTTATGATATTTATGCTTAAATAATATGTCTGAAACATAATGCTAGAAATATTTTAGTGCTATAAATTATCATTGGTTCACAAACAACAATATACATCTTGTTCTCAAGTGTTTGCAAAACACTTTTCAAGTGTATTCATTCAAGTGATTCACACAGGAACCTTCTCAAACAGGTGTGACTGTTTTTCATATTGTGATTATCATCATCATTACTATTTTATCATTGAATAAATCATTGCTCAGAAATGCACATAAATTTTTTAGATTTATTTACTTATTTATTTATTTGAGACGGAGTCCAACTCTTGTCACCAGGCTGGAGTGCAGTGGCATGATCTCAGCTCACTGCAACCTCCACCTCCCAGGTTCAAGCTATTCTCCTGCCTCAACCTCCTGAGTAGCTGGGACTACAGGCATGCACCACCATGCCCAGCTGATTTTTGTATTTTTTTAGTAGAGATGGCCAGGATCTCATATTGGCCAGGATGGTCTCGATCTTTTGACCTCGTGATCCGCCCGCCTCAGCCTCTCAAAGTGCTGGGATTACAGGCATAAGTTACCACGCCTGGCTGGTTCATATATTTAATAATTATGAACTCCAGCCCAAGTTTTCATAAAACAAAATATATGCTTTATGTGATGTCGTTCATCTTAACAATTCACCAAAATTTAGTAGAAGAAAGTTGGTGAAATAGAAATGAACATACTCTCTTTTTAGGGAGTCATTTTTTTTTTAAGTTTTATTTTGAGTTCAGGGGTATATGTGCAGATTTGTTATATAGGTAGACTTGTGTTATTGTGGGGATTGTTGTACAGATTATTTCATCACCCAGGTATTAAGCCCAGTACCCATTAATTATTTTTCCTGATCCTTACCCTCCTTCCTCTCTCCACCCTCAAGCAGGCCGCTGTGTCTGCTGTTCCCCTCTGTGTGTCCATGTGTTTTTATCATTTAGCTCCCACCTGTGAGTGAAATATACAGTATGTGGTTTCCTGTTCCTAAAATAGTTTGCTAAGAATAATGGCGTTCAGCTCCATCCATGTTTATGCAAATGACACAATTTCATTATTTTCGATGGCTGCATAGTATTCCATGGTGTATATGTACCCAATTTTCTTTATCCAGTCTACCATTGATGGGCAACTTACAATGATGTTTTATCTTTTGCTATTATGAGTAGCCCTGCAATGAACATACATATGCATATGTCTCTGTGATATAACAATTTATATTCCTTGGGGTATATACCCAGTAATGAGATTTCTGGGTGGAGTGGTGGTTACGTTTATAGGTCTTTGAGGAATTGCCACACTGTTTTCCACAATGGTTGAGCTAACTTACACTCCCACTAACAGTATATGCATTTCTTTTTCTGCACAGCCTCACCAGCAACTGCTATGTTGACTATTTAATAATATTTATTCTGACTGGTGTGAGGTGATATCTTGTTGTGGTTTTGATTTGCATTTCTATAAAGATCAGTGATGTTGAGCTTTTTTTCATATGTTTGTTGGACACATGTATGTATTTTTTTGATAAGTGTCTTTTTATGTCCTTTGCCCCCTTTTTAACGGGTGGGTGTTTTTCTTGTAAATTTGTTTATGTTCCTTATATATGCTATTAGACCTTTGTCAGATGTATAGTTTGCAAATATATTCTCCCATTCTGTAGGTTGTCTGTTTACTCTATTGATTTATTCTTTTGCTATGGAGAATCTCTTTAGTTTAATCAGATCCCATTTTTCAATTTTTGCTTTTGTTACAATTGCTTTTTGCATCTTTTTCATTTACCTGTTGCATCTCTACCTGCTCATATGTCCAGAATGGTATTGCCTAGATTGCCTCCAAAAATTTTTATAAATTTGGGCTTTACATTTAAGTCTTAATCTATTTTGAGTTGATTTTTATATATTGTGTGAGAAATGGGTCCAGTTTCAATCTTCTGCATATGGCTAGCCAATTATCCCAACACCATTTATTGAATAGTGAGTCCTTTTCCTGTTACTTTTTCTTTCTCAGCTTTGTCAAAAGATCAAATGGTTGTAGGTGTGTGGCCTTATTTCTTGCCACTCTATTCTGTTCTATTGTTCTACATGCAAGTACCAGTACCATGCTGTTTTGGTTACTGTATGTCCTGTACAATAGTTTGAAGTAAGGTAGCATGATGTCCTCAGCTTTGTTCTTCTTGCTTAGGGTTTCCTTGGCTGTTCAGGCTCCTATTTGGTTCCATATGAACTTTAAAATAGTTTTTTTCCAGTTCTATGCAGAATGTCATTGGTAGTTTGATGGAAATAGCATTAAATCTGTAAATTGCTTTGGGTACTGTAGCCATTCTAACAATATTACTTCTTTTTATCCATGAGCATGGAATGTTTTTCCATTTGTTTGTGTCATCTTTGCTTATTTTGAGCAGCGTTTTGTAGTTCTCCCTCTGGAGATCTATCACTTCTCTTGTTTGTTAGTTGTATTGCTAGGTATTTTATTATTTTGTGGCAATTTTGAATGGAATTGCATTCCTGATTTGGGTCTTGGCTTGGCTATTGTTGGTGTATAGGAATGCTAGTGATTTTTGTATGTCGGTTTTGTATCCTGAGACTTTGCTGAAGGTTTTTTTTTTTTTTTTTTTTTTTTCTTGAGGCAGAATCGCTCTGATGCCAAGGCTGGAGTGCAGTGGCATGATCTCAGCCCACTGCAACCTCCGCCTCCTGAGTTCAAGCGATTCTTTTGTCTCAACTTCTTGAGTAACTGGGATTATAGGAGCACGCTACCATGCCCAGCTCCGTTTTCTATTTTTAGTAGAAATGGGATTTGGCCATGTTAGCCAGGCTGGTCTCGAACTCCCGAACTTGGCCTACCAAAGTGCTGGGATTACAGCCTTAAGCCCCCATGCCCAATTGCTGAAGTTATTTATCAGCTTAAGGAGCTTTTGGGCCAAGACTATGGGGTTTTCTAGGTATAGGATCATGTCATCTGTAAGCAGAGATATCTTGACTTCTTCTCTTTCTGTTTGGATGCTCTTTATTTCTTTCTCTTGCTTGATTGCTCTGGCCAGGGCTTCCAACACCGTGTTAAAAAGGTGAGGTGAGATAAAGCATCCTTGTCTTGTGCTAGTTTTCAAGGGGAAAACTGTGATTTTTCAGTATGATGAAAAATCAGTATAATGTTGGCTGTGAATTTGTCATAGATGACTGTTATTATTTTGAGGTGTGTTCCTTCAATACCTAGTTTATTGAAAGTTTTTAACATGAAGGGATGTTGAATTTTATTGATAGCCTTTTCTGCTTCTATTGAGATAATCATGTGATTTTTGTCTGTTGTTCTGTTTATGTGATAAATCACACTTATTGATTGGCGTATGTCGAACCAACTTTGCATCTCAGGAATAAAGCCTAATTGATCATGGTAGATTAACCTTTTGAGGTGCTGCTGGATTTGGTTTTCAGGTATTTTGTTTGAGGATTTTTCCATCAATGTTTGTCAAGGATATTGGCCTAAAGTTTTCTTTCTTTGTTGGGTCTCTGTTGGTTTTGGAATCAGGATAATATTGGCCTCACAGAATGAGTTAGGAAGGAATCCCTTCTCCACAATTTTTTGGAATAGTTTCAGTGGGAATGGTACCAGCTCTTCTTTGTTTGGCAATGAGTCTGTCTAGTCCTGGGTTTTTTTTTAGTTTGTAGGCTATTTATTACTGATTTAATTTTGGAACTTGTTATTGGTCTGTTCAGGAGTTCAGTTTCTACTTGGTTCAGTCTTAGGAGGGTGATGTGTGCAGGAATTTACCCATTTCTTCCATATTTTCTAGTTTGTGTTCATAAAGGTATTCATAGTAGTCTCTAATAGTTATTGTATTTCTTTGGGCCAGTGGTAATATTCCTTTGATGTTTCTCATTGTGTTTATTTAGATCTTCTCTTTTTTCTTGTTTATTAGTCTAGCTAGCAGTCTATTTTATTATATTTCTCAAAAAAAAAACCAACAACTCCTAGAGTCGTTGATCTTTCGATTTTTTGTGTGTCTCAATCTCCTTCAGTTAAGCTCTGATTTTGGTTATCTTTTGCCTTCTTATAGCTTTGATGTTGGTTTACTCTTACTTATCTAGTTCTTTTAGTTGTGAGGTTAGGTTGTTATATTGAGATCTTCCTAAATTTTTGATGTGGGTATTAGGTGCCATAAATTTCCCTCTTAACACTGCCTTAACTATATCCCAAATTCTAGTATGATGTAACTTTGTTTTCATTAGTTTCAAAGAATTTCTTGATTTCTGCTTTAATTTTATTATTTTTTCAGAAGTCATTCAGGAGCAGGTTATTCAATTTCCATGTATTTGTACAATTTTGAGTGAATGTCTTTGTCTTTATTTCTAACTTGATTGTGCTGTGGTCTCAGAGAGTGGTTGTTATGATATATTTTCTTTAGCATTTGCTGAGCATGGTTTTGTGTCTGATTATGTGGTTGATTTTAGAGTATGTGCCATGTGACAATGATAAGAATGCATATTATGCTGTTTTGGGGAAACAATTTCCATAGATGTCTCTCAGGTCCATTCATTTCAGTGCTGAATTCGGGTCCTGAATATTTTTGTCAGCTTTCTTCCTCAGTGACTTTTTAGATACTGTCAGTGGGGTGTTGAAGTCTCCCACTATCATTGTGTGGGAGTCTAAGTCTCTTTGAAGTTCTTTGAGAACTTGCTTTATGAATCTGGGCACTTCTGTGTTGGGTGCATATATAATAAGGATAGTAAGGTCTTCTTGAATTGAGCCTTTTACCATTATGTAATGCTCTTCTTTGTCTTTTTTGAGCTTCGTTGGTTTACAGCCTGTTTTGTCTGAAATTAAGATTGCAACATAAATGTAAAATATTCTTTAGGTAAAAGTGATTAGAAAAATAAAGTCAAAGTTCACAAAAAAAAAAAAAAGATTGCAACCCCTGCTTCTTTCTGTTTTCTCTTTGCTTTGTAGCTATTTCTCCATCCATTTATTTTGAGCCTATGTGTATGAGCCTTGCATGTGAGATCTCTTGAAGATAATATACGAATGGGTCTTGATTCTTTATCCAGCTTGCCATTCTGTGCCTTTTAATCGGAGTATTTAGCCCATTTATAGTCAAGCTTAGTATTGATATTTGTGGATTTGATCCTGTTATCATGATGTTAGCTGGTTATTATTCAGGCTTGTTTATGTGGTTGCTTTATAGTGTCACTGGTTTGTGTACTTAAGTATGTTTATGTGGTGGTTGCTAACAATCTTTCTTTTCCATATTTTGTGCTTCCTTCAGGAGCTCTTGTAAGGCAGGTTTGGTGGTAATGAATTCCCTCAACATTTGCTTGTCCGAAAATGATTTTATTTCTCCTTCACTTATGAAGCTTAGTTTGGCCATATACAAAATTCTGGGTTTGAATTTTTTTTTTTCAGAATGTTGAATATTGTCCCCTAAGGAGATCACTATTAATCTGATAGGCTTCCCTTTGTAGGTGATTTGACTATTATCTCTAGGTACCTATAACATTTTTTCTTCCATTTTGACCTTGGAGATCTAATCCGATGATTAAGTATTTGGGGAAGATAGGAAACCAAGTCAATGCTAAAAAAAGGCATTCAAATGCTTTCATTTGAATATAAGAATCTAAAAATTGCTCTTCATTACAGATACATCTAAAATAAGTCAGAAGATAAAAACCAGTATTTATCAGCCTCTACTATGTTATTACTTGCTTTTCTTAGCAAGCTTATTTTATTAGGCATGTTGTAATCTGTACATAATTAACCATAGCTGTGGTATTTTACTTAACTGTATAGCCAGAGTGTCATTAGTGATAATCATGTAGTAAGTGTCCAATTTGATAAATAAAATTTATACACTTGATAATATTTGATTAATAAAGTTAAAGATGAAACTTAAGATTCAAAAATATTAGTATATTTTCCCCAGATTTCATAGGATAGCCAGAAGTCAGAGTTCATACAAATAATACAGCTGTTTGAGTCTAAAAAGTGAAACTAAACTTAGGAAGACATAGAAAACTTAGAACAACAAGTAGGGGAGATAAGGTGAAGCATTTAATCAGAAAATGAGACTAAATGAAGAATTACCTGAATACCAAAAGAGGTTGAATGTAATTCTTTATTTAATAACAAAATTAGATGTTTTTCTTAAATTTTCAAAAATGTATTATTCCCCAATCTCAAGGCATGGTACATGCTTTGTGAAATTGACTTGCAGTCACAAATTATAAAAATAATTACCTTTTAATTATAACAGTCAAAATATTTTAACTAATATTCTAGTCTAGGTCATGTGGCTATTGCCAATTAGAGTGATACATTAGGAGAAAAATGTGTATTGATATTAAAAACAAGTGGAGTATGGAGAATCAATGATTTCATATATAGTGAGAATAGGGTGGGAGAAAAATCATAAACCTCAGTGTCATTCAGGAATTATACCTGATTAGATGCTATGAAAGATCTTCACACAACACATCAACCAAATAGTGAGTAAAATAAAATTTTTGAGGTACTGCATGTCTCAAAATCATTAGATTTCTGTAAGTATCCTCCTCCTGTAAAAAAATTAAAATATATATATTATTTTAAATGAAAATCTATATATAATATACATTCTTTTATATATTATATAATATACATACTACATATATGCATTATTTATATGCATTATTTATATACCTTATATATAGTGTATGTACTTTTTAACTATATATAAATATTAAAGCAATATGTTTTTTATATATAGAACTTCAAGATAAAAATCAGTTTGTATGCATTTCATAATATATCTTCAAACTCTATGAAAGGAAAGCAAAGCTTCTCAGAAATAAAAATAGACAAAAGCAAATATAGTTGCAGATATTAGCACTCAGACAGTGTTCAACGACCTTGTGCATTCTCTTTCTCTTGAAAACACACTTTTTGCTCTTCCTTCTCTTTTTCCTTAGCAAACTAGCAGCTCCCTTTCAGTATCTTTTACTGGATTCACCAACTCCAGCTAAACTCTAAATGTTGACATACTCTAGATTTCTTGGATAATTTTCTTTATATCTGTAATCACTCTCTTGGTATTTTCATTTAGTCTGAAGGCCTTAACTGTCACCTATATACTGATATTTCCCAAATTTATGTTTTCCCCCTCACCCCTTTCCTGAACTCCAGATTCATAGAAACAATCTTGTATTTGATATTCCAGTTGTATACTTAAATAAAAACCCAGATATCATATATTAAAAGTGATGTTGATTTCTATGACACCTCCTCCCAAGAAACAAAAATCATGATTTGTCAAATATTCCCTATTTTGACAAATGCCCCATATTTCAAACAGTTGCTCAGGCCTAGAATCTTGTTTTTATTGGCTATTTTACTAACCAGATCTCATAGATATTCTCTCTTAAATGCTTATGGACTCCAACTTTAAAATATTTTAAATACAACAAGTTTTTACAAATTTCGCTATTGCCCTTTACTCAGGCTTTATCCTTCTTGCTAATTAATGACCTCAAAATCCTCCAGAATGGTTTCCCTGCTTCTCTTCTTCTCACTCTATAAACTTTTTCCACACTTTACTTATAGTGCTAATAAAAATTATTTAGAAAAAAGTAAATTTAGACACAGCCATTACATCTTTTATGAAATTTAACTCAGAATGCATCATAGGCCCAAATGTAAAATGCAAAAACAATAAAACTCTTAGAAGATAACAAAAGAGAAGACGTAGATGACGTTGGGCTTGGCAATGACTTTTTAGACATATTACCAAAAGCACAATCCAGGAAAGAAAATTGATAGTCAGATTTTCTTAAAATCATAGACTTTTGCTGTGAAAAACACTCTTCAGAGAATAAAAAGACAAGCCACATACTAGGAGTCTGGGAGATTTGCAAAATGCATATTTGATACATTGCTTGTATGCAAAATATACAAAGAACTTTTAAAACTTAACAATAAGAAAACAAATGACTCATTTAAGAAACAGGCAAAATATCTGAACAGACACCTCACCAAAGAAGATATACAGATAAACATAGGAAAAGATGTTCAACATCATATGTCATTAGAGGATTACAAATTAAAACAAGATGAGATACTACAATGGTTGAAGTTCTCTGACAACAACAAGGGCTAGTGAGAAAATGGAGTAACAAGAACTCTCATTCGCTGCTGATGGAAATGCAAAATAATATAGCCACTTTGGAAGATAGCGAGACAATTTATTAAACAACAAAACATAAGTCTTATTATATGATCTAGCGATTGCACTCATTGGTATTTATCCAAATGAGTTGTAAACTTGTGTATACATAAAATACATTTATGAATATAGCAGCTTTATTCACAGTTGCCAAAACTCAGAGGCAGCCATGAGGCTTTACAGCAGGTGCTTGGATAAACTGCATAGACTCATATGATGGAATATTACTCAATAATAAAGAAACAAACTATTCAGCAACAAAAAGACACAGGAATCTTAAATACAGATTGATAAATAAAAGAAATCAGTCTGAAAAAACAACTTGCTATATAATTCCAATTATATATCATTCTGAACAAGGCATAACTATAAATCAGTAGTTGAGAGCAATGAATAGGTGGAGCACAGGAGATTTTTAGGTCAGTGAAACTATAATGTCTGAATGATACTATAATGGTGAATACATTTATCAAAACTCATAAAATATACAATACAAAGAGTAAGCCCTAATATAAACTTTGGACTTAATAATTATGTATCAACATTGACTCATCAAAGGTACCACAGTAATGCAAGATATTAATAGGAAAATCTATGGGGATGGGGTAGGGTGAAGGTCATACAGGAACTGTACTTCCCACTTCCTTTCTTTATAATTCTGTAGTGCTCTAAATAATAAAGTCTATTAATGTTTTAGATAGCTACTGAAATCATATACTCACTTGGTTAAATATATCCGGTATGTTGTCAGACTTAGAATAAGTTATTGCCAGAATTCGAAAGAGACTGCATAACTCATCTCCTGGCTGTCTTTCTTTCTTCTGTCATTTTCTACCTTTTCTTGAACAGCACTGGTCTTCTTGCATTTCTTATACAAATGAAGCATTTTTCTCTTTGTGGCCTTTGCTTCTGCTACCCCTTCTACCTGGAATACTCTGGGCTTTTTATTTGCATGGCTTTCTTCTTTACATCATTTATGCTGCTGCCAGATGTCATCTCATGAGAGAGAATTTATTTGATTTAAAAAAGCATCCAGTATCACTCTATGCTCTATCTGCTTCATGCCTCTTTTTTAATACTTATGTGTATATTATATTTCATATTGATGTGTAGTTATTATCTGTTTTCATGAGTATTTAAGTTTCATGAAAGAAAGGACTTTGTTTTGTACAATGCTGTATCCCAACTTCATAGAGTAATTACTGTCATTTAGTAGGTTTTCCCTAAATAGTTGTAGAATGAGCAATTGAGGGACTTACAGGGAGCCATTTTAAAATATTTTGAAGACGTATATAGATATACAAAAGTTAAAAGTAAACAATTCCTATTTACCTATGACCAGATTTAAAGAATTGTCAACATTTTGAAGAGACTCATTATATATAGTACATATTTTTTTAATGGCAGTTCATTTTATCAGGATCTTTTAATATGAGTAAATGGTCTGTACAATTGACAAAAATGTCATTTTTTTGCACACACTGCCTTATTAAAACAAATTTATACAATCAAAATAACTTGAGTCATTATAAAACACTATATGTGAGTATATTAAACAATTATTACATACCTCCATGTTAACAACAAATAATACAGCAGATTAAACACCCAGTTCAGAAATATTTCTCCTCACTTTCTGCTCTTCTTTTTATACATTTATTTATTCTCCACCTCAGGGAAGTACTTTTATCCTTAACCTTTTCAATTTCTCATATCTCTGTGGCTTCCTCTTCAAAGGCCTCCTGGAACCTGCATCATTGGGACTATTTCTGCCTAAACAGTGTGACTTTTTGTACCCAGCCTTTTCAGTTTATCTTATCTACTAAGCATATGCCTCACTGAAAAACTTTCATAATTGGTCTAGAGATTCTATCAATTTTCTATACTCATACCATTTCATGTTTTAAAGAATTCACTCAGCTTTAAAATGCATGGCACAGAAAGAATATATAAACTAGTATTTTCCACCTATGTGGTTATGAAAATGTTTCAAGAATTAACTTGCCTACAACAGTGCCTTGTATTTGTTTACAAAGTTACGTTTAATGACTATATATTTTTGTCAGACATTCCATCGTTACAAAGCTAAGACTGAGAGTTATCGCTTATAGTCATTCACTTTGGCCAGCAAATGTATATTGAATTTCTATTTTGTGTTAGGCATTGTTCTGACACAATAGATAGATAATGGTGACACATCAGAGAAACAATGGTGAATGGGAAAAAATGAAGTTCTAGCCTCATATCACCTTACATTTCAGTGTACTACTACTAAGCAATTTGATCAGCTAAAAAAATTAGCCTCATCAGCCTGCCCTCTTACCTAACAGATTAGCCACATACTTCTTAGGATATTTTGTTTTGCCATTTAAATGAGAAGGAAGGAAGAGCAAGATAAGAGAAACTTGATCACTTCTCTTCACATGTCAAAGTAGCTGTTATGTATTGCACACAGTGAAGGAATAGAATTAGAAAATCCACCCCAGACCATTCTCTTCAGTCTAAGTGAAACCAATCAGACTGGAATTCAGGACCTTAGGTTTGAGTTTAAAAAAAACAAATAAATGCCATAAAGGTTCTAGCCATTGCAATAAAGCAAGAAAAAACAAATACACAGAACAGAAAGGAGAAAAGAAACATTTTAAGTTTTTGCATATGACAAGACAGTGTTAATAAAGAAACCTAAAGAATACATATAAAATTAGTAGAACCAATATTTAAATTTAAAGAGGTCATAAATTATAAAGTATACAAAATGTTCATGTTTCTATAGTTTATTAATAAAACATTAAAATTAATTTTTTAATTCCCAAAACATAGCCAAATCATAAAGAGACTTAATCAACCTTGTGAAAGACATAAAAATAAAACTATAAAACATTGCCGAGAGAAATATTTTTAAATCCTTAAATAAATGGAGAGATACATCATGTTCATGAATTAGAAGAATAAATATTGTTAACTCTCCCAAAGCTTACATATAGATCCAATGCAATGTGAAGCATAATTTCAAGTGTGTATTTGAGGAAGAGATAATTAGAAATTGACAATCTTGCTTTAAAATTTTTATGAAAACACAAAGTTCATAGACTAGCTAAACAATTCTTAAAAGAACAAATTTGGAAACTGTTTACCACTTGATTTCTACTCATCACAAAAGAATAGTAATAAAGACAATGGTATTGGTGTAAAGATATATGCATCAGTAAAATAAGATAGGACATCTAGAAATGCTCTATGTATATAGTCAGTTGTTTTTGGCAAAGATGCCAAGACAATTCAATGGTAAAGAATGGTCTTTTCAATAAATGTTGCTGGAACAACTAAATATCTATATGGAAAAATTAAAACCTCACTCTTAGATAATGATTTCTTAGATATGACACATGGAGCATGAATCATTATATAAAATATGATTGATTGAACTTCATCAAAATAAGAAACATGTGGTCTTTAAAAGACGCTGTTAGAAAATTAAAATACAAGCCATATAATAGTCACAGACACATTCACCCTAATATATCTGTCAACAGAAGTGTGTCTTAATATATACTTTTCACAAATTAACAGGGAAAATATTTGAACAGATATTTCAAATATTACAGAAACAAAATATGAATGGCCAGTAAGTGCATTAAAATAACCTCAAGGATGTTATTTGTAAAAGAAATGTAAATTAAAATCATGACATGATATCACTAGACAGTCATCACACTACCTAAAATTTTTTTAAAAGATAAGCCTTATGAGTTGTTGATGAGAATGTATTCCAACTGGAATACTCATACTTTGCTGGTGGGAATGCAAAATAGTACAACTACTTTGTGAATGTGTATAGGTTTCTTATATATTTAACAAACAGATTATTACCATATGATCTCTAGGTATTTACACAAGGAACATAAAAATATATACCCACATAAAGACTTTACAAAAATGTTCATGGCAGCTTTATTTATAATAAATTAAAACTACAAGCCAGGTGTGGTGGCACACACCTGTAGTACCAGCTATTAGGGAGGCTGAGGCAGGAGCATTGCTTGAGCCCAGGAGTTCCAGGCTGCAGTGAGCCGTGATCTATGATTGTACCACTGCTCTCCTGCTGGGGTGACAGACGGAAACTCTACCTCTAAATAAAAATAAAAATAAATGAGAAGAAAACAAATTGTCTCTCAATAGGAGAATGGACAAGGAAATTCTGCTGTGCTACTACTCAGCAATAAAAATAACAAACTACTGATCCATATGACAACTGGGATGAATCACAAAAGCTTGTTCTGAGCAAATGTGCCAGTCTTAAAAGAATGCATAGTGTATGCACATGTAAACTCATAGGCGCTCTAGACACTATAGGTTAATAGACATTATAGGTTAATCTTAGTTTTACAATGTTAACATCTGAATTTATTTATATTTATAATTATGTATCTCCAATGAAAATTTCATATGTTCTTACAAGGTTAGTTTTCCCAAATAAGATTATGATTTTCAAATTATATTCTGATAAATAATCTAACATAACCTATTTTTAACTCGTGTCAGTATTAAATTAAGCATTCTAATTAAGAATGACTACCTTTTTTCATCCTGCATACAACTATCATTTGGAGAACGTGGTTCTTCTATGTCCATAGTTGTGCTGAATCAAGCCCTGACAATGAGCCCCTTCTTTAGCAAAATTTGGAAATGAAATTCTGATCTTAGTCTAGCTGGTTTAGGTAGCATTGTATTTCCTGGTTCCATTTTCTTTTCAATACCTAGAAACATATCTATCCCTGTCTTATTTTTTTTTTGTCAAATATTTCCAATGGATTTCTGTTACTTGTCACTAAACAGTCTCAATCACTACAGCTAAAGTCAATGGTAGTAACCAGGCTACCCAAGGAACAATATTCCAGAAATATTCAGGTGGTTGTATTATGGCCTAAATGAATAAAAATCAGTATACCCAGCACAAAGGCCAAATTCATGTATATAGAGTGATATTGGCAATATAAGAAAATGTAATTTACATAGTTTTTGATATAACATGATTATTAAAATTCTTTTTTATAAGCTCATAAATTAGTACATTTTTAATCAGTATGAAATACATACATTTATCTCATTAATATTTTGGTTTATTCATTTACCTTTTCAGATGCTTTAAGGTAAATTTGCCCTCATGACTTAATTGCTTCTGGGTATAATGAGAAACCATTGCGCATGAGTAAGTTTGGGAATTAATCCCTGACAATGTTTACAATAAACTTTGTGAGACCTTATGTTAGCCTTCTGATGTCATTCCTCTCCAAAAATATTTGTTTTATTCCAACTTGAACAGCAAGGTCTTAGTAAAATCCCTATGGTTTGTGATATGTAGTTGGAGTGTATGTGTCTCTGCTCTTATTTGTTCTTTATATGCACTAATGTATAACATAAGCATTACTGTATAGTGCAAGGATTTATGGCAGAAATAAGTTGAGTTTGGTTCAAATTCCCACACTGGGAATATTAGCAAATGAGAAATATAAATCATCAAAGCAATTTTATAAAACTGTTAAGCTATTAATGTTAATCCCACCTTGTTCCCAAAATAAATTGACAGCTTAAAAACATGAAATAATATATAGAAAGATAGCATAAATTAAAAATAGGTGAGAAAGGAAAAAAGTGGGATTAAACATAGCCAAATACAACATATATAAATATGCATATTATGAAGTACTTTATACTGTTTATTAGAGGAATCTGCAATTTGGACTCTGATTTTCAACTGTCAGCTAAAAAGGAAATCTTGATTTGATACACAATTCACAGTGGCTTTGCAATAAATCTCAAACCACATTTCCAAGGGCAGACACAATTATTTCCAAATTCCAACACTTTAAAGCAATTTATTAAATAAATGCTACAAAAAAAGAACACCGAGGCCAGGCGTGGTGGTTCATGCTTGTAATCCCAGCACTTTGGGAGGCCGAGGTGGGCAGATCACGAGGTCAAGGGGTCAAGACCATCCTGGCCAACATGGTGAACCGCGTCTCTACTAAAAATACAAAAATTAGCTGGGCGTGATGCCACGCGCCTGTAGTCCCAGCTACTCGGGAGGCTGAGGTAAGGGAATCTCTTGAACCTGGGAGGCGGAGGTTGCAGTGAGCCGAGATTGTGCCACTGCCCTCCAGCCTGGCGCCTGGCAACAGAGCGAGATTCCGTCTCAAAAAAAAAAGAAAAAGAAAAAGAAAAAAAAAAGAAAAGGAAAAAAGAAACACTTAATAGAGTGTAATGGACATTATCCTTACACAGACCATCTTAATGTCCATTAGGAGGCTGTTTCTTAATGTTTTCCTCAATGTCTTTTCACTGAAGAACAATGCACTCCTAGCAAGTATATCCTAGGGGCCAAGGTGGAATACATGACCCTCATTCTGTGTTCTATATTGAAAGACATATTAAAGATGAAATATATAAAAATAAGTATAAAGATGATTTACTCAAAAGATATTAGGTAGTTCTGACACTGAAAATGTGGTCCCTGATCAGTAAGAACTCAGCATTCATGTATTCTATAATGTTCACACAAGCTTATGATGCTTCCTTAACTACGAATGTGGGGTTCACACTACATTCTCCATGGAAACTTTATGGAGCAATCAACAGAGGAACTTGCCTAAAGTAGGTATTTCAAAACAAAGAAAGGAAGTTTGTTTTGAAAAAACAAAAAGCTTGATATAGCTGGGTTAGAGAGGACTTAAGAGGAGAATGATGAGAGAAAAGTCTGAAAAAATAAAGGATAGATCTGTTGTTTTCAAACCATTATATTTGGGTATACCTTAAAATAATTTTCAAAAGCTGTGCACATCTCATACATTTTTATACTAACATTTAAACTTTTTGATCACACTTTAAAAAACTATAAAGCAAAAAATTTCCACTGTATATAAGTAGTGATATTTGAAATAAAACGGTTGCATCACTGTTTTAAAAGTACCTAATGAAATTTAAATACCAAGGTGAATTATTCATGATAGTCTATTTTAAAAATACACGGATATGCTATTTTTTTTTTTTTTTTTGAGATGGACTCTTGCTCTGTCACCCAGGTTGCAGTGCAGTGGCACAGTCTCAGTTCACTGCAACCTCCACCTCCTGGGTTCAAGTGATTCTCCTGCCTCAGCCTCCTGAGTAGCTGGGATTACAGGCACCTGACACCATGTCCAGCTAATTTTTGTGTTTTTAGTACAGACAGGGTTTCATCGTATTTGCCAGGCTGGTCCCGAACTCCTGACCTCAAGTGATCCGTCCACCTTGGCCTCTCAAAGTGTTGGGATTACCACCGCGCTTGGTGGGGTACGCTATTCTTATTGGAAATTATATATCATCCTTTTTTTAACCCCTTAAAATTACTTTTAATTTTACTCTTTTCACAGATTTTCTGTTTAATGTAATTTTTATGCTTCATGCACTTCAATTGATGATCTATCAAACTTTCCTGAAACAAAATAGGAATATGATAGAAATTATTTTAAAATTGTTTTTATGATTATAAGACTAAACATGAAAATCTTCTAGATGATGTATTATAATTATCATGAAATCTATTAAAATGCTAAACATGATATTGAATTTTTAAAATAAGTAAAATTGTATTCGTTTTCATATGATGAAGGTGACATTTGTCCAGTTAATTCACATCCCCTAAATGAATAATTTTGAATGCTAGAATGAGATATAACAATATTAGTTCTATGAGTCCACCAACAGAGTTTCACATAGAGGCATTTAACATATTTTAGTGTCTTTCAAAATAATATGAGAGAATTAAGATTTTGTTAAATTTCAATATATCTTTATCAACACAATAAATGTTGACAAAATGCTTTATTATTATCATGTGCTTTAAATATATTTTTCTGAACAACTATGAGCTGCATATTCAGCTCTTTTACTTTATGTATAATGTCTAACATGAACAAAACCCTATTTTAAAATAAATTATCTAAATCAGATTTTTTTTTTAGAAAAAGCCTAACTTCATCGTTTATTTCAAATATACAATATACTATATGTTTGGAGGAATATTATTTTAAAACCAAATATTATAAAAACTGAAGAGAAACAAATTGGAACACCTGTTTAAGGATGTTTTACTAAAATCAATCAAGATTAAAATTATATAGCTATATTACTGTTAATTCATTTTAAGACCCCATCACAATATGTATTCAATGTGCTATTTCTTATTGTTTATTTGTAATAAAGGAATATAATATATAGTTAAAATCATAAATGATTTACATGGTGAGAATTATGACAAAAGGCATAATATTTTGGTAAAGTTTGGGAACATTGCTTTCTGTATATGACTTTTTAAGAAAATATAAATGTCAAGAATAAAATTCCTAATTAATTTTATTAACCTTCTTATGCATTATGCCTAAACTAATAAAGCAGAAATGTTTGAACTTCTAAAAGCAATCCATTCAACATCTAATGTATAATTTTACTTTTTGATAACTATAAGAAAGTATAAGAAAATTTTAATCATTTTATTAAACATAAAAAAAGATAATTGATTTGTGCTGGAATAAGTCTTCATGACATAGTTGATAAAATAGGCTCTTAGTTAAATTTATCAGTGAGGGTTCAGTAAATAAAACAGAGGTTCTAGGAGTATTATCAAAATGAGGAAATTACTATAGGAATTAAAACTTTTATGAATGTAAGGGGAGCTTAGAAAGTGGAGGTCTAGAAGGGGAGAGTCAGAAGCTCAGAGAAATTGTCATTAATCAATCCTCTGTAAGAACTAATGCGCGTAAATAAAGTCCAGACTTGCTAGAAAATCTAAGAACCTGGGATGGTTTTCTGCCCAAGCTGCCTCAGGAGTTGCCTCCATGTGGTAGCTGCCCAGGAGCTGCCAAGTCCAAGTTCCTTGTGGTGGCCCAGGCTGCTGTTGGTCAGCAGTGACAGCAATGAAGAGGCAGAGCAGAGGAGAGCAAGGACAAGTAGGGGTTCCAGGCATCTTTCCAGGCATCTGTGTCTAACCTTAAAACAAACTGAAAAGAGATTTCTTGGAAATCTAGTTCTCTGCTTTTTCCCAGTTGACATCACACAATGCAACACAGTAACTGATTATGAAATGCACACTGAGCTGACAAAAAAGTGCATATTTTTATCTGCAATTTTTCTCCATTGGAACATTAAAATTTTTGTGGTCCCTAAAACATTACAGTTATCTTCGTATATATCAATTACACTAACATATACTTCTTCATCTATTAAAAAGTACTTTCCAGCTAATGACAGAACATAGAAGCATGAATATATACAAAATGAATTGCACATCTGTGAGTAGGTGGAAGAAAAGACCATTTATTTTCATTTAATATTTTGAACCAAACACTCCTTTTGCTTTCCCTCATCTATCTTCTCCATGAGGTCTCTGCCTCTTTTGAAAGCCAGTGGATGAAAGATGTGTGCTCCTTAAAACAAAATTCCCATCACTGTTGCTGCCCACATACTCTATAAGGATCCAAACAAGTGCCAAAGCAAGTTATTTCTGAAGTCATGCTTTGTGTGTAATAGCAATGTGTTTAAGACAAGAAGAGGCAGTAAGACCTCTGATGAGATAATTTTCCATTTTTAGATGTCCCAAAGTATTTTTCATGACTAAGAAATGTACTATAAAAAGATTCTGGATGAGTACATTGTACGTATCTTTTTCCCTCTATAAGGTAGAGAAAGAGAAAATATGAAAAGCTAGGTGGGAAAGGAAAATTTACATTGTTAGAAGAGAATACATTTGGAATTTGAAGATTATGAAATTTATTCCTTTAAAACTACTCATTTTCAAACCTTTATATTGAGGTACACAGTAAAATAATTTTGAAAAAACTATGCATATCTCATATATTTCAGATTGACATCTAAAACTTTTAATTCGATTTAGAAAGGTATAAAATTTTTTATTGTACATAAATAGTGATATTTTGAAATAAAATAGTTACATCACTCTTTAAAAGTACCCAATGGAATCTAAATACGAGAGTGATTTATCCATGATTGTCTATTTTAAAATATATGGGCAAGCTATTATTATTGGAAGTTACACATCATTCTTTTTCTTAACTCCTTCAAGTTACTTTTTAATTTTACATTTTTCGTGAATTTTCTGTTTGATGTAGCAGTTTTTGTGTTTCAAACACTTCATTTGATCTTCTATCACACTTTTCTGAAACGAAATATGTTACAATTGAAAATTGTATTGTGTAATGTGTTGAAGAATGGGGACCACAGCGTATAGGGTAGGAAGTCAAAGCAAGAGAAGACTGATAAATTTACAGAAAAAAAAAAAAAAAACATTTAGGGGAAGAAAGTCTGAGAACAGTTGGAGAAAATGCAGGAGTGGTATTAAATGAGAGACCAAAAATAATTGGAAGTTATAATTTGAGAGGACAACACTTAAATTTAATATTTCATAGAGAAAACATCTTAGTTCATAGCAGTGTTCGACTGTGGAAATATATGGCTAAATCAGAGTGCAGAAGAATTGTACTGAGTAACGGTCACAGAATTAAGAGGTTCAAATGTAAGACTGATTAGTGCGTATATGTTCAATTATTTAAAATCATGGCAAGGCTTTAGATAGAAAGGGGAAAAATATGTGCTCTTACATTTGTACAGCCACCAAAGATGGCAGTCAGGTAAGGCATAGAGAGCTTAGATTGGAGTTTCCTCATAAAACTATTTCCATCACCCCATGGTAGATGCAAAATGGGTGCATTGGAAGAATCAACCAGAGCATGGAATAATAAGCTTCTGAGGGAAAGAGTACGTCTACAGGCAACAAAATACCCCATCCTCCTAGAGTTTGGAAAAGCATCAAACCATAGCAGGCTGAGTATTCCTTACAGGAAAATGTATAAAATATTGTTAATGTAAAAATCAGTCCTTTTTTTTTTTTTAAGACGGAGTCTCGCTCTGTCGCCCAGGCTGGAGTGCAGTGGCGCGATCTCGGCTCACTGCAAGCTCCGCCTCCCGGGTTCACGCCATTCTCCTGCCTCAGCCTCCCAAGTAGCTGGGACTACAGGCACCCGCCACCACGCCCGGCCAATATTTTCTATTTTCAGTAGAGATGGGGTTTCACCGTGTTAGCCAGGATGGTCTCGATCTCCCGACCTCGTGATCCGCCTGCCTTGGCCTCCCAAAGTGCTGGGATTACAGGCATGAGCCACCGCACCTGGCCAAAATCAGTACTTTTTAAATTGAATCTGAAACAATAGAATATAAGCCAAAGAAATTGCAGCAGACATTGTTCATTGCTTAGTCAATGACCATTTTCTCTTCTTACAGCTGATACGAGTTATTCCAGGTCTCACTACTCGACCTCTGCTTGACTCAAATAAATCCTAAATACACGAATCCAATCATGTTTCCCCATTCTATTGATCAGAGATTCGCTGAGAATTGACCAAATAGATAAAAAGGGAATGAGGGAATGCAGAGCTCTGGGAAAGAAGAAAGAATGACAAGAACTCCGCCTTTAAGGACATCACTGAGTCAATGAATTGACCAACCCACCAAACGTGCATTCCCCAGACAGCTAGTTAAGGGAGATAATAAAGCCTTAAGCCATTTGGGCATTTTATCTATCTATCTATCATCTATCTATCTATCTATCTATCATCTATCTATCTATCTATCTATCTATCTATCTATTTATTTATTTATTTTGAGACGAAGTCTCACTCTGTCACCCAAGCTGGAGGGCAGTGGCATGATCTCAGCTCACTGCAACCTCTGCCTGCTGGGTTCAAGCAATACTTCTGCCTCAGCCTCCCAAGTAGCTGAGACTACAGGTGCACACCACCATGCCCGGCTAATTCTTTGTATCTTTATTAGAGATGGGGTTTTGCCATGCTGGCCAGACTGGTCTTGAACTCCTGACCTTGTGATCCACCCACCTCAGCCTCCCAAAGTGCTGGGATTACAGGTGTGAGCCACGACACCTGGCTTTTAGTTTCTTATAGAGGAAAGCATCCTAAAGAAAACAGTCATTTTTCCAACAATTTTAAAATTATGGCTTCAAAACATTGCGAGTTAAAACATTATTATATAAAGAGAGTAAAAAATGATTTCTCCATGTGATTTAAGCACTCAATGTTTTTGACAACTTTGTTATTACTCTATCAGCAATTCTTCCCAATTATTCTGTAAGATAAGGTCAAATTTTCATGATTTTAACTATAAAGAAGCCAAGATAAGGAGAGATCAAGTCGTTTGTTTCAGAGAACCCAGCAAATCTATGTAGTAATTCTCCCAGGAAAAACCTTTTTTCCCCAGTCTTATTGAATTATAATAAATAAAAGTTGTTTATATTGCTAATTGCTAGTATATAATGTGACAATTTCATATATGTGTGTATATATATAGTAAAATGACTATTACGATCAAGTTAGTTTAAAAAGTCATCACTTCACATAGTTTTCTTTTCTTTCTTTTTTTCTGTTTTTTTTTTGCTGTGTTGAGAGCACTTAGCATCTACTCTCTTAGCAAATTTCAATTTCAAGTACAATACAGTATTATTAACTATATTGACCATGCTGTACATTACATCTCCAAAACATATTTATCTTATAACTGAAAGTTTATACCCATCAATCAACTCCATCCCCAACCTCTCCCACTGCCTCCTCTCCTGGAAAACACCATTCTCTCTCCTGTGAGTTTGACTTTTTTAGATTCCATATATAAGTGATATCATACAGTATGTATTTTTCTGTGTCTGGCTTATTTCACTTAGCATAATGTCCTCCATGCAATGATTTTTTGAATATGACCCCAATAGCACAGGCAACAAAAGCAGAAGTAGACAAGTGAGACTACACTAAACTAAAAATCTTTTACCCAACAAAGAAAACAATAAATAAAAGGAAAAGGCAACCTATGGAATGGAAGAAAATGCTTTCAAGCCATATATCTTACAAGGAGTTAATATCCAAATCTATAAGAAACTCATACAACTCAATAGCAGGCAAGAACTCCTGAATCAGAACTGTCTTCCTGTCTTTTCTTGCTCTGGTTCACTTTAGCGTTATGGGCTGTCAGGCAGACACATGTGTTTCCTCCTCCTACAACCAGTAGAGTGTGTTAAAAATCATGGAAGTGCTGAAGTAACTTTTATAATTTACAGTTTTTCTCCAAGCTGAATACTCTTGGGAATCAGCCAGTGGCATAGTCTTAGTGAGCTTTGTGCCCCTGTTTAACATTTATATAGAAATCTAATTACTGGAAAAATTCCTTGCTTCTGCTGACATTTTGACAAACGTTTAAGAAATCATATAAGGGATTATTTCAACTCTGACAACATGAAAAAGAATTCTGCTAATTGTAGAGGAATTTTAACATACTTTCAGCATCGTACTCTCTTAATACCTTCACTGCTTTTGTTAAAAAAAAAAATTCCAAGAGATTAGTTAATATTGAATAAAACAGTTTAAACAATTCTATCCTTAGAATATCCCCTCAGGAGATTATTTCCCTTTTTCCTTCGGTAATATTTTGATATTTCTTTCATTTTATCACATTTTCAGTCTTCAGTGACTCCAAATTAATACAACTAATTCAAATATTGGATTTAAATCCAAATTATAAAAACTCTATTAGAAACACTGCTAGTTAATATTGATATTCACCATAAGCATTTAAGAAGAAAAACAAATTGTAAACATTTTTATTTAAATGCATTTACCAAAATGCTAAACAAAGTATTTACTTTTTTTGACTGAGAAAATGGGTGGGATACACATGATTAATTCCGAGAGAGATTGGTTAAATATGTCAATTTAGTGCTGCAGAAATGTAATTGCATCAAAAATATCTAAAAACATAAGTACACAAAATGATCTCTAGAGTTTAAATTTGTTATTAGAGAAACACAGTGAAAGAATAAAAGAGGTAGTGGAGAGAATTCCATAAAATATATGGTGTATTAGTACAAACAGTTCTCTTTATCTATAGGTAATAAAAATACCCATAGCCAGTTTAATTATCTGTATTTTATATTTGGATTCATTTTGTGCCTAAATATGTTATTCCTTCTGTAATTTTACATGCATTTTAAAATTTCATATAGGATATTTTTATATTCACTATACTTTTTACTACATATTTTTCTATAACCACTTAATTTCTTTTAGAGAACAGGAGATTATAACCCATAAAATATAACAATAATTGAATTTACAGAATCATGTTTTTAATAAGAAGTATCATGACTTTCAGCAAATTATAAATTTGAAGACAGTTATTACATCTGTTTTTCTATCTTTTTGTGCTCAGGTTATAGCCCAATGCCTTACATGAGGATGGTGCTCAATAAATGTTTATTAGCAAATCTGAGTATAATAAATTTGCCTTTTTAATTCAGTAAAATATGCACATAGAAGAATTAGTTTTTGAGCAGCAGCATGATATTAGATAAAGTATGTGTTCTGAACTCAGACAAATTTTGGTTAGAATCTTTGGTCTGACAGTTGTTACCTATGTCACCTTAGGAGAGTTACATCACCTCTGTGAATGCAGTTTCCTCATTTATAAAGTGGGGCATGCATAAACCATACTGTGTATCAGCACCAGTGGCAATGTATGTAAAGCATCTGACACATTTGCCACAGGTATATATATTCATTAAATGCTGGCAGCTATCTTTATTGCTTATTTTTACTTTTGAGTTGTCTATAAATGTAGGTATTTATATTATTCAAGCTTGATATACAACAGGTAAATTTCATCATAGGAAAAGTTAATTTTTGACTGCATGTACTACACGTTCATACCCTTCATCCCCTCCTTATTTTTTCTCTGCTAGTAATTAATTCCCTGATGATAGCTCCTTGTTGTCAGAGTGGCTGCTCTAACATGGATGGGTTTCCCAGCCCTCAAGCCAGAAATCGTCCTATACAATCTATATTTATTTTATCTCCTCATTATTTTAAATAGTAACAAAAATTCTGCAGTCATTTGCAAAATAGTGAAATAATTTCTGTTCAATTATTAGTGAATGAGAATAAGTATATTCATCTTTCCCAACAACACTTACATCTTCACTGCTGCTTTTAATGTGGACACACAAAGATATGAAAAATAACATTTCTTCCCTCAAGGGGCTTCAAATATATTGGGAAATATTTACTATATGTTAGTAATGAAAAGAAGACAATACTTTTTTTTTTCTACATTTTAAAACCCTCCCTAACCCATTTTTATTTTTAAGCTTCTTCTAATCCTTTCTGTTTTAAATGGTAGATAAAGATGTTATTCTGCAGGTTAAATCAGTTGAAATGATTATACAAGCCAGGAGTTCCTGACAAGAGAGTAGGTTTCAGCAAATGCCTCTTGGATTAATTATTAAAAACAAAATCTTGCATCTGACTCCAAAAATAAAAGAAAATTATAGCATGTGCCATAAATTAAAGTGCCAAAATTTTCTACTGAATTTCAGACAATTTGTCACCCTATTTTGGGGAGGTGGGTCCAGGGACAGGGTGTGGGAGCAGAGATGGAATCAAAGATGCACATTGAAGGATGAGTCATTGGGACACACAAGTTGCAGGGAATACAGATAACAAGCTATCCATAAGCGGAGGAACGTGATGAACAAAGACAGCAAGATACTAGTGATATGACAATCATTCAGATGTTTAAAGAATCTACTTTAAATTTTGAATCCTCTTTTAACAGAAATAACAGAAACTTCATCTGAGCTAATTTGGAGTTCTCAAATTTATTCACAGTTGTGTCTAAATTTTTAAAAAAACAAGTATTTCTAAGGTATGAGAAAATTGGAACATCTCATTTTTTTTTGTTTTATTTGTCCTTGCTGGTATCCATTGAAACTCCAGTTTCTTGTCTCTTCCTTTTGATAGGCAAAGCTAGTGAAAGAACTAACTTTTCTTTGCTTTATGTTGCTGTGACATAAGAAGCCACAGCCAGCCAACAATAGTTTGTCTGGGATGGAAGTGTGTATGTTTAGAAGAAAAATCTGGTAAAAAAAAGTTAAGATTTCAAATATATTAAACATTTGTAATATAAATATTCGAACAGTAATGAATAACTCATTGTTATAAACTGAAGAGGAGTTTTAGACAGAAAAAGAGTCTCCCACTGGCAGAGGAAGTAAAATCAGATTTAAGCACACCAAAGTCAAAGCAGGGAACAACTTAGCAGTTTGTAGGGCTCTGCGTTTGTCATTGTTGCCTGCTAACCAAGGGCAAGAATCAGGTCACAAACAATGTCCTGACCAGGCAGTATCTGTTACAGGGTGCAGCACAGATTTTCTATTGATTGTTATAGCCAGAGAGGGTAAGAAAAAAAAAGAAGGAGAAGGGGAAGGGGAAGAGGAGGAAGAGGAGGAAGAGGAGGAAGAAGAGGAAGAGGAGGAAGAGGAGGTAGAGGAAGAAGAGGAAGAAGAAGAAGAGGAAGAGGAAGAAGAAGAGGAAGAGGAAGAGGAAGAAGAAGGAAGAGGAAGAGGAAGAAGAAGAGGAAGAAAAAGAAGGAGGAGGAGAAGAAGAAGAAGAAGTTCTTCCTGGAAAAATCAGTGGCTGAAAGAGGTACAATTATTACTTGTTGGACTGACCACCTATTATTTATAGTTTGATGAAGATACATTGGCTAATGAGCAAATATTTTATGGCTTATTCTATGTGGGCCTTATATTATTCTCAAATCATTCTTTAGTTTTCTTTACAAAATTCAAGATAAATTAACTACAGGATCACAGAAGACCCTCAGAGGCCATAGCTAACAGCAGATTGAGTGACTCCTTTAACAGACTGACTACAAACAGCAAAGTTACAATAAAATGTTATTTATTTTATCAATTCTGATAAAAAAAGCAATAATTTGTTACTGATTGTGCTGCTGTAACAAAGAGTATGGATCATCAGGAAGATTAGGAATTTAGAAAAAGAAATGTAGGACCAGGACAAAGTATGAAGAAGATAACTCAGGATGGACAATGTCATAAAACAACCTCATAAACATTTTCTCCAGAGATCTGATAAAGACTGTATCAGTGTTCCATCAGAGAAGCAAACACAGTAGGAGTGATCTAGAGTACTGATTTATTGTATGAGTGGGACCTCAAGCAATGGTGAGAACAGGTAGATCAATCTATGCAGGTTATTGTCTGTTGCCGTGATTCTAGGTCAGCCTGACAAGCCACTGGGAAATAAAATGGTAGCTGAGACCTGCAGAAACAAATCACAATCCATGAAGGGGCGGCTACTGATAGCCACAAGGATAGAGTGGAATCAGTGTCTGTCTGTCAGCACCTGTAACCATGATGCCCTGATGGCTACAAAAGGTGACACTCTGCCATAAAGCTATACTCCACTTGGCCCAAAACCTGAAGAAGCTGCAGACGTGATGAGAACTGAGGGAAATGAAGTTCTCATGATTGTCCCATTCTGTCAAAGTGAGCTAGCAGATCACCAAAACGGTACATGAGCATCCACATCTTCAGAGCTTAAAATATGCCTTTCAAATCTGGCACAAAATGTCTTGTGGCCAATGCCTACAGGGAAGGGAATTTTGGGAAATACACTTTCAGTTTAGGTAAGTACATAGTATAAAATTGCTACAGATAGTTAATACCATTTACGTTAATTATAACTGAGTATTTTTAAAAATTATTTGTCCCCAGTACAGTTGATTTATATTTATGAACTACTTACTAAGTGGTTTATTGGTTATTTAATAGTGTAATAATACCAATGCTAGATTGTATGATAGCAAAGTATATGCTTAAAATACCAATAAAATCGAGGGACTAAAATTAAATATTTTAAACAAATTTGAAATAATTTGATATATCCAAAAAATATGGCCAAACAAACATTTTGGGCATATTTTTTGTTATTTTATAGCTTGGTTGTGTTTTATATTGAACTGCGTATTACTGGATGGGCAACAGGTAAAAGCATAGCATAATCTTAAATGTTGCTTAAGATCACCAAAGAGACTAAGCCAATCTTTAGTTGTACAATTGTCAAACGATAACTGGGTTGTCTATACAAAAATCCCAAGGTAAAACAAAAAGCTTTTAAGGATTGAACAAGTAAAACCTTAACAGACTAAATCCAATCAGCTTTTGAAGTCTCCTTCCTGGTAGCTAGGCTGGGAGTACCAGAGATTAGCAGCACCCCTTGTAAAACGAAGTCTCAGTAGAGCCCATGCTGTATGTGTGTTGAATTTTGTACCTCTAGTGGAACTAGAAATCTGTTCTATGTTATCTGTCTGGAATTTTAAACATATAAAGACTAAACTTCATAGGAAACCATAGAAATACAAAGTCTAATGTTTTCTTTCATTTTATGAATAAATAAAAACTAGTGGTGACGTGCCAACTATCACAAATTCATTCAGGCATGCCAAATTGATTTGTGAAAATGTGAACAGATTTTAAGCCCCTTTTTTATTTCCTTTCTCTTTACATATTGTGTATTCTCACAGAAACTGATGGAAAAATCTATGTAAATAAACTGAGATTCCGAACTAAGGTTACCAGACAAAATGTAGGACATCCAGTTAAACTTGAAATTTCAGATAAACAATACTTTTTATAGTATATGTACAGTATGGTACATAGAATATTACATGGGGCACACTTACACTAAAAAAGTATATCTGTTATCTGAAATTAAAGTTTAACTGGATGTCCTGTATTTTTATTTGAGGTGTCTGGCAACTGTACCCTGAGCATGTGGTAGAAAATTAATATCAAAAATCCATATCTGAATTATAGGAATGCTCCCTATAAGGACATGCCAGACAGCCTTTCAGAAGGCTAAAAAGGAATCTTTTGGGAGACTATATTTGTAAATTTTCATGATGGGGAAGAAGTCTCCTACCTCTTTATCCCCATCTCCATTCCATCCCAGGAGGATCATGTTATTATTGTAACCAGTTTAGCCTGAGAGGCCTTCCTGAGTCAACAAAAGTAAACAAGATTGGCTATGTATCTTCCCATTCCCCAGGTGTTTATCACTTTTGTCATTTTTACCTTTTCTCCCAATGTTTCTTAGGAGCAATCTCAGCTGCTAATATTGGAAAGGAATGAAAAAGATTCTGTTGTCATAAAAGTGCCTCCAGTATTTTTTATTATGCACTGTGGTGATATAACTAGCTTAAAAAGTAATCTTTCAAACCATCAAGAGAGAAAGAAAGGGCTGCTGAAACCTCAGAAAGATAAAAATGGAAAAAATGTTAAAACTGCAACTGATGCCATTCTAATGTTTTCAACAGTTTCCTCTTTCGGAGTTTTGAGAGTTTAACCTTTAAAGAAATATTAGGAAAGAACTGGACAAAGGATTATAAATAAGGTCTATAGCTACAAAACAGAGGAAAAAAAAAGGAATGAACAAAAATCAGTCAGGTGAGTGAGGTGGTTTTAAGCAGTATCCCCTCTCCTATGCCCTGTAAAAATAATTATAAAATATGTAAAACAAAAGTTATTTGTATCATTGCAAAAGTTTATTGTTGACAGATTTTTAGTAATTTTTCCAGCTAAATTGTGTTGACACCCATAGTCATAGGAAGCTAACAGTAGGAGATTTTAGGATAAAATCAGTATAATATAGTTCTTAGGAGCATAGCCTTCGTAATTCAATAGACTGGAATAAAATATGGATTCTGCTCCTTAGCAAACATATGATTTTGCACAGGTAAGCTGCTTAACCTTCTAAAGTCCTAGTTTGCTTTCCCCATTTGTAAACTGTTGTTATTAATGGGGCCTATTTTATGGGGCTGTGCCATGATTAAGTGAAAAAATGTATGTAAAATTCTTGGAATAGGGCCTAACAAGTAATTAGCTCTAAGATAATTATTACCTATGATACAGCTCATTTGTTCCTAATGAATTTATTTCATTAATTATCCAGAAGAAACATATGAAGTTTTGCCTTTTAAGACTGTTAAGGAGAGCTGAATGAGCATATGGAAGCACACAGAGGAAAAAGATGTGTTCATTCATTCATTAATTTAGGAAATTCATCCTGAATACCTGCCATGTAGGAAGTACTGTGGAGTCTAAAGTTACAAAGCTGGATAAGCCGCTCCCTGTCCCGAAGACTATACCAGCTAGTGAAGGAAACACACAAGGTACAAGCCACTCTTTTACAGTGTGTTGAATGCAGTGATACAAATATTCACAGGGTGAAAGACACTTGCCAGAGTCTGGAAGAACAGATAAGGAGTCATCCTTGAGGATACATATCTTTGTTTAGTCTTGAAATATGTACATGAATTATTCATAAAAAGAAAGGAGAATATTTAGAAGATGTTTACAACATAACTCCGGCTTGGGATTTCATTGTAGCATAGTGCAGGGACCTACAACAGCAACAGGGATCTAATGCAAAGCTTGACACAAGAGCATCAGGAGATTAATCTAGAGTGAAAACAAAAACCAGATAGTGGAAGGTCCTGTGTAGAGTTAGGTGTTTAGATCTTATTTTGAGGGCAGAAAGAGACTAAGGATGGATTTTAATGAAGGGGTAGATACAGATCAGACTTTTCTTGTTTAAAAGATCACTCTGGAAGCAAGACAAGATTTTATTGGAGGGAAGTGTAGGGAGAGGTAGGAAGACTCCATCTATTGTGTCATTAAGGTGAGATTCTCATTAAGAAAATGGAAACGGCAGTAGAGATAGGAAAGAGGAAAGGGAATCAAGAAATGTTCAGAAAGTAGAATGAGCAGGATCAGAATGTGAGGGTCAAAGGGAAAGGGTTAATCAATGATCTCTGCCAAGTAGTTGCTTTAGGACACAGGTTAGAGGAAGTCAGAAAAAGGGCAGCACATCCAGTTTCTATTAAGTCCTTAAGTAATTGACAGCATCAGCAGGATACCCTAATTGTGAAGGCATTAGGATGAGACTATTTCAACATATCCTTACCTGTTAGACTTCTAACTTTTCTGAAAAATTCAGAAGTAGTATACAGGATCCAGGTTTTAAAGTTCTTGGCCAATGCAGTACATAATTTCAATTAGCCTTTTCATTTCTAAAAATAGTTTCAGGTGAAAATAGTTTCTACCTCCAGTAAAGAGAAGAAAAAGAGAAGAAAGTAGTCAAGGGTACAAGATTTATGTTAAACTTTGCCTTTAGTGGGCAGCAAGGCATATGTCGTAAATTAGTTCATATAAGTTACTAAAAAGAGTGAAAACTAGATATTTCTAAAGCATTTCACATGAGAATGAAATGAAAGCAAGAGCACTAGTAAAAGCAGATTTAAATTTAGGAATGGTGTCAAAACATGCATGGGAAGATAAAGCTACATATGAGCAAATAGAGTAATAAAAAAAGCATGCAGTATAAATTGAATACCTAATGAGCCTCCAATGACTAAACTTCGGAGAGTCCTTCTCCTTGGGAGGTCTAGTACTAAGGAACTTGGTGTATAAATTTTAAAACAGCATCAACATTACTTATTAGAATAAGAATTTTATGACATTGGTAGAGTATATTGAAATGGCAGATTAATGTGAAGTCCCAATTTTCAGTAGCTTATAACTTTGGCAGAACATTTAATTTCAAATGGAACTTGGCATGAGTTTACTCTCTGTCAGACTTCAGTCCTGCCAAGTTTGACAAACATCCAGTTCAGCTGTTTTGAGCTAATGTGAATGCCAAAGTAAAGATTTTTTTTTGCATGCAATTCAACACCATTTTTCATTATAAAAAGCAAAAATGAGTAAATGAGTGTTTATTGTCAGGCTCCTTAATTAAAGTAAAACAATCCTCACAAAAAGCAGAAATGCAAAGTGATTCAGTGAGCAAAGTAATGGACTGAGGACTCCATAGAACTAATTCCAGATTTGCTAACAATTCACTCTTACTATTTAAACTTGGAAAAGTAACAGCCTCTTTGTGGCTCAGCTTATTCAACAGTAAAATTAAGAGATTAATACAAACGTGCATAATCATAGTCATGAAAATGTCAGTAAAGCAGTTTTCAAATTTAAACACACAAAAACTTCTCTTTTCAATATTCTTGCTTTCTGGGTTTTTTGTTGTTGTTGTTCTTGCTTTTTATAGAGATAAATGAATTTGGATATGCAATGATAACCAGTCTGAAGCTGTACAAAAAGTGGAAGTCCATTAATGCATAAACTAGACCCTGGGAATTAGGATCCTTGGGTAGCTATATTTATTCTTTTAGGTCATTGGATATCATTTAGCAAATTAATATTTTGTTCACCGTTTTGTAAGTTACTGCTTCAATATAGGAAACAACACACTGGTGGCTTGAAATATTATGGTGTTCTACTCCAAAAACCTCAAGGTTTTCATGGAGAGATAGCTTATGCACCAAGAAAACAAAACAAAACAAACAGCTTAGTAAGTAAATGTAAAGGATGTACCATGTACCCTCTTTGTTTTTTTGTTTGTTTGTTTGTTTTTGAGCTAGTGTCTCACTCTGTCCCCAGGCTGGAGTGCAGTGGCGCGATCTCGGCTCACTGCAAGCTCCGCCTCCCGGGTTCAAGCGATTCCCCTGCCTCAGCCTCCCGAATAGCTGGGACTACAGGCGCCCGCCACCACGCCCGGCTAATTTTTTGTGTTTTTAGTAGAGACAGGGTTTCACCGTGTTGCCCAGGCTGGTGTCCGACTGCTGAACTCAGGTGATCCACCCGCCTCGGCCTCCCAAAATGCTGGGATTACAGGCGTGAGCCACCATGCCAGGCCCCCGATGTACTCTCTTTCTACAGGTAATAAGTAAAATTTCTTTTTTTTTTTTTAGTCACATTGTGGATCTGGAAGGTCTTTGAAATATTTAAAGACAGTTTGAATTGCCTCTTAGACATCCTAAAATACCAAAATTACTTAGTAATTTAGATTACATAAACATAGAAAATATTGAGCCTAACAATTTTTCCATTTACTCATGTATATACTGCATAGCACACACTGGAGATAAATAAATAAATTACATTTAATTAAATAATTATCTACGATGTCCAGATATTCACTATTGTATGTAAATAAATACAGATTTACAAGCTTGTATAATGTTATATATCAAGTATATTATATTATTTTATCTTTATTATTATTATCTATATTATTTTAAGCTTCCACCTTGAATAATTACTTCCTTTGATCACATTGGAACGCTTAATTCTAAAACCAAGAGGACATCCATGCCATCTTTTTTTTTTTTTTTTTGAGACAGACTCTCGCTCTGTCGCGGGGGCTGGAGTAAGATCTTGGTTCACTGCAATCTCCACCTCCCGGGATCGAGAAATTCTCCTGCCTCAGCCTCCCGAGTAGCTGGTATTACAGGTGCCCACACCATGCCCTGCTAATTTTTTGTTTGTGTGTTTGTTTGTTTGAGATGGAGTTTCATTCTTGTTGCCCAGGCTGGAATGCAATGGCACCATCTCGGCTCACTGCAACCTCTACCTCCCGGCTTCAAGCGATTCTCCTGCCTCAGCCTCCCGAGTAGCTGGGATTACAGGCGCCCACCACCAAGCCCAGCTAATTTTTTGTATTTTTGGTAGAGATGGGGTTTCACTATGTTGCCCAGGCTGGTCTCAAACTCCTGACCTCAGGCGATCCACCTGCTTCAGCCTCCCAAACTATTGGGATTACAGGCATGAGCCACTGCACCCGGGCCCTGTGCCATGTATTCTTAACCTCATTCTTCAAAAAATATATTTGTGTTTCCTCCCAAAATAGTGCTGTTGAGTATCAGTTTGCTATAGAACAACGTAAGTTGAGAACATTAGAACTTGAAAAGTGGCCCTCAACTAGAAGTTTGCAGAAATAGGATAAAGTACATTGAACTATGTATGCAGCATTTTTCTAATCTAAGAAAAAGTATATATTTGATTGTAAGATCTTCATCAATTATGTAACTTGAGTTTGATCTAAAATTATATGAACTTTATAATTCTGTTGGTCAGAAATCTGCTTCGCTATTGATGATAAGTTCAATAATTTCTAGAATGTGATTGGTTGACCAGACACCTGTTATCAGACTTACATAGCAGATTGTCACTGACTTTTAATCAATAATTTTAAAACTACATGCATTGTAGTTTTAGAAACTAGAAACTAGAAAACATGACGTTTCCCTAAAATGACAGGGGTTGTGTGGTGGAGACAGAAGAGTTTTTGGTACTCCTCGTTTATGTAGCACTCCAATCAGATCACCTTTACATTCTCTCATTTTACATATTGTATTTCCATGAAATATTTTGTTTGAAGAAATGGTTTGCTGGTTAATATTTTAAAATACTACTTGAATTTACCATATCCAACGTATACTTAACTTGGCTTATAATAGTAAACGTAGTTAAAGAAAGACCTATATGTTTAATTATATTATGTGGTAACATCCTGGCTATCACAAAAAATTTATGTGATAATGTAATATTTTCAGTCATACATAGGCATAGATTCTTGTTTTAAATCTCTTTCCAAGTTAATTTTATATTATAGGTAATGATTTCACTTTGAAGGAACTGGTATGACATTGATACATACCTTCTTTCTGGGCAGTTGATAAACTCAGCTTCAGCTTTGAGGTTTTTAATTCAAACAGCAAGTCCTTCTCATGTAAACCAGCTCACACTGATGTACCAGATATTCTATCCTCAGCCAACCACATCTCTCAATGCTACATTTCTTAAGAACAATTTAATACATATACATAATTATATTCTTTTCTTATCTCCTCAAAATCTAGTTAGCAATCTAGCTCAATTTATCCACTACGCACACAATTTTTTTGTTGCTGTCTTCTAGTTCCGTGTATTTAATCCTTCACTTAGGCATAATTTCTATTAACATCTTGAGAGCAATAACCTATACATGATCCATCATTCAGTGCTCATGTGCATGAAAGTATCTGGACAGATATTAGTGTTACATGCATCAATTCCTCTGAAAATAATATTAAACACCACAAACATAAAAGTGTTGTGTTAAGCCTGCTGTTTTTTGCAATGATGTAAATATAAAAGAATGGACTATTATTTTTAGTCCAAAATTATCACTATGGAAAACAAACCTAACACTAAATTTAAATAGTCATTTGACATTATTTATATTGTTTAATAAAATATATCATAAAAGCTAAAATGTCTTATTATTAAGATTGTACTTCAAATACCTTTTAAAAATAAATTAGTTTAGAGCTCAAAACAAAATGCCTACACTAGTAATTTTTGGTTGTCTTCCTAAGACAGATGATATAAAAAGCAAAATTTGTAATGCGAGCTGTGAAGGATAGCCACATAAAGGATCAACTTTGCAGCTTATCTTTCTCTTCTCCAGGGGAGCTGACATTTGTCTTATTTTAATCTATTAGACTCTTTTTTTTTTACTTGAAATTTTTATTTCATGTTTTAAAGGAAACTTATATAATAACCCACTTAGAATATTTTTCAATTTCTCTTCTAGTAAAAAGTATGGTCTTACTGGAATAAATCCATATTGATTACTTTCTTCTCTGATCATATCCTACAAACTCTGATGGGTCTTAGTCTGTATATTTTGATTAACATATTTCATGGTGAAAATTACATATGACCTTCATATTTTCTCCTCTCTGTTGGTGGAACAACTTGCCACCTATTAGTATATTTGTTGATATCATTGTCATTTGGCAAACACAATTTATGTCGCTATTAATACCCATACAGACATTTGGGGGTGGAGAATTGCGAGTTGGCATTTGAGACACTAACACTCATCAGGGACTGAAAACAGCCTGTCTTTTATTCCACTTGTAATTCTCTGAAATAACAATAGAGAATATCTCAGTTATATTCTTAGGTGATAATCATTTACATTAACCAAAGTCATAATATAAACATTTATAAGCAAAACTATACAATACAAGATGTTGTTAATAGAAAAAAAAGAAAGAAAAAAGTTATATCTGTCATCAATACTGGGCATACCTCTTGTTTAGTATAGATGATATTACAAATCAGAAAGTGTTCTGGCAACTGTAAAATCAGAATGAATTGAGTTCATGATGTTGTATAATGCAAATATAAAGGAATATTGGCTTGATTAATTTTTCTTCTGTATTCCAGAAAAAATTCTACATTGTAGAGTGTGATTAGCAAAAGCAGGCATGCCCCAGTGTAGATAAATAACATATATGGGTAGCTTCTTATTCTTTCATTTTCCTTTCTTGTATATTCTAGCCTAACTCTGATCTTACAACAATATAGTTTTGACATTTTGTAGTTACTAGTTAATTCCCAACAGCTACATTTTTACTCATTTTTGAGAAATGGAAGATACTTTTTCTACATGAGTATATCATTTATCAAGGTGCTTTTTGTTGTTTGGTGGTGGTGGTAGTATTTTTATCTTACTCATTTTGTGTTGATTTTTAATCAATTTCTATTACAAAGAATGACTTTTACCAAGCTTACTCACAAAATCTGAAATTGGATCATGCTTAGAGCCGATAGCATTCTACTAACAGACTGTGGTGATAAATTAACTTTTTTGTACCTCAAAAGTGCCTCACTCTGCTTTGCCTAGAAATGTGACCTCAGGAAAGTTTATCTGAGGTAGATGTCTTGGAGGTGTTACCAATGATTTAAGACTGTCTGTAAAATTCTAATACATGTCTGAAACACAAAAATATTTCTTTCAATTTTATAAATAGTTGTCTTGAAAGTAAAAACTGACAATTAGGCAGACAAATTGTTAACCGTGAAAAAAAATTTAAAAGAATCACAATTGGCAACCTTGATAATTATTATTCTAACTATAAGTATGAGCCAGAGAGAAATTAGTTTTGAGGATAAATGTTTAATGAAGATAACAGTTTCTTTCCAAGCATTATAGAGGATGCAAATTTTCCCATGAAATGTATTGAATTTGGTAATAATTACACTATTAAAGTGAGAGAGGAAACAAAATTGCATAGAATAAATTTAAAATTAAAACATAATTATATTAATCAAATATAAGCTAAACTCTTAGAGCTAGCTATCTAAGAACAAAGCATTTTGCATATTTTTATACTTCTTTCTATTTCAAGAACAGAGTCAGCACCCTAAAACAATTCAGAAACTCTTGAACAAATCTTTTAGAGTCTCAGCATTTATATTTTGGACTCAATGTATTGCTATAAGGCTTTGCTGTTTATCTCTTAATCCTTTATTGTTTAATAATCTTTTTTCGCAGATGGTGACATGCAAATTACATTTTTCCAATGTAAATAGTGCTGGGAATGCAGATTTAAAACCTCAATAAATCAGATTTGTGTTAGGTGGCAATGACAATGAAGAAAAGGACACATGGAGATGCCAAACAAACTTCTTGTTTCATTTCACTCCTTATGGCCTTTTGATTCCTAAGCAGGTGGGGAATCATCCAAGCAGATTGTATCCCAGTATTAATTCAATCTTATCAACTGTTTACATCGAATTAAGAGTGAGTACTTGTCAATTCACATAATTACTTTAAGATGTCTATGCCTGCATTGCCATGAATGAAAGGAAATCTGTCTGAACCTTGGCACAGTTATATGTTGTATTTAACAAAACCTCTTCCCTTAGGACAGTCAGCTTCTTTCCACTTCCAGGAAATATAGGTGTCTTTCTTCCCACTGTGATCCAGAATTTGTCTTCCTGAGTTACAACACAGCCAAAGAAAGCTATTCTCATTAATTTGTTGGCCATATCCAAAATTATGTATGTAATGGAATGCTAGAATGGTAAGTACCTATTTAAAAAGCTAACAGGTAAGAGGAAGATTTGGCAAACTCTTAGAACCAATGCTGCTATAAATGAAATATCCCTCCTAAAAACAGTTACCATTTAAATATCCTAAGTGATATTAAAAAAGAATAGATTTGGCACTTCAACCCACATTCCTACTCAACCGACTCTTTCAAATATGGTTTTTGCCTAATGAGCATTGGCATATGATTTTAAAGCTGATTTGGATTCATGCTTTGAGTTAGAAACAGAAAACTATTTCTCTCTTTAATATCTCAAACAGTTTCATTAAAAGGACCGTGGCACCTTGTTTCCACATTAATTTTGGTGTTAAAAAATCAAAGGGTGAATATAATCAGAAAAAGGTCCAGATAAAATATGTAGTAATGATTTTCCTGTCAGCTTTACCTTCAGGCTTGTTTACTATAGAATCAGCAGTTGTCAGACAAGAAAATGTCAGTAATACAGCCCTGATGATTTAGGTTGAACTGGACCTACACAGGGTAAAACTGGCAAATAAGAAGACTCAATAATTAGCCATGGGAAAATAGGCCAGCATCGCTCAGGACTTCAGCAGCTATAAGAACTTAAGCAGATAATTATCTCCAAATAGGCAGAATATCAGATGTCATAAAGAGAGAACAAATCTGTATGCAGTGGAAAGAGAGATCTCATACCAGATCAATATACAAAGCCATGATGCTAAACTTTTCTTCAGTTTAGTACATTTGGCTGGAGAGGGTGGTCATTTAAAAGATACAAATTCGCATACATTGCCCCATAGATTTTGATTAACTTAGAGCAGTCTTGGATTGTGAGATTTTGTTTGTTTTCTTGTTGGCTTGCTTGCGTTGGCTGATTTTAAATTGCCTCCACGGTTAAGAAGTATTTATCTCAGAGAAGACACATAAGAAGCAAACCTGAATCAGGAAAAAAAAAAAAAAAGCCAAAAGCCTTACTGAGAACTTTAGGGTATTTCTTAGCAATCCAATTTGCGGAGTTCCTGAAATTATATCCTTTTTTCATTCCTGGTTGCCACACCTGTTTCAAGTTTTCTCAACTAGGCACAAGTGTGGTAGTACGCACATTATCAAATGTAGAGTCCTTTAATGAGGAACTGTTGACCAGTGTTGTAGCTTGTTAGCTCCTTAGGATATCATCAGGCTTTTTTCTAGTACTTCAGCTCTACTCATCCTCTATTGGTATACAAATAAATTTGATGTTTATTTATAAAATAAAATTATATATAGTGAAAGCACAAATCTTAATTGCACAGTTCAAAGAGATTTGATAAATATATATAGCGGTTACTACCAACTAAACCAATATATAGCACATTTCCAAAATATCAGGTTTCATCACTCTGTACCACCTTCCATTTAGTCAACATGCTCCATGGGAAACTATTTTATTTTTATAATAATAGATTAATATTACTTGTTCTTGAGTACCACATAACAGGAACCATGAAATGTATACTCTATGACATCTGGCTTCTTTCACTTGCTGTCATATTTTTAAGAACCACCCTTATTGCTGTGTGTATCAGTTCATTTTTTCTATAACTAAGTAATGTTCCATTATATGATATACCATGATTAATTTACTCATTCTCTTGTTGATGGTGTATGGCAGACACACCTGACAGCAGCAACTTAGGCATATCCTGAGAATGACCTTGTATGGCAGATGCACCTGACATAAATAACTTAAGCATACGCTGGGAATGACGCTATCTTCTAAAAGGAATGCGCGTTTGGAGTTCTGAGCTAAGGAATCTGGGAGTGGCCAAACCTGAGACTAATTCCTTATCTATGAGAAACATCTGTTAAAGTTTTCCAGGTGGAGGTTCTAGAGGGAGGGTGCTAAGTGAAAATGCTACATGAACTACATGCTTTTAATAAACAGTAGTGATTCTCCTGCCCAGACTGCAACCACTGGACCACCTTACCTGTAAGTCCTTTCAATAGACCATATGTTTTGCCTGCTGGCTCCAGGTCTCTTTCTTGGCCTTCAAACAGGGTGCTATCCCTATTGAAGCTAATAGGGTTTGGCTGAGAGATAAATATTTGAATAGTTTCTAGTTTGGGGCTACTATTTATAAAGCTTGTATAAACAGTCTTCAACAAGTCATTCTGGCTGGGGTCATATGTTTCCATTCTCTAGGGGAAAATAAAAAGGATTGAAATTGTTGAGCATAGGTGACTCCTAGGTGAGTGTTTAATAACTCGTTAAATGTTTAACTATATATTTAACTATATAAAGGGTGAATGTTTAACTATACAAAAAGTTATCAAATAGCTTTCCAAAGGGGTTTACCAAGTGTCCAAGTTGCTCTTTATTGCCACCAAAATTCGCTGCTATCAGTCTTTTTAATTTTAGCCATTCTAGTCAGTGAAAATAGTATTTCATTACGGTTTTAATTTGTTTTTCCCTGATGGTCAATAATGTAGAGTAGAACTTCAAAACATGTAAATCCTGGACCTGTGTATCAACATTATTGTGAAAATGGTTAGGAATGCAATACGTAAACCCCACTCCAAACTTAATAAATTAGAAGCTCTGGGGTTGGTGTTTGGTCATATGTGTTTTACTAAGCCTTACAGGTGATTGTGATCCATGTTTTAAAAGAATTTCCCTGCTAACATGATTTTTTGGTCTCCCAAACTCTATAGCAATATCATAAAATCTGTGAGATATTCTAATTTGTATTTAATATGAATTTTTATATAGTAATAAATATTTGTCCTTATATAGTCTCCTAGATTATGTTAAGTTCTTATCAATCAGTATCTGTATCTTTGCACAGTCTAGTTTAACATGTTTTTAATTCTCTTTTACTTCTCTCTCAAATATACTACCAGAATGTTGCTCTTATCCAATATTAGATTCATATTTTATATTATAAATGTATATTAACTGGATTATTTGGTTAGTAAGAAGTACATTTTATTATATACTTTACTTGCTGTCAATATACTATAGTTTCATGCCAAAAGTATTTTTCTTCTTAATGGAATGTTTTTCTGCTATAATAAGTTTTCAAAAAGTCTCTCAGAGATAAACATTTGAATCAATGTGTAAAAATTGAAAGTAATTTTATTTCACACTGTCGTTTAAGTTGTCCTTCTGATTTTTGTTCCCTTGAATATCTGCCTCTTATCTCTAGAGTTTTAAATAATATTTTGTTTATCACTATTGTTTATATTTCACAATGACTTTAAAAGATTTTTTCTAAAGTAGCCTAAATTGCTGTTGTGTATCCTTGAAATTTGATGTCTGATACATCACCAGGCAGGCCTCTGACATGGGAGTGTTACAATTACCTAATGCTATGTAAGAATATCACCATAAAACGTTGTAAAGCAAAATAAAAAGTTAGTATGGTTGCAGATTCTGGAAAACAAGTTTTGGTTCTCTTTACCCAATACATCTATCCATCTAGACCTATAGTCTATAGTCCCAGCACCTGTGGATAGAGATTAAGCCATCTCGTTGGAAAGTCCGGCACCCATATTATGATCAGGTCCTCCAATGCCAAGCACTTTTTCTTTGAGGATTCTTCTAAGACTGTTGATGAACAGATCATATTTAGCCACAGAAGTCTCTGAACTAGGTCAAAACAGAATTTGTTTTATTTTTAAAAAGACAAATTTCCAATTTACTGTTTTATTACTTATCTCATATTCTTATATTCTATGCAGCCCAAGATAGTCTAGCAGAAATTCTGTAATGAAATCAAATGACAAATTAAAATACTTCAAAAATAAAATATCACCTTGATAGAGATGGCCAAAATTTACATATAAGCCTACCACCAACATCAAATTTCGTTATGTCTAACACTCCTAATTTCTCCATAGACTTCACTCTGTTCTGGAGGTAGAGAAAAAAGTATCTATAAATCAAATACCTTTGTAAGTTTAAGTTTAAAATGATTAGGAAAATCATTTTTTCCCATTAGTTAAAATCCAATGAAATTGAGGCAAGAAAACATCCTCTTCACCTTCATACTTTGTTCAGTCTTAGCCAGAAGGCTGTTAATGCTTGTATGGACTTGTTAGGCTTGTCTCTCACTGGAATGAAATTTATTATAAAATTTTATGGCTTCACTAACTGAAATAATTTCATGTCAAGTTTCTGATGCCCTCACTAGTAATGGGCACAAATCCAGAATATACAAGAAACTCAAACAACTCAATAAAAAGGAAACAAATAACCATATTTCAAAAATGGGCAAAGGACTTGAATGAAAATCCCTCAGCAGAAGACATTCGAAAGGTCAATGGAAATATGAAAAAAAAAATGCTCAACATTCCTAATAATCCCTAATAATCAGGGAAATGCAAATTAAAACCACAATGAGATATCACCTTACTCCTGTTAGAATGGTTATTATTGAAGAGATGAATGATAAGTGCAGGCAAAGATGTGGAGAAAAGGGAACACTTGTGTGCTGTTGGTGAAATTGAAAATTAGTACAGCCATCATGGAAACCTGTATGGAGGCCCCTCAAGAAGCTGTAAACAGAATTACCATATGATTTAGCAATCCTACCTCTGGGTATATATCCAAGGGAATTGAAATCAGTATGTTGAAGAGATTTCTGCACTCTCATGTTCATTGCAGCATTATTCATAATAGCCAAGATTTGGAAGCAACCTAAGTGTCTATCAACAGGTGAATGAACATTAAAAACATGGTATGTATACACAAAGGAGTATTATTCAGCCTTTTAAAAGAAATAAATTCTGTTATTTGAGATAACATGGATGAATCTAGAGGACACTATGTTAAGTGAAATGAGCCAGGCACAGAAAGAGAAATATCACATGATGTCACTTATATGTGGAATTTAAAAATTACCAAAGGCTGAGGGGTGAAAGGGGAGGGTGAGCAGGAAAAGGGGAAATGTTGATCAAGGGGTACAAATTTCAGTTAGACAAGAGGAAAAAGTACTGGTGATCTAATTGTGCAAGATGATTATGGTTAACAATAATATATTTTATATTTCAAAATTGCTAAATAAGTGAATTTTAAATGTTCTCACCACAAAGAAATGACGAGTATGTAAAGTGATGGATATTTTAATCAGTCAGCTTTGCATGTATCCAAGCATCATATTTTACTGCATAAATATATACGATTATATTTGTCAACAAAACTTTAAAAGAACACCTAAAATGATAAAATATGCAAAATTAAGTTAGAATCAGTCTCACACTTACCAAACTTAAAAGCAAGCCAACCCTTTTCCCAAAAGCAGTTCCTCAGGCAAAATTCTCTTCCTATAATCTCATACTTAGCATTGCCAAAGACCGCAGCAGAGGCTCGGCAGTCTCTGGGAAAAAGAGGCTTGGGAGAATAAAATATCAGATCAATCCTCTCCAGGATATTTTCAGACTATCATACTTATAAACTTATATTCAACTAGGAGAAAATTCCTAGCAGAATTTTAATTTTGCCAATAAGCAATAACTATTTCTGGGTGAAAAATCTAATTTTGCATATCTTCTTTCTAAGCTATTGAACATTGCTGACTTCTTGTAAAGTTTAAACATATAGAATAATGACAGCTCTTGTCACCAGTTCTTAGGTCAAGTTCCCTAAAAGCAGAGCCTGGGATGTAGTTTTTTTGTTTGTTTGTTTGTTTCTTTCTCCAGTGATTTATTGAGGGTATGCTCTCTAGTGAAAGCTATAAGGGAATTAGAAAAGCAGAATATATTTGGGGAGGAAGCTAGGCAAAGTCAGGCATTTAGCTGAAGTCTAGACTTAGCTTGACCTGATGAGGTGCTCTGGAGTGAATTGGCACACAGGATAAAACTGTGAGCTGTTGAAGCAAACACAGCAGCGAGGGAATCTGAGGGAGGAGGTCTGGATGTGGTACCAAAAGCATCTATTACAAAGGGTAAATGCATGTTAGAAGCTTGAAAGAACAGAGTTTCTACTGATTATTATTGCCATATTCCATAAACAACAATTATCCATGAAGTAGGTGATAATTTTGATATTGCAAATCTGTGAAAATCTATCACCTAGCACCTTGAAAATTTGATAGCATATTTAAAATTTTATTTTCTATCAAATGAAGATACATGAATAAGAAACTAATTGATCCAGTATTCATTCTTCCACCAGAATATAATTTAAATACAACTATATTTTTTCAGGATAAATTGATAGAGCTGGCTACTAGGAAAAGATTAGAGATAAATTTTAAAATTCAGTATCATTTGCTTCTTTTTGATTAAAAGTTAAAATGAATATCCCAAGCTTACTGAAACTGCTTTTTTTTTTTTTTTTAAATTGAGACTGGGACTCACTCTTCCACTCTTCTACCAGGCTGGAGTGCAGTGATGCAATCATGGCTCACTGTAGTCTCGAACAATTGGGCTGAGGTCATCCTCCCACCTCAGCTTATCGAGGAGCTGGGACTACAAGCACACACCACCACGCCCAGCCAATTTTTTTTTTTTTTAATTTTGAGATGAGGTCTCACTGTATTACTCAAGCTAGTCTCCAACTCTTAGACTCAAGCAATCCTCCCACCTCGGCCTCCAAAAGCACAGGGATTACAGGCATAAACCACTGTTCTCAGCCTGAAATTGCTTCAAAATCTCTTCTTCCATTTCTTCTAACATACGTACGGGAGGCTTGTGGCTGCGCTGAATGTTGAAAGCAAGGAAAAGAAAAGAGAAAGAAAAACAACATAAAACAAGTTTATATATCATTATCTCCTGTAAATACTATCCATCTATCCTACATTATGTAAGTCATCAAGCCAAAGAAAAATGTTTGTCACTGTAAAGCTTTTAAATATTAATATACATAGATTTTTTCCAATAGTATCTTTAGGTGCTTAATATGAATAATGCCTATTTCACGTATAATTTTACTAACTACCAATTGAGGAATAACATAGTTTTGACTATAGGAGTTATTCTCTATATTATTCATGTATAAAATATTTTCAATGAATCATGTGTTTAAATTTATAATTATTTTTCATTGTTTTATATTTTTTCTTATTAGATTTACTGAGTATATTTGGCTATGTCTATTACATCCAATGACAAAAACATTGAGACTTGTATTTTGTATACATTTTATTCAACTTTTAAATTAGTAATTTGATTTATTTTACAGAAGTATTTGTCCAAGATTAATTTGATGTTAAAAACATAAAAATTTTATAAACCACTTCTATAGTAAAGCTGGTTTAGGAAGCACTGCTCCATAGGGCATGTGGGGATCAGCTGCCTTGAAGTTAAAAAGTAGCTTCATTTCTGAAAGGCTGGTATAAAGAAAGACTCCTTTCTCTATTGTTCAGCCTTTGCTTAAATTGTATCTGTAAAATTCAAGACTGAGCTGCAGCAGCTTGTACCCTGAAGCTGTCCGAGCTTGAGAAAAAACTAAGCTTTTGCTTAAACCAGCACTGCAGGCTAAGCACCCTCCCACCTTGTGGGGAGCATACAGCTGAGATTCATCCACCACCCAGGCCTGCACCTTTCCTGATGCCCCATTGACCTTCATGCGTCTGCTGAAGCCTGCAAATCCCTGAGTCACTACTGTGAACGGTGTAACCTTTTCTAAGAAGAATGCTTTCTCCTTTCCTTCTCATCTCAAATTCCTACTCCTCACTATAAACTGGTTACTCTACTTCCTTCTTTTTGTTAAAAAAAAAATTCAGAAAAAAAGTCTTTACTCACCAGAAATCCACATTCATCTTTTTCCCTGAAAAAAAAAAAAAAAAAAAGATGCACTCTTTTTCTAAAGCAAACCCTCCTTGTATGTACAAAAATTTCATTCCATTTTTCCTTCTAATTATTACCTTTTTTCTATTGTCTTTTCAGTTTCTCTCTCTCTACTGCATCATTTACAAATATGCTACCATACTTCACTCTGTAAGGTAGCTCACCTTCTCCTCTTCCAGCAAATGACCCTTTCTCTGTTACATTTTTTCTAAAACCAAATTAGATCCAGGTTTTGTCTTCATTGTTCAAAAGGCACTTCTGTTAATGTTACTAGGGGCCTTCATTTAACCAAATTCAGTAGTCTCTTATTGGCCCTTTTCTTATCTGACATAATAGAGCATTGACTTCTTTCTTGAAACATTTTCTTCACTTAAAATTCAGGACTTGCTAATCTTCCAGTTTTTTTTTTTTTTCTAATTCACTAACAACTTCCTAGATTTCCTTGCTGGATTCTCCCAACATCTTTCTAAATGTTAGAGGATGCAAAAGTTCTGTTTTTGGCCTTCATATTTTCTCCACCTGCAAACAATGCCAGAGTGAATTCACCCGGTCCTCTAGCTTTACGTGCCTTCTATCTCCTGATGTCTCCTAAATGTATATCACCAACACTGAAATCACCCCTCAAATCCAAACTTGCACACACAACTATCTAATTAACATCTCCATTTAAATTCCTTTTAAATATCTCACAAGTAACATGTGCAAATTGAACACTTGAATCCTTACTCTCCAAACCCACTCCATCTCAGCTAGCAGTTTTTATTTTATTAAAGGGTAACCACAGTTTCCCCAATTGTTCAGGCCAAGAATTTTGGAGTTACATTTGACCACTTCTTTTCTCTTACAACCCAGTGAGATAGAGGTAGAAGTCATGAACATCACCTATAGACCTGGATCATTAAAAAGAGCAGCAGGATTTTCCACTTTCTCTCTTTCCTTATTTGCCAAGCTGGAGGCAATCGATACTAAGACCTCAGAGTGTGACAGTGACAATATTTGAAGGCAGCTGGGTCCCTCAATCACTGACTTGGAGGCAAACTTTTCATGAGGGTCACCCAATAAATAACAAATATGTAAGACTGTTGTGTGAATAACCAAGGAACATTAGTTCGTTTAAACTACTAAAATTTTGGAGTTGTTTGTTACAACAGAGGCTTGCCACTACAAATGGAGAAGTTTCTACCTAGAGGGATGGTGTTACTTGTAATAAAAACAAAAATGAAATCGATTACGCACCATGGGTTTAGTGGTTGGGCGGCAGGAGGCGAAAGAACTAGAAAAAGCAGGCTGGAAGCCTGGCTAGCAAAACGTTTAGTAAAAATTCACCTGTGATTACTTAAAAGGAAGAAAGCATACTTACTGAGCCTATAATTTTAAGATAGTGCCTTGAAAGAGTCAGAGTGGTATCCACTGGCTATTAAAAGTTGCTTTTTGGAAGTCATTACAAAAATGTGAGATGCCGACGAAAAAAGTGACTGACTTTTAGGGAGAGACGGGTGGCAAAAGAGAAAGTTCACCAATCAATGGCATTAGAAGTTTTAAAAAGCTAACTTCTCTGGGCCATAAATAATTAGAGATAAAACCCAAAATACAAAGACAGAATTTTTTAACAAAAGGGGATAAAAGACTTGAGCAGCAAAAGTTCAAGAAAGCTTTTAAATTAAGCCAAGTGACTCAGTTTAGCAGGAAAAATCTAATTAAGAATATTACTCAAGACCCTTGTTCTATGTAGCCTCAAGATGGCTGTCATTAATCAGAAAGAAGGTGAGTAGAGAAAATAAAGGAAAGAGTCAAGCTTGGGAAATAATTTTAGGTAAAACATCGTGTTTACTGGCACATGGAACTGTCTAGAAGCAAATAGATAAAAATTTTCCTAAGTTTTTGAGGAAATTGTATTGCCAAAGAAACTGCAAGCCTTGTCTAAAAGGAGTATATGGCTGTTTGCTGAGTCTTTAAACTCTCTACTGAAATAACCCAAGGGTATTTGATGAGCCTCTGACACAAACTGCAAAAGAGCTGCCATAGCTATGTTTCCCCAAAGAGGACATACTCCCGATCATCCACTCTAGATAGGGCCATGGAGAATAATAGAAAAAGACACACTTTCTAAAAGGCAGAGGAAGAAACCATGAAAAATATTGTCAAAGGGAGTTTTATCAGAGAACAAAACCAGGGTGTACAAAACCTTTTCCTAATTTCAGATTAAGAAGTTTTTGTAAGAGATGCTGAGAATATTTTAATAACTGCTTTGAAGCAGTGACTGCTCTGGGTCTTCCATTCTGCTCTTGATGAGCAAATTGTATTGAATTACATTCGTGCTTTATCGTTATATATTGAGCATGAGATGTGAATTTAATTCTAAATAACATGACTTTTCAGTTCATACCACAAGCAACATCTAGATTACATAGGAAGAGCTGCTCATCACGTGGACAACATAAACTAGTTATTGAATGGGATTATTGGATGGAATTTTGAGTTAGTTCACTTAAGAATGAAGTGAATATGTCCAATGTATAGAGGAGAAGTGACATGGATATTTGGTGACCAGATTAATCTATAGTGGCAAGGATTGGCTGGATTTTAATTGTTTTACCATGTTCTAAGGGAACCCAGTTAGATTGTGTCTCACAGTTTCCTTTGTGGTTAGCTGCAGCCATAGAACTGAGTTTCAGTGTAATAAAGGTGGAAGTAATACACACCATCTAGACCTGATTCAAATACACAGACAACCAAACAAAACAAATATGCAATATTCATTCTTTCTTTTCTTGTCAGGGGCTGGAAACAAAAGTTCCAGAACTTGACAAACCCCGAAAGATGGAAGGTACATAAGGTACCATTTGACAGATAGTAACTGAAGGAGCAAAAAGATTCTACATGTGAAGAAGACCTGCCTAACCAGAAAATGGACTATTATCAAATGATAAATCAAATTGTATTATGTTTGCCATTAAAATGGTGTATTTATTTTTCTATAGTAGTTATCCTTCTCTGCTAAGATGATGATAATGATTTATTTTTATTATTTTTTCAAGCAACATTTGACTATGAGTCACTGGATAGCACTACAGATGCTTAGTTCTTACCCTGAACATTCATTAAACAATCTTCCAAAACATATAACATAGAGACATAACCTGTTAAAGTAATAACATATTCCACACCCATTATCCTACAATGGTAAGGTCAGAGGAGTTAGAAAATTAAGATCTGATACTTGAGGACATTTATGACTCTTTTTCATATATTTCAGAAAGGTGCTAAAATCAGTACTGCTTGTCTATTATTTGGGCAAAACTAATAAGCTTTTTAACTTTTGGTGTGAAAATTACTATGCAAAAATTTCAAGATCAACATAGTATCTGGTCAAATGAAACAGAAATAAAGTGCCTTGAAATTTATTTAATTTAAATCTTAAGTAAAATTCTTATTCCCCTAAGGGGGAAAAAAAACCTTAAATTTTAGTGATAAAGCTTGAAACTTAGGATAAAAACAAGTGACATTCTCCGATGACCTATCTACTGCCTCAAACCTTATTCTTTTTAGTTTCGCCATGTATAAGACAAATTTATATGTATTATTCTCACTCATGAGTATAATTCTGCTTGAATTATCTAATTTCTATGAAAGAACTGAAATTATAACTTATTTCTATTTTTAGGGGCTATGCTATGTTTTCCCTAACCTATATACCCATTAAAATTTTGAATAATTTTTAAAAAATATTCTGTCCTCTAGCTTTTTATATTAAAAAAAAACAGATGTAAGGCCACTGCATTAAATATTTCAAGTGAGTAAAACTGAATTCATATCATGTGATTTGTTATTAATAATGTATACTTTTACCTAATTGAGAAATCTGCCTAGAATAATATATTTTATTGTAGAGACCTGAAAACAAATTGAAATTCTTGAGTCAATTGTTCTGAACTATGTCCAGTACTTATTTTTAGTGTTTTCATTCTCCATTCAAACCAGAAGTCTTAAGATGCAATAACCTTCAAATTCTTCCATATCATTTACTGCAATGAAAATAAGGTTTTGGGTTATGGAATAGAGATGATCTGTGGTTTTAGTTTGGTGTGAAAAAGGAATGTCAGAAAATGTAGTGGGCATATTTTGAAGGCTGCAGGATACAGTTTATGTGGTCACTAAAACTGGCAGCTATTATGAGGAAGATGTTCACATTGGCCACTTGAGACCGTGGCGTTCAGCTCACAGTTAATGCTTCATTCTCACCCCATCAGTTGGGAAGTGATGAGATCCATTGCAAGTGTACTTCCTCTAGCCTCTCTGAAACCCTCTGAAAATTATTTTGAAAGCTGATGGAACCCTTTTTCTGAAAAATAAAAAATGGGAGAAAGCTGTCAGTTACCAAAAAACTCAGGTAGAATTGTGGAGATAAACTTTTTGTCTTAAATTAGCTTAAAGACTGAATCAACAAAGTCTGTATTTACTCTTCAAATACTCAATGACTGTGAGAATTTTGTTCTATTCTACCATCAGAAATAGTTATCCAAAACTGATTTTAAAAACTAAGTAAAAAGTGAATATATTATTTTTTGATCTGGCCAGCACAGGAGGTAGTATCCTTATTAGGCCTGGATTCAGATGTTAGACTTAATGAGTGATGAAGGTGCTAATGCCAAATAATCTGAGAAGAAATCTATGCTGGAGCTTAGAAAGACAACCAGGCCCATGGGTGATGGTAGAGGAGGGTGTGTCTGAGAAGTCCCTCAGAACAAATGCAGTATCTGGTGTTGAATATAGCAATCATGGCAGAAATTAAGAAGCCTAGAAGACATTAGCTGGGCATAATGAGAAACACCTCCAAGTGTCAGCTCCTTGAGAACAAGGACCAGTCCTGTTTCATCTTGATGTCCCCAGTGCATTATATATTGCAAATATGCCTGTGGATAAGTTAAAAAAAAAAAAGAATTGGTATCAAAGGGGATAGTTGCACAGATGAAGCGTTTGAGCTTCCCGCTTGCTTTAACCAATGAAATGAGGGGCTTTCATTATCGCTCCTACTCTGGCAGTAAGTCCATTTTTGTCTTCAAAAGACATCTCCTGATACAAAATTTGAGTTTCAATGGTGTAAAATCTGTGTTTTACTCTTAGAAACCCAGTGATTTCCTATTATGGAAAAAAAAAATATATATATATAATTTCCCATTATGGAAAAAAAAATATATATATATATAAAATTTCCCATTATGGAAAAATATATCCAGGGTTAGAAGAAATACTCACCTATCAAGGAAAGTAAAATTATGCCACGTAATTATTTGCATAAAGACCAGGCAAGAACTAAGCCATAACTATTCAACAGATTTACAGGAAGAAAATAGGAAGCACTCTTCTCTTTTGCAATGTGTTCTACACCCACTGACTTTCCTCCTCCCTCTCCCTCTCTCTGAGCTTGTGTCTGTGTATGAATGTGTTTGGTGTTTCTGTGTTTGTTCTCATTTTTGGTTGTTGTGCTGATAAAGCAAATATTTTAATTTATTATTATATTATTATTATTTTTTTTAGAAACAGGGCATTGTTCTGTTGTCCAGCCTGGAGTGCAGTGGCAGTGGCAGGGTTATAGCTTATTGTAACCTCAAACTCCTGGGCTCAAGAGAACTTCGCACCTCATCCTCTTAGTATCCAGAACTACAGGCAGGCACCACCATGCCCAGCTTTTTTGTTGTTGTTATTGTTGTTTGTTTTAATTATAGAACTGGGGTCCCGCTATGTTGCCCAGGCTGGAGGCAAACTTTACTAGCTCTAGTAAAACAAAAAAAATAATGTTGTGTCTGTTCAGAGGAACATATTTTAGATGATCATCTGAAGGTTCTTAAAATAATCTACAAATAAATTACACTCACACTGGAGTTCATTGAATGCATTCTTTTTTTGTCTTGCTAGAATCCTTGAAGGATATATCAGGTAGAAAATAAGAAGAGATAACTAATAAAAAAATAATCATGATGTACAAAAAGTACTCAATTATGTATTTTCTGGTCTACTATATTAAAGATTAAAGATGTACTTAGTAAAATTTAAACTCATTTATAGACTGAAAAATTATATCTACAAAAGCAAACAGAAAAACCACCCTGTAATATAGTATGTATTCTATTTGAAGAGTGAGTTATAGCATAAGATAGTAGCATATTACTACATGAAAAGTTAAAATGAAAGAGATATTAGTAAGTTTAATTAAAAATTATTAAAGTTACATTGAAACCAACCATACAGAAGACTGATATGGAGTAGGTAAATATCATCTAATTCATTATAAAGTCCACAGGACAAAAATAAATCAATATACCTAAATTTAATTTCAAATGAGGTAATGGTTCATGTAAATCAATTTAATATATCTGTTAATTTCATAAATTCCTTTAATTGTTTCTTTTTTTATTTTTGGTAGAATGATTTATTGATAAATCTGTGCAATTACAATAGTGTATTAGTCCATTCTCACACTGCTATGAAGAAATACCCAAGACTGGGTAATTTATAAAGAAAAGAGGTTTAATTGATTGACACTTCTTCATGGATGGGGAGGTCTCAGGAAACTCACCATCATAGCAGAAGTCACCTCTTCACAGGGCTGAAGGAGAGAGAATGAATGCTAGCAAGGAAATGCCAGACACATATAAAACCATCAGATCTTGTGAGAACTCACTATCATGAGAATAGCATGGGGGAAACAGCCCCCATGATTCAATTACCTCTCACCAAGTCCATCCCATGACATGTGGGGATTATGGGATTACAGTTCAAGGTCAGTCTTGGGTGGGAACACAAAGCCAAACCATATCAAATAGCAAATGCTATCTGAATAGTGATTTATTCTCCATATAATATACAACAGAATGAAATACAATTAGGAAATACATAGACAATAATTCTTACAAGAAATGCATCATTTTTCTGCAATATGTGCACATATGTAGCAATATTATTTAGCACCATGATTTAAAAATACACAATTGAAATTTTTTAATCTAGTTTTCTAAGTAAGCACTGCCTAGCAGTCATAAAACGTAAATGACTTTCCAGAATCATCTCAAATTAATGTCTAAGCCATATCTTCTTCAATTTCAATTAATAGGGAAAACTTCATGCTTCCTTTTGATTCTTCACCTAATTATACTGAAATAAAAATAAACAGGTAAATTAAAGTTGATAAAAGTCACAAAAAAATGCTGAGATATCACCTTATATTAGTAGCAGGGAAAAAACCACAGACTTTTCTGAATTCAGAGGTAACAAAATTAAATCGCAAAATTATACTTACTTATTTACTAGAGATGTAGAATATTTATCTTTGGTTTGTAATAAGTTGGAAATATATTTTATGTCCTATGTAAATACAAACCAAACATCTGGATTCAGAGTGAAAAATATTATTGCCAAATTATACATTTTTTCTAGTTATTTACATAAATCATAATATATGCTGATATTCATATATGTATGTATATATATATGATTTGATATTGTGAAATATATTTTTGATCTTCATCAAGTTTCCTGGCATACAACACCTACCATCTTTGGACTATCCAAATCACAGGTGTCTTTTTGTATGCTAATTAGTTGATTCCTAGCTGGCAGCCCCTAGATAGCTTCACAATGATGATCACTCAAAACACCAAGGAAGGAGCAGAGGGTTAGAACTTTCAGCCCCACTCCCAAATATGGAAGGAGGGAGGCAAGGCTAAAGGTTAAGTTGATCACCAGTGGACAATGATGTAATCAATCATGCCTGAATAATGAAGCCTGCAGAAAAACCCGAAAGGACTGCGTTCATGGAGCTTGCAGATAGCTGAATATACAGACATTCCTGGAAGGTGGTGCACCAGGTGAGGTCATGGAAGCTTCCCATCCCTTCCCACATAACTTGCCCTATTCATCTCTTCCATCAGTTACTCATTGAATATTCTTTGTAATATCTTATGTAGAAAATCAGTAAATATAAGTGTTTCCTGGCTGGCATGGTGGCTCACACCTGTAATTCCATCACATTGGGAGGCCAAAGCAGGCAGATCATCTGAGGTCAAGAGTTCGAGACCAGCCTGTCCAACATGCTGAAACACTATCTCTACTAAAAATACAAAAAGAAAAAAAAATTAGCCAGAGGTGGTGGCGAGCGCCTGTAATAGCAGCTACGGAGGCTGAAGGAGGAGAATTGCTTGAACCCAAGAAGAAGAGGTTGCAGTGAGCAGAGATCACGCCAATGCACTCCAGCCTGGGTAACAGAGTGAGATTTCATCTCAAAAAAATATATATATATACACACACACATATATATGCACATACATATATATAAAATATATCGTATAATACATATAAATGTTTCCCTGAGTTATATGATCTGCTAGCAAATTAATCAAACCCATAAATGGGGTGATGGGAACCCTGATTTACAGCTAGCTGGTGGATCAGAAGCATAGGTAAAACAACTTGAGACTTGTGTTTGGCATTGAAAGTACGGAACAATCTTGTGACACTGAGCACTCAACTGGTGGGATTTGATGCTCTCTTCAAATAGATAGTGTTGGAATTGAATTGAAGGACACACAGCTGGCGTCTGCTGCAGAATTGCTTGCTTCCTTGATGTGTGAGGAAAGACCCCCACGCATTTTACTATGGAAGTCTTCTGTGTTGATTGTTAAGTGACAGTAGTATAGGAAAAAATGGACTTTGTTATTCCTATAAGTTACAAAGTAGATATAAGGACATACTGGGTGTTTTGCACTATCTGCACCAAACATTTAATTTTAGATATCTGGATTTGTAAATTTCCAGAGAGAGTTTCTCACTTGAACACAAATATTTGGATATTATTTAGCCAAAACTTCACAGTTCTGAAAAACAGAGAGCAAGGTGATCAATAGTCAGAAAAGTTTCCTGCTGCTTGTTAGTAAAAACTATCTTACTATGTGAAAGACACCAATAGTCCTTTATATCTCTCTCAAAAACAGTCTGAATTATTGTTTGCTATTTATTAAACAAAATCCCTTGGCTTCCATGATATCATATTCTCTTTATTCTTCTATGACTTTTACTGTTCATTCTTGGGCCCGTGCCTTGCCTGCTTTTTCTCTGCATGCTTGAATTTGCTTTCCCTCAGCATTTCACCTTTGTCTACATCGTTTTTTATTTGTTTTATTTCTTTCTCACTCTATGTCAGTCAGTGGTTCTCAGTACATTTTGGAAATTTGTTGGGGCATTTTCAGTTATCAAGTGAGTTTAGGAGCAGGTTTAGTGGGGAGAGTCCATTATGCTAGATGACCTACGGTCTGTGAGATGGTTCTATGTAACAGAAAATGCAGCCTGGTCAACTTTAAAGAGTTCCACCAGACATTCATGATAGTAAATCTGCTTAAATATTTTTAGGTGATAATCTAACTCCAATTTATATAAAATCTGACATTTTTATATGGTATAATTTATACCACAACCTAACATAGGGTATAATTGTAATTTATTTTGTTTGGAACTTTACCAGTCATCAAGTTCAGTTTCTTTTATATCTGAAATACCCAAGTTTTCTTCTCCCTTCTCTCTTTCTGCCTGCAATGAAATTCTGATACTAACCACCCAGTTTTGGGTCAAACTTCATGAGTTAAGGACACAGTGCTCCAATAACACTGCCTTCACTTCAAATACCAGCCTGATTCCTTGGAGTTTCCAGGGCACCTTCACTTCCAACAACCTGACAACAAATTTGGGAGTCCCCACTAGCCTCTCAGTTTCCGTTATTCTTTTGAAACAACTCATAAAAGTCAGAAAAGTGCTATACTTATGATTACAGTTTTACTGTGACAAATCAGGACTAGCCAAAGAAGAAATACATAGGATGAGGACTACGAGGGTCCTAAATGAGGAGTTCCCCATAGAAAGTCAACATGCATCACTCTTTTGTCACATCAGTAAGTAACAGTGTGTACAGAGTACTGTCAACAAGGGAAGCTCACCCAACCTGTGATGTCTAGAGCTTTTATTAGGGCTTCATTACATTGGCATGATGGATTGAATCATTGGTCATGCACTGAATTCAATCTCCAGGTCTCCTCTCTCCCCCCGAAAGCTCAGGCAGATATCATGTGGCTCAAAGTTCCAATGCTCCAATCACAAGTTTGGCTTTTCTGGTGTGACAAGCAGCCATCCTAAGACATCTTATTAGCATAAATTATCTAGGGGTTCACCATGCGTCTCCTCCTTAGCATAAACTCAAGTATAGTCTGAGGAGACTACTCAACAACAAAGATGCTTCCAGCATATGTGAAATGCCAAGGGTTTGGAAGCTTCCTCCCAGAAATCAGGGAAAAGGCCAGTCACATTTTTTAAAAAATTATACAACACTCCCATTACCTTTCCTTACTTCAGACTATTATCTTCCCAAAGTCTTGCATTATTATCTAAACTATGTTCCTACTTCCAACATGGTTCTGCTTCATTTGCATGCTCTGCAATCCTGCCAGAATAATCTTGCTAAAATGCAATTTGGACAATGTCAATGCTCTGCTTAAAGTCTTTTAATGTTGCCCTCAATTTTACAAAGCAAATCTGGATTCCTTTGCATAACATACAATACTCTCTGTCAGGTTCATTTGCCTAACTCACTAGTCTTATGTACACTCCAACTTATTTATTTTTCCAGTTGAAAAAATATATATCCAATTACATATTCTCAATGAAGTGACGTATTTCTCTTTTGAATGTTGTTGTTCATGCTATTTTCTTTTTTAGAAAACCTTTGCCTTCCCCCTACTCCTATTTGTCTACATATCCTATTATAATTCAAGACTCAAATTGGGTAAAATTAAATGTTTCTTATTCTACTCAGGTCAGATGAGGTTCTATTTTTTATATTCTCCTGGTATTATGTGCATGATTTTTGGCAAACTATTTATTTTCAATTAGAAATAATATATTTATATGAATGTCTACACTGCAAAATTTTCCTGATACCTGTCCTCTTATAGACATGTAATAAGTGTTTTAAGTGAGCAAATCTGGATAGGAAAATTGTAAATGATGTAACTGAAGCACAGCAGTTTTGGAATCAGTAAAATTTGGCCAGAATGATATTTTGATATCACACAACTGCTCATTTTATGAAGCACAAGCCATAGAAACAGAACATTATCTCTTTAAAATTTTGATCCATATGAGTTGCAAATAGTATTTAATATATGGTGTTGAACAAATGCATCACCATCACATTTTCCAAAGTGAGAAGCTATTCAAGGATCTCAGGAAGTGTAACAGTATTAAAGGTTAAGTTAGCTTTAAAAATAAAATAAAATGCCCATGTTTTAATAATGTGGAACATGTTGTATTATATAAATGGAGTGATTATTCTAGTATTGATGTGTGGAAGATGAGATATTAAATATCGGTGAATTTTTAAAGACTAAAAATCTTTTATATATCGTATATATTTATAGAATATTATTCACAAAGTTAGAAATAAAACCATATTTTTTAAGGCAGCAGAGTAGGTGAATTGTGGTACATCATCACACAGAAATAATCCCTAAAATAAAGGGTGAATCAACAGGACAAAATACATTGGATCATATTCTAACAGTAAATGAAATAGGTGATTTAGCTTCTCATTTATTCATCTTGCATTTGTTTAATCCATTTGTTATTCAAATATAGCAATAAAAACTATTCTACTTGGATTTTTTCCAATAAAAATATGCAACAAATGAATATCTAAAATATGGAATAATGAAAATTTATAAAGATGTATTTACTTTCATTTTATTTTTAAACTAGAGTTTGACTTTACTAGAGGCAGTATGTTTTCTCTTCTCAAATCATTTTATTACTCGAAGGCTTCCAATAAACAAAGTTATCTAATCCTCTATTAATAGGTCCATTTTCTATCATATAAAATTCTTTTTTGTTTCCTACAGTCGCTGGAACAAAATACCACAACCTCAGTAGCTTAGCACAACACAAATTCATTCTCTTGCAGTTCTATCGGCTGGAAATTCAAAATGGTTTTACTGGGCTAAAATCAGAGCCATATCGCTTCTGAAGACTATAGGAGACAGTCTGTGTCCTTGCCTTTTCCAGCTTTTAGAGACCATCTGCTCTTCTTGTCCTGTGGTTCCTTCTTCCACCTTCAAAGGCAGCACCGTCCTGCCAACCACTTCTCCTTAGCTCTCCCAAGGAAACTCTTCTGTCTCCCTCTGTCACTTTTGAGGATTCTTGTGATGATATTGAGCCCAACAGCATAATCCAACATAATCTCTCTAATTTCAGGTCACCTGAGTAACAAATTGAATTTTATCTGTATTTTAATTCCTCTTTGCATGTAACCTAACATGTTAGCAGGTTCTGACAATATGGGCTTGGGCCTCTTTGAGGAGCCTTTATTCTCCCTACCGCACTCACTAACTGAGGTACTACTCCCATTGAGTTGTCAGGGGATAAAGAGATATATATTAGAATTTAATTAACCTTAACAAGTGCAAATGCCATACTGAAATTAATTTCCCACTTCCAGAGCAAATGTATTTGTATTTAACCTCTCAATCAATTGGCAAAACATTTATTAGGTACTTTCTCTATCCACAACACTGAAGACTCCTTAGGAGACAAGACAGAAAATTCCCCACTTTGATGAAATTAATAATTCAGTGGAGGAAAAAAGTACACTGGAATTGGTATTAACGTTACAAAGAAATATATCCTAAATTACAGGACTTACTAGGGGTTCCCAAACAGTCAGTGGTGATCTGTTCATTGAACAAAAGAGGGATAATTCTTTAATCCAAAAGAATCATTTTCCACTGGTAAAATATTAGATATTGAGGTAGACAAATATTTGAAACCTTCCAGTACAGTTCAAATCATACCATGTAAAAGCTTAACTTGGTCTTAGCATTTTTTGGGGTAAAAGTCAGTTAAAAAAAAAATAACTGGAATGCTTTGACCATGTCAGGTAAACACTCAGATTTTTACACGAGTGATCATATTGTTATAAGGCACAGCAAAGACATGAAGAAAAGAGTAATGGTAGTTTTTACCACAATAACCTGGTAGTATAGTGTATAGGCAATCTACAGAGAGCATTAAGCTCTGTGGGAGCAGTGCTAGAGTATGAAGCCATTTTCTTTGTTACTATAGAAACAGCAAAATGTCAACTATTTTTAGAGCTCTGTTCCAGGATTCAAGCAGCCATGCTAGTTATCAGTGTGTTTAAAGATGCCAGAAACATATGCCAAGTAATATAGCTAGAAATTTAAGTTTGTAAGGTAATTTACGTCCTCTAGAACATTTTAATAATATGCATTTCCCATCACATTTAATGCTACTTAAGCAATTAAATATCCATGCTGTATATAGAAATTATTTAAACAAGTATTATTTTATATAAACATAGTTAATGAAATAAGTTACTTCCACATACGGTTTTTCAAGGGTGAGTATCACATTATAGTGTTCATAGGTATAAACACTAAAATTAACTTGGTACACAGAAACTCAATTAGTTGGCCTCTGTTATCACTTAGCTAATTTCTTTCACCTTCAATAAACACCTACTGAAACCCAGGCACCCCACCAAGTTTTGGAAATCTAAAAGTACCCTATTTTTCCCCAAGTACATATTTCTACAGATGAGCTAGACCTTAAGATATATTATATTATAAAACTTGACAAAAATTTTAAGGCAAAAAATATTAATTAAGAAGCCTTTTTCCAAAAATAACATGTTGGTTTTTAATATTTGCCAAGAAGCAAACAGGAAGAATGGATTCATGTTTAACTGTGCAACTTCCTTTGTCTTTGATCCTTACTGAAGCTCCACTGGCAAAAAAGAATCTAAAATCCATCTGTGCAGTATATTTTGCATACTAGAGTATAAGGGAAAGTTAGCAGCTTTTATTTTTTATAGACAAGATATAAACCACACAATTAGGAGAAATGATGCAGTTATCAAAATTTTACATTACCAAAAGCAGGGTTCACTCATCACTATGTATATATAAAATGTTTGTAATTCATGACCTTCATCTTTTTTCTTTTATATATTTAGTTAACATGTACATTTTGGGGCTTTGCAGACAAATGTAATTGTTGAATGCAATTTGAGAAGAAAGTGATCTGGCAAATAATTCTCACACTGAGATTTACTTTCTTAGATGTTACTGATGCCTCCTCAGTTCTGTAGATAGAAGCAACTAATTGAGAGTAACACAATCAGAAGACTTTTTGCCGAAAATTATCCTTTCCTTTGGAGTGAATTAGATACTGTTGTTACACAATCCTGGCTGGCAGGTTTAAAATCAAGTTGTTTATTAGGCAAATTCATCTAATTTAAGTGATTAAAAATCAGTGTTTTTAAATTAGGATAATGTGTTATTGTACTGATTAGTTCATTAGAATTGATGTCCATTGGTTAAGGGGTGAATCGTAAGCCTTGATCACAAGAAAAAAAGAATAAACAAAAGTCTGTAATCTCCCAGACAAGTATGTTCTCTCCCTGAAACTTCAACATGCAGAAAACCTTTTCCAGTATTTCAAAAATACATATACGGATATGTGTATACTTTAACATAGCATTCACTGATACTTTAATAAGTCATATAACCAGACTGAATTAAAAAGTCAATACAATTTTTTAGATAACTGCACATCAAATTATTTAGTTATCCCTAACAGAAAAGATTTTAGTCTAATTAACAATTCTTCATTTATTTTTGTGTGAGAAAATGTGCCTCTGTACCATCAGTTCTTTCCTAAAGATAAAAGCACAAAAATATTATTTTTTAGATCAACTATTGTTTGTTTTATTACTGCAAATCGATCACCAAATCACTGGCTGTAGTGTATGCTGTGTTGTGCTGCTCAGGTTTAACTTCTGGACTGAGGAGCTTTTTTCTCAAGCAGCTAGAAGTGTGGACTCTGTCCTCTCCAGATTTGCCCTCTGTGGAAAGCTGTTGCCTTGCCCCAGGTTATGCAGTTTCACTGGGGCAACTTCTATCCAATGATGCAGGTTAGATAAAGACCTAGTTTTTATTATTCTCTCAATCAATATTGCACGTACCACCTATAGTACATAATATTGATTTACATGACCACTCTAGGTTTAAAGCTCTCTGTGGGATTAATTGATACATTTGTTAAAACAAATTGCACCTAACTTGTACCTGTAATGAATCTTGGTTCTCTCATGCCCATACAGAGAATATTTTCTAGTTCTCCCCAGTAAAGCTCTTGCACTCAAATCTCCATCTCAGAGTCTGTTTCCAAGGATTTCTAATACCTTGAAGGTGTTTTGGAGATAAGGGATAGGCTATATAACAAAACAAACAAAGGATTGAAAAAAAGTAGGTTCTCAGCATTTATTTATTGATTGATTTAGTATTAACACTTGTAGATCTCACATAATTTTCTAACTGTTTTATTAAAGAGTATCTATAAAAATGAATATACTCTTTTGCATTGTTGCTACTGCAATAGGGAATTGGCAGCCAATCCCACACTCTTTAGAGCTTATTTTCTGCACTGATAATTTTTCCAAGTGACACTATGACAATGACTGTTTAGTAGGTTTTTCTTTTTAGTATATATGGAAAATATTTACAACTGAATATGTGTATTATAGATACAAGAATGCCTCTCAGGAAACAATTCACATTTGCCTTTTAATAAATAAAAATCTGATAATATAATAAGCTAAAGATGTACATGCTTTATTATGTAATTTCTTTTATTTTTACTATAATAGGCAACATATTTCCATATTTCCTACACTTCTTTAGTGCCTAATACAAAGTATATTTACAGTAAATGAATGAGGAAATGAATAAAAGGTGATTCTTACACAGATCTACATTATTTAAACAGACTAGCAAAATAGTATAGGTAAAGGTCAATTAACACTTAATTATTACCTTCTATGTGCTATATCTTACGGTATAGAGTGGAGCAGGTTAGTGTATAAAAGATAAACTATTTGTGGTTTCAGATAGAGCTGAATTCAAACCTCAGCTTGGCCATTCACTTACATGACTTTTACAAGTTACTGAACTGCTTCGTTTATTTTATTTTCTTTCTTTTCTTCCTTTTTTTCTTCCCCTTTTTGTCTTCTCACTTTTCTTTTCTTTCTTAACAAATATGGGGCATCCACTATGGACCAAACACTATGTAAGTGTTACAAATAAGACTGTAAACATAATAAGTTTGTATCCTCACATTGCTTACTGTCTATGCAGAATAGTAAACAAGAAAATAGAGGGTGTCATATTTGTCTCGATCTAGAGTGTTTGGAAAAAGCTTGCCAGGATAGATATTCTTGAAGACAAGTCCAGAGGCATGATTAGGAAGGGGTTATTTTGGTAGATGTGGAGATCGTCACTGAAAGTGATGGGGAGTATCCCATTCACCAATTGCAAGTAGAGGAATAGACAGAGGTGTGGAGGCAAGTGATCACAGAGTGTAATGGGAACCCGGTGTAATTCAGTTCTGTGGGGATCATTTTATCATGAGCAAAAGGAAACCTACTTATGTCTAACTAAGAAAGAGGGATGTATGATAAGGATTCAGGAGTGTCTAACATAATCCAAAGTAGGGAGGGAGGCCGGCCCCACCCCATGAGGGACTGTCATAGCCCAGCCAGTTTGAGCGGATTCTCTCTGTTTTTGCTCTATTTTCCTTTACTTTAGTGTGGAAACATTGCTTTCCAAGGCTAGCTTTTTTTTCTTTTTTTTCCCTCAGGGTCTTGCTCTGTCATCTAGGCTGGAGTGCAGTGGCACAATCACAGCTACTGTAGTCTTGACTTCCCTGCCCCAAATGATCCGCTCGCTTCAGCCTCCTGAGTAGCTGAGACTACAGGTACGTGCCACCATGCCTAGCTAATTTTTGTATTTTTTGTAGAGACAGGGTTTTGCCATGTTGCCCAGGCTGGTCTGGAACTCCTGGATTCAGGCAATCCACCTACCCTGGCCTCCCAAAGTGCTAGGATTACACGTGTGAAACATCATGCCTGGCGTACTTTTTCACTATGTCACTGCTCATTTCAGAAACCCAGCAGAATCCGACCAAGAGCCATTCCCCAAATCCAAGTAATTGTATTTGGTATCAGATCCCCATGTCATCAGAATCCCATGCCATCAGATTCCCATGTCATCAGATTCCCTATCCAATCCAACCCTACCTTAAATGGGTTAGAAATGCCATGAAGTTTGAAAATTATGTCCAAACCTGAGGGCTTATTTCTGTAGGAAGAAATTGCTAAGGGAAGATCATCTGCTCTACCCCTGGAACATAGAGTATTATGGTTGGGTAGATGAGGAAGTGTGATTGCACAGGAAAGAGAGAAAAAAATCCATTCTCTTACAAGTTATAGTTAGGAATTTGAACTTTATGCGAGGGATATGAACAGTAGTGTTTTTTATAAATGACAAGATTTTCTTCTTTAGAAGTGCACCCTATATGTCCAATGGAGAAAGTATTTGAATGGGTCAGTATTCAGTGTATGAAGACTTCTGTGGTCACATGAAATTCAGTTCACTAGTAGCAGAAAATAAATAGTCCATAGAGGCTGGAAATAAAACCAGATCACAGGAAAAACTGCAAGGAGCCTAATGAATTTAAATCGTCCTTAGGGTTACCATTAGGGTTTCTGTCAGGGGTGTGTCCAGGATTTGGGATCCAAAGAACTGGCAAGTTGGGGAACCTCTTTAATAAAATAATGCAAATTATAGAAATACACTTAAGAATAAGTTCATATATTTATTTAGATAAGTGAAGAGATAATTGAAAAATTAAATGTATCTCCACCTCAACTTTTCTTTAACCAGATTTCACAAAGTTGGCCCTCCAGGGCCACCCAACATAAAGGGACATATAGCAGAAGGAAAGTTGAAGGGGAAACACACAATGGCCCTGACTGAATGCAGTAAAAATATCCAGTCTTTGCAAAATTTCAAGTACATATGACCATTGAACACATTACTCACATCCCATGTAAAGGTATTGCAAGGTGAAGGTGCTGAAGCTTAAGCTTCATTGGTTTCACTGTAAATCCACCTCTAGTTACCATACGTGACAGATCCAAATCTCCCAGAAAAGCTGAAAATGCTAGTGTCTCCACAAAGCTATATATATGTGTGAATCAATCTAATATATCAGGGAGAGAATAAAATTATTCTACAAGAGCTTAGATGTAACATTAGAATTCGTTTAATGCTATGCTCAATGGCTTACTATTTTACTATGTTTAGGGAATAAGATAATGTTTTAAATGCCTTTTTACTACCAATGGTCAATGTCTAGAAATTGAAATATATATTGTTTCTTGGAATTATCTGTTTTTTGAAAACTTTGACGGTTTGGGTTGATATATAATAATATTTTTTTTCAGAGATGCTTTCATTTTTGTAATGTTTAATGTCCTGAGTACATGTTGAGAAATATTCTCTTTCATTTACAATAGGTGATTTTGAATATCGGTGAGGAGGTTATTTTTCTTTAGCTGTAATTATGCTCTCCTAAAGGGGAAATATGCAGGTTTAAGAATAATTATTCTAAGGCATTTGTTGTTCTTTGAAAAGTACTTTGTAAATAAACACACCAGGAATCCTTGTTTTGCAAGAGTACTTAAAATAGGCAACTTTCTGAAATGAGTTCTAAGTTTGTTTCCACTAAGTGAATGAGAAGGACTTGGAGGTCAAATATGGAAGAAATGCCAAATTACTTGAACATTAAAGCATTAAACTGTTATGAAATTCATAAAGGAATGTTTAATTTTTAAAAATAGATAAATTTTATGTTACCTGTGACATCTTTTCATCAGTTAGCAGAAAGTTTTATTGCTACACACTTTTGAGCAACATAACATCATTACTTAATATTTTAAAAATATCTTTATATAGAACATGTCTGTGTTTTTGTAATTTGTGTTTGATGCTTATGAAAAGTGTCAGATTGACTTCCCTAGATACAAAAGTTTTCAATTTTTGCCTTATATAAGCCTTGGGGAAGCAGAGCCTTCTCAATGATCCTAGCCAATATAGTTACAACAGAGCGGTTTAAACAATAACTGGATGGCTCAGGGCTTGGCCTCTTTGTTGAATCTGTCAGCCAATGCACAAATTAACTCAACTACAATTTTTATGATGTGTACCAATTTTGTTGGAAAGTGAACACATGACTGTAAGTTTTACAGTGGCCTCAAGAAACAAAGAGCCTAAACTAATTGCAAAACCTGTCACTATTGTCATTGAGCCATTGAGTTGAAAAGTTTACTGAGCAATCTCTCACAATTTGCTTTGCACCTAAAGTCATGATTTTATCTAAATTATGCTATCTGCCTTCAGTCAAACATAAAACAAGGAGAAATTAATTAATTATATAAATGCAGACTGTGTTTTATTTATATTGCCACAAATTTTAATGTATATATCGAATGATCTCATTCTTCTCAGTTATGAGGCTTAATAAGTTTATTGCTAAAACTCCCAAGCAAGCAAACTTCATCTTTCATGAAAATGTGGTTTTAAAGTTTCATAAACATATTCTGTGTAAGGTCTGCCTTTGTAACTTGCTGATGATTCTTGAAAAGACCGAATGTATGAGTGACTCTCCTCTCTTGATTATGAAAATTATAGTCTTGTGGGTTCATGAAGCTAATGTGAAAATGAGAACAAGAAACAGATAAATTGTTGTATTAGTCAAGATTTTCTAAAGGAGCAGAACCAGTAGGAGACACACACACACACACACACACACACACACGCACACATATATATATGGAGATTTTTTATGAGAACTGTTTCACATGTTTACAGAGGCTGAGAATTCCCACAATATACCATCTGCAAGCTGAAGAACCAGGAAATCTGGTGGTATAATACAGTCTGAGGCTGAAGGCCTGAGAAGAAGGAAGGGAGGGCAGACACTAGTATAAGTCCCAGAATCTGAAAGCCTGGAAATCAGGAGCTCTAATGTTCAAGGGCAGAAAATGACAAAAATCCCGTATTAAGAAGAGAGAGGAAGATAATACCTCCTTTCCTCTTTCCATTCCATTCGGACCCCCAATGGATTGGATAATGGCACCTACATTGGCATGTGTCAATCTTCACTCAATCTACCCATTCAAATGCCAATCTCTTCTGGAAACACCCTCACAGATATACCCAGAAATAATGCTTTACCAGCTCTCCCGACATCCCCTGACACAGTCAAATTGAGACATACAATTAACACAGTTGTGATCTGAGGTGAATGTTGGGGTAGCAGGGAAGAAGGTCAGCGGACAGTTTTGAGTGAAGTCTGATTCCTTGTGCAAGGTTTAGGCTTAGGGAAAGCTCCTGTGCTCTTTTCTCACTTGTATATATGCTGGATGGGTCATTGTCCGCAGAATGACTATTGGAATCAAAATAGCAAATTACAACCCAGGTCTGTCTGGGATTGAGAAAAGGGTGTGCGAAATGAGGAACTATTCACATATGTCTAGAAAGAGAAGATTAAAACTCTTGCAACCCTATCACCTCATATTTTGGGCTAGAAGATTATAATATGGGAAGTAAAACCTTTTGGAACAGAACAGCACCCAGCATGAAGCTCAGGGATATTCTAAAGGGCAATGTCACTGCTATGAACTGAATGTTATAACCCCTCAAAATTTGTGTGTTGAAATCTAATCACCAATGTAATGGTATTTGGAGGTGGAGTCTTTGGGAGGTGACTAATTCATGAAGGCACAGTCCTCATGAATGGGATTAGTGCCTTTATAAAGGGTGCCCCTGAAAATTGCCTCAACCTTCTACCATGTGAGGACCCAGTGAGGGAGTGCCATCCCTTAACCAAAAAGCAGGACTCCATCAGACACTGAATCTACCAGCACCACGACCTTGGATTTATCTGCCTCCAGGACTATAAGAAATACACTTCTGTGGTTTATAACCTATGCAGTTTATGGTATTTTGTTATCACAGCTGGAACAGACTAAGACAGCCACCTGCATGGTGAGATGGTTATGTTCTGTTGGTGGTGCTGAGGGCTCTTTGCCCTGGAGCATATTTCTCAAACTCATATCTGAAGTTCCAAGAAGAACAAAAACTAACACTAAACTGTTAGCCTCCTTTTCTCCATATAAGAAAGCTACATAAGGTAGCTGAAACCGAGCTTGTGAAGGGAAATAATCAGAAATCTGAGGAACAAAAATGCATATAACTGTAAGGTTACAAACTGAATCATTTATATTACACAAAACAGAATTAATGTAACTGAGAGATTTTAAAAAATAATAAATAAGTCTAAAATATCCTGAAAACAGGTAAAGGCAAATAATAACAAGTAGAAACAAATGAAGTCGTTGTTATAGAAAACATGTCTGAGTACCATAAAAATAGTAGCTAGGGGAAGAGCAGAATGCATATAGCTGGAAAATCATCTCTAGGAACTCCTGAAATAAAGATAAAATGTTTTAAAAAAAGGTTGGCAATGCAAAAGAAAAATACAGGTATGTGGAGTCCAGTAGTAGGCATATCAATATGCTCATACCTCAACTTCCAGGCACAAAACAGCAAGGAGAGAGGAAGAAAGTATTGAAATTACAACTAACAGTCCAAAAACAATATAATCTCAAGACCACTTTAAAATTAAAATTTTAAATTTAAAGGAGATTCTAAAAGCTTTGTGAGTAAGATTATATATTCAGCAAAGAAACTATCATTGAATGTTCCAACACTGGGTGCAAGAAAAGTCTTTTCGAAGTATTTAAGACAAAATCCAACCCTAATATTTTGTACACAGACAAAGTATTTCGATGGAAGAATAAAATACTATGTTCTCTAGGACAGCACTGTGTACAGAATTTTTTGCTCAATATCTATATGTGAATATTGGATATTGAGCAAAAAATTCATATCGAATAGAGTGGTGCTACAAATGCAAATAAACTACTCCAACAAGAAAATAAGCAAATCAAGGGGGATTATATAAATATATTAAAAGTATAAATGAATTAATAGTTTAATTCAGTTTATTGTCATGTGGAAAAGAAACAAAACCATCAAATAAAATATACATGTATTATAATCAGAACTAAAGTGCACGTGATAATACAGCTGGGTAAATGAAGAAAACAGAGAAGAGCACATGTTATGAGCATAACAGATTGAAACAGATAAAGATAAACGTGTATGCATAGAAATATAAAATATGTATTTTTAAAAATAGCATAAAATGTTGATCCATCTAATGAAAGCCAAGAAAAGGGAAAAATATAAGATATAAATAGGGTAAATAATAATATGAAAAGTAAATTGCAAAATTACGTTCAAATATAATAGTAATTTCAAAATAGTGGAGTTAAACTCATATATTAAAAAAAACAGACTCAGATCATTACACAGAATAATTCAGCAATATTTTACCTTGGAAGAGATAAATTAAAAGTTAGGTAAGAGTTGACAACAAGAGATGAAAAAATAAATGAAGGAAAGCTTCAGGTAGAAAAGAATTAAATGTAAAAGCAAAGAAAAAGAGGGACTGCATCACATAGGTAAAAGGAAAAATAAATCAAATACATATTAAAAATAACAAGAGTCTCACAATATATAAAACAACAGATATAATTACAGAAAAAATAGTACATGTATTTGCAGATATTCTTATACTTATTTGAGAAATTTATCAAACTAACTAAAGGTATAAAAAATGTTAACAGTACTATTAATCTCTAAATATATCCAGGTGAGTTGTGTATACATACACTTTATTTCTCAAAGAAACACAAATTCATTTTGATTATATTTGGAAAAAAAAAATTGTACACTATCCAGAAGGAAATCTCAACAAATTTGACAAAATTAGCAACTTCAACTTTTTCTGATGGTAACAATGAATAAAAATGGAAATAATTAAATATAAATTGCACATATAAAATGTATATCATTCTGTAAATGTAAAATATTAACTTTTATGCATATTATTTACATGTTTTTATTAAATATATATTTTTTAAATAAAATCATAAAGATTATTTTTAAAATCTTAGAATCAAATGAAAATGGTAACACTGCATTTCAAAAGTATAAGGATCAACAGACAAGATAGGACTAATAAGGAAATAAATGAGTTTACATATATTTAGCAAAAAGCAAGATGAATTCTAGAAAATTATCAAAATCTCTAATTTTAAAAGTTGATGGAAAATCAAGAGAGCAAACCCAGAGGAGACAGAAGGAAGAAAATAATAACGGTAAGAGTAGAGGTCAATAATATAAACAACAAGCAGAAACAAATCAATAGAGAAAATTAACAAATTTTTTAAAAACTAATTTTTAGGAAACATCAATAAGTTGGCTGAATCTCTGCAAAGAATGAGAACATACAAATAATAAATACAGTTTTGAATGTAAAATATAAATCATTACTAATGTAACAGAAGATTCATAGCTTAATGTAGGAACATAGTGAACAAATATACACTTATCAACTTGGAGACCTGTGGAACTTAAGAGACAACAAATACCCTTTTATAGTCTGATATTTTTTATCTTTTCATATATTTCAAATGATTTTTCATTAAAGTTTTACTAATTTTCATGTCTCATAAGTATAAAATCTACTTTAAAATTTTTATCTGGTAATTTCAATATCTGGGATTATCTTGTAGATGATATATTGTTATTGTCTTTTTCTTGAGAATAAGTCACATTTCCCTGAGCAAATATAATATTATATATTCATGATCAAATACAATATCATGTATACTCTGGCTTCTGTTTTAAACCTCTGAAAATTACCGAGGTTGTTGTTTTAGAAGGCAGAGAATACTGTTGGGTTTACCCTCTCAATTCTGTGTCACTTTTATGTGGGTTGGTTCCAATCTCAGTTCGGACCTTAAGTCTTTGCTACACTTATTTGAGTCTGATCTATATATGTATGGATAAGAAGCTAGCCTGGAACTGGTGTGTTCACATATAGACGTAGAGGATCTCTTTATCTTGTTTTCTCCCTTTTTTCTTTACTCTTCCCTGTTTGTTCTCCAATCTGCATGGGATCCTTTCCTTGGTTTCTCTGGCCCTAAGAATGACATAATTTCTATCAACATTTTTACCTCCATCAGAGTGTGGTTCCCTGACTGGGAATTACTATTGGAACACAATCTTGAGATTTTTTTTTTTTACTCTCCTCCACAATCTGCCTGATTCTGTTTATGTTTGCAAGTCCTCATGTAATTGATTTTGTGAGTCACAGAGTTTACAGTCTTAATCAGTGGTAGGGATGGGCTGAAGCTGATCACAGCAGTGAATTGGGAACTCTCCACCAGGTTTTGTATTCAGATTTCTGGATACTGAATAACTCAACAATGTACTATTATTGTCCCTACCTCCTTTAAGATCTTTGAGATATTCATTGCATTTCCATTTTAAAACTGTATTTTTATTGAGAAACTACCAAGTACTAAGCACTAGGAAGACAGGGATGAAAGAGAAAAATCTCTATTTTCAACAAGTTTGGAAATCAAGAATGAAGAAAGTTCAGCTTAGTAAGTAAACAAACACTTTGATAAGGATAGCAGTAGAGACTTGTAGAGGATGCTGTGAGAATTCAGATGAAGAGCCTTTGGGATAGCCTGTTAACTCTTCCAAGAAGAAGCTACTTCTGAGCTAAATCTTCAACCACCCAGGTGAAAAAGTGAGGGATAAGGAAGACAGTCCAAGGTATAGAGCAAACAAAAGGAAAAATCATCTTGACTGGTTGGGGCTGGTGGTAAGAAATTTAGTGAAATTACATAAATCAAAACGTACTGTAGGAAGGATGTGGGATATTTTTTTTTCTTCTTTGTATTTTATTTTATTATTATTATACTTTAAGTTTTAGGGTACATGTGCACAATGTGCAGGTTAGTTACATATGTATACATGTGCCACGCTGGTGTGCTGCACCCATTAACTCGTCAATTAGCATTAGGTATATCTCCTAATGCTATCCCTCCCCACTCCCCCCACCCCACAACAGTCCCCAGAGTGTGATGTTCCCCTTCCTGTGTCCATGTGTTCTCATTGTTCAATTCCCACCTATGAGTGAGAACATACGGTGTTTGGTTTTTTGTCCTTGCGATAGTTTACTGAGAATGATGATTTCCAATTTCATCCATGTCCCTACAAAGGACATGAACTCATCATTTTTTATGGCTGCACAGTATTCCATGGTGTATATGTGCCACATTTTCTTAATCCAATCTATCATTGTTGGACATTTGGGTTGGTTCCAAGTCTTTGCTATGTGAATAGTGCCGCAATAAACATACGTGTGCATGTGTCTTTATAGCAGCATGATTTATAGCCCTTTGGGTATACACCCAGTAATGGGATGGCTGGGTCAAATGGTATTTCTAGTTCTAGATCCCTGAGGAATAGCCACACTGACTTCCACAATGGTTGAACTAGTTTACAGTCCCACCAACAGTGTAAAAGTGTTCCTATTTCTCCACATCCTCTCCAGCACCTGTTGTTTCCTGACTTTGTAATGATTGCCATTCTAATTGGTGTGAGATGGTATCTCATTGTGGTTTTGATTTGCATTTCTCTGATAGCCAGTGATGGTGAGCATTTTTTCATGTGTTTTTTGGCTGCATAAATGTCTTCTTTTGAGAAGTGTCTGTTCATGTCCTTTGCCCACTTTTTGATGGGAGTGTTAGTTTTTTTCTTGTAAATTTGTTTGAGTTCATTGTAGATTCTGGATATTAGCCCTTTGTCAGATGAGTAGGTTGCGAAAATTTTCTCCCATTTTGTAGGTTGCCTGTTCACTCTGATGGTAGTTTCTTTTGCTGTACAGAAGCTCTTTAGTTTAATTAGATCCCATTTGTCAATTTTGTCTTTTGTTGCCATTGCTTTTGGTGTTTTAGACATGAAGTCCTTGCCCGTGCCTATGTCCTGAATTGTAATGCCTAGGTTTTCTTCTGGGGTTTTTACCGTTTTAGGTCTAACGTTTAAGTCTTTAATCCATCTTGAATTAATTTTTGTGTAAGGTGTAAGGAATGGATCCAGTTTCAGCTTTCTACATATGGCTAGCCAGTTTTCCCAGCACCATTTATTAAATAGGAAATCCTTCCCCCATTGCTTATTTTTCTCAGGTTTGTCAAAGATCAGATAGTTGTAGATATGTGGCGTTATTTCTGAGGGCTCTGTTCTGTTCCATTGATCTATATCTCTGTTTTGGTACCAGTACCATGCTGTTTTGGTTACTGTAGCCTTGTAGTATAGTTTGAAGTCAGGTAGCGTGATGCCTCCAGCTTGGTTCTTTTGGCTTAGGATTGATTTGGTGATGCGGGCTCTTTTTTGGTTTCATATGAACTTTAAAGTAGTTTTTTCCAATTCTGTGAAGAAAGTCATTGGTAGCTTGATGGGGATGGCATTGAATCTGTAAATTACCTTGGGCAGTATGGCCATTTTCACGATATTGATTCTTCCTACCCATGAGCATGGAATGTTCTTCCATTTCTTTGTATCCTCTTTTATTTCATTGAGCAGTGGTTTGAAGAGGTCCTTCATGTCCCTTGTAAGTTGGATTTCTAGGTATTTTATTCTCTTTGAAGCAATTGTGAATGGGAGTTGACTCATGATTTGGCTCTCTGTTTGTCTGTTATTGCTGTAAAGGAATGCTTGTGATTTTTGTACATTGATTTTGTATCCTGAGACTTTGCTGAAGTTGCTTATCAGCTTAATAAGATTTTGGGCTGAGACAATGAGGTTTTCTAGATATACAATCATGTCGTCTGCAAACAGGGACAATTTGACTTCCTCTTTTCCTAATTGAATAACATTTATTTCCTTCTCCTGCCTAATTGCCCTGGCCAGAACTTCCAACACTATGTTGAATAGGAGTGGTGAGAGAGGGCATCCCTGTCTTGTGCCAGTTTTCAAAGGGAATGCTTCCAGTTTTTGCCCATTCAGTATGATATTGGCTGTGGGTTTGTCATAGATAGCTCTTATTATTTTGAGATACGTCCCATCAATACCTAATTTATTGAGAGTTTTTAGCATGAAGTGTTATTGAATTTTGTCAAAGGCCTTTTCTGCATCTGTTGAGATAATCATGTGGTTTTTGTCTTTGGTTCTGTTTGTATGCTGGATTACATTTATTGATTTGCGTATATTGAACCAGCCTTGCATCCCAGGGATGAAGCCCACTTGATCATGGTGGATAAGCTTTTTGATGTGCTGCTGGATTCGGTTTGCCAGTATTTTATTGAGTATTTTTGCATCAATGTTCATCAAGGATATTGGTCTAAAATTCTCTTTTTTGGTTGTCTCTCTGCCCGGCTTTGGTATCAGGATGATGCTGGCCTCATAAAATGAGGTAGGGAGGATTCCCTTTTTTTCTATTGATTGGAATAATTTCAGAAGGAATGGTTCCAGTTCCCGCTTGTACCTCTGGTAGAATTCAGCTGTGAATCCATCTGGTCCTGGACTCTTTTTGGTTGGTAAGCTATTGATTATTGCCACAATTTCAGAGCCTGTTATTGGTCTGTTCAGAGATTCAACTTCTTCCTGGTTTAGTCTTGGGGGGATGTGGGATATTGACAGGCAGATTAATGGAGACTGTATACATGTGAGGGGAGAGACTTGATCTTCATAACATTGTGAAAATAAGTGAGAAGGCATGGCACAGGGAGAATTAGAGTAGGAGGCTGCTGTCATAAAGCTTGTGGGGAGGATGGGAATTGGAGATTCTTGAATTGAGTAGAGAAGGTGAAAATGGATAGAAGTTAATAAAGTGGATTTGAGGGAGATTTTGGAACTGATATGGCAGGGTTTGGTGACAAACTTGATGCTCTGAGTGAGGTAGAAAAAGTCCTAGGATATATCCAATTCTTGCTTCTTTTATAAGGCAAGTAGTTCTATCAAGAATAAGTTTAGGAATCGTGGATTGCATCTAGATGGAAAAAAATGTTTGTTTTAGATTATGTTGCAATTTGAGATGCCTCTGAGTTTCTCAAGTAGACACTTCCGGGCACTTGGGTAAACACAACTGGAATACAAATATATGTTAGGGTTGGATGTACGTCTTTGAGGGATCATGGAATTATAGAAGTAAGAGATCGAAGGGACATTAGAAATTATTTAATTGTATCATTTTTCATAAACACCTATCTAAATAGCGAGTTAAAGTGACTTGTTCGGTTGACAGTCTCAGTCGAGCTGGGGTCAAATGTCAATATACAGTCATGCGTCACTTAAAAACAGAGATACATTCTGAGAAATGTGTCTTTGGTCAATTTCATCATTGTGCAAACATCACAGAGTGTACGTACGCAAACCTAATGGTATAGCCTACCACACAGCAAGGCTATAGGACACAGCCTATTGCATTTACTGTCCTGTATAGCATGTTACTGTACTGAATACTGTAGGCAAATATAACACAGTGGTATTTGTGTGCCTAAATATATATAGACATAGAAATGCTACAGTAAAAATATGGTATTATAATTATATGGGACCACTGTCATATAGTCATATATGCAATCCATCATTGATCAAAATGTTGTTATGTGGTACATAACTGTATTGTATTTCCATCCGGAGATATTAGTGCTATGCTGCCTTGCACTACTGTTCTGTGTATTTAGAGTAATGCTGTTCTAGAAACTAAAAAGCACATATTCAGATGCCAGGTGTGTCAGTGAAAAGGTAGGTTTTATTTTGTGAAATTTTTTTTTTTTTTTTTTTTTTTTTGAGACGGAGTCTCGCTCTGTCGCCCAGGCTGGAGTGCAGTGGCGCGATCTCGGCTCACTGCAAGCTCCGCCTCCCGGGTTCACGCCATTCTCCTGCCTCAGCCTCCCGAGTAGCTGGGACTACAGGCGCCCGCTACCACGCCCGGCTAATTTTTTGTATTTTTAGTAGAGACGGGGTTTCACCGTGTTAGCCAGGATGGTCTCGATCTCCTGACCTCGTGATCCGCCCGCCTCGGCCTCCCAAAGTGCTGGGATTACAGGCGTGAGCCACCGCGCCCGGCCTATTTTGTGAAATTTTTAGAAAGTGACTTTCATTCTTTCTTACAATTTGTGTTTAAATTTCCAATGATAAAGGCAATGGACATAGAATAGAAGAATGGGAAAACTAGTAGAAATAATGAAGGGATAGAATTTGAGTTTGACTAGACCTGAGCTAGATGAATGATTTGAAAGATAAGTGCCTGAACCAGCTGACAACCTTTAAAAGAAGTAATATATATATAAAGTGCCTAGCAGAGAATCTGGCACAATAATAAGCTCCCACTCAAGCGATTGCAGCTTTATTAGCTTAAAAACACAGCCACTGAGGTTATTCCTACAGTGTTCATTACAATGTGAAAGAATATTCTGAAACTAATGGTCTAGAAGCCATAAAGCCGTGAACATTTCAAGGAATACAAGAGTTACCCAGGTGTGTAGTTATCACCTGAGGATAACTTTCTTGTTCAACAAGTTTCTTCCTGCAAATGAAACAAAACATTACCATTGATGAATTCACTGTTTTCTCCAGAAGCATATATGCAATGCTTGAAATAGTCAGAATTTCTCCATAACTGCTAGAAAATCAGCTTATGGATCAAAACCAGAGGTACTTTTGCAATAATAGCCCAAAGATAACGTAGAAATTTTTAAGATTAACAAAAGAGATTAATTCCCACCTGTCAATGTAATCGAACTTGTCTTCGTCCTCAACTTTTAACAAATATAGATGTCATGACTATTCAAGAATACCTTGATTAAGTTTATTATGTCAGCTTTGAGATGAAAAGGAGTGCTTAAGTTGAGCTGGCTTGTATCGTCATTTCAACAAATGTACATTATATTTATAGGGATCAAAACCACAGATATGTGAAAAACAGCATGAAGCATCAAAGTGCAGTTAAGCTATTTAAGTCACTCTGTTCCACGCTCAAATATCTGTCCAGTGAAGCACTGCTCCACTGCCAGTCTTGCTAACTGAAAGACTACCCTGGAATCTTTCTATAAATGTTACATATTGAAGAAAGTGTCTGTGCTCATTAAAAAAAAAAAAAGGCAACAACCAAAAAACAGTAATATGTCATAATCCTGGTAATTATCAGCCTGCAACAATTTGAGCATACAAATGTTTTCTTAAGTTTCATGAGTCAGGTAGGCCCTTGGATGAAATGGTCTCTTAGGGGTCACTTGAAGAATCTATGGTGCTGCAGTTTGTTCAGTGATATGTAGCAGCTCCTCTCTAGCCCTTCAGAAAACCCTAATTCTCAAAGTTCTGTTAAAATCTCTTGATCCAGTTAAGTGAGTGTTTCATCTTCCAGGCTTTATAAATTTATACACAAAAATTTACAGAAATTCTTTACAGTGACTGAGAATGTTAAGCTATAAACTCTTTCTGAGGGAATCTTTGGATTTTGTAAATTCTTTGTGATCATGATGCTTACTCTATTTTTAAATTTCCTTAGTAGCTAACACAATGTTTGGCACTAATTATGAATACTATTACATATCATCACAGATTAATCATAATACTAAATTACAGTCAACAAAGACAAATCTTAGGTGATTTAAGCAATAATGGAGTTTGGATTGGGTATTTTGTAGTTTCTAAGATTTCAGGGAAAGCTGGAAAATTGGAGCATCTGCAAAGGAAAGCTATGCAGTCAAAATCAGAGTAAAAATCACTCCAAAATGTGGAGCTCTGGGATAGTGCTACTGCCTGCTGCCATTACCACACCCTGGAACCTGAGGCTGGGTCCACACAGGTGCTACTGGCCCCAAGCTGCTATCACTATCACTGCTGGCCCTGCCACCCATGGAAAGGGACATCGCTGCCACTCTACTTACTTGCAGAAGCAACTCTTCACTCTATTCATTTTGAGTCCATTTCTTTAGATTTGAAATCTCAGGGGCTACTTCTAATCAGTCATCCTTAGGCCATGTGCATATGCCTCAGCGCCCTGGGGACAGAGAAGGCAAATGGATGACTTTTCTCCTAGACTCATTAACTGGAAAATTCCTCAGAATTAGACAGCTAAAAGACTGATAATAGCTGTTGAATAAGTGAGTAGATAAGGGTATAAGTCAGTTAACACAGTTACCTTGCACCAAAAAAAATCCACTTGAAATAAAGATTAATATACTGCAATTCAGAGATGTAAAAAGTCTATCATATTTTATTAAATAGATATCCACAGTAAGCATCTGACTGTGCAATCTAAAAAAATAAAAAACAGCAGTTATTAGAAAGCTAAGGAGAAGGAACAAAAAGAGAAACAGTGGTTGTAGCGTTAAGGAAATGGCAATGTGCCTACACTCTGTTCTATTCTGTATGTTTTAGAAATTTAGGTTGAGGAATAAAACTGCTATCAATAGCTTATTTACTGAAAAAGGTTATAAAAGTGCCATTGCAGTGAAACCCAAACAGGTCTGATAACTCCTTATTATCCCTGTCTGTGCCCAGATGGAAGAGAAAAAAGAAAGAGAGCTAAATAGCCCACAGTGAAGATGTTTGTGTGATTAGTTCAAACAATTCACTTTACCTCTATAGAGAGGAGAAAGGAGTAGAGCAGTAAGTTATGATTATTTAGGAAAATAGACAAATATCTTAGAGAATTAAGAGAAATTCAATAATTTTTGAAATATAATTTAATTATTAAATAATTTAAGAAATTCACTTTAATCATTATTGAATAATAATAATTATTATTAAATTCCATTAATATTCTTGAACTTTCTTTCTTAAGTTTCAGATTTCACTATTAATCCTAGGATTATCCAGGTGTAACCATTCCACTTGTGTGTCCCTCCAAATTTCCTGTGTTAAAGTCCTAACCACTAGTACCTCAGAAAGTAACCTTATTTGGAAATACTTTCATTGTAGATTTAATTAGTTAAGATGAAGGAATACTGGAGTGGATTGGCCCCCTCATCCAATAGGACAGAATCTCCTTATAGAAAGGGGAAATTTGGACACGGAAACACACACAGGGAGAACACCTGATAAACACAATAAGGGTGATTCTTCTACATGCCAACGAATATCAAAGATCACCAGCAAACTGCCAGAAGCTAGGAGAGAGCCATAGTTGCTGAGAGGGATGGTTCCTCACAGCTCTCAAAAAGAACCAACCCTCCCAACAACTCGATCTCAGACTTCAAGCTTCCAGAACTGGGGCACAATACATACCTGTGTTTTAAAGCTATTCAGTTTGTAGTACTTTGTACTACAGACCTAGAAAACTAGTACACAGCTCTAAGGAGATCAGGAGAAGTAAGGACAGTCCTGTTCCCTACACACCAAAGACACTAATTACAAACATCTTTCTTCGAGGCTTTTTTCTTTTTAGTTCACTATTTTCTTCCTTCTACTTTTCTATTCCTTCCACTCTTCAGGACCAACCAAGTTCCTTTGAAGAAGTAAGCACTTGCGGTCTCCAGGCTCTTGTTTCATACTAACACCTTCAGCTAGAGCAGTCTAACTTGTCACCTACCACTTCATTGAAATTACCTTCTTAAGATTATGAGTAACTCAGTATTACACTCATTACATAATGTTCAAATCTCTGTTTAAATTGTTCTCTTCTCTAGATTTATTGACTATTATATATTTCTTGGCTATTGTGACATAGTTTTCAGCCATTTCATTTAGCTCTTGTGGATTCCAAGATCTAAACTCATTCTTCTTCTCTTCTTCTCCCTCCGTGAATCTACCCGTAAGTGATTTTACAGATATTACCTCTATACTGATTGCGTTAGAGTCTACATTTTTAATTGTGATCATTTCATGAGCTCTATATACCTATTTCCAACATTCTCATAGACATGTCCACTTGAAATTCATAGACATTTCACGCAAGGATGAAATTCTGATCTTTACTGCTCTGAACACCTGCTATTGAAGCACTAAATGCAGGTTTTACTCTTCCACAAGCTCCTTTGTAGATAATTTTACCAAAAGACACTCAAAGACTTAGGAGTCATCTTAGTCTCCATCTCATTCCACATCCATTAAGTCGTCAAGACTGGTAGTGTAAGAGTTGAAGAAGGTCAGGACACAGGCATGGGCAAGGACTTCATGTCTAAAACACCAAAAACAATGGCAACAAAAGACAAAATTGACAAATGGGATCTAATTAAACTAAAGAGCTTCTGTACAGCAAAAGAAACTACCATCAGAGTGAACAGGCAACCTACAAAATGGGAGAAAATTTTCGCAACCTACTCATCTGACAAAGGGCTAATATCCAGAATCTACAATGAACTCAAACAAATTTACAAGAAAAAAACAAACAACCCCATCAAAAAGTGGGCAAAGGACATGAACAGACACTTCTCAAAAGAAGACATTTATGCAGCCAAAAAACACATGAAAAAATGCTCACCATCAATGGCTATCAGAGAAATGCAAATCAAAACCACAATGAGATACCATCTCACACCAGTTAGAATGGCAATCATTACAAAGTCAGGAAACAACAGGTGCTGGAGAGGATGTGGAGAAATAGGAACACTTTTACACTGTTGGTGGGACTGTAAACTAGTTCAACCATTGTGGAAGTCAGTGTGGCTATTCCTCAGGGATCTAGAACTAGAAATACCATTTGACCCAGCCATCCCATTACTGGGTATATACTCAAAGGGCTATAAATCATGCTGCTATAAAGACACATTCACATGTATGTTTATTGCGGCACTATTCACAATAGCAAAGACTTGGAAGCAACCCAAATGTCCAACAATGATAGACTGGATTAAGAAAATGTGGCACATATACACCATGGAATACTATGCAGCCATAAAAATGATGAGTTCATGTCCTTTGTAGGGACATGGATGAAATTGGAAATCATCATTCTCAGTAAACTATCGCAAGAACAAAAAACCAAACACCGCATATTCTCTCTCATAGGTGGGAACTGAACAATGAGATCACATGGACACAGGAAGGGGAACATCACACTCTGGGGACTGTTGTGGGGTGGGGGGAGAGGGGAGGGATAGCATTGGGAGATATACCTAATGCTAGATGACGAGTTAGTGTGTGCAGCGCACCAGCGTGGCACATGCATACATATGTAACTAACCTGCACAATGTGCACATGTACCCTAAAACTTAAAGTATAATAATAAAATAAAATAATTAAAAAAAAGAGTTGAAGAAGGAAGGAAGAAACATGAAAAGCTGCTCAACAGGTTTATTTTACAGAATAAACTTGAGAGGCTTCTGGCCGAGTTAGGTCATGAGCCTTCTCTATTACAGACTAAGGGTATTTAAGGGTTCAGGGGCTCATGAGGAGGGGATGCCTTATCCTCCTAGGGCCCGATGGTTCAGTTAGGACCAGATGTGCTGTCTGTATAGAGCAGAGTTTTCATCAGCTCTCACTCCATTCTCAGACACATAGGCCAACTTTTAGTCTGTGTCTCTTTGTCTTGTTTATCTGGGAGGGAGATGTTTTGTGTCTGTTCCCATACGTCTTTCTGCACCTGCAGGCATACCACCAAAGTCTGCGTTTAGCTTCCCTATCTTAGTGCACCTAAAAGGAAAGGAATGCGTTTATTAGGGCCCACTCCCTATCTTAGTGCACCTAAAGGAAAAGGAATGTGTTTATTAGGGCCCACTGTTTTACTGGGGCCCATTGTATAAGTATGAAGTTTGGTGGTTACCCAAAAGACTTTCCCTCCTCCTTCTGTGCCAAGCTGCCTTATCCATGTTTTGCTCTCTGCTCTTTCTGGCTGTTTGTTGTTAGAAGAGAAGTGATTTCCTTGAAATGCATGAGGTTACAAAGGAAGCTGGAACTTAAAATGGCAGTGTTTGTCCAAGATGACAGTGCTCCTGCTCTGTCAGGTAGAAAATCTTTTCTTACAAACAAAATTTCAAATATCATAAGATGTTTGACTCTTCTTTATTATCAACTGCACAGTATATTCTTCAGCATACACAGCAACATTTGACATCTGCTTAATATCCTGAGCTATAATGTACATATTATGCAATTCCAGCAAGTTTTGGTGTCTACCTCAAGATCAAGTAATGTGTGCTTCCTCTATATTCTTTTAGTATCTATTCTACTACTGAGAGTACTGGGGTTTTTTTTTTTTTTCTTCTATTCCCTCATTACCACCTAAAGAGAGTACTGGTTTGTGGCCGGGCGCGGTGGCTCATGCCTGTAATCCCAGCACTTTGGGTGGCCAAGGCAGGCTGATCACGAGGTCAAGAGATAAAGACCATCCTGACCAACAAGGTGAAACCCCGTCTCTACTAAAAATACAAAAATTAGCCGGGCGTGGTGGCGTGCCCCTGTAGTCCCAGCTACTCGGGAAGTTGAGGCAGGAAATTGGTTTGAACCTGGGAGGCGGTGGTTGCAGTGAGCTGAGATTGTGCCACTGCACTCCAGCCTAGTGACAGAGCAAGACTCCATCTCAAAAAAAAAAAAAAAAAAAAAAAAGAGAGAGAGAGAGAACTAGTTTTTAATTTCCCTGCTTAGTTTTTGTATATTCCCTGGGATGTGAGCTCTTCAGAATAGAGTCTACAGTTTATGGCTCAACATCTAGCACAGTGATTGTAGCTTTGATTAACTGTGTTTCTTTGATAATTGAAAGCCACTAGAAGGTTTGGAAGTACTTGTTACTTTCAACAATATTATAACTGTAAAGAGATATAGAGGGAAAGCACTTTTACATCGATTGACTGAACTTGAATGGCTTCCTCTGAATGTTAGAATTCCCCAAACAGTAAAATACCACTGACTTAAGTTTTCTCACCTCCCGATGGTAAAACATGTACTACTTTATCCTTGGGATATTGTTGAGATATGAAGCCGCACTAACTTGAATTGTAGTACACTGCTCTCTCATGAAAAAAAAGAACATATTTCAGTTTTCTCTTTCTCCGTGTGTATATTTTACTGGAAACAAGACAAGTTAAGTCTCCAAAAGGAAATCTAGGTGTTGCATATAGTAGAAAATCATAAGCTGGCAAAGGACACACCGAAGTCCAACCCTCCTTCCTTTCTTTTCCCGCCACATTTATTTTACAAGTTTATCTTTTACAACCAATTCTATTTCAACAAATTTTTCCATGACAAAAAAAATTACAGAATATATAAATTAAAATGGTAGAGGAAATAAATCTGTGGTGATATCTAGAATGCTGGTGAGGCTTGTATGCCTTTGGAAAAGAAGCTGATATGACCAAATGAAAGAAATATTCTTCCAGCTTAAATTATCAACCCCTTAGAATTTTAACACCACCAAAACAGAACGTCCACTGTAAAAAAATGACTCTTCCCCTTGAGAATCAATTTTCTGTAAGTTAATAAAATGATAAACTGCTAAAACTGAAGTAACATGAAAAGTCACAGAATGCAAAGCACTGGATGAATAATGATGGTTCTAGTTCTGGTTTCTTATTCTACTACTTAGAATGCACAGGTGTCCAATACACACTCTACTTTTAAGAACCTGCCTTCCTAAAAAACTTGTTGCTCTGGTTGCCCTGAAATAGGAGATCATAGGCATCCATGTCTTATGTATTAAAAAGTTAAAATGAAACAATGGAGTCTGGAGATACGTTTTGTGAGTTAACACTAGAGTAAGCAAACTCATATGTTCTCAAGGAAAGTAACAAGAACGAATAAAGTAGTATCGTTTGGTGTGAAGGTATCAGTACTTATAAAGGTGATGGCCACTGTTCATCTACAAAAAAAAAAAAAAGGCTGGTCTAATGATACCAGGTTTTCAGAAATTATTTTCATAGAAGAAATCTAAACATATATTAATCTAAAATCTTCCATATTTAAATATTAATTCATTCTGTTACAACATTGTGCAGGCACATCAAAAGAAGTCTGTCGTCTTGCCTGCTGGCAGCCAATTGCTACCTCTGGTTTACAAAATTCCTTTCTGCTCTCCTTGAACAAGAAAACATTTTGTGTTGTATTTTTAATATAAGATATTAATTCATTAAATAGCTTAGCTTTTCACATTATACTATTTTGTAATGTTTGGTAGTTCTTCATTCATGGTCCACTTCTCTCCAATTGAACTGCATTCTCCTTAAAGGTAGACAAGAGTTTATATTTCTTTTTTTTTTCTTTCTTAGAAATAAATTCACAGTAGATATTTAGTGTCTCCTTGTTGATGAGGTGATACAAGTACCCTGAGCAGCTCAGCTTTCTGGATCTTATAAGTCCATTGAACACATAACACAACTGGCAAAGATATTTCAAAAAATGTGCTGCTAAAAACATAACTTAGTCTATCATTTTACTATTAAATCAAAAGAAAAAACAGTAAACAAACTCCTTTCTAGAAGCTCCACTTCTATGTTTCATATTAAAAACTCTGAATTGTGTTAAATGGCAGGCTTAAGCATTTGTTTAAATCAATTTTGTTCATTCATTCAACATATATTTAATGAATTCCTTTTAAATGTCAGTCTTCAAGTTTCTGCTGATGAAGCAGTTAATAAAGCAAAGATCTTACCTTCATATCTAGTAAATTTTTGTAAGGAATTTTGCAACTAATATGGTTATCACAGGATTTATTTTTTCTTGTCTTTATGTTAATCTTGGAAAATACTCAATGTTAAAGATGTAGTTTTTGATTTATTATCTGTTCTTCAGTGAACATAAGAAGACCTCTTACATATTTTAAGTAATTATAGTAATTATACCTAATAATTAAATAATCAAAAAGAGCCATTCTATTTTGTCTAAATGAGTCAAAGGGAATTGAAAGTAATGGTCTATCTGGCAGAGTTGTGTGTAATTATTTTCCATTAATATTTGCAATAGACCAGAACTTAGGCTTGGAAAAACACAATGCTATGGGGGACATTACAGAAGAAACTAGAAACTAAGTAGGCTTGTATAATATTGTACTAAGTAGCATTTTATTGTTGTTATATAAGAAAATAATATATTGTTATTGCCGTTAGTGCAGCTAGCATGGAGATTCAGACCTTCAGGAATAAACCCTGATGGGGTGATCTCTGACTGATGTTAACATTTTGCTCTCAGCAACACATCCTTGCAAACAAAACAGCATATATTTGCTGTGACCTTGGGGAAACATCAGTTTCCTAAAGATAAATTGACCAACACATATAAAAGGCATGCAATTTCAAACTAATCAAGCATACAACAGCTTAAATAACTGGCATTCAGGAAATGAGCATAATTTAAAAAGAATGCAGAATCATGTCCTCATCTTAAATTCCTTTCACAGACATTGTAAAGGATGGTTATTGCTTGCACAAGTACTTTGGTATTTTTTCCTCAAGCTGCTCAGAGCCTTCAGGCCTCCCAGTGAAGCAGAAAGCTCTAATATGGTTCCTTCTGATCTTGCCCTTCCAAGATTGTGTCTGGGTGAATATGGGAAAGAGGTAACAGGAGATCTATACTACAGCCAGGGCTTCTGAGAAAGCCTGATGGATGAACAGCAATTAGTAGAATTACCTGCAAGGCAAGACTCAAGCAGCAGTGGGTAACTATTTGATCCCTGGTTCAGTTGCTGCTTTTCCCTATGTTACAGCTTCCACTGGCACATTCTTGCTCCATAGAGTGCCTTCCTTTTTCTAGACAACCAGACCACACCTTTGCAAACATAATAGTGAGCAGGTAAACTTGACATAACAACTCTTTGTTTTTTTTCTTTATATGGATAAATTTACACAAGTAGATGTTCTTTAGTTCATATAGAATAAGATAGTTCTTGAAAAAGAAAGGCACCAAAGTAGAAATAAATTTGTTTAGAATATGACTTTTTACTTTTTAATCTCCAGTTACCACGAAGAATAATGCACATGCTGAGAAATTTAGTGATTATTTTGTATCTCTGGCAGTTAACAACCATCTCAAGGAATAATTTTCTCCTCAGGGTCAGAAAGCAGATCTTGAGTTTAACAGGCTATAACAGGGAGACAGCAAAAGAGAAACCTGTAGAAATAGGTTCTGTTTCCAAGGATTCTGTGTTTATAACAGTCAAAAGACTCAAAAGGAATTATATTTGGAAAAGCCCTGGAACCCATCTACATCAGCTTTCTCAAATTGCAGTGACAGAACATCTTTTAGCCTTTCGGTGAAAACTAATTGTGAGGGCTCTTTATTGTATTACTGCTCATATTTACATTGTGGCCAGCTTTATGCATCAGAAAATTCTATGCAAAATTGTCTTCTTTGCAAATTCCACTCATGATTTATAGTTCTGCCTTTTAGAGCCATGTGGGGAAGCAAGCAGGTTTATATGGTTTGGCTGTGTCCCCACCCAAATCTCATCTTGAATTATAGTTCCCATTATCCCCACATGTCGTAGGAGGGACGCAGTGGGAAGTAATTTAATCATGGGGGCAGTTACCCTCATGCTGTCATCCTGATAGTGAATGAGTTCTCACAAGATCTAATGGTTTGACAAGGGGCTTTCTCCCCTTTTGCTTGGCAACTCTCCTTTCTGCTTCCATGTGAAGAAGGACATGTTTGCTTCCCTTTTTGCCAGAGTTGTAAGTTTCCTGAGGTCTCCCCAGCTATGCTAAACTGTGAGTCAATTAAACTTCTTTTCTTTATAAATTATCCAGTCTCATATATATATATATATTTATTAGCAGCGTGAGAATGGACTAATACACAGGTTATGTCTCCATATACAAGACCAATATATTCCACACAGGGTATATCTAGTAAAATATAGGGTGCAAAGTGAATAGGAAATTGGTACATAGGAACCTTCACTTTGGCTGTCTGAAGGAAATGTTGTTGGCATGCAATAAATATTCCTTAAGCTGTGCACACTGATGGGCACCGGGAAAGATTGTTAAACTGTGTGAAAAATATAGCTTCTGAATTATGTTGCTGAAATGCATAAAATTATTTCAAAGTTCATCCAGGTTTTATAAAAAAGTATCTTCCCTTATATTTCTTTGTATTTTCCCACCGTAAAATTAAGGTCAATAACCACAAGTGTTCTCAATTGAAGCCACACTTGCTATATCCAGCTACTCTCCTCTACACTCCATTTGTTCCAGGGGACCTGAGCTACTGATCATTTTTCTAGAACCATTTTGGTTTTATTTATCTATGTCTTTGATTCTTTTCTTCTAGTATTTTCTTCCATAGCTGTTAAAATTTTACTCATATATGACCTTGTGAAGCTATTCCCTGACTGCAGTCAGAGAAGAAACCTCATAGCAAACTGCACCATTATTAAAAACAACCATTCTGCTTTTTAATAAATACACTTATACACATGTGACTTACCATATTGTCTCATAAATATTTTTTCTAACAGAGGTCATTTCTAATTAGCATTACCTTCTTATGAGGAAATAAATAAATTGATTGTGTATAGACTCTGCTCAGAGAAATGAATGCTCCTCAGTCTAAATGTCTTCCCAAAAGAAACTGAGTTCTGCAGACCTACTGCTTGATAATGGTCAGAATATATTTCACTAAAGATGGGGTTGGAGTAAGAACTGTGAAGAGATATGCTTTAGAAAAATAGTATGTATGGAAGTCTAATCTCTGGTTCATGTCATAGAAATATGTCAGAATTTTAGATCATGGATCAAGATTGAAAGAGCTAGAAAAACATTAAAAATTCTGTAATGTTTACATGCAAATCTTTTTATTTTTTTAAAGGAATTTCTTTAGTTAAACGAGGTGTATTTTTCAGCAACAAGCTATTGCTAATATTCACCTCTTGCTCTCTTGTCATCCTTCTCATATACATACCAATGCCCACCCAAAAATGTACTATTAGTGAATAATTTTGATTTAATTTGATCAGTGGAAAATTCCACTCTGGATTTTGCCCTCATGACTGTCCCTGCTACTCAGGCCTCTTTGCACAATACACAAGACTCAGACCAACAATTCCACATGGAACAGTTTATCTGTGACCACTGGCCTGGACTGCATCTGAGAAATTTAAAACTGGCTATATATCTAGAGAGGGGAAGAATAGAACCCTGGAAAGATGGGTAGTCTATTTATAAAAGACTATTGAAGACCACTGAATTTGATGCCAAAGCACACAACTTTCCACTATCACATGAGTTGCTCCAATCTAATATTATTCTACAATTGCAATAAATGCCTTGTTAGAAAAGGTAAAAAGGCAAATCTATCTTACTTTTAAAAATTTAGTTAAGAGTGTCAAAAAAAAGGAGTTGAAATGGAGTATGTATACAGGAGTTCAAGTGATTGAGGGGCTGATCCAGGAAAAAGATATAACCATGAGGCAGGTGGCACTTAGACATGGTTGCATAGCAGGTGATGTCTCTCCCAGCAAGAGACTGTCCAGAAGTATACAGTGTGAAGGCCACCATCCAGCAGAGGAGGACAATGGAGTTCCTATGGAAGGTGGGAATTAGAGAGGAGACTTACTTCTCCAGGTGATATCCCTCAGCAGCACACTAGGGAATCTCTCAGTCACAGAGCCCCAGAAGTGTAGAAACAAAGCTTGGGGTTTATCTTATCCATTGCTAGCAGGCGGATGGGGGTGGTGGTGAGGTTTGGCAGGATATGTAAAGCAGGCAGGCCCTAAATGGCTAAAAATCTGCTTGCTTGGGCTATTTTTAAATAATTAGATGTGTAAAAATTTGAGTTTAGAACTGGCAGAATTTTGAGCTAAGGGCTTCAGCTCACAAGTGAAGGAATAGAGAACATAGTGGCCAATAAACAGAGGCCATCTTAGGCTTATTTCTGTAACAATAGAAAACAGAAGATTGCATTTCATCTCCAGAGACCATAAGAGGACACAGACACAGCATGAGTCCCAGGACTGTATCTTTAAATATAAAACAGGAATGAAGAAAAGAAGGTGGGATCTGAGCCTGAGGCTTAGTAGTGGAGAGGCCTTAAAGAGTCTCCAGCAAAGGTCTGTAGAAACCACCAAGAACCAGTGACCCTCTACTAAAGAGAATGTTCCTTTATGCTTTTCAAAGCCCTTCTCCATTACTTCTTACTTCAGTCATGCAGGTACAGTTCTTTTCCAAAAAACAAAACAAAACAAAACAAAAAACAAAAAACAAAAAAACACACAACAACAACGAAAAAACAAAGAAACAAACAAACAAAAAAAACCCACAATTTTTTGTCAGTTCAAAGCATCTTTTTGTCTTCCTCAAAATATTTAAGAATTTCTGTAGATGTTTACCAGTTCATGCTTGATTCGTGCTTGATTTTATACAAAATTACAAGTATAAGTATATTGTATCTGAAACAAAGACTATAATATTTTGGTTTATATTTAGTTTTTAACCCTTAAAAATGTTTATTTAAGTATACCATGTGCCAGAATACATTATTCCAGAACTTGGGAACAGGACTTGATGAAAGGACATAGCTTCTGTGCTCATAGAGCTTATATTAATGGGTGAACTAAGACTAAGGAATGTAACTAGACTGTCTTTCTGCACAGCTTGAGTGGATGAAATAGTACAGCTCCAATCCATTCTGTAAGTGTAGTTGAATCTGCACATGCTAATAAGTGTAGGAAGGACAGTAGTTCAGTGACAATATTTCTATCCATTATTTTGGGTTTCTCCTAGAGTTTCAAGTCTCTGGAGGAAAGTCAGTCTGGTCCAGTTCACTTCTACATAGGTGAATGAAGAAAAAAAAAAAAAAAGAAAACTAAATTCTGACTGATGCTTGGCAAGGAGAGGCCCTGACAAAGTTGCTGGCCTCTATAAAGTCCAAATGTGCTAACGCAGATTCACCCCTTGTATTAGGGAATCAGAAAAGAAAGTCATTCACTCCACAGTGTAACACTTATGGGAAGATTCACACCTAATTAGGCCCTTTGAGTTAAAGGTCCATCAGGTTTCTGTTGCTGTATGGGCAGGAGGTTGAAAGGATTCAGGTAGCATGTTCTCCGGGCCATTGAGTGCCAAAGGAATGTTTCTTGATTGTGAAGTGCCTCAGAAGTGTAGGATAAGGCTCTGACAACTTCCTAGGGCAGGCAGTTGCTGCCTACTTCAGTGAAGCTTTATCAAAGTGTTAAGTCTTGGGTACAGAGATGTATTAGTTTTCAAGAGCTAACATAGCAAAGTACCACAAGGCCAGGTATGGTGGCTCATGCCTGTAATCCCAGCACTTTGAGAGGCTGAGGCGGGTGGATCACGTGAGATCGGGATTTCAAGACCAGCCTGCCGAACATGGCGAAACCCCATTTCTACTAAAAATACAAAATTAGCCGTGTGTGGTGGTGCAGGTCTGTATTTCCAGTCACTCAAGAGGCTGAGGCATGAATCGCTTGAACCCAGGAGGGGGAGGTCGCAATCAGCTGAGATCATGACACTGCACTGCAGCCTGAGAGAAAGTGAGTGAGGCTCCATCTCAAAAAGAACAGCAACAACAACAAAAACAAAGCACCACAGATGGTTGGCATAGACAACAGAAATTGATTGTCTCACAGGCTGGAAATCCAAGATCAAAGTGTCAGCAGTGTTCATTTCTTCCAAAGGCTCTCTCCTTGGCTTGTGGATGTCTGTCTCCCCTCTCTACATTCACATGTCTTTCCTCTGTGCATATCTGTGCTCGAATCCCCTCTTCTATGGACACCAATTATATTGGATTAGGATTCACCCATGTGATCTCATTTAACCTCAATTACCTCTTTAAATGCCCTATCTCTAAATAAAGTCAAATTGTTAGGTACTGGTGACAATTAGGTCTTCAACATATGAATTTTGGGAAACACAGTTCAACCCATAATAAAGGGTCATGACTGAATTCTCCATTCCACTGGTGCCACATCCGCCTAATGAGAACATTGTGCAGTATTCTTAAGGAAAAGAAAATTGGCAAGCATCAAGTTTATTAAAGATAATATAACTAGATTTGGATAAGGTCATGGAGTGGAGCCAATAATGGTATTATTACCTTTATAAGGGGATGATGAGACCAGAGGACTTTTTCTCCACCATGTGAAGATACAGAAAGGTGTCTATCTGCAGATTAAGAAAGAGGGTCCTCACTAGGACTGTCAGTCAGCTTGGACTTCTCAGTCTCTAGAACTGTGAGAAATAAATTCCTGGTATCTAAGCCACCCAGTTTATAGTAGTTACTGGGTCTGAGAAAACTGAGACAGAGGTCTGCTCTTCACAATTCCAGTAATCCTATTTTGAGTAATACTGATACATTCTTCTAAAACAATTGGTACCCATGCCCCTCAGGAATTCTATCTTCTCTAATGCCAAAGAGTGCAATTCTCAAAAAGAGAGGGAAATTCCATAATTGTAAGGTGATATTTCTGTGAGATATTTGACATCTGCTCTCATTAAAGAAAAAAAAATTACATACTTAATTTCTGTTGGGGCAATTGCCCTTATGTGCACAATTCATATGCAGTTGAAGATAGTGATGAGTGTGTTCTAGGCAGAGAATAACAGTTATGAAAGCATAACCACAGAGACAGACAGAATACAAAGAACTGCAGTATTTAGTATGAGAGAGGTTTAGGGAAGGTATAGTCTGATGGCAAGAGGTGAGAAGGAAGAGAAAGTAATTCACAAGGACCTGGGATATAAAGCTGAAGAATTTCAGATTTACTCTGAAGGCTTTTTCTCTATTGTGGTTGTTTTGTAAATGTAAATTTATTTTTGTTTAATCACAATCTATTTCTCAGAGTATCTGCCTCTTGGAAGTTACACGGAACAACAGCAGTTACAGGTACTCACTGTCATTATATTTTAAAAGCTTTAAGTTTATGAAAATATATTATGTAGGCACTCTAAGTATTTGATGGATTGCAGTGAATATTATAAAATTATTCAACAATGTAACCTGTGCACTAGAGGGATGAGAGTTAAATGATTTAATTTTTATAAGCAAGAAGAGAGTACAAAAAAAATACGACCCTTGAAATATGTTGTGGAATTCTCAGTTGCAAAGATCAAGTTAAAATATAATTAAAGATAATTCTTAAAGTTTTTAAATGAATGCTATATTAGATTTTTTTTAATGAAAATGGTCTCTGAATCTATGTGGAAAATACTTTGAGACTATGTGATAAGTGATCAATTCAAATTTAAGCACTGAGTCAAACTATGGAGGTTTTATCTATATCCCTAAAATATTTATGGATCTACTTTATTCCTTATGAGTGAATTACCGCTGAGTTGAGTTCTTCACTTTTGGGTTTAACTACGAGTCTTTCAGAGAAAGCCTTCCCATGACAGGCCTGAAATGTCGCAGTTCACCTTTTTTGCATCCTTATCCATTGGCTTCATCCTCACTTCATTTATTTCAACAGAATGCTGACATTTGTCTAATATTATTTCTAGGTTATGACTCCCAGGCTTTTGACCTTTATCCTCCAATCTGAAATGTCCTTTTCATAGGTCATCTCTTGATATAATAGAAAATCTCTTTTCAGTAGAATACTCCTTTGCCCATACTTTCTACATGTGGGCAGTGGAACTAGAAAGTTCCCTGTCAGTTTACCAACTTACTTCATTAGTTGTCTTATTTTAATGAAATAGTATTATATGATAAAAGAATTATATATAATGTTGAAGGAAAAATTATACTGACACTTCTTAAAACACTAAAGAAGACTATTCAGGACTGTTACAATAGTGTCAAGACTATAGCAATAGGGGAGAAAGATGAGACTCAACTACAAAAACATAACGACAAGTGAAGATTTATAGATAGCAAGCATACTCAAGTGGTCAGTGGATGGAAAATTATTAAAAGGAGACTTCAGGGATAGAGGAATCCTAGCTCAACTGATTTACTGGAATTCTTGCTGAAAGCAGGCTAGAGTGATCAGATATCAGGTGTGGGGGGATTCTTACTAAACTAACTTAGCAGGATTTATCCTAAAAGTGGCCTGATCTGGTTGAAGACAGGCCCAAGAATGAGGCTTACTTAAAAAATGGGCTTAGAAAAGCCGAACTAAAATTTTGTGATCTATACTTCAGTAATCTATACTTCATCTTTCTTTTTATAAGAAATATGTTGCCACACACTTATTTGTTTTTTAATCCGTAGGCTAATCCAGAGGAATTTGTTAGATAAATTACCAATATTTCTGTGGAAACTGCTCTTCAACTAATGCAAAATAAAATTAGGTTTTTGGTGAAAACATTCAAACTCAACCTCACATATTCATCTTTTGATATTTGTTTCTGATTTTTAAAAACACATTATTCCTTGTCAATATGTGTGTAAAAGATTTTTATGACTAGAAATTATGCTTGCTCCCTCAATGTCTTTGAATTTTAATTTTTTTCCCATTTAAACATTCTTTCTTTAACTCTCCATCTAGATTATCTGACATATACATATATATCTGAGCTACTTAGATCGGGCTGAAACTCACTGCTGATTTATTATCCTCTTCAACTAATACCATATAAACAGTGATATGCCCCTCTTTGAAGGGGATGTTTGGGCTAAATACAATATAGTAAGGAATTATATTGGCAGCCTATATTCATCTATCTGGTTATTTTATGTTCTTTTCTTATATCCATCTTGAAACCTGTGAACAGTATTCTAAGGATAATACATTTGTCTTTATTTTTCCGGTAGTTTCCTCCTGGAAAAACCTATTTTTGCATAATTAGAAGGAAAACAATCTTGACTTGTCTGACCAAAAGCACAAACTTTCTATAAACATCAGAAAAAGTATTCTAAACTACTTTGATGCTTTTATTTATTTTCCTAAATTTCAACAAATAGTCTGCAATTTTCTGGGCACTTGTGATATACCACTGTGCTTGGTGAATCTTGGCCTCTGATATTCTTGTCAACCTGTGCAGCAGAACTTTTATAGAAATTTTCTAAATCAATGTTGAATAATGTCAGAGGCTGCAGTTTGGATGGCCTCCCTCTCATATCATAAATGCCACCGTTAACACACCTTGTATCACTGTGCTGGTTATTGCGTCTTCTTCCGATATATCACTAAAATAAGTAGGACAGCTTCTATTTCAAAAGCCTTAGAAGTCGTTGTTCATAACCAAGACCATTAGATGAAGAGGCATTTTTACTCTGTAAGCACTTGAGTGCATTGCTCAGTTCTTCTGTCTGTTATTCCATGTGTTTTTTTATTTCTTGTTGCCCGATATTCACCTATGTATTTTTCTCTTCAGCTCTGTGAAATAGTCTTACTTTCACAGCCAAACATCATAAAAAAGTTGTTTTCCATTTCCATGTCCAATAGTACAATGATTGTATACTGGTTCAATTATCCCACAAAATCCAAAATAAAATTTTAATTTTCAAACTAATGTGCAATCTGAAAGAAAAAAAAATTACTGGGGCCAAAAACTATGTAAAGTCAGGAACACAAAAAATTAAGGAAAGTACTAAAGTCAGCTTTGACTGTAAGAAATTGTAAGGTGCAGGGATCCAGCTGCTCCTTGGGTAACCTCTCTAGTATGGTATCTGCTTAGCTGTTCTTTGTCAGGGTTGGATATTTTGTCATAATCCCGACACATTTTACTGATAATCACTAGCCTTCTCACTGTCCCTGGTCTGGAAACTTTTTATCTGCCGCTACCTTGCTCCAACTCCAGACTCTTCCATCCCACTGTCTCACACTTCTGAATATCATTAAGGTCCAAAAATGTTCACCTGGTTTCTTTATACTATCTACTAGGGTGAAGGATTCTATAAAGTTGTCCTTACGCCCAACTATCTTCCTCAGCAATTGCTATTCTATTAATCTTGTGTGATTTTGAACCCAGTACCATCCTAACGTGAGAATTTTCTAAGAAACATAAAAGAAAAGAAGCAAGCAAGCAAGCAAGAGAGGGAGTGGGGAAGGAGAAAAGAAAAAATGAGGGAGGGAGGGAGGAAGGAAGGAAAGAAGGAAGGAAGGAAGGAGCCGGGCGCAGTGGCTCACGCCTGTAATCCCAGCACTTTGGGAGGCTGAGGTGGGCATATCACAAGGTCAGGAGCTCCAGACCAGCCTGGCCAACATAGTGAAACCCCGTCTCTACTAAAAATATAAAAATTAGCCAGGCATGGTGGCATGTGCCTCTAGTCCCAGCTACTCAGGAGGCTGAGGCAGGAGAATCGCTTGAACCCGGGAGGCGGAGGTTGCAGTCAACGGTGATCTTGCCACTGCACTCCAGCCTGGGTGACAAATTAAGACTCTGAAAAAAAAAAAAAAGAAAGAAAGAAAGAGAGAGAAAGAGAGAAAGAAAAGAGAAATAAAGAAAGAAAAGAGAAAGAAAGAAAGAAAGAAAGAGGGAAAGAAAAGGAAGGAAGGAGAGAGAAAAAGAGAAAGAGAAGAAAGGTGGGAACTGCTCACAGACTGGTATTTGTACATCCCCCCACACCTATTTGGATCTTTCCAGCCACCCTGTACCTCAGGGTGTTGGTTCTAAGGTAGAAATGAAGGAACTTTTGTCTCAAAACTTATACTGATGCTCCTTTACCGTGATGTTCGCTACCTTGCTTTTATCTTCCTTCTCTCTTTTAAACCTATCTCAGCCCAAAACATGAGTTTCTTTCTCCTGTGAGCTGATCTCAATTTTTCCCTGTTCTCCAATCCAATGTAACCAATACTGTAAGCCTTCATTCACTTATTTGTTCAAAAATATATTGGGCACCTGTCATCAGCCAGGACTATTCTAATTCCTAGGGACTTAGTGATAAAGAAGATAGATAATATTCCTGACACAATCTAGCTTACTTTGTAGCGAGTGGAGATAGATAATATACAACTTTAAAATAATATAAATAAAGGGAAGATCAGATGATTAAGTGCTATGCACATGTTTAATCCAAGATAAATACATATAGAGTAACTTTAATTCTCATAAAAATCTTATGATAAGTAATGTCTGTGTCCCAATTTTTAGGTGAGGAAACAGTCTCAGAGAGTGTTAACCAATTTGGGAAGAGTCATACTCAGATAGTGATATGGTTTGCCACTCAAATCTCATCTTGAATTGTAGCTTCCATAATCCCCATGTGTTGTGCCAGGGATGCCTTGGGCAGTAATTGAATCGTGGGGGTGGGTTTTTCCCATATTGTTCTCTGATAGTGAATAAGTCTCACAAGATCTGATGGTTTTACAAAGGGCATTCCCTTGCACATGCTCTCTTGCCTGCCACCATGTAAGATGTGCCTTTGTTCCTCCTTCACCTTCTGCCATGATTGTGATGCCTCCCCAGCCACGTGGAACTGTGAGTCCATTAAACCTCTTTGTTTTTATACATTACCCAGTCTTGAGAATTTCTTCCTAGTAGTATGAAAATAGGCTAATACAGACAGTATGTGGTAGAGCCAAGGTACAAATCTAAGCAGTATGACTCCAGAGAAACTTCTCCTGACTACTAAGCTATCCATCTCAACAAATGGGAGTTATAGTATTTATAAATATTACTATTATGATCATTCTCAGTCTCTTCTCTTACACTAAACTTATTCTTCTCATTTATTTGTGTAAGATTTACTCTTAAAGATTTTTATTGCACTTATTTCTGGGCACTTGACTTTCTTAGCAATGCCTGTCGCTGTTTTATGGCATTGTCTTTGACGATTTGCATAGATATTAGAACTTCCTTCCAGCCAGAAATGTTTACACACCATTACTCCTCCCTTGAGTGTAAAACCTAAAGTACTTTTATTTCTTATCCTCCTTTCTTAGTATTATGTTCTACCCAACTTCACATTATACTCAATTTGTGTAGACTTCCATAATATATCTTTGGTTATTTTCTATGTCATCAGTAGTTTCTCTCCCTAAATAAAAAGCACCTTTGTGGTGGTTATTCCCATTTTTACCTTGTCACTATATTTAATCACCATGTTTCCCTGTCCCAATATGTCTCTAACTTTCACCGAAATCATGAATAGTCACAGAATTCTTTGAAGCAATTCCATCACCTTTCCTTCTCTCCATAGATCATATTCAGTAAGAATCATCATTTAGCATCAACTTTAGGGACAAAATGCTATGAAATAGTTTCAATATTCATGTCCTCCTTTTTATTAATATGATTTCCAAAACAGATTCATCTTTTCAGTAGACCTTAAGTGCTCATAGACCTCCTTGTTTCCAGTGATTTCAAACACAATACATTGTCATTGATTCTACACTAACTGAAATAAAAAGTAGAAAGAACAATCTGGCAGCATAAGTTCTCACTATAAATTTTTCTCAAAAGGTCTTCAAAATTATTTAACAAGGTACTTCTCTTGTCTCCTGCTCAATTGCATTCTCTTCCTCACCCTTTCCCTGCTTTATTTTTTTCCTTCATAATTCCCGTTCTGTCACTCCTACCTATATTTCTCTATTATATCTAATGTAAGAATGGATTTATTTGCTTTTAATCCCCTCTAGTATCCCTCCACTTAAATGCTGCCAAATGTGTCTGAGAAGCTCACCGTGTTCCTCTCAACAGCTGAAGGAGCAACTGGCGTTCAGAATGCAGGTATCCCAATTCTGGCGGATCTGCCTCTGATACTGCCACTCTACATTTATTTCTTCACCTGATTCTGCATTACTTGTAAAACCAGTCATTACTATTCTCTGTAGCTGAATCCATTTCTTTGTATTAACGTAACTTCTAATTTAAGTTGTTATTTTTTTCCTTATAAAATGCTACAGGTAGGTAAAAATTCTTTATGATTTGTAACATTCCCATAAGCTATTATCCCCACTTACAAAGATTTAAAAGAAGAAAAAGAGGTCAAATTACCTTCTCAAGCTCACCAAGCCAGAAAATGACTGACAGGCCTAGCATATGGTTCATTCCTCAGAGAACCACATCACTTTTAAGTTGCAATATAATAAATGTTATAGTTTTAAAACATACTACACTTAAAAAAAATCAAGGCACTACAACAAAATCTTTATAAAGATTTAACTGAAAGTGATGCTATGCTTTGCAAAAATGCTTAATTTCAACTCCACATAATCTTTCCTTTACTTAAACTTTCAAAAAATTTTTTTGCCCTGAAACTTGTTGATGAGACAAACATAGCTTTTCTCTGGTGACAAATAAAATGATGCTATGTTGGTTCTTCATCACAATCATATCATCATAAAAGTGTTGGCATAATTAAGGATTTTAGTAGAATTAAACTTAAAATGAATATTCATGTGATTTTGGATAAATTGCTGAAACATTTCCTATGAGTACTAGACTTAGTTCACAGGTAAATCAATTCAAAACACGTAAATTTAACTTTCAGTACTTCAACTTACATCAAAGTTAAAATGAAATTTTAAACTAATCTTTCTTAATAATATGAATAGAGTCACATCAAACAAGCAGCTTCTATGTTGCTTCTGGCAATATCAATCCCCTCTCATTTAAATGTAATAATGTTTAATAACTATTTCATTGTAGAACTTTCAACAGGATAATAATCATAATTTCTTGTAAAAAGAAGTTTAAAATTAGTTGTCAAAATTCCATTCCAAACATCAACTTTTGAAGGATTCTAAACACCATATTAGGTTATCTGATGATATATTTTCTTACAAGCTATGTTTGGGGCAGTAATTAAGACTTTATTTTTGTGTTAGTAAGAATGGGTAAGATTATACTGTAGTAACAAGTAACTCCCAAACCTCAGTGACTTAAATCCAAAACAGTACAGTGTTAGTTTGCACTACATGTGTAGTAAGGGGAATGACATGAGGCTGAGATCATTGCAGTCCACTCAGGCCCTGTACCAATAGGGCCACCTCATCACAATTGCTCTTTCTGTCTGGGAACAATGCCGCACCACTGCTCACCTAACCTCCCTCTTCCCCAGATGCATTTTTTTTTTTTAATTTTCTGTTTAATTGTCTTTCTTCTTCCTTATGGCTCCCAATCTCTCTTCCTATCTCTAACCCCATAGCTCCATCATACCTGATTTATCATTTTTGGAGTTATTTATTATTTTTCCTTTTGGAGGTTTCCAGTCATTATTGATAATAGCGATGTGCTATATTTCTGTCTAAATCTAGTAAGATACAATGAGTTCTGAAGTTTGTTACACTGTGAATCAACTGCTCATCCATAGAGTGATATGCCACTTCTGCCCACAGGGCACTGGACATAAAAGGTCACATGATTATACCCAACAACACTGACCTATAAAACATAATCCTGCTGTAAGCCTGGAATACAGAGACAGAAATATTTTGTGAACAGTATTACTTGCTGGACAGTCGATTGTCTGGCCATCTGTTTGACTCATTTCCCCTTCCAAGGCAAAATATACCTACTCTCTCTCAAAGGAAGGTAAGTCTCATAAAGTTAATGTTCAAACCTCAAAGTCCATGTTTCCAATTAGCAGTAGTCACTTGCTTGGGTTGAGATATGACCCCTGAACCTTGAGCCAGACATACATTACAAAACTTTATGTCCTTCCCTCAAATAAATATGCAATGATTGACAAAAATAAGCCTCCCATTCACAAATGGGAAGAAAGGAAATACACAGATGTTATTAGTCTACATCAATTCTGAAATTCAAAGGGCAAAATTCATGAGAAGACCCTTTATTTGTTGTGGTCAATTTCTCTCAATTAGGCTTGGTTCTAGTCTTGGGAAGTTCCGGTCTTTGGTCTCTTTGATCTTTGGCTCTGCCTCCAAAGATATCTTTGCTCTTTTGTTATCTCACTACATCTGAAATGGGCATTGAGAAGTCTGACTTCTTTAGGGGTTAATCAGCTTTCTTAACCGGCTTCTGTAGAAAGTTGAGGACACAAGAGTTAAGTTTTAAATAGTCACAAATGGTTTTAGCCTAGGATCAGAGTTTCTTTGATAGTGTAACTCTCTCAATAAGTTAGCTTCAGATCTACTTGATGACAGCCAGTTCCATGTGCCATGAGCTACAGTCAGACTCAATTTCAAAATATGCCTCTCTCTCAATTTAACTATAGGTACTTTGAGACTTTTTTGGGCTTAGTGAGAAAGTCATACCCTTAGTCTTTTTTCCTAAAGCATTTGTCCATTCAAATGGATATACTTCCCATCATCTTAATCCACAAAGAGATTACAACAGTGAATGTGATTGCAAAACCCTTAATTGCATTCTTGCTGCATAGCTGTTGTAATCGATCTTTTTTATTCAGAGAATTTCTCTATATTAATTTGTACTGGTCAGGGTTGACAAGTAACTGCCTTTTCCAATCCTATGACTTCTCACATTGTTGGACTCTCTCTAGACTTTCACTCCTGCTTACAAACAAGCCCAATTATTTTCTGAATCCATCTCTTTCTTGTGTTATCTACCCAAATGCAGCCAACAGTAACCAACATATATTTCTAACATTCTATTTCTCACTTTTCCTATAGTTGCAGGGTCAGAAGATAAATTATCTACATTGCAAATTATCACATTTGACAGTTTTAACGTGTGTTTCTCCACTATACAACATAAATAAATGTCTTTCTAGTTACTAACAACAACTTTCTTACCACCTAAGCAAATCACTTAAAGCAATGTAAAATACGTTATTTTGTTATTATAGTCTCTTGCTTGTGGTGCCAAATTTGTATCAGTTAGAATAGGCTACTTTAGGCTATAGATGAAAAAAAGAAAAAGATAAAAATTCTAAATCTCAATATTTTAAAAGAATGGTTTGGTCTTTTTTCCCTTCTTATAAGTACACTGTGGTTTGGCAAGAGTGTTGTACACATAATCTTCATTGAGGAAATTTGTCTGCCAGAGCAGACAAATCTTAAATATTGCTGTTCACCTTATTTATTAGTTTACTGATACTTTATTTATTAGTTTACTGATGATTATTTATTAGTTTTCTGATGCTTTGTAAAATACTACCACAACTCAGTGGCTTAAAACAATATACTTCTGTTGCTTCAAAGTTTTTGTGGGTCAAGAACTGAGCACAGTCTAACTGCATTCTTTGCTCAGGGTCTCACAAGATATCAGTCATGGTATCAGCTGATCTGCATTCCTTATGGAGTCACGGGCCTCTTTCAAACTCATATCGCTGTTGGAAGAATTCAATTCCTTATGGATCGAGGACTGAGGCCCCATTTTGATTGTTGACTGCTAGACAGAGGATGTTTTTAGGTCCTAAGTGTCACTCACAGTTTTTATCACATGTCTCTCTCATGGACAAAATTACAACTCACTTCATTAAGGTAAGGCCAGCAGGAGAATATGTCTTTTAAGGGATAACTTGAGTAGATCAAGCTCACCTAGAATAATTTTGGTTAATACAAAGTCAACTGATTAGAGACCTTAATTACATTTACAAAATTCCATCAACTTTCCCACATAATATAATCTACCACAGGAATGATAAGCCACCACGTTCACAGATCTTGTCTACATCACAGGGAGGGGAAGATCTATGGGAATTACACAAGCAGCAGGAATCTTAGGGTAATGGATTGTAGATTTCTGCCTACCACGCATTATAAAGAGAAACATGAGAACTTGCAAGTTTTTTGCCCTAACACTCAATGTCTAGCCCAGAACTGACTTCTGCTCACAACCTATTGGCTCGAACTACTCTCATGGCTACACCAAACCATAGTAGGTCATAAATTGCAATCCTAACATATTTGTGAGAATATTTGTCATTTAGTCAATGACTCCTACATAGCCTACAATTAGAAAATGTGTAGATACGATTAACTTAAAGGACTCATGTCTTTTAAATATAGATAACATAGCTTCCAAACCAGTGATATGAGAAGGCAGTATTTTAGAGTTTTTGTTTACCTTCCATTAAATTTTTCTAGGTGTTTCGCACAGATCATGATTATACAGGAGAAGAAAACTCAAGTTTTTTTTATGTTAAATAACTTCTCTTCCATCATACTGGTTATTAGTAGTAGAGTTAGCATTTAATCTGGCTTGTCTATGTTCTGTCTACTGCATTGAGCAATTGCTGTGTATGACGATGGTATAAGAATACTGTCATGTGAATTTTCAGAGTACTGGAAATTTGAAGTAGAGATTTCTTAAGTTTGATAAGTAATGATCATTCTACCATTTTTCATTGATCCTTTTATTTATAAATAGGTATAGATCACCCATGGTTCAGGATTTAACTTTGAAGTAGAGATAAAACAATATCAAGACACAAATTAGTACTTTAAATTTTTTCATCAAACTTATTGATGAATGTGTAGAAGGCTTTTTTGAAGTTTCATACTTTATAGTAAAGACAATGAGGCAAGGACTTACCCTTACCTCCCTAACATCTGTTCTCCCCTCACTTTTAGTAAGATATTTGATTGTATTCTATATTGCAGCAACCTGACTATATTCTGCAGGTGAAATATATAAGTGGAAGCCTTCAGGTCTCTGGTTTAGCAGCCAAATCTAATTCTGATGCACTTCTCTACCAATATTTTTGTCATTATTCTTGGAGTCTTCGTTATCAGTGAAGACAATTTACTTAACATCCTGGCTTCTCAGTTTCTTAGCCTCATCAACTCGAAAAATCTGTGTTTTTTTTTTTTTCACTTGACCTCATCCAGTCATCCACATCCCTATCTTGATTCTTAGCATGAGTTTGTTTCTCAAGTCTTTGTTCAGTGATTGTTAAAACATTGCATTACTGCCTCCCAATTGTCACATTACTGATGATCCTATGTGCTCTCTGGGCCTTTGCACTTGATATTCTCCTTGCTTTTTTCCAGATATGTGCATGGCTGTTTTTCTTTCAGCACAGACATCACCTCCTAAGAAAGGCATTCCATGCCAGACTGAGGTAAAGTGACTCATTTTCCTGATTACATTTATTAACAACAGTTTTTGTGATCTAAAATTATTTATTTATATGTTTATTTTCCATTTGCCTCCTATAAAATAAGGAGAGTTTTTTCTGTCATTTTTTTCCACTGCTGCATACCAAGAGCCAAAAATGGTGCCTTATAAGAGGAAACTAAATAAATCCTTATTAAACAAATGCATTGTCATATGGCTTATTAATATATCTGTAGAAAAGTTACCTGGTAGAAATGGTTAATAATTAATAATTAATCAATTAATTAATTTACAATTAAGTGGTAGAATTAATTAATTATTAAGTGTATTTGAATGGAAAAGGTGAATAAGAGGAGTCACAGCTTTCTTACACATACCAAAATTGATACATCCTTCATGATAAAATTCTTAATAATGTCAAGAAAATTTAAAAATTAAATTATTGCATGGAAGGCGTTCACTTAATGAAAAATATACTTACCAACATAGAAATTTGTACTCATATCACATAAAATTCCATTTGGATTTTCATCAAATGTGAGTATATTTTGAAGAGTATAATTTATGTAGCACAGACAAAATTAATTTTGCAGAGACATGAGAAATACCTCAAAGTGATAGGAAGTTGATAGACCCCTGCCACACAAATACAACACTGAAGATGGATTTTCATCAAACGTGGAGGGTATGTTGGAATATAGGCCATGTAGCATACATGAAAGTCACTTTATGGGTAACTAGGGCACTGAAGAGAAAGAGGTAGATATCATCTCAAGCAGCTGTCTCAGAGTCACAAAGAGATACTTTTGTAGTGGCTGATTGAGAAAGACGGGCTGGACAAATTCAGAAGTTGTGGACAAAGAAAGCAAATAGCGGTTTCAAGTACAAGCTCCAAATCTAAAAGCACAGAAGGAGATTCTCCTAATTGCAAGCATCAATGTGAATTTAACTCTTCTACATTGCCAACCTATGTAGAAATCCATGGGTAAGGGAGTGTATAATGATGGCTAATCATGGGCCAGAGGCAAAAAGGGTAGATGACACCAAATTTTTAAAAATCATCAGGGATTTATATTTTCCTAAAAATACTAATATTCTGTGTAGCAAGGTGACCCCTTAGGGAACAAGGTCCCTTTTGTGAAGTAAGTATACTTCAAATTGGAAACTGCCACCACAGTCGGTGAAGAGGGGCAGGAGGCCAGTTGAGTGAAATGTACCCAAGAAGTAACTGAGAGAGAAGCAGCATTATATAAGAAATGAACTTTTAAAACTGTGCAATGGCTTTCTTACAAATAAAGTGATGATTGAAAAGGGAAGTCTGCAGCTGAAAGATAAGATATAAGAGTACTTTGGTCAGAGAGACAGTTTGAGAAAAAAGGACGGGAAAATGTTGGTAGCCAAGGTCCCAACTCTCTAGCAACAGAAATTGAGCTGTGTAAATTCCACTGCTACCAAATAATGGAATGAAATGCAAGTATTAAAAATGATATAAAACTACATTTATTGATTTACAAAGATGTCCCTGATATATTAATAGAAAAAGTTTAAAGAAATACATATAGTATTCTCTCCTTTTTTTAAATACCAGGGAAAAAATAGAGGAGCATATCCCAATATTAAAACCTGATAAGTCGGCCGGGTGCGGTGGCTCACGCCTGTAATCCCAGCACTTGGGGAGGCCGAGGCGGGTGGATCACGAGGTTACAAGATAAAGACCATCCTGGCTAACACGGTGAAACCCCGTCTCTACTAAAAATACAAAAAATTAGCCGGGTGTGGTGGTGGGAGCCTGTAGTCCCAGCTACTAGGGAGGCTGAGGCAGGAGAATGGCGTGAAACCAGGAGAGGGAGCTTGCAGTGAGCCGAGACCACGCCACTGCACTCCAGCCTGGGTGACAGAGCGAGACTCCATCTCAAACAAAACAAAACCTGGTAAGTCAGAGGGGCAATTTAATCTTTTTTATGCTTGAATTTTCTATTTTCCTTCAAACTAAATATACTAATTATGTAATAAGAAGTACTCAGGCTGAGTGTTGTGGTTTATTCCTGTAATCTCAGTACTTAGGGAAGCCAAGATGGTAGGACCACTTGAGACCAGGAGTTCGAGACCAGCCTGGGCAACACAGTGAAGCCTCATCACTAGAGAAAAATTTTAAAAATCAGCTGGGCCTGGTGGTGCATGTCTGTGGTCCCAGATACTCAGGACACTGAGGTGAGAAGATTGCTTGAGCCCAGGAGGTCAAGGCTGCAGTGAGCCATGATGATGCCACTTCACTCCAGCCTGGGAGACACAGCAAGACACTGTCTCAAAATAAATAAATAAATAAAAAATAAGAAAAGAAAAAAAAGAAAGAAAGAAAAAAGAAAAATGAATCACACTTCAACAGTTGCTAGTCTGGAATAAATCATTAAAATGATTCCTATGTATCCTCACATATGAAAAATATACATTGAGACACACTAGATGAGAAGAGCAAATCAATATCAGGAGTCGTAATCCTTATAGTATGTGTCAGGGATACTCTAATAGAAAATAACATCCCGATGGTCAGCCTGAAATCTGAGAAAATGACATCTTCATTTTGTAGAGAATGCTAGAGACATTCACTAGTATAGTGATGACAAAAATGACATTTTCCTAAAGACATTCAGCATCCAGTCATCTTTTTACTTGTTAAGGCTCAAAATAAGTTTGATAGATCATAATATTTGCTTTGGTTCTTTATACTACCAACTCTAATAGAGAGAAAGTTTACTTACCATGAGTATACTTCAGGGGTGCTCTTAAAATCGAATACACTCGCACATATTATTATAAGCAGCTTTTTTATAGAATACCTGGAATAGAGATTATTAGCAAGAATTAACATGGTAACAAAGCAAGTAGCTGAAATTTTATAGGCAGAGCTGGCTTCCAAGGGGCTTATACAGTTGTAGAGAGCCCAGTGCTTAGAAATACCAGCATTTGGTTTAATACTCTGATGTCATCATCTTGAAATTTTAAATAATTTTTTAACAAGAAGTTCTGCCTTTTTATTTTGCACTGGGCTCCACAAATTATATTTCTGATCTTGCTTATAGTATGATATAACTTGTGATCAACATTGTTCTAGGATGAGATAAGAAAGGTCACACTGTCAAACTGAAAGATTAATTAATTTGATGTCAAATATATAGGTGTTAGAAATAGAGCCACGTGCCTATCTGGGTATTGGCTATAGCAAATATTTCTTTGAAAGATAGTGAGAAATTTAGTTTTTAAAAAGTTACATGCTTAGTAAAGTAAATATTATTCTTTAAGATTTGTATACAGCAGGATATCAAACTTGTGCTTACATTTATGATTAAATTCCAAGGTGTTCTGAAGATTGTTTCAATAATTCCCTGATATAAAAAGACCATTTTTTGAAGGATTAAAGTTAGCATAATCAGGAAATAAACTAGAATTTCTAAAATTGGATTATTTCAGTATATTATTATTTGAGTAGACTTTGTCTATGTCAGGGTTTGTGAGCCTCAAAAACTGGCTATTACAGGTAGCTCTAGGATCTTATGAAAGGAGTAAGAAGCAATTGAACAGTTTTACACTTATTCATTACATACAGGATTTACCCAGGTATTTATTTCTGCTGCTTCAGCATTTTTTACAAAGGCTTTGGAAAGACAGGATGTGGGCTAACAATGGTAGTCTTTAAGTACAGCATTTTCTTTTTTAATATAAAAAGCAAGTGAGAGAGAAAAGACTTTGTTTTGCTAATAAGAACAGAACCTAGCTTAGTAAATATGATACCCTCTCACAAATCCGTAAAGAACTGAAAGTTTATGCAATTTTAAAATACCTCAGGAAATGTTTATGAATATCTTTTAATTCGAAGTCATTTAACTTGCATTTAAATATGCTAGCTTAGCAAAATCATATTGGTAATTTCATTGGTACAAATGAAATAGAACTGAATGGTGTGGGATTTGGGGAAAAGAAAGAAAATTAAAATTATTGCCTTTAGGAAAATACACTTTATAACATAAGAAACTTTGTATAAGTTTATCTCCCCCAAAAAATTGTTTTTGAAAGATTTGAATTTAAGCAATTAGTGGAGAGACCAGTGTGGGAATCCTTACTGCTTTACTTATTTGCCGACTTAGAGCAGGTTACATAACCTCTCCCAGCAACATATTCTTCATTTGCAAGCTGGGGCTGGTTGTAGCACTTTTCTTTCAATGTTACTTGAAGATTGCATAAAAATATATGCAAAATAGGTGGCATGTGAATATGCACAACAGATGCTATCTCTCACCTTGATCTTTATTTTTATTTAGTAAAATAATATATACATATTGTCACATGTATAAATATTTGCCTATCCTTTATGTCAGTCTACTAAACTGGCATAAAAGTGAACCCAGAGTCCCACTCTTCCTCCTCTGTGCTCCCCTCAAGGTACTTTTCATCTCTGAACACCTCCAATCTCCCCCAGGATCTGACTTTTTCTCATACTCTGGCCTAGGTCAGTTAAGGTGGGAAGAGAAATATATGTGTATATATATATATATATATATATATACACATATATATATATACACACATATATATATACATATATATATATATATATATATATATAATCTCTTCCCAGTCCAAACTTAAAATCCAATTACTACAAGGCAAACATATCTCATTATAACTAAGATTGTCTACCACTCAGCATTAACTTTGGTATGCTAATATGCTAAAAAGAGTCCCTGTTTCCCTTTATTAACTGTCCCAGACATTCCCTTCTGTACTTCCATTTCGATAGGCCATAGCTTGCAGGTAATGTGAAAGTGCCCTGCTCTGAGAAAAGAATAATCTTAGTGTCAGGAATCCTGGACAAAAAAATATTGATAAAAATGCATTTATAAATACAGAGTTTATGTCATACAACAAGTTAGTTGGTGAGATACATCTTGAACATTTAATGAAGAAATTGACTTTTCTGAGGGACATGGATGGTTTTACTGTAGAAAGGTAAGTAAATCAAAGCAAGCTGTATAAACATTGGTATGAGTGAAAGCAGACACGTGTTTCACACGAGTCAATCTTTATGGGGTCCCAAACGCTCCTAAAAGTACAAATTACCTTCATTAGAATATTAGACCAAAAGCAGTAGAGTCTCTTATAAAAATGAGTGAGATAGCCTGAATGAATCAGAGAAAATGACAGTGGTAAAGAATCACTGGTTGAGCAGTAGTTTTTCTCTCTGAATCTAAGCATGTAAACACTAAGAGAAGTATTACAGAACAATTCTGTTCCATATGAAATTTTCATTCATCCAACAATGAAAAAAAAGGATAAGCAATGATATTGTTGAAAAATTACTTGAACAATTTAAGACGGGTCTGTATGCTTTGCCATCAGAACAGCCCAGTTGAAATAATAAATTTTATGCCTGAGAAGTGCTATAGCTTAGCGAGATTGATTTGTAATGTCATGCAACCCACTGCCATTGCACTGTGCATTTGTGTTTGTGTAATGTTTACGTAGCAAAGGCCGAGAGAACCTATAGTTGAACTTTGCTTATGTGTTAATTTTCCTGAAGTGTCTGAAAGAGTAATTTTTATAAAGAAGCACGTATTGTTTTGATAGACACTACACTGAAGACCATGAGAAGCTACCTGTCTCCCATTTTGGTAGCTCTCCGTTTTACATCTTAGCAACATGCAGTGCCACTAACAAGTTGGAGACGCAGAGAGCTACATCCTTCTCCACCATATGGAAATTTAGGAAGTGTGTTTATTTCCTAGTCAAAGTCTAGTATTTAGATGGCTCTCAACAATTAGTCAATGAAAATAATATCTACTTAGAATTTTTTAAATACCATAAAAAATACTCAAAATTAAATTATCTTCCAAAATAATAATAGTGCATATCTCTCTATAGATAAACATATAACACACACATTAATGCACACTCCAAGACATATATGTACATGATACACTCATGAACATTTAAGAGAAATAACATTTTTTGCTAAGAATTCAACGGCAACTATTTTAAATTTTAAATAGAATGTAAACAAATATATAACTGGTCTGATATAACTGAATATATTTTAGTAAATATGTTCAGCCTTATTCTGATTGATTTATATATGAATTCCCCAATTTAAACTATCTCCACCTTAAGAAATTATTTAATGTGGTTAATGTGCATATTAAAAAATGTCAATGAGAAAGGCACAGAGCAATCTCTTCCCCTGTCAAAGCATTTGCATTTAAGATTAAAAAGCAGTACAAAGAAGTTTTATAACATAGAAAAGAGCAGGGTTATTAAAAGGATTGTCAACAGAAATTCAAAATACTGACTTCAAGTAACTTGGTCACACTGGTTACGAATGACTATTCCTTTGTTTAAAAATCATTTTTAAAGCAATTACTCCTTCATTTAACCTACAATATTGTTGGCATAAATCAATATTAAATCCTATAACTGAAGCCAGATTGTATAGAAATAAATAATTTATGTTTTATCTCTCAGTCATTTCTCTGGAGTGTCTCCACAGACTGAAGAGTAAGTGGAATACACCTAGAATTCATGTTATAAAGCTATCTTATCCTATTGCTTCTACGCAAAATAGTATGGTTATAGTAAAAATTAAAAAGGTAAATTGCTTGCATTCATCAGGTATTATGCATAACACGTGGCTCTAAATGCACTCATTCGTTAATATAGGCAATGCATCTGCATTTTTTTTCAGTATATGACATTATGATTGAGACTGATGAAATTCTATAATATGTAAATGTTACTCTATGCTTTTAAAAACACTATGGTTTACTTAGTCTTTAAACTCATTTAAAATATGTTAAAAAGTAAGTTTAGTTCTATAGAAATTATAATATAGAATTCAAATATTTTTTCTTTTGCTAAATCTAGATATTCATATGTGGGCCAAGACCCATTTTTATATCATATTCAACCAAATAACTAAATTTATATGATTTTCTAGTTAAGGATGATGTTTACAACCTAAGAAAATGATCCAAAATGCAAATCGAAACATTTTGCATTCTGTTGAAATCATTTTAAAAGTCTTTCTTCAGGATACAAGATAAATTGCAAGTATTGCATGATCTGTGAAATACTCAATGATCTCTTCTCTCCTTACTTATCCACCTGTATCTCGGTTCTCCAGTCAGCCCCTGCCTCCTTCCTTATTCCAGGGTCCACAGAATCAAGGTATTTAGAAGACTGAGAGTTCACTGAAATGTGTGCCCACAGTTGGTCCTTACAATCCTAAGTCCACCTCTGAATTCATCTTCAGCTGTAGAAAACAGTTGTGGCCATGCTGATAACATTCCACTCTAAATGCTGCATCTCTCTTCTCGTCTGCACGAGAGCAAATTCCAGTCCCATGAAAGCTTGCTGGCTAAGACCAGGTGCAACTGAAGTTCAGAGGAGTAACTGCTTCAAGGCACAACAGACAATGGTGTGTCTGTCAGGGGAATGAGGTGGGAGAGTGGAAGTTGTTCAATAGCCTAGCCTCTCCATCTTTCTGGGGAACAATTTGGAAGTATGTCCTACAGAGTTCCTCATAAGGCCCCAACAGACCTGCACCTCGATGCCAAAAATAGGCACCCGTTTATTAACACATACCTTGTTTCCTTTTCTTCCTTACTGTTTCTTTTACAGCGTTTTTTTACTCTTGTTTTCTGGACCATCTCTCACAAAAAGTACCTGTTCCTAACTCTTTGTTCCTCGGTTTACTTAACCTTAAATGAGCAGTAAACACCCTGTTGAGTTGGAGCATCCATGTCCAATATAAAAGCATTTGAGTTATACCAAACAGAGGAGGAGGCAGGGTGGGGGGTAGGGGGTTGCTGTTATACCCAGGTGTAGGCCTCTGTGATTAATCTCTCTGATGTGGAATTGCTTGAAGTTCCTTGCATACATCAGATTATTACATGCCTCTGTGTCTTCTATCATGCTGTTTTCTGACTGAGATGCTCTTCCTCTGCTTCTTCACTCAGATAACTTCTTATCTTCAAAAAAGCAGCTCAGATATTATGTTCCAGAAAGCTTTCTCTTATACCTAAAACAGAGCCAAGCTTCTCCCATGGCAACCAGCACAAATTTCATGTTAGAACCCTTAACACATTACATTGAGATGATCTATTAAGATGCATTCTTTTCTCTTTTTTTCTTTTTTTAATTATATTTTTAAGTTCTAGGGTACATGTGCACAACGTGCAGGTCTGTTACACATGTATACATGTGCCATGTTTGTTTGCTGCACCCATTAACTCGTCATTTACATTAGGTATATCTCCTAATGTTATCCCTCCCCCCACCCCTTACCCGATGACAGGCCCCGGTGTGTGATGTTCCCTACCCTGTGTCCAAGTGTTCTCATTGTTCAATTCCCACCTATGAGTGAGAACATGTGGTGTTTGGTTTTTTGTCCTTGCGATAGTTTGCTGAGAATGATGGTTTCCAGCTTCATCCATGTCCCTACAAAGGACATGAACTCATCCTTTTTTATGGCTGCATAGTATTCCATGGTGTATATGTGCCACATTTTCTTAATCCAGTCTGATTAATGATGGACTTTTGGGTTGGTTCCAAGTCCTTGCTATTGTGAATAGTGCGGCAGTAAACATACGTGTGCATGTGTCTTTATAGCAGCATGATTTATAATCCTTTGGGTATATACCCATTAATGGGATGGCTGTGTCAAATGGTATTTCTTTTAGACTGCATTGTAAGTTCTTTGAGAAAAGGAGCCAGAACACTTTGGCTTTGGGACTCCAGGGTAGCACATTGCCTATCATGTACTAGACACTGAAAATAATAAATGGGTTAATACTTTTTTTTCAAAAAGCAGTTATAAGATGTCAGGCAGTGTTTTAAGTGCTATACCTGTATTAACTCATTCCATCCTCATGACAACTTTTTGAGGTAAGTACTATTAGTATCACCATGTAAAAAAAAAAATTAAGAAACTGAAGCATAGTGAAGCTAACTGGCCTGCAGTTCACTTAACTAGCAACTGATGAGCCCAAGACAGGCTGAGGCTCAAATCTATGCTCTTCAAAGCTACCTATCATTGCTTCTCTCGAGTTAAATATTAAACAATAACATCTAACCAGTAGAACACACAATTTTTTAGCATTTTGGTATTTAACCTGGGCTAAACTCTGTTCTGTGTCTCTACATAGTTTTCAAAGGAAGAAACTAAAATTCACTCTCAAATCACGTGATATTTATAAAAGCACTGGTAATAAAATACTTTCATCACAGCATTCCTAAAAAATCATATGACTTTTAAGTAACTAGTGTAGATTTCCTGGTGTACCAGAAATTTACTTAGAAAGTTTATTTGACGGTCTGAAAAATAAGATGCTCTGTTTACCTGTTACTGGTTTTTAGTGATTAATACTCTCTTGAGAAAAAAATTCAATGATTGTTTATGAAAATATTTATGATCGATAATCAACTTTCAATACATTGTTTAGCTTTGTAAATAAACCCAAAATGTGAGGCTGCTAGTACACATGCTGTTAATGGCAGTATACTCGGTGAATTTCAGAGAACAAGCCTCCAGTGGCACTGCAAGCCATGTTTCACACTGCGTGCATCCTGTTTCCTGTCGACAGTGGCTATAATAGGCACATAAACTAAAATTTACGCACTATTTAATCTGTAAATGTTCTGTGCCTTTAGCCCCTAGCAATGGAAATATGCCAGTAGCTTTCTCTTATATAATTGACTTTCTCCATCAGATTTCAGGAAATTTTAACTATTATAAAGTTATACATTTTTAACATGATATCTGCATTAGTAGGCCCACAATAATCTTAAATCCAGATAGTTATTTCAAAATAAAATAATACCACTGTCACCTGATCAAAAAAGCCTACAGTCTACTTCCAAGATATATTTTAGTAAAAACAACTTTAAATGCATCATCTAAGTAAACTTGGGGAACCATTTACATATCTAGGAACTTCAGGCCAAATCTCAATGGAAAGATAATACTTCTAAAGGCAGTATTTAAAAAAAAATGAATGGAACAAGTTGAAGTGATTTATTTTTCTAGCCAAATCATATAATTTAACATTGACCTTTACTGTCTACTAACCTAAATTTTTAACCATCTCTTTTATGCAATTATTTTAGTTACATTATTTATTCTTTACATTATTCTAAGTAAATCTCAATAAGCAAACAAGAAATATTTGTATTATGATGATTATTTAAAATTTTAACTCTCTGTATTTTTTCTAATAAATATTCTAGTAAATAGTAATTTTACCGGAAAATGAAAAGCAGAAAAAAAGAAAAATTAAATGAGAAGCCTATGAAAATGCACTATTTGTCCATTGATAATTATGAATTTATGAACCTCATCAAATGCATTATTTTTAAAAGTTACTTTCTAATTATGATCCCATAAACCAAAGCAATCTCTCCAGTATAGAGAACTCAATGAAACAATAATATGTTTCAGGTTTCTGCTGGAGAGTTTAATATTATTATAAATGCCTACAAAATACTCCCGCTTTCATGGAAGTTGGGTTTATCAAAAGTAGGCATCCTGTTTCTTGAAGGCTTCAATCAGGTGTAAAATTTGAATATGCATTTGGCTCAACAGTTTTTAAGGATTTGTTCTGAGAGCTGTGGGCTAAACTATTAAGTATAATTTAATGAGAATATCTTATTTAATTTTGTATATTAGTTTAAAATTATATCTTTTTTATGCAAGACAACTACTAGAGATAAGAATGAAAAATCAATTTACTTGCATACTTCTTTAGAAGTTTCAACACTTTTTCCATGTAAGTTTAGGATCTTGTTTCTTCTATTTACGTGTCAGAAATAAGACAATGGCATTTTTGAACAAAAACATAATCATTGATGAGGATTGGAGAGATAGAATTGAGTGGTTTTGACTTTTAGGAAGTAGTTTATAATCTGGTATACCATGGATTTCTGAAGTGCAGAGTGATTACAAAGTGAAGGTGAATATTTTTGCGTGTAAGTCATGGATGTAAAATAAATATGTAATATTACATCATGCACTTATATATCTCATTGTCTGAAACACATATATGCCATGATAAATAGTGTATATACTTACCTAAAAGCATTACTAAAATCACTGTAGTTTTTATCATGGTGTATTTCTCAATCAACAGATGCTGAAAGTACCACAACAAGCATGGTGTAAAATTATATTGATACTATAAAAACATATTTGTGTTTGAAATAGTTGGGAAAAACTGCTCTGAAAGGCTGTTGCTAACAGGCAAATTAGTCATATTTTCCTGAATGTATCACTCATCTGTGACTCAGAGAATAACTTTAATATATCACTATATTAAAAGAACCACTTTGTACCAGGAGTGAGGAGGTAAAGGACATAAATGACTTGTGAAGACAAAAAAAAATTCTTCTTCTTTCCACAATCACGTTTTATTAGAGATCTGAATTCTAAAATGTAAGCATCAGTCAGAGAGACCATAGCAGAAATCTGTCTGAAAAACAAAATGCATGTAGACTCCAAATCACTTCTACCCTGGATGTGGCACATTGTCATTCAGCCAAAATCTCAACTATCAACATTATTTAATGTTACCCCCACCCTGTTTTCTGAATTTTTTTTTTTTTGCTATAAATGGATATAAGAAGAAGAATCACCTTCAAACACATCCAGGCCTCAATCTTCAAAATTTATGTGTATGTTAAGTTACAAGGCAAAGGGGAATTAAGGTAATGGATGAAATTAAGATTGCTAGTTAGTTGACCTTAAAAGAGAGAGTATCATGGTTTATTCATGTGGAATCAATGTAGTCACAGGTGTCTCTAAATATGGAAGATAGAGGCAGAAAAGTCAATATTAAAATGATGCCATGGGAGAAAAACTGAAACCCCCAATATTGGCTTCGGGAGGGAGCCATGAGCCAAGGGATGCAAGCAGTCTCTAGAAGCTGGAAAAGGCAAGAAAATGCATTCTTGGCCAGGCACGGTGGTTCACACTGTAATCCCAGTATTTTGGGAGGCTGAGGCAGAAGACTCGCTTGAGCCCAGGAGTTTGAGACCAGCCTGGGCAATAGAGTGAGACCTCATCTATACAAAAAAAAGTAAAAAATCAGCTGAGCATGGTGGCTTATACCTGTGGTCCCAACTACTCAGGAGGCTGAGGCGGGTGGATCACTTGAGCCTGGGAGGTTGAAGTTACAGTGAGCCGTGATTGTACCACTGCACTCCAGCTGGGTTACAGAGTGATACCTGGTCTCAATAATAATAATAAAGAAAAAATAAAGAAAAATAGATTATTCCCTAGAACATCCTGAAAAAAAAAAAAGAAGCCCTGCTAAGACTTTGATTACAGCCCAATGAGACATATCTCATACTTTTACCACCAGAACTGTAAGAGAAGAAATTCGTATTACTTTAAGAAACTAAATCTGGCCGGGTGCAGTGGCTCACACCTGTAATCCCAGCACTTTGGGAGACCGAGGTGGGTGGATCACTTGAGGTCAGGAGTTTGAGACTAGCCTGGCCAACATGGTGAAACCCCGTCTCCACTAAAAATACAAAACATTAGCCAAGCATGGTGGTGCACACCTGTAGTCCCAGCTACATGGGAGGCTGAGCCAGGAGAATTGCTTGAACCTCAGAGGTGGAGGTTGCAGTGAACCAAGATGGCGCACTCCAGTCTGGGTGACAGAGTGTGGCTCTGCCTCAAAAAAAAAAAAAAAAAAAACTAAATCTGTGGTAATTTGTTACAGCATATACCTTAGCACACTGTATACTGTACCTTGGCCCTCTCTATAATAGGAAACTAATACAGTGGGCTAAGTTATATGCATTTGATAAATGTAAATTTTCATGAACAGGGAATGAATACAAGTGAAATCATAAATTATCTTAGCCCCTCCTCACGTAATTGTTGAACATAATGGCTTTTATTTTGGAACTGACCATCATATACATAATAAGCACAGGTGCCTTGCTTCTCTTCAGGAAAAAAAAAAGCCAGTAGAAATGAGACAGAAATGTACAACTGTGCATTAGGTTGATGTTGAAAAGCAAAAGTACTTTACCAAGTGGGATTAACTGACAGCCATTTTAGGACCACTTGGGCCTTTGACTTGGTCATTATAGTCCTGATTCTGCACAGAGGTGGGCAGAACTAATGAAAGCACATGGCTTATAGGAAAATATGAGTGATCTATGAAGGATTTTGGGACTCTCTGAGGGAGAAGAAATCCTTGGTGGAGGAGTAAAGTTACAAATAAAACTATAAATTATGCTGGGAAAGGCAGTTGAAGCTCTGAGTAACTATAATTTTGTTATTAAAAAGATCCATATATTCAAGTGTTAAAAAAGGCTTAGTCATTTGATTTTCATTTAAATTTGTCTCTCTTAATGGATTAATGATTAATCAAGAGGGGAAAAAATATAAAAGAAACCCTTGTTCTCTAAAAAGAGAGCAGAGAGCAGAAGAGAGCAGCAAAGAGCAATGGTCCCCAACCTTTTTGGCACCAGGGATGTTTCATGGAAAACAATTTTTTCCATGTCAGCAGGGGTGCTGGTTTCTGGATGAAACTGTTCCACCTCATCAGGCATTAGATTCTCATAAGGAGTGCACAGCCTAGATCCCTCGCATGTGCAGTTCACAGTAGGTTTCGCGCTCCTATGAGACTCTAATGTCACAGATGATCTGACAGGAGGCCGAGCTCAGGTGATAACACTGATTACCGCTCACCTCCTGCTGTGGCCTGGTTCCTAAGGGGCCACAGTCACAGTAGTGGTGCATGGCCCGGGGACTGGGGACCTGGGGACCCCTAGCATAGAGGAAGGTTAGCCAGTAGCTTGTACAAAGCCCCTGCAGGGGGCAGGGTAACTTCATTCCTAGGTCTGATATACATGTTGTGAGGAACCAAATTTTGACGGTACCCTCTGAGTTGATTAGGCCCTAGAAGATCGACTTCCACAACCACACTTAAAAGAGATAAAACAGAAATCTAATTTATGTGTTCAAAACAAGATGCCCTTCTTCCCTGAGTCTTCTGCTAAGAGCGTATCCTTTTCAGTATCACAGCAACTGAGATTGTTTGAAAGCACGTTTGCTCAATGGGCAAAGAAAAAGAACAGAAGAATTAGAAGAGCGTTGCCTTAGTCTATCTGTGTGCTGTAACAAAATACCACAGACTAGGTAATTTATACACAATTTAAATTGATTTCTCACAATTCTGAAGGCTGAGAATTCCAAGATCAAAGCATTGGCAACTTTGGTGTCTGGTGAAGGTCTGTTCCTCATAAATAGCCTACCATCTAGGTGTCTTTAAATGTTGGAAAGAATGGAAAGGCTAAGCGCGCCTTAGCTGTTTCCCCCAGCCATTCTATAAGGCATTGAGACATTCATGAGGGCAGAGCTCTTATAACTTAATCACTTCTCAAAGAGACCTACCTCTAATACCACCACAGTGGGGATTAAGTTTCAACACATGGGCCCAGAATGATGGCTCCCGCCTGCAATCTCAGCACATTAGGAGAATCTCTTGAGCTCAAGAGTTTGAGACCAGCCTAGACAACATGGAGAAACCCCATCTCTATGAAAAATACAAAAATATACCATCTCACACCAGTCAGAATGGCTATTACCAAAAAGTCAAAAAATAACATGTTGGCAAGGTTGTGGAGGAAAAGAAACACTTATACACTGTTGGTGGGGATGTAAATTATTTCAACCATTGTGGAAGAGAGTGTGGCTTTCCTCAAAGACCTAAAGAAAGAAATACCATTCAATCCATCAATCCCATTACTGGGGTATATACCCAAAAGAATATAAATCATTCTATTATAAAGACACATGTAAGTGTATGTTCAGTGTAGCACTATTCACAATAGCAAAGACATGGAATCAACCTAAATGCCCATCAATGGTAGACTGGAAAAAGAAAATGTGATACACACCATAGAATACTATGCAGCCATAAAAAGTAACAAGATCATGTCCTTTTCAAGGACATAGATGGAGCTGGAGGCATTTTCCTTAGCAAACTAATGCAGGAACAGAAAATTAAATACTACATGTTCTCACTTATAAGTGGGAGTTATGTGATGTGAACACATGGATGCATAGAGGTAACAACACACACTGAGACCTATCAGAGGGTAGAGGGTGTGAGGAGGGAGTAAGGTAGGAAAAATAACTAATGGGTACTAGGCTTAATACCTGGGTGATATAATAATGACACACAGTTACCTACATAACAAACCTGCACATGTATTCTATAACTTAAAAGTACAAACAAAAAATTAAAAAAAATTGCTGGGTGTGGTAGTTCATGCCTGTAGTCCCAGCTGCTTGAGAGGCTGAGATGTGAGGATCTCATCAGCTGGAGAGGAGGAGGTTACAGTGAGTGAGATCACACCACTGCACTCCAGCCTGGGTGACAAAGTGAGACCCTATCTCAAAATAAACAAAACAAAACAAAAAAACAAAACAAAAATTCAACACATGGATTTTGGAGGACATTCAGACCATAGCAGCCTCAAAATTTATTTTATCCAGATTATGAAAATGCGTGATGAACTATGCTTGAAAAAAATCTAAATCTAACTTTCCAGTGAGCAGAGCATAATGTCACTTGAAATACAATTTCTCTCCATTGTTTGGACTAAATGAAAAGAAAAATGTCCAATTTTAGTATTTAAATCATTTCTATGAACTTCATATGAAACATTTAAATACAAAATCATGAAACATGTTTAAAATACAAGAAAACCGCAATGTATTTGATATATATATATATATCTCAAATACATATATATGTGTATATATGTATTTGTGTATATATGTGTATATATATCTCAAATACATATATATGTGTATATATGTATTTGTGTATATATGTGTATATATATATAAAACTATATATATATAAATTTTAGTGTTATTATGTTCAAGGATAAAACTCAGTCATGTGGAATTTGAGGATCTCCTGTGTTCGTTAATAATCCACTTATAAGCAATATTTTAAACAAAAGCATTTCTGAAGAAAATCTCTCTCTCTCTGGTTCTCTCTGTCACACACACACACACACATATTTTGATTATTGATAGTTACCTTCCTTAATTTTGGCATCAGCACTGTAACTTAAATATACCTCCTTTTAGCTGTGTATATTCTAGTATTTTTTAAAGCAAATAAACAAAACCTTTTTGACTATCATTTAAGGAAAATAGGCATGAAAGTTGCCAGGTTCCAAGAACAGAATAAAAGCTATGAGCAAAGAAGGTTTTCACTAAAACTTTTTTCAAAAGTCATTCCTTTCAGACACTTCCTAAGAATAATCAGTAACTCATCACTGAAGGAAACTTCGAGTCATAGGTAATTACTGATAAATGTCAGCAAGTTCAATCAAGAATAGAAGGGAAATGTACAAACCTCACCAAAACAGCAACCATCTTTATCTTTAAAAAAGAGTGGTGTGAATGAACATGTGCCTGTGGAGATGGGAAGGAATTTCATTATCAAACACTCGAGGACTCTGTGTGAAATGTTTGTAAAATTAAAAATAATGAAATTGTGAAAAACTTTCCAACAGAGATGCCAGCTACAGTACACACTTAGTCATTACTGGCCTCCTCTGATTTACCCGCTCATCTATAGTAAATGTGAACAATGTGTACAGGAAGAAATATCAACATTTACAAATGGATATTTTGGATGCAATAATAAACACGCTAGAATCAGGATTTTAAATCTCTGGGTTTTCTATCATTCGTGTATAGATTCTCAAAATATGAAATCATGAGTGTTTTATTTACCCATATTCTCACTTTTAAAAGCTATGCTGACAGCCTATTCTTTTGTAGAACAGAAGATGCCAAGATGATACAATATGGTATCTGCCCATGAAGAGATTTTATTCTATAGAAGAGAAAGTCATATCCGGCATCTCACATGATGAGACAACATGAGAGAGTTTTAAAATCAAGTTATTCTATTGTCCTTGTTTTTGTCTCCTCACTTGACTTTGGGCTTCCCTAAGTACTCTTGTTCAAAAGTCTGGATCCTGCAGCTCTTTCAGGAATAATTCATTTTTATGATTATTTTATACCCTGATGATGAGGTAGTTAGGTGATCTTGGAGCTGTGACCTTCACAAATGTTACACGTGTTTCTCAGACTGGGAACTGTGGCTCATGCCCATAATCCCAACACTTTGGGAGGCTGAGGCAGGAGGATTGCTGGAGCCCAGGAGTTTGAGATGAGATGGGGCAACATGGTGAGACCTTCCCTTTCTAAAAAAAAATAAAAAATAAATTAAAAAAAAATCGAACAATTATCCAGGAGTGGTGGTGTGCATCCATGGTCCCAGCTACATGGGAGAATGAAGAGGGTGGATAGCTTTAGCCCAAGAGATCTAGGCTGCAGTGAGCCATGATCGTGCCACTGCACTCCAGCCTGGGTGACAGAGTGAGACCTTATCTCAAAAAATAAGATAAAATAAAAACAAGTGTTTCTTCAGTGGTAGAGGTTTTGTTTGCTCATTTGTTTTGTTTTGTTTTTATCTTCAGCCCCCTACTCCTTTCTCTGGCTACACCATTCTCAATCTATTTCTGTGAAGCTTTGATTCCTGATGTTTATGTTTTTCCACCACTTAAGACAGGAAGGCAGAAGGAAGTTATCTTCCTTCAGCTGAGATAGTTTCAGAATTGAGCACTGGCAAAATCCTTTTCTTTGGAAAATAAGCATTCGTTGCAGAGAAGGCTATGATCATGTTCATAGTGGTTAGTCTTCTCCTTCCCTAGCCAGAGCCCAGAAGGGATATTTCTTGGACCTTCGTCATAAAAATCTGGTGGCATTCCTGGAATGAAAGCCCACAGAAATATGGGGGCTCCCTAAGACTGTAGCCCCAAGGAGGTTCTCATCCTCACACTAGTCTTCACTTGACCTCCAGCAGTTCATTAAAATTACCACTTAAGTATCCCTATCAGTTCATAGTTCCAGCAGCTTTTGTTCCAGGTAAGAAGATTTCAGTTTCTGTCTCTCTCTAGATGCACTTGTCTCTCCAGACTTTCAAGTGGTGGTTTGTCCTGTGACCTCATTTCTCTGATGAGTCCAAGACATCATGGTTCAGTTATTTTGCTGTCACTGTAAAAATGGAAATGATGACTTCTAAGCATTTTATTTGTTGGGGCTGAAACTGGAAGTCACAAGTCATTTTTTATGTACCATATTTATACAGGCATTACTACAGTAATACAATTTCCAACATTCCCATTTAGAGATGATTTCCCCTCTTTGAAAGGGTAACAAAATAACAAAAATATGTAAAATTCATCTGAGTCAAAACTTTAAAACACACCTGAAATACACACAGGACAATTTTAAATATGATAATATTAAATAAAATAAGACACAACATAAATAAAATCTAAGTAAAGATACAATGTCTTTGCCACACTCCTACCACAGAGTCCAGTACCAGATAATGACTTAAACAATAACAAAAATAAACAAGTATAGCCATGAAATTCGTGACACAAAAGGAAGAAGACTGAGTTTTTTAAGTATGTAACATATTATAGTCTCCACAACTTAAAACGTACCATTCCTGCATTTTTATAGACCAATAAGATAAATACAAAGTTTAGAAATAGATTTAAATACGTAGAGAAATTTGATATCTAAGAAAAGAAAGTTGAATTCAAATCAGTGGGGAAAGATGGAATTTTGAAATTAATTATGGTGTGACACATGAATAACCACTAAAAAAAAGATTAATCTAGATTCTTACCTTGTATTTAGAAGATAATAAATTCCAAATGCTCCAAAGATTTAAATATTAAAAATGAAACTATACAAGCGCTAACAGGACCCTTGGGCATATTTTATTCAGACCTCATAGAAGATAGAAATCTCCCTAAATATAACTCAAAATCCAAAAGTAATAAACTCAAACACTTGATAAATCTGACTATATTAAAAAGAGAATTTTATTAAAACATACACCAGAAAACCATAAGCAAAAGCCAAAAGACAAACTGTGAGACAAATAGAACACAGAACATATAAAAAGTGCTAACATCTCCCGCATTTAAAGAGTTTTTACAAATCAAAGGAGAAAGATCAAAACCTCAGGGACAAATGGGCAAAAGCTATACAACAGAGTTCACAGAAAAAAAATAAAGTGGACTTTAAATATGTGAAACTATAGTCACCCTCGGTTATAAGAGACGGTGAAATTAAATACACAGAGATATTATAGGACATGAATTCTTGGAAATACTGGTGAAATCTGAATAGAGCCTATAATTTAGTGAATAGTATTCTACCAATGTTAATTTCCTTGTATTGATAATTGTGCCATGATTATTTGACCTATAAACTTTACAGCTAGCTAGGTGAGAGGTATATATAAATTCACATTATTATGTTTTCAATCTTTCTCTATATATGTAATCATTTCCAAATAAAAGGTTACCTTTTAAACAAAAATCAAGTGTAAAACACTAAAACAAAACAAAACAAAGTGATGAAGAACCACTTCATATTTATTACATGGTAAAAATCTTGATAACGCAATTTGTTATCAAAAGCTTGATAATGCAATTTGTTGGTGAAGGCCTGGGGTAACAAACACTCTCCTTCATTATTGGTGAGAACATAAAATAGAATACCTTTAGAGAGGGAGATTTTCAGCACAGCATTTATTATTTAGCATTAAATTCATCAAACTCGTATCTGTCCCCAAAATACACAGGCACAAAAATTAAGTGACATAGCACAGGGCTATTGACTACAGCCTATTTATATCGGCAAGTGATTCAAAGCAACCCATATAACCTTAGACTACAAAATAGTCATATAAGTTAGTAGAAAAAGAAATAATGGAGATTCCTATTTTCTGATATGCAATGATCTCCTGCATATATTTGTTAAGTAAAAGCAGCAAGGTAAATAAAAATGTTTACAGAACAGTTTGTGTATGGAAACTTGAATGGTAAGATGAGAAATACAGATAGTATGTTGCATTTGTATTGTAAGGTAGGAAACTTTAAATATGTGTGGGTGTGTTTATATTTATAAAAAGAAACACTAAAAAAACATATACTTATTATTCTTTGGTTTATTTTTATAAACCAAAGAGTTATATATATATGTATATTTATTTATAGATATAGAAGAACATATATCTATATCTGTATGAGGTGATACATATATATCTGTATAAAGAAGATATATATATATACACATATATATGCATAGTTTGTATGTATGAAAAGAATGAAAAGAGAAGGATGACATGGATAGAAGTAATATTTCCCTGATATTGTTATATATTTTGAGTAATACCAAGTCACATAATAATATCGGGAAAAAATCAGAACCACATATTTTGAATACATATCCTTGGTGGAATATATTGTAAGAACAAAAGGAAAAACAAAGAAAATTTAAATGTTATTCAGTAGCCTTATTTTGGTGGTAACATTGTTACTGATAATGCTAAACCATTTTATGTGCATTGTAGGATATATGAAATAATAAGGGTTTTAGGAAATAATTTCCCATGTAAAGTCATAAAATCAAAGCATGATCTTTTTACTTTTCAAAATACATATTTTATTCTAGAAGCAATGACAACTCTACAGCAAAGAACACCCATCGTGCCCTCATTTTGGATTGTGAATATTATTTCCAAGTTAAATGAATTAGAGCTCCTTGGAAATGTGACTGATTTTAGGACTGGGACAAGAAATGTACAGATGAGCTTGAACATCTGGGTGTGCCAGAAATAAATGAAACTAATGGGTTCATTTATAAAAACATGAAAAAAAGCTAATGGGTTAATTCCTTAATGACCCAGGAGCCACCTTGAAGTTGCTCGCCTGGGCCAGGATAAGGCGATTTGAGTATTAAGAAGTGAAATAACTGAAATTGATACCTAACACATTGACTATATAAAAACCCAGGAAGTCATAATGATAGTCAAAAAGCAAGAGAGCAAATAAAAACAAACAGAGACAAAATACCATGAGTATTAGAGAAACAAATCAATACCATGAAAATTAATAATTATAGGAGACAAATTATTTGTCTGGTCCTTCATACGAACTGTATGTCAGAATAAACAAAAAGTCCTGGTTAATGAGGAAGTTATTCTTTTTTATTTTATTTTATTCTTTTGAGATGGGGTCTTACTATGTTTCCCAGACTGACTTAGAACTCCTAATGTCAAGGAATCCTCCCACCTCAGCCTCCTGAGTAGCTGAGACTATAGGTATAAGCCACCACTCCCAGCTTGGAAAAGTTATTTAAAAAAATCCATGTAGGCCAGGCGCAGTGGCTCATGCCTGTAATCCCAGCACTTTGGGAGGCCAAGGCGGGTGGATCACGAGGTCAGGAGATCGAGACCATCCTGGCTAACATGGTGAAACGCCATCTCTACTAAAAAAATACAAAAAATTAGCCAGGCGTGGTGGCACGCACCTGTAGTCCCAGCTACTCGGGAGGCTGAGGCAGGAGAATGGCGTGAACCCGGGAGGTGGAGCTTGCAGTGAGCCTAGATCATGCCACTGCACTCCAGCCTGGGTGACAGAGTGAGACTCTGTCTCAAAAAAAAAAAAAAAAAAAAAAAAAATTCCATGTAAATCAAATAGAAGATACAGAATTAGAAAAGATGATTTTGTGATTGCTATCTAAATAATAGATTTGGGCAATGATCATCAATATATTTGGTAAATGATAATAATATTCATATACTACCAAAGTATTACATGCTGACCAGTGGGGAAACAAGCACAATGTTACAATGAAGGAGCCGTGCTATTGCCTCCTGAAATCAATTAACTATCTTAGGATCTCCAGTCATTATGTTCTTCTTGATGTGATACATTATTAGGTGAACATCACCATCTGTGAAACATTCTTATCTAAAAAGGGATAAACAATGCAATTAAGCCTTTAGTTGTAACTTTCATTTACATGAACACGGGCGATGGATACAAATCTGTATGTCGCCCAGTTATTTTAACTGATTAATGCCATGAAAAACGGGGGAGTGAGGGGACAAAGTATATTCTATTACATGGTTTAAGAAGCATAACAATGGCAATGTTTGGACATATTTTAAGATTCTGTGTCAAACTATATGAAGACATTTTTGAGTAATCAGAGAAATTTCAATATGTACTGGGTATCAGAATATTAAAGTTTTTGGTATAATAATGGCATTGTAGAAAATATCCTTCACAAATACATACTAAAGTTGTTTTTTGTGTTATTTTTTTCTTGCACCCTTTTCCTTTCTTTTTTTTCTTTTTTTTTCACTGCAACCTCTGCCTCCTGGGGTCAAGCGATTCCCCTGCCTCAGCCTCCTGAGTAGATGAGACTACAGGCGTGCACCACCACACCTGGCTAATTTTTTGTAGTTTAGTGGAGACGGGGTTTCACCATGTTGGCCAGGATGGTTTCGATTTCCTGACCTCGTGATCCACCCGCCTCGGCCTCCCAAAATGCTGGGATTACAGATATGAGCCACTGTGCTCTGCCTAAAGTTTTAAAATATACATATTAATGTCTGGATTTTTATTTGAAATATTTCATCAAAAAAGTATAAAATGTATAATAAAACATTGCTAATTTTAAGACCAGGAGTTAATTGTATGGAGACTCAATATAGTATTCTATCTACTTTCAAAATGCAGTGAAAATTAGTGAAAACTGTATCATAGACAGGGCATGGTGGCTTACGCCTGTGATTCCAGCACATTGGGAGGCCAATGCAGGCTGATTACTTGAGCCCAGGAGTTTGAGACCAGCCTAGGCCATACAGCAAAATCCCCTCTCTAAAAAAAAAAAAAAAAAAAAAAAAAAGTAATAATAAAAAAATAAAACTACAAAAATTATCTGGGTGTGTTGGGATGCACCTAAGGTCCTGGCTACTTGGGAGGCTGAGGGGTGAGGACCTTTTGAACCTGGGAGGGGGAGGTTGCAATGAACACAGATGGTGCCACTGAACTCCAGCCTCGGCAACAGAGTGAAACTCTACCTCAAAAGAAAAAAAAGTATTACTTTTTTCTCAAGTTATTTTTTTCAAATAAGCAAAATACATCACAGTAAGTTAAAATTTTCTTTGTAGAACCTGTTGCTATCTAATAATTTTTTACTTTCCATACTTTAATAGTTGCTGCAACAAAGAGCCAATCTGAATGAATTACCAATGTCCAAAGCTGGAACACCAAAATAAATAATGTGGTACTGGATTATAACTCAAAATATAAGTATACATGAGTCTCCACTGATAAAGTATTGAATAAATAAATAGAGGAAAAAAGATAACTCTACCTTATAAAAATTAGAAATAACATGTGTAGATACTCTCCCCTTCAAAGGTGAACCTTAATTCTGCCCTCTTCCCCTTTGAGGGTGGGCTGAACTTGGTGACTTGCTTCCCATGAATATAGTATGTAAGGGTAAGAAAAGTAACTTCTCAGGGGAGAAACCTATCAAACACAACTGCAGCCAGGTGATCCAGGCCAACTTCACCAATGATAAGTCAGGCTGATGGTATATATGCATTTATATGGTTCAATGGGTACTTCACTTCTGTAGTATTCTTCCCCAGAACCCATAACATCTGTCTAGTCATGATAAAGACATCAGACAAATCCAAACTGAGAGATATTCTAGAAAGCACCCGACCCAATTCCTCAAAATTGCCAAGGTTATGAAAAATGAAAAAATACTAAGACACTATTACAGACAGAGGAAACTAATGGGACATGACTACTAAATGCATGTGGAATTCTGGATTGGATCCTGGAACAGAAAGACGACATTAACAGAAAAACAAGTGAACTCTGAATAGCACATAGTTTAATTAATAGCCAGACATCGATATTGGTTTCTTAGTTTTGACAAATGTACCATGATTATTTAAGAAGATAATAATGGTGGAAACTGGCTAGAGCATATGGGAACTCAATACTCCCTTTATAACATTTCAGTAAATGCACAGTTTTTACAAAATAAAAAAAGCTACTGTAGACTGAATGTTTATGCTCCCCCAAATTCATATACTGAAACCTGATCCTCAATGTGATGGTGCTTGAAAGTAGGTCCTTTGATAAGTGATTAGGTTATGAGGGTGGAACCCTCATGAATGGGATTAGTGCCCTTATAAGAGGAAACCCCGGGAGTCCCTCATCCCTTCTGCCATGTGAAAACACATGAAAAGACAGCTGTCTAGGAAGTGGGCCTTCACCAGACACTGAATCTGCTGCCACCTTGATCCTGAACTTCAAAGTCTCCAGAACTGTGAGATACAAATGTTTCTGGTTTATAAATCACCCAGTTTTGGTATCTTGTTATACAAGCCCAAGCAGACTAAGATGAAAACTTATTAAAAATAAAATAAACTTCTGATTGGCTTTAAAAATACATGGGTTTAAAAATATAGATATATTACTTGTGTTCTAACAAAATTAACAGTTGCGTATCAGAAAAGAAATCCTTCACAGGACTGCAGGTAAGCAGGGACACCATGAAACTGTGTGATAGTAGGGCATAGAGAGTGGGAGATTTGTCAGAAACCAAGAGAAAGGTTGGCCATTCATATCTTTTATCCAGGTGCAGATTAAAACTTCAATGGCAGAGGAAAACGAACCTCACAGAGGTCTAGTAAAGTCACAAGGAAAGAGAGAGATGCTGAACATGGGAAACCACTAAAACATTTTCTCAGCCAAAAGTTTTAAGCCACTTGCAGATAAGCTTAGGAAAGGATTGGAGTTATGAAAATATTCCAGTTTCAACCATGCTAATAATATGCTGACAGTGAGCAAGTCATTTAATTTTTCTCATTCTTAACTCTCTCAATTGTGGGATGACGTTCATCCACAGCTGTGATTAAAACTGCCTTTCTGAAAATTACGAATGTGAAAGAAATCTGACATAACTCCATCTTGCTTCTGACCTCCAAGCTTCCCTTGTTTATTCCTGGGCATAGGCCAAGCTTACTTTGGGAGGAATTTAGTTTATAGTTTAAAACCAAGATGATAACAGCCCCTTTCCAAAACTAACCCACTCCTTACTCAGGAACTGAAACCACCTTTGTAAAATTAACCCAATTTGCCACAAGGTTAAAATTATGGTTCTGGAATCATGAAGCCAGAGGTCACAAGATTGGTAATCTCCCCTATTGCTCCTATAGATAACATCACTATTGTAAAACTTAAGATTTGTGTTTTAGGTATTTTTCAGACCCTGTATTCTGTTGGACCAGGTGGCACCACCTGGAGTAGTAATTTATACTAAGAAACTTCCTTCTCTGGTCTTGTGACCCCACCCAGGAACTGACTCAGTGAAAAAAAAGACAGCTTTGACTCCCTAGGATTTCATCCCTGGTGCAATAAATGAGCATTCCCCATTACCTAGGCTCCTGCCTGCCAAACTATCCTTGAAAAACCCTAGCCTCTGAATTTTCCAGGAGGCTGAGTTGAGTAATAAACTGCCATTCTTCTTCTTGGCTAGCCCTGCAGTTGTTAAACTTTATTTCTACTGGAATACCACTGTCCCATTGAATCAGCGTTATCTGTGCAGTGGGCAAGAAGAACCCATCAGGTGATTACATAATTCTATGAATTTACAAAGGTAAGTTTTTCAAACTTTTTGGATATATTCAATGAAGTATCAAATTTGACAACTACATAAATAATTAAAATATGTTGTAAAAAGGAAGTAAGAATAGTTTTGGGTATTACGTATGCTTTAAATTCTCATTTTGGCAAGTCATTGCATGTGGTAGGAAATAAATTATCAGACAACTACAATGTATGTACATATAGTCAATTGCAAGACCACAAACAGTTAGTCCTTTAATTCCTGAAATATTCACCATACCGATAGGCTATTACTTGCAAGTATCATGCAAACGAGTCACTCAGAGAAATATGTTGAACTGTACCATTAATGTGCAATCACCAAGATCCAGACTGTACAGGAAACTACAGCCTTGTTCATCAACAGTTAATTTGTAAGAAAAAGAAATTGGGCCAGACACAGTGGTTCACGCCTGTAATCCCAGCACTTTGGGAGGCTGAGGTGGGTGGATCACCTGAGGTCAGGAGTTCGAGACCAGCCTGATCAACGTGGTGAAACCCCATCTCCACTAAAAATACAAAAGTTAGCTGGGCGTGGTGGCATGCACCTATAATCCCAGATATTCAGGAGGCTGAGACAAGAGAATCCCTTCAACCCAGGAGGTGGAAGTTGCATTGAGCCAAGACCCCGTACCATTGCACTCTAGCCTGGGCAACAAGAGTTAGACTGTCACAAAAAAAAAAAAAAGAAATAAAGAAAGAAAAAAGAAAAAGGAAAAAACAAATTGATAGGGCGCTATTAAAAGAGACTTAAGGCCGGGTGCGGTGGCTCACGCCTGTAATCCCAGCACTTTGGGAGGCCGAGGCGGGTGGATCACGAGGTCAGGAGAGTGAGAGCATCTCGCTAACATGGTGAAACCCCGTCTCTACTAAAAATACAAAACAATAGTCTGGCGTGGTGGCGGGCGCCTGTAGTCCCAGCTACTCAGCTACTCGGGAGACTGAGGCAGGAGAATGGCGTGAACCCAGGAGGCGGAGCTGGCAGTGAGCCAAGATTGCGCCACTGCACTCCAGCCTGGGCAACAGAGCGAGACTCCATCTCAAAAAAAAAAAAAAAAGAGAGACTTAAAAGTCATATCAAGTTAAAAAAATGGAAAGGAGAAATATATCAAAGGACATATATCTGGGTTACATTCTATAATAATGAAGTGATCATTATAAAATTCAGGATAATAGTTACCCATGGAGAGATGGAGGATTTGTCATTGTAGTGGGACACATGTCTTCTGGGTGTCTGGCAAAATACTTTTTTTTTTTTAACCTGGGTAATAATTACAAGGGTGCTAGTCTTTTATAATAATTTTTATAGCAAACATTTGTGTGGTTTTCAACATTTTTTGTATTACAATGTGTACTAAAATCTTCCTGTGTTGCAGAGTGCTATGTACTCCATTTACAAAAACAAATATGAAGAAATTTCCTATAGCCAGAGGTTAGAATCAAGTAGGAAAGAATATAGGTGATAAAATGATTGCAACAGAATCCAGCAATTGTTATGATAAAATTGCATTGGATAAAATGAGGCCCAGTGGATGGGGTGGTCAGTTTTGCCTAGCTAAGTCATAAATAGTTTTGAAAAGAAATAATGCAGCATCGTATTCCGTGGTGTATATGTGCCACATTTTCTTAATCCAGTCTATCATTGATGGACATTTGGGTTGGTTCCACGTCTTTGCTATTGTGAATAATGCCCCAATAATGCATGTGTCTTTATAGCAGCATGATTTATAATCCTTCGGGTACATACCCAGTAACGGGATGGCTGGGTCAAATGGTATTTCTGGTTCTAGATCCTTGAGAAAAAAAGGATGAGTTCATGTCCTTTGTAGGCACATGGATGAAGCTGGAAATCATCATTCTGAGCAAACTATCGCAAGGACAGAAAACCAAACACCACATGTCCTCACTCATAGGTGGGAATTGAACAATGAGAACACTTGGCCACAGGAAGGGCAACATCACACACCGGAGCCTGTCGTGGGGTGGGGGGAGGGGGGAGGGATAGCATTAGGAGATATACCTAATGTAAATGACAAGTTAATGGGAGCAGCACACCAGCATGGCACATGTATACATATGTAACAAACCTGCATGTTGTGCACATGTACCCTAGAACTTAAAGTATAATAAAAAATAAATAATAAATAAATATGAAAAAAGAAATAATGCAATGCCTAAGCTTAATATTTAAAGAGTAATCACTGTATCCAATAGACAAGAAGGTAGAGCAATGTAGAAGGAATGGGTCATTTTGTCAAAGTATATCTTTACAGGCAAAATCATGACTCTCTTGCAGATATTAAATATTTAAAATTTTATTTGGGCCGGGCACGGTGGTTCATGCCTGTAATCCCAGCAATTTGGGAGGCCAAGGCGGGTGGATCACCTGAGGTCAGGATTTCGAGACAAGCCTGGCCAACATAGTGAAACTCACCTCTACTAAAAATACAAAAATTAGCCGGGTGTGGTGTCAGGCACCTGTAATCCCAGCTACTCGGGAGGCTGAGGCTGGAGAATCACTTGAACCCAGGAGGCAGAGGTTTCAGTGAGCCAAGATCACACCATTGCGCTCCAGCCTGGGCAACAAGAATGAAACTCCATCTCAAAAAATAAAATGAAATAACATAAAATAAAATTTTATTTAACTCACTAATTAGTGAGAGAATCAGTAAGATGTTATAGCTAATTCGCCAGGCACGGTGGCTCACGACTATAATCCCAGCACTTTGGGAGGCCGAGGCGGGAAGATCACCTGAGGTCAGGAGTTCAATACCAGTCTGGCCAACATGGGGAAACCCTGTCTCTACTAAAAAATACAAAAATTAGCTGAGCATGGTGGTGGGTGCCTTTAGTCCCAGCTACTCGGGAGGCTGAGGCAGGAGAATCACTTGAACCTGGGAGGCGTCTCAGAAAAAAAAAAAAAAAAGAAGATGTTATAGCTAATTCAAAAGAGAATCTGTAAACAGACACATATTGGTCATCAAAAATGTTGAAATAAGTTTACAAACAAATAAAAAGTTAATCAGTATCCATAGGAAAATAACCAAATATTTCCCTGCTGAACAAATCTGCATTTATGTGAAGAAGCATGCTCATTATTATCAGTGTTCAATGATTTATAGAACTATAAAATACCTAAACGACAATGAAAAGAGAAAATAACTTCAAAGGGCATACTGGATAGGACACTCAGTAATCTTTTTCCCTTTCAAAGTATTTGAGTAATTTTTTTCCGTCAGCATGAAGACCAGGTGTTGCAAAACAGCAGGACCCATCCTAAGAAGGGCAAGAATGCAGAACAGCTGGAGTTAAAATGATAGAAGGGATGAGGTGAGAAAAGAGGTTGAAAAGATGGTTAGGGGCTACATCAGGAAGCTGAGTGAAGCTTTTTATTTTGTTTGTCATTAGGGAAGGAGCAGAGGCAAATCTGGATAACCCTGATGATCATTTCCTCTTCTTTATCTGTAGTTTAGGAAGAATTTTGCCTAACATTTTGTGACATAGCTCAGTAGAAGAATGTATTAGGTTGGTGAGAAAGTAATGGCAAAAACCACAATTTCTTTCGCACCAACTTAATAGTAAACTCTGGAGTTCTCCCTTTCTTAATCCAGGACACTCCTGTTGTTACACAGATGCTATCTATCCGTCTTTACTTATAAATATTTTGAATGGATGAGGTGAGGTCTCTCACCTGGAGGCCTTTCATGATATGTCATGCACACCTGTGCCCATGACAAGCCTTTTATGTGGAATAATGCAAGTGTGAAAGAAAGGATGTGCTTTGCTGCTTCTCTGCCTGTGAGCTACCTTAAAAAATCATATTTAACATTTTCATTGTGTGATGTTAGGAATGTGTGTGTCCTTTTCACTTTTGCTTTACAGAAAGAATGAATTTGGTTTTTGTTATATTTTGTTCATTACTATTACTCTTAGTAGTAGTAGTATTTTTATTGTAACATGATCGGATTTGTATTTTAAAAAGATAGAGCCAGGCGCAGTGGCTCGTGGCTGTAATCCCAGCACTTTGGGAGGCCAAGGTGGGCTGATCATTTGAGGTCAGGAGTTCAAGACCAGCCTGACCAACATGGTGAAACCCCATCGGAGTATTATAAATTTAGGAAGACAAGTGTGATCCAGGATTTGCAGTGTCGCTGTGTTAAAAAGAAAAAAGAAAATTAAATTACTATGATTGAGAGTAGTTTGGGGATAACTGTGAAAAGGGAGACTTGGTTGGTTTCTGGTATATAAATTCTTTTCATATTCCCTTACCTCGTGCTCTTTATGAAATTTGTTCTCAAAATAGCTAGTAAAATATTATGTTGATTTTGACTGCTTGATAGGTATTGGAACATAGGTGTTTCCTACCTACAAACAAACATTCACACTTTCAGGCAGAACTCATTAGGCAATTAGTCCTTTATTTGTAAAGCCATATTTATTTGGTTCATAATTTTACATTTTTCACTTGATCCACAGAGACAATTCTATTTCCCTCTTATTTTAATCTGCTTCTCTTCCTTACAATTTATCTGTTGAACTTTGCTGTAGTTGCCCCCAGGGTCTGGATTCTGGTGATTGCATATTTATGGTGCAGTTCAACATGTTCTTCCATCTTCTGTCCTCTGTCATTTCTACTCATTGGTAGCTGGGTCCAGAGAATGAATCAGACTTAAGTTTGGTCTTTTTAAAAACCTATAAGTAGGGTATAGCAAGGCTATAAAAAGCACATAATTTTGCCATGTCTTTATATGATCTTAACAACCACTGAATCACAATACCTAAGTTTAATCATTTGTTAGGGGTTAAAATGATGAGATTCTAATGCAATTATTTTATTTTTATGTGTTTGTTAGAGTATTTTTATTAAAAAATTTATATCATGCAGTATTTTGTTATCCATGATAGAGTTAATAAAAAATGCAGGCTACCTGCTTAATTTTTTCCCTTTCTTAAACAATTTTAATAACAATGGATTAGTTTCTATTGATAATCTGAAAGTAGGCAATTCTTTTTTAATAGCATTATGCACTCATAGATATAAGTAAGTTTGATCTGTTCAATCCATTGCACTTATTAAAAGTATTGAAGTTCAAATGGTGTCATCTTGGTTAGTAGAAAACCCACCAAATTCTTGAAGAATTTTAAATTGATCAGTCTTTGACAGCTTATTTGCTAACTGATATGACAATATTTGCTAGGCTTAGCTTTGCTATGTCCTGTCTGAGACCTGGAATCAGTGACATCTTTAGCAAACCTAGTGTTCTTGGAGTGAGAAGTGACATTTCAAGACCACAATCTAGGTCTCATTGCTACTGCATTAGTCATTGTTTCTAATTATTTATAGTGGAAAAGACTAGAAAACATTTATAGGCAGGAATTATATATATCCCAGATCTGTCCACTATAAAAGACTAGAAACAATGACCAACACAGTAGCAATTTTCTGTTTACATTGATGCTTGCAATCAAATTTCCAAGACTAAAGTGCTTTTAACTAAACTATTCTCTATTGCATTTGCATGTCCCGTTTTCTATATTAAGAATTCTTTTTTCTCAAGGACACAGAATATGATAAATTAGAACTGCCACTAATTATTCATTTTTAAATTATTTTTAGATTACTAGTACTATTACCATTGTGATTACTAATATTAAATAAATTAAACCAAAGAAACTTTCTTGAAATCCACCTCATTCAAAAAAGCACAGGAAAATTAATTTCACATGAAAAATAATAGAAATGTACAAAGGTCAAATTCTATGCAATGTTATAATAAGAGAATAAGGAACATAACTATATGAATGCACACATACACAAAATATAAATCTGAAACCTAGCCTCATTTTAGTTGGCCTTACTTTATCCTAATGCTAAGGAAAAGAAGACAAGGATTCCAACTATTAATTTACTGTACTCAAGTTGTAAACCAATGATATTAGGCTGGAAAATAAAGTTATGGTAACTGAAAAAGAGTTGTTAAAATTAATAATATTTATATGAATCTAATTATCTTTTGAGAATTATAGGAAAATTAATTTTAAAACTATGATAAATTTGTTGAACAATAACAGTATTAATGGAATTCAGGTAACAGGGTATAATATTCATTTACAAAAATTGTATATGCATATTATATATATATATATATGTTTAAAGATGACCATGATTATTATGATCAACTGATACATCACTTCCTGCCATAAACAGCTTGAAAACTGTAAAAATACACAACACACTGGTTTTTACCACTGAAAATAAGCATAGAGAGGCATAGAGAACTGTGATCCATAACAGAAGAGAGACAGAGAAAGTAAGTCCTGCCTTCCTTTAAAAAGACTACAGTGCAGAGAAGGAACATAAATCTCAAATTTAGAATTTAGAAATTGAGAAGTTTATAGGGGTACTCCTTAAATAGAGCGAAAACACTAATTTGAGTTGAGGAAATAGTGATCTAAATTCAAGGAGAGTGAGAGGACTGAAATTTACAAGACAAAGTACTAGAAAAAGTCTAAAAATACTATATAAGAGTACTTTTGAGTCTAGCTGAATACCAAGCAGCTCAGATGAAAAACAAAACTGCATGAGTACTGATAAAGGATTCCCACCAGGGATGTGGGTTAATTTACAGAGATTATACCGGGTTCAGGTACTTTTAAGTTCTTATCATCCAAAGCAGAAAAGCCTTATCGAACACCCTGGGAATGCATTAGAGATTTAAGAATCATTATACCTTAGTAATTAAAACTACCCTAGATCCAGTATAACAAATTTAAACACAGGTCTTTAAGACAGAGGTGATACACAATTGATTGTTGGCTAAGACCGACTTCATCATCATTAAATGGAGAATGAAAGAATCCTGAATATTTACATCATAAAATTCAAAATGCCCAACATCCAATAAAAAGTTACTAGAGATCTGAAGAAGCAGAAAAATACGCCATGATTAGCAGAAAAATCAGTCAATAATAGCAGACCCAGAATTACAGAGATGCATTTTCAGAACAGGCTTCAAAACAGCTATTATAAATATTTTTAAGTATTTGAATATAAAACCAACAAGAATATAATAAGGAAGGAAATGCAAACTATAAAAATGGAACTTATGTAGCTGAAATGAATATTTTACTATACAAGTTTAACAGCAGACTAGCTATTGGAGAAGAAGAGGTTAATGAACTTGAAGACACAGCAATTGAAGCAGTCTAACCTGAGAAAGGGACAGAAAAGAGGCCAAAAAAAATGGAATAGTTCCTTAATGACCAGTGGAACAGTGTTAAGGAGTCAAACATACTGTAATTGGAATATCTGAAGATAGGAGAAAGAGAAACAAAAAAATGGAGAACTAGTGCCTAAAAGTTTTCAACTTTGATAAAAACTAAAGCCCACAAGACCAGGAAGCTCAACAAATTTCAAGTAGAACAAACACCATTTATATCTTAATCAAAGTTTTAAAACTAGTTATAAAAACGTTTGAAAAGTAGTCACAGGAGAAGAAAGACATATTATAACATAGAAAACTGGCACTGATTTCTCAACAGAAATAATGGAGTTCAGAAGACAAAAGTGTAAAATCTTTTAAAGTCCTAAAGAAAAGAAAAATCATCCTATAATTCTTTCTGGTGAAAATATTCTCCAACTGAAGATGGGGAAAAAGACACTTTTTTCATATGTTATATATTTGAAAATTGTTCATAAAATCATATATTTTGTTTTCTCACCATAAAACAATAAGCACGTGAGATAATACATATGTTAAATTGCTTGATTTAGCCGTTTCATAATATAAACAAAAAATTTTTTTTCTCAGAAAATCAATACTTGAATATATTTATTGTTAGCAGATATGCACTACAGAAAATGTTGAAGACAGGTCTTTATGCTAATGGAAAAGGATTCCAGGCCTGCACAAAGAAGTGAAGAGAGCTAGAAAAGGGAAACACATGGGTATATATATATACACACACACACACACATATATATAAAAATCCTTATCATTAAAAGTATACATATTTAAATAATAACTGACCATGCCCAAAAGAATGATATTTAACTGATGTCACCTTCGGAATCCACCTTTTTCTTCCTCTCTGGTTCCAGCTCCTAACTGACCACATACGCAGAGTAGAGCCAAACCTCTCTTTTCCAATTCTGTTTCAGAACTTTACACAGACCTGTGGAGTAGTTCACCTATGCCCATATTTTCTTTTCTTTTTCTTTTTATTTTTTGGTTGGGGGGGATGGAGTCTTACTCTGTCGCCCAGGCTGGAGTGCAGTGGCATGATCTCGGCTCACTGCAACCTCTGACTCCTGGGTTGAAGCAATTCTCTGCCTCAGCCTCCCCAGTAGCTGGGATTACAGGCACCTGCCTCCATGCCTAGATAATTTTTGTATTTTTAGTAGAGACGGGGTTTCACCATCTTGGCCAGGCTGGTCTTGAACTTCTGACCTCATGATCCACCTGCCTCAGCCTCCTAAAGTGCTGGGATTACAGGTATGAGCCACTGTGCCTGGCAACTTGTGCCCGTATTTTCACAATTTCTTTCTCCACAGTTCTATCAGCATTGTGTATAGCACACTTCACACATAAATTTAACATATCTTATGAAAAATAATATATTGATTTTATGTCTTTAACTTCTCTGAGTTAACAGTTAAGTTATAGTCCTAGTGACTGGATGATGTCCATGCTCCTATGATTTTCTCTTGTGCTCCTTCACCTTCACAGGATTAAACTGATATAAACACAGTGGGTACTAATCATTACTAGGGGACAGCAGGGTGGAAGCATAATCTGCATTATCAGTATCCAGTTCCAGCAGAAGCTCAATGCAAAATGCCATCATCCATAATATTTTTCAATTATCAGCCAAGGTGAGAGATTTAAAATATGTTCAAAGTACAAGTCATGGAATCAGGGGGTATATGTATAAATATATACTAGATATTCTTTAATTTCATATAGATAAATGTTTTGAGCTTTTAGCTGGTATCCCTGATAAATTGTCTTGGTAAAAAAATAATTCAAAAAGACTGAAAATAAAATTTTCTTTTAGATTTGTATAACTCAGCTTTCAATATATACCATTTTAGATTAAAGCATTCACTACTGGAGATCAAAGATTCTTGGAAGGACTAAAGCACATAATAGGTGATCAAAGGCTCTGATAATTCCAGATTTTCCACTGGCCTGTCTCTGAAACTTTGTAGGATTAAATTACCTAATGCCTGTGAACTTTGGTTTATTTTTCAATAAAATTTGAATTATGGACTAGAACTGCATTTGTTAAGACTTTTGTATTCTATAAAACAGTGAAAGAAGTGGAGGCTAAACCAATTGGAGTTGTCAACATTTTTTTTAATAAAGGCATTAAAAAATATAAAAACTACCATCTCTACTTAATCCATGTCATTATAAAGAACACTTTTACATTATAAAGAACATTTTAACAACAAAAGAGTCAGGAGAGCAAATTCAAAATAGCAAAGTCCTTTATATCAAAGGAATTAAAATATAGCTTTAAGAAAAAAACTTTTCATATTTTTTCCATTTCATCACAGACTGATAAAAATTTCAAAAATGTCTAAAATCATTCTGTAGATATGTGTTTAAAACTTTATTTATTTATTTGAGACAGAGTCTTGCTCCATTGCCCAGGCTGAAGAGAAGTAGCCGGCATGATCTCAGCTCACTGCAACCTCCGACTCCCAGGTTCAAGGGATTCTCCTGGCTCTGCCTCCTGAGTAGCTGGGACTGTAGGTGCATACTACCGTGCCTGGGTAATTTTTTGTATTTTTAGTAGAGATGGGGTCTCACCATATTGCCCAGGCTGGTCTTGAACTCCTGAGCTCAGGCAATCTGCCCACCTTAGCCTCCAGATTACAGGCATGAGTTACTGTGCCCAGCCCAAAACTGTTAAATTAAGTGCTTTCTACAATCTTTTTTAACCATAAAATTCTGATCTATTGTCTTATTTTGTTACAATATGTTAAGCCAATGTAATTAACATTACATAATCTTATGTCAGTTAAATGTGATTTACTTAACTCATGTAATAACAATAAGAAAAATATTTTTTTAAGAACTGGAGAAAATATCTCCTAATGTTTGATATAATACTTTGCCATAACACATTTTAACACACAGTCCACACATTTAAAAACTTTTTGAAAAGTTCCTGTGGGAAATGACAGTGTTATTTGAGTCTATTAAAGCATCATTCTGGTTGCGCAAACTTGAACGAGAAGTCGCACTGTGGTAATACTAGTCTTTATCTTAGAGACCAAGAGTCATTTTGCAAATTTGTGGTATCATTTCCCTAAACAACTTAGGACCAAATTGTACTTCATTTCCTCAGTTCTGCATTTCTGCAGAGACAGAAAGAAACACAGCTCTTGACTTCTTTTTTGTAAACATTACCGTAAGAGTTGTGATAACTTTTTATTCTACTATGTATATGTATGGAATAGTATTAATAAATGAACTAGGGAAGGATGTAATAAATTAGACATCTCTTCATTTTAGAGAGAAGATGGAAACAACATTGCTTTTCTTTTCTCAAATAAATATGTGTGAATCAAAAGAAAAAACTTTTTTCAAGTTAATACATGGTTCAGGAAAAGAAGAAACAAGCAAAGAAGCCAAAATCAGGTAAAATTATACAATTTTAAGTCAGCCTTATACTTTTAAAAGCATAATTGAGGTTGAAGATTCATTACCTCTTGTTTTTGAACTATTGGGTGGAAAATATATTGATTGTATTATTATAATTTGGGAAAAAAACACCTTTTTATTTCTTAGGTTTAAACAACAAACTGTGAAATCTAAAGTGTTCTCATTAAAAAAAAAAAGTGTAATAATTTTAGCCACATAGAGGAACTAGTGCAATCTTTATTGAAATATAATCTCAAATACTTGATTGTCGGTGAGCAAAAGGAGAAACATTTTCATATGTTACCCTAATTCCTCCACAAATACAGTATTTAAATGGGATTCATGAGTGTGTGGGTATGGATGGGCGTGGGTTTTTACCAACTACAAAATTTTCTGGTAGTCAGCAGGAGAGATTTTAACTGTCATCTAAATTGTCCTGACATGAAGGCCTTTTTATTACAGAGCTAAGGAAAAAAGAAATAGACTAAGTCTTCTTGTGCAGAAACCTGAGTTTGATGAAGACACCCGCTCCAGTAGATCTGGGCACTTGGCCAAAGAAACAAGGTGAATAAATTTTCAGTATTTTGAGGAAGATTTTGCTGATTCTATCATTAAAGATTTAAGAAAAATGCAATTAGGGATTTCTGATTTATTGAAAATTACACAGCAATATAAGGAAAGTTAGAAATTTCATTTGAAGAGACTAGAAATATTGCATAAAATTAAATCACTTGAATTAAATCGCTTGAATTGAATAATCACATGAACACTTAAAGCTGCTCTTTTAAAATTATATACCTGTCAGTTTTAAATGATATGTTTTACTCCTTATAACCTGAAAAAATGCTCATTAATTTAAGAGTTTTCACAATGCAATATTGTCATAGCAGAGAGCTAGTCATCTCTTTCTTCAGTAGTTTGAAAAAACACCCGCATTATAGCAAGTAAAGCACAAATAATATCTTTTAATACTTAGCATTTATTTAATTCAAAAAGAAAATGCAAAAACCTTATACACTAGTTTCATACAAATTCTTCCAAATTAGAGTATAATAAAAAAGATCTGAGAAAATATATTCAATTCTCCACATTATCAACATCTCTAGAATATTTTTTCTATTAAAATATCTTATATTTCTTATCCCTTTGAAACTTTATTAGTCAAACTTCCTGTATCCGTTTAAGAAAAAATTTGCAGCCTAGTGTGGTTACAGCTTCAAGGAAATTGCAGTATAATTTTTTTTTAACTGAAAGATACTGTGAGTTTAGTTTTTTTCTACTTGCTGAATTTAAACAGATAGTTGACCTGATTTCTTTATATTTGTTATCTGTGCCTTTTAACCTATAAAAGGATTGATTTTTAATTAAAAAATAAAACAACTCACATATCCATGAGAAAAAAATTAATGTTATTTCAACACATTATTCAACAGACAAATTCCAAAAGAAAATTGAACAATGTTTTCAAAGTTTCTAATGTAAATACAATTTTCATTATATTATAATCAAAGGAGAAACTATGAAATATAATTGAAAAGAGCAGTACAATAGCATATGTTAGAATAGATTCATAAACAGACTTTTTGCACACTCCATTATAAAACATTTTGTTTCTTGTACAGAGTCTCCCCTGAAGAGGCAGTGAAATGGGGTGAATCATTTGACAAACTGCTTTCCCATAGAGGTTAGTGGTACTTTCACCAAATACTTTGTGTGCTTAATGGAAAGTTACACAAACTGTGCGTGTAATTATCCGAAACAATAGGTCACAAAATTTTTGTCTGATTGTTAATTTTCAGTAATTCGATTTTCTGATCAACAGAACTAAATAATAGAAAAGTCAAATAATGGAAATTTTTTTTAAAAGTTCTCATTTTGTTTAGAATTACCTACTGTGGATGAAATATTAGTTATTTATACTGTAGCTAGTTTCAGTTTTTAAATTTTTCCGATTTTTGAATGAAATCTTCAGTTTTATCAAATTCATGATTAACAAACTATTCATGTTAGTTTCATTGTTCAAGGATTAAAAATATAAAGTAATTCTTTCGATGGACATACAGGAAACCCACATAAACACAGTTTTTTTTGTTTGTTTGTTTTTGTTTTTTGTTTTGAGATGGAGTCTCGCTCTGTCGCCCAGGCTGGAGTGCAGTGGCGCCATCTCGGCTCACTGCAAGCTCTGCCTCCCGGGTTCACTCCATTCTCCTGCCTCAGCCTCCCGAGTAGCTGGGACTACAGGCACCCGCCACCACGCCCGGCTAATTTTTTTGTATTTTTAGTAGAGACAGGGTTTCACCGTGTTAGCCAGGATGGTCTCGATCTGCTGACCTCGTGATCCACCCGTCTCAGCCTCCCAAAGTGCTGGGATTACAGGCGTGAACCACTGCGCCCGGCCCCATAAACACAGTTTTAAAAAATTTTTATAAATTCTTCATTCTGTACTTCGTATCAATTGTCTATTTTTAAAGCAGAATTTTGTAGAAATGTTGAGAATCGAGTATGTATTTAAGGTGGAGCTTTGTCTGTGAGATGGAGGGTGAGGACAAGCATCAAGGCCTCATTTGACTCTGGAACACTGTTATAATATAGCATGGCTTAGGAGGCAGGCTCCCTGGATTGCCACTCTTTAGGGTCAATTTACATAAGGTAGCAAGTGAGTGAACTTTGTTATCTTTATTCATTTTATGCTTTCTTTCAGATAGAAAGACTCAACTGAGCAGGTGATGCAGCTAGGTAATCACAGATTTATTATTCTCCACCCTGAATTTGTCAGAGTCTGCAAAAAAAGCAATGCTTTATCATTACCAAACATCCACCTCAAGCCCACAGCTTTTTTTTTACACCTTAAACTTGTCCAGTTTCTCACCTTAGTCTTTGAAATACAATCATTTCCCAGCTCTTCCCAGACCCTTCCAAGATGAGGTTAGCCAGACTACTCTAACTACTCCTTGTAGCGTTGCCCGTGTCTTTCGCAATTTTAAGGTGTCTACTGGAAGAAAGGATCCCTGTTGCCAGGACAGTTGGGAGTGGAATATTTGTAATTCACCCTCAAATACTGTGCTCCATTTAATGTAACAACAACTTTTCTTTTCTGACATATTTTTGTTTTGTTTTGTTCCCTTCCTTAATTGTCCAACTCTTTATAAGTTCTTGGTGACATTTTCATGTTCTTCTGAATTTAGTGATATAAAAATTCTATATCTGTAGATGATACCTGAAAACTTTCCCTCTGCCAATGAAAGTAGATGGCTGCCTCTGAATTGTAATATTTATAGGTAGAGAAATCAAGGTTTAAACTTAGTTAAGGATGTAATCAATGAGAATGGAGAGTAGTGGTAAGAAAGTTTGTGCTGACAAAGTTTAACTTGTATTCCTTATATTTCACTCTAAGACTAGCTACTATCACTTCCTGTTTTTGGGAAAAGTTACTTAAACAGCCTTCCTCAACTACTGTATTCACTTTTCTTCATTTCCAGTATACGACAATTCATTTTTTGCTGTTTTTTGTTTGTTTTTGTTTTGTTTTCTTTTTTGTTTTTTTGGTTTGTTTGTTGTTTTGTTTTGTTTTGTTTTTGTGTTTTGAGACAGAGTCTTGCTCTGTAGCCTAGGCTGGAGTGCACTGGCACAATCTCAGCTCATTGCAACCTCCACCTCTTGGGTTCAAGGGATTCTCCTGCCTCAGCCTCTGGAGTAGCTGGGATTACAGGCACAGGCCACCACACCTGGCTAACTTTTGTATTTTTAGCATATTGGTCTCGAACACCTGACCTCAAGTGATCCACCCATCTAGGCCTCCCAAAGTGACGGGTTTACAGGCGTGAGCCATTGTGCCCAGCCCCAGTAAATAACAATTTCTAAACTACTGTTAAAATTCTTGCCAAATCTATGTCAAACTTGCCCCGTACTCACTTTCTTGCTCCCATTGTTTTGGTTCAGTTTCAGATATGCTCTTTATAGATTAATTACAATAACTTGTGTAAAACTTGCTTCCATAATTCATGTCCCCCAAATGTGTTTATTTTAAAATCTCCTCTTATATTCAACATTTTGGTACTGCACTGCCCTTTAGACTCTTCACCGGTCAGTGAAGGAGAAAAGAAAACAGAACAACAACAACAAAAAAAGAGGAGTGGGATTAATTTCTTTATAATATAAGTACTTATTAGAAGGAAACATACGTCTTTTCATCTGTGGATTCCTAAACTTAGCACATCCCCTGGAAAAGAATATAACTGAATTTGTTTCTAGAAGTTAGTCCAGAGTTCCAGTGAAATTCGAGTTTTAGTTTTCTCCTAAAACATAAATGGTCATATAATCTTAGTTAAGCTTCCTAATCACTCTGACTTTCAGCTTCCTCGACTGTAAATGAAGATAATGTTTTTAGCTCCAACAGAAATAGATTTCTGTCAGGATTAAATGAGATGATGAATAAGAAACCAATAAATCTTGGACACTACAGAAATGTCAATGATTGCTGCTATTATAAAAAATAATATTTACTAACCAGCTTAATAATCTTTTTTTCTGTTTCCAGTCTACTTACAACTGGATGATGATCAATTAGAGGGTTAAAATTTCAATTGATAATAACATATAGACAGGATTTCTTTCACTTAATGAATTAGTATATAATAATTTCATCATACTTTCATTACTCATTCAAAGCATAGAAAGATTTAGCAGGATGATTAGTTCTACAGAAAATCCTCACCTAGCATTCTGTAATCTTTCTTCTTTAAAAGTGGTAAAAAGCAAAAGGACAAAATCGAATTTGCTACTCTCTCTTTTCTCTATTGGTAATATTGAAGAACAGTAAACTATCTGCAATTTAAATCAAGAAGAGACACATTTAAAGAAATCAGCACTGACCCACTGGATATTATCACCTGTCATGATTACAATGCTAAATATATTATATTGAATTCACAGAATTTATATTACCAGTATTATTTTACTCAATCTCCCCTAATCCAATTATTTATTACAATGCTTATAATAATATTAAATTGTAAAACTTAAAATAATCACCTAAAACAAGCCTTTTGTTTGCAGTGGTTAAATTCAGTTTATTTCTATTTATTTGACTCTAGTAGAAAAGTGTGTGTGTGAATATATATATATATTTAAAGAGAAAGATCCTACACACACACACTTCAAGAAAGACATTGCTCTATCAAATTTTATCAAATTCCCTTTTATAAAATTTTCTTTTATAAAATTTTATAAAATGCATACTTTTCTCAAATTCTGTATGTTATGTCTATTAAAAGGAAACAAAATTTATTCAGTTTAGTCAAATGAGAAATGAAGTGATAAATCAAACCAGATACAATGGAAATTTGGGTATTCAATTTGACAAAAACAGTTAATATTAGAACCATCATAAGCTGATTATTAGCAGTTTTAGGAATGAAACCACAGGATGGATGGTTTTTACCCTAGATTTTAGGGGATTAATCAAAATTCACTAGCCAAACAAGGACAGAAGGAGACCATCCAAGCAAAGAATCAGTGTAGGAATGGGGCGTTAAACAATATAATTTAGTTAGGGAATTAAAACCAAAATAATTCTTTATTGAAAAATACAATTTGAAAATGGATGGTGGCTTAGGGTGACAGACAATATATACATGAGACCAAAACAGAAAGGTCACTGATTTTTGCTCTATTCCACAGAAATCAAATGATTCAGGGAGGTGTTCTGATAATTCTATTTTATTCTAATTTTAGTCACACAGTTTAACTCTTTTAAAATTAAAAAAAAAAATGAGTAAAGTATAAACTTCAGTTAAAAATTATGCATCAGTGTTGTTTCAGTAATTGCAACAAATGTCCCATACCAACATAAGATATTAATAACGGGGAAATTGAATGGCGGGCATATTACCTTCTTCTAAATCTGTACTACCTTCTGTACTACCTTCTTCTTGTGGGAAGTCAGGGACCCCGAAAGAAGGGACCAGCCGAAGCTATGGCAGAAGAATATAAATTGGGAAGATTTCATGGACATTTATCACTTCCCCAATCAATACTCTTATAATTTCCTATGCCTGTCTTTACTTTAATCTCTTAATCCCATCGTCTTCATAAACTGAGGATGTATGTCGCCTCAGGACCCTGTGATGATTGCGTTAACTGTGCAAATTGTTCCTAAAGCATGTGTGTTTGAACAATATGAAATCTGGGCACCCTGAAAAAGAACAGGATAACAGCAATGTTCAGGGAACAAGGGAGATAACCATTAGGTCTGACTGCCTGGGACCCAGGCAGGACAGAGTCATATTTCTCTTATTGCTGAAAATGGGTAAGAGAAATATCACTGAATTATTTCCCCAGTAAGGAATATTAATAATTAACAGCCCTGGGGAAAGAATGGATTCCCTGGGGAGGCCTCTAAAATGGCCGCTCTGGGAGTGTCTGCTTTATGCCGTTGTAGGTAGGGATGAAACATGCCCTGGTCTCCTGCAGCACCCCCAGGCTTGCTAGGATTAGGAAATTCCAGCCTGGTGAATTCTAGACAGACTGGTACTCTGCTCTTGAACCCTGTTTCCTGTTAAGATGTTTATCGATGACAATGCTTGCACAGTGGGACTTGAAACTTCATCAGAAATTGTAGTTTTGCCCTGGCCTTGTGACCTTGTCCTGCCCATTTGCCTTGTGATATTTTATTGCCTTTGAAGCTTGTGATCTCTGTGACCCACACTGTGTTCGTACACTCCCTCCCCTTTGAAAATTGCTAATAAAAACTTGCTGGTTTTGTGGCTCAGGGGGCATCATGGAACCTGCCGATGTGATGTCTGCCCCGGACACCCAGCTTTAAAATTTCTCTCTTTTGTGCTCTTTCCCTTTATTTCTCAGACTGGCCGACACTTAGGGAAAATAGAAAAGAACCTATGTTGAAATATTGGGGTCTGGTTCCCCTGATACCTTCTGCAAAATATTTCTGTAAATCTAAATCTATTGAAGAATAAAATACTTTAGAAAATGATCTCAGTAATGTTACATAGTAAATTTTAACACAATGAAGTCCATCAATAATTTAAATTCTGTTTCTTATTTTGTTCAATGGAGTTATTAGTCTATTTTTTTCTGCTATTTCTATTTATTGTCAAATTTGTCTGAAGTTTCAAAATGAATAATAAAAATTTGTAGTTTAATACTACATGTATATAAACCAGTAATTTCTAAGGGCTATTTAAATTTAAAAAGTAGTAATAAATCAAAAATGAAATATCAAACTATATCTGTCATTTATAATCATAAATTTTTAATTTAGTTTTATCAGTCTTCTCACTGGCTTTATAAAAGTTAATTTTATCAGTTTGAACTTATAAAATCAGTTGATGCCAATAAAATATAGAGATATATTATACACACATGTGTGTTTTTATTTGTATACATATATGTGTAGGGCTCTGTGTAGGCACGTTTGAAAGGAAAATGATACTGCTGCATAACACATAACTTCTAAAATAACTTGCTAAACAGTTTTTTAAAATATTATATAGAACTTGCAGTATATCATGTAGGCTTTAGAAGATCACTATAAGAGATTAAATAGATGTATGCAATAATTCAACAGGCAAAAGAAAAGGTAATTCTTGAGATAAAGGCAAGGAAACAGAGTTCTAAGAGATTTTGACATGATCTGAAAAAGCAGTAAGTTTACTCTGAGGCAAAGAATAATAAACACATTATATAATTAAGTTGGGAACAAACTTTGGAAGCCTTTGTGTGTTAAAAAGATAACTCTGATGGTTATAAAGGTAAAATTCCATGCATGTAATATAGACTACCTACAAAGTTGTTATATAAAAGCTAAATTCAAAGTAAGGACCCGCTTAGAAAAAAAATTGGATAAACTTAGTGACTTAATCAATGTGTATGTATGTTATTGAGTGAGAAGATGAAGGAATAGGAAACAAAAAAGAAGGATGAGCCAAAGATTTCTAGATTTCATTTTTATTATAATAGGAAGATAATGATATCTGTAATAGATGCGAAATAGAGGAGGATGAACAAGACTTGTAAAAAGAGAACAGGGTAGAGTTTGAACATTTTTTGTCCATGGTAAACCTTATCAAAAGTTTTGCAGGGTTTTGTAAGTGCACACCTAAAATATGGAAGGCTGACTTATAGAAAGAGATTTTCTAACCAGCTCACATTGTTGATAATTGCTTATCTGAATGAAAATGTTATATCTCATGAGGGGAATTTCTATCAATTAGACAATCTTTCCACTACTACATAACTGTTCCTTTTCCATGTGTACCCTTTTATCCAGTCATTGCTAAAAACTACAATAGTCTTAACTTTTGTATTAATACCTATTTACTTGAACTTTTTACACTCTGAATTGTGGTTCTAAGTAACTTCTGAAAACAATTTGTAACATGTAGGATGGAAGTAGAATATGTAAGTCATTGCACCTCCTGGATTTAAAAATAGAAACTGACTATACTTTGGAAAATACTTATTACTAAGTTTGAGTAAAGACTACAAGGAAATGCATACTTCACTTTTGGGGGAGGAAATGAGTACTTTTTCTTATACTTTTCACCTTGTGGCTTTTCAAGTTACAGTTCCTAATTTTTGGTTACCAATTTTCTGCAAGATAAAGAATTTCAGTGCTCTAAAAATTTAAATTTCCAACTCAAGCTAACCCATAACAAGCACAAGCACTCAACTTTTTTTTTTTTATATTAAATCTCACCCTGTCACCCAGGCTGGAGTGCAATGACGCAATCTCAGCTCACTGCAACCTCCACCTCCTGGGTTCCAGCGATTCTCCTGCCTCAGCCTCCCAAGTAGCTGGGATTTCAGAAGCACACCACCACACCCGGCTGATTTTTTGTATCTTTAGTAGAGACAGGGTTTCACCATGTTGGCCAGGCTGGTCTTGAACTGCTGACCTAGTGATCCACCTGCCTCGAACTCCCAAAGTGCTGGGATTACAGGCATGAGCCACCATGCCTGTCCAACAAGCACTCAATTTCTTAATTTATCTAAAGATTAAAAATAAATAAAACCCAGTCCTAATTATAACTCATCACATAAATCATTTATTATGGCAAAAGAAACCACATTCTATGGCAAATCAGAGCTACAAAGCCAAATGTTACAGAAGAAACAATGCAACTTATTACTTCGGATATTATACGGTACTTGGGTTTCCAACTTCAGATTTTCTTGACTTTTTGTTTCATTTGGTTTCTTGGCATCAGAAAAATACTCCAACAGATGCCAGAGTTTCAATTTAGAAACATGCAATTACAAGCATTTCATATTTGTATGACACATTGAGCCAGCTTCTTCCAGTGTGAATTCTAATCCCAGGTTCTATCAAGCACTTTTGGCAGCTGCATTCACCACTGCTGCCTTCTAAAGGACTGTTTAGTAAGTTACTGCCTCTGTATGAGAAATGGTTCCATTGTGAACTGACTTAATGCAGCTGCCCAAAGTGAGTAAGAGAAACAGGAAGTAACTAATGTGCTGGGATAATCTTGTAGAGCATTGCACATTACTTTAAAAAAGTTATTTACTTAAAATTTTAATTAATAAACTTCTTTCTCATTCATCCTTTATTCATTTCTTGAATTAGTATTTTTGCTTTACTATTATATTCATATTATGCCAACAAAATCCATTCACTTTAGTTAATGCATCATGAGCACTCAGAACATACATAGCACTTTTCTTGATATTAGTACGCTGACTTCACTTTGAATGTCTGTATCAAGCACAAGACTAACCATAGTAACAAAGGGCTTTTGCATAATATTTCAGAGCACAGCAGATGGCACAGAGTCGACACTCATGCTTGTGAATTAGTGAAGGACTCTATTTGAAATAATGTTTATGTTATTTTCTGGAAGACTTCTATTTGAATTTTATGCAAGTTGATTTTCCTCTGCTACTTTGAACAGAATAAGTCACTCTTTTAATTGTGCTTCCTCAGTCCTTGGTTCATACATGCCTGTCCTGCCCATTAATCTCCATATTCCTCAACAGTAAGGACTTTCTTTTCTTTACGGCAGTTTAGTTGTAAAGGTCCTGTAATTTTAAATAAGATGAACCTGGGTTCAAGCACTTACACTATCTTTTACTGTCTGTAAGATTTAATGCAAGTTAACTCTTTGAACGTCAACTTCTTCATCTATAAACATGAGTATAACAAGACTTACTCCGTAGGGCTGATGTGAAAATTAAATGGAATTGTGCCAATAAAAGGCATACAGCAATGTGCTAAGACCTTAACGAACACTCAAAACTCCTAACCTGTAAATACTGTTTAAATACATAACACAGTTCTCAGGTTCAGACTAAGTTATTTTTAAAATCAGTAATTATAGGTTAAAAAGTTATTTTAATAAATAACAATTTCAGCTATCTGGCTTCTGGGCATTTTCTTTTAGCTGACAGTACAAAAATTTATTATAATTCTGATTGGTTATAGAAGTAATGGTCATATTCTTCTGAAATCCTGAAAATTATTTAATAACTCACTTTAGGAATAATTTGATATTTAAAAACTGATCAATCCACGCTTATGCATAACATGTGGCTAGAGTGCAGTAGATTAAAATCGAAAACGTTTATGCTTTCACTGGGTCAGTGTGACTTTATTTATAAGCCAAATAAAACATACTTTCTTTCCTCTTTGGAAATATGACCTTGAAACAGGTTGTTCTTTCCTTGTAATGTAACTGGCATTTTATTTTGCCAACTTTGCTTTAATTTCCATTTAAATAGTAACTGAGGAACAAGGAAGGACAAGATAAAATGCCTCTTTTTGTGAAATGGGGAAAGGCAGGACCTATATCATAGACAAACAGATCAATAACACCCAGTGGTATGCTTTTTAATATCAGCAGAAGGCACATTTCCATATGACTACTTTTTGTTTTCTTTTTAATTAGGGTTACCTGAAAATCTTCTCACAATTATTTTGTTGTCCTGCTTCCAGTTTTTTCTTAATATCTAGCCAAGAAATTCTCTTCAGAAATCCACTTTATAGCAACTATTAAGCAAAGCATACTAAGATACTGACCCTGCAATAAGAAATAAGACATTTTAGAATTCTATTAAAAAATTAGAAAGAATCTACCAGCTCTGAAGATAGTTATCAGAGATAAACTAAGGACTGCTTTTTAGAGTTAAGTCTAGTAAAAAAATGGATATTAACTTAGAAAAAGGACAAATACTTTAGCAATTTGAAAGATTAAATAAGTATAGGTGGTAAATAGCTGGTTTCCATTATCTTAAATATTTATTAAGGAGAAAGTTCTCAAGAAGAATTTGTTTTAAGTAGTTCTGGGCAGAGGCTACGGCTAACTGCTGAAAGTTTAGTTCAGGCCAGTTGGTGCATAGATTATTGTTTTTTTGTGGTGGTTTTCTTTTACAGACCTAAACATTGCCCCACGTTTCAAATTATATTTCAATTACAATTTAGGGTTTGAAAGGCATGTGATATGGTTTGGTTGTGTGACCTATCCAAATGTCATGCTGAAATGTGACCTCTGAAGCTGAAAGTGAGCCTAGTGGGAAACATTTGGGTCACGGAGTGAATCCCTCATGAATGGCTTTGTACTGTCTTCGCAGTAATAAGCAAGTTATCATTCTTTTAGTTAACATGCAAGCTGAATGTTTACAAAAGCCAGAGACCTGCCTTTTTTCTCACTGCCTCTTATCTTGTGATACACTGGCTTCCCCTTTGCCTTCCTCCATGAGTAAAACTTCCTGAGGCCTCATCAGAAGCAGAGCAGATGAACCATGAGCTAAATAAATCTATGTTCTTTATAAATTACTCAGGCTCAGGTATTCCTTTATAGCAATGCAAAATGAACGAACATAGCATGTCAGCATGTTTTGTCTTAGTCTCCTTATTTTATTCCAAGATCATTATAGAAGACAGAGGGGGCAAAATTAGAAAAAAAAAAAGACAAGTAAAACCATAGACTAAGTAATAAAACCATCCCTCTAGTTACATAATGGAAAAGAAATAAATTATCAAGCTGCTGTCAATAAGCAGCCAAACAATACTTATTCAGCTTATTTCCTAAAGTCATCATAAGGCTCCAGGTTTACTTGAAGTCTTGAGAGGATATTGCAATTTAGCTTTCAAAAATTAAGGGAATATAGTCTTGGACAATTCATGACACAAACTGCTTTTATACAAGTCCAAGTTCTCAAATGCAGGTGGTGAAAGGCATTGTGGGAAAGAAAATCAAATAGGAACGTTCTAAGGAACAATAATCCCTATGGGTGCTTATGTGCTTAATATGCCACAGTACAACCAGCACATCTGATGCCCTGTTGTTCACTTTGGCAATTATTTTGTAGCTAGACCATTAACTTTATTCTGAAAACCTATATATTTGTAGGTATTTGGAGGAAATGTACAATGTATCAAAATGCCTCAAAGAACCATTGTTCATTTATATTTCCCTTTTACAGTCTGAGAAAAGCATATGCTCAGTGTGAGAAATCAATCTTGAAAAGAATACACTAACTGAGCTAGAGAAAGAAGAGCGACTTGATCACTCTTGCTTCTAAGTGGTCAGAGTTTGCCAACTCATTCAAGAATCACTTAGCAGTAAGGCCTTCATCAGACAGTTGTGTTTGACTAGAAATTATCTTACTAGCATTTCAGGACTGCAGACAAGTTCTGTAAGTTGCTTGTCAGTTTTACAATGCCTTGTCAAATTCTTTTTGAGCCCAACCTTCCCTTGTCTCTCTAGTTAATTAACTAATATGTAACTGCTAACATCCATTGCTCATGGTAAATTTACTGAGGAAAAGAAATGGCAGGATCTCCCTTTGTCCAGTTGAAAACATCCCAATGAAGAGGCCGTGGTGCAGAAGAGACCTATGTCATCCTTTTCTTGTGGTAGTGGCTGAAATCATTCCATACTATAAAGCTTAGGAATTTCTATAGGTTGTCATATCTTTGTCTAACTACTGATTTCCTAAACAGTAAGTTCCTGGAACTCTAATACATTAAAAAGATTGCTTACAACATTAAAAAATGACGCTTCATGACAAAGAGGATAAGGTCTATATAAAGGAGGAATAAATGGTGATACAAAAAGAATAATTTGAGGATTGTATTGGTTTCCTGTTGCTGATATATCAACTTACCACAACTACGGTGATTAAAACAACACAATTTTATTATCTTAAAGTTGTGTTAAAAGTCCAGTATGGGTTTGATCAAAATAAATCAAGATGTCAGCAGGCTATTCTTTTTTTGGAGAGTTTAAGGAATAATCATGTTTCCGCTCATTTGGATTGCTGGCAGAATTAAGCTGTTTGCAGTTATAGACCAACTACTTCCTTCCCTTGCTGGCTGCAAACTGAGGTTCATTCCCACTGCTACGGTTTGGATGTGGTTTGTTTCTCCCCTCACCCCAAATCTCAGGTTGAAATTTGATCCTCAATGTGGTGATGTTGGGAGGGGGCACCTAGGGGACTTGTTTCTATCATGGGAGAAGTTCCCCCAGGATTGGCTTGGTGCAGTTTCAGTAATAGTGAGTTTTCACTCTTGAAAGACTGGATTAGTTCTCAGGGGAATGGATTCGTTCCCTCGAGAGTAGGTTCTTATGAAGCCAGGCTGCCCCTCGGGTTTGATCCCTCTCTGCACATGCCCACTTCTTCTTTGCTCTTCACCATATTTTGACCCAGCACAAAACCCTCACCAGAAGCCAAGCATATGCCAGCAGGCTTCTTATACCACCGGCAGAACTGTGAGTAAAATAAACCTTTCTCTATATAAACTACCCAGCCTCAGGTATTCCTTTATAGCAACACAAAACAGACTAAGACACCCACCTTCCAGAATACACTACATTTCCTGGGTCATGACCATCTACTTCATACTCAAAGCCAGCAGCAGAGTCAGGTCCTTCTTAGGTCACATCTCTCTGATCTACTCTTTTGCCTCTTCTACTTTTAAGGACTCGCATGATTAGATTGGATCTACCTGGATAATCTCCCCCATCTCAAGGTCCTGAACTATATTTAGTTCCTTTTTCCCCACAGGTCCTGGATATTAGGGCATGAACACCTTTGGAGGGTTATTTATCTGCCTACCAAAGGAAACAATGCCTTCCTGAGAAAAATATGCATATATATACACACACATATGTATAAAATCTGGGGCAATTGAACTTATCTGACTCTCAGTTTTCTCATCTAAGAAAATGAATATAAGACATATTCCATGTATCTGTTATAAAAATTAAATGAGGTAATGTATATAAGTAACACTTAACCTTCAAAACCTCTGAACATGTTATAAATGCAAAACCTCTTAGTTATTACCATACTTCTACCAATAGAAATATATTCTTCTTGTTTCATTTTGTATGGAACTTTTTATATTAGTAATAGTCACTGACCATGAGGAATAGTTCTAGACAGCCGTAAACATTTAAAAAAATGTGGTAATCTAAGTTAAAATGAGTTGAACAGACAAAGCTACAACATTTATTTCAACTTTTTTCAGCCATAATGCCAGAATATTTGCACCTTCTTTATAAATAGCTGGATTTTAAAACATATACTTTGTGTAGAATCTTTGCTTCTATAATCATGAGAGATATTGTGTAATTTTCTTCACTTCTTTCTTAGTCTTAGTCTTTACTTGTTTTTTTTATGGGGCAGAGTGTCAAGTTTTGGTATTAGAGTTATCCTCGTCTCATAAAATGAGGTGGAAAGTGTTCATCTCCTCTCAATTTTCTCAAAGCAAGTATGTAAGATTAAAATACATTTTTTTCTTAAATGTTTGATGGAATTTACTAAATTTGGTCCCAGGTATTTTTGGGCGGAGAGAAATGTTTTATTATAAAATCTATTAATTGAATTAGGGCTACCAGATCTTCCACTTCCTCAAGTGTCAGTTTGGGTATAGGTTTATTGTTTTTTTAAACAATTTCCCTATGCCATATAAATTATATTTACTGACATTAAGTCATTCATAATATTCACTTGTTTGTAATATATGTAAGATCTATACTAATATTTATGGTTTGCTTCCTAATGTGAAAGACTCTTGCTAGGGGTTTTATTTTATTAATGTTTTAACAGAACCAACTTTGGCTTTGTTAATCTCTGTAGTTTTTCTATTACATATATTTTTCCTCTTGTTTTTATTTTTATTTTTTCTTCTACTGACTATGTATTTAATTTGCTCTTCTTTTCAAGTTTCTTAAGGTGGAAACCTAGATCTTAATTTTTACCCTTCCTGTTTTTTTTCTTTCTTTTTTTTTACTAGACCACCATTTTGTGCAATAAAATTCTCTCTAACCACTGTTTAAGCTGCATCTCACAAATTTTTGATCTGCTGTACTTTCACTATAATTCAAGTATAAATATTTTTCTAATTTTCCTTGTGATTTCTCTAACATGTAGGTTATTGTGTTTACTACATATTTATCACACACTGGTTATTGTGTGCTTATTTTCAAATATTTGTTTTTGTTTTGTTTTTATCTATGTTACTAGTGTCAATTATTAATTCAAACCCCTTGCGGGCAAAGGACATATCTGTAAGGTATCAAGCTTTTTGAAATTTATTTAGGCTCATATTATGAGTCTAACACAGAGTTTATCTGGGATAATATTCCTTGTGCATTTGAAAAGATGTGTTTGGTAGATCATTTTGTAATTTTTCAATTCAGTCGAATTAATGATGTTTAAGTTTTATATATTGTCATTGATATTGTCTACTTTTTTCTATGAATTAATGAGTAAGCAGAATTAAAATCTATACCTAAATTGTGAATTTTTCTACTTCTGTTCTAAGAGTTTGCTTCATGTATTTTGAAGCTCTAAATTAAGTTCATATATGTTTAGGATTGTTATGTACTAGGAATAATTGGTCACTTAAAAATTACAAAACGGAAATACTCTTTATTTTGAAGTTACTTTTTCAAGCCATGTGAAGTTTTTTTGTTCAGATTTCTTATGCTTAACCTCTGCACTGTGTAATATTTTTATCCGTTTTCTTCATCTTCCTGATACTTTTTATTTAATGTGTCTCTTGTTGCCAATATGTAGTCTGTTTTTACTTTTTAACCCAGTCAGATAATCTCTGACTTTTAATTGGAATGTTTAGCTCATTTAAATGTTATCTCATCGTTGATATATATGGGATTGGATCTAACATCTTACTATTTATTTTCTATTTGTTTCCTCATTTTGTTGTTGTTTTCTTTTCCTCCTTTCCTACCTTATTTAGATTAAGTAAATTATCTTCTATACAACTGTCTGCTAGCATATCCATCCCTTCTGCAGTCTTTAATCTGTTGCCATGACCATCCAATATTTTTTTATTTTTAATATTTTACATTTTATTTGCTGAATTTCAACTTGATTACTTTTCATAGTTTAAATTTTGTCTTAGGTCTTTTTTAACCTTTGTGTTTTTCAAAAAATTTATATGAGCTTTTTAAAAGTTTTTGTCTGCTGTTTCCAATATTTTAGATACCTTATGATCAGTTTTTATTGATATTTTATCAACAAACAAAATATTGATAATAAGTCATGAAAATTTCCTTATATCACTAACTTTTTTTTGTATGTGAGCATGGAGGAAGACATAGGAGTCTAAATTATGTGGTCTTCCTTTATAGAGTATTGAATCATTTTTCTGGAAGTGAATTAAATCACTGTTGTATCCTCTTGATTTTTTTCTGATCAGCTTGATCCTTTAAGACTGGTATATCTCAGAATTGTCTTAGTATGAGGACAAGACCTTTCTTAGCAGTAGGACAAGACATAGTATTTATACCAGAAATATGACCTTTCTTTGTTATCTCTTCTATGGCTGAGCCAGAAATCCAAAGTCATCCAAACCTATCAAAACTCTCCTATCTCCATTTACCTCAGTCCCATAGCATCTGTCTTCTTCTAGACTTCACAAAATTTGCCCTGCTCATGTGCAGCTTAGCCCTCAGTTAAGGCTCTGCAGGAAAACTGCATGGAGGCTTCTGGGTCCCCTTATAAAGCAGATTCACTCTGCACTGGTTACCAATTAAGCCCCCTATGTCTTGGGCTACAATTTTGATTACTTGCACAAATCCACTATGATAGAACACTGATACAACTAGTTAAGCAAAGCAACTTTAGTACTTGCAAATAGGCACCAAGGGATAATAGAAGCCTAGTATTCATAATGAGCTGCCCCCTCAACACTCAGGAAAGCTGCTAAGAGTGAATTAAATTTTGTCTATGGTGTTCCAATTGCATGGCAGCTGAGGGATCCCAGAAAGCAGCCTGTCCTGGTTTTTATGTCCGAGGGAATACAGGTATCCCTGGGCTAAAGTGTCAAAGAAGATCCTATTTTGGGGTGGCAAAGGAACACGGCAGGGTTATTCTGGTCAATTTCTCTTGTCTCAGGATGTTGCATTGTCAGCACATTGTACATTTATTTTTGAGAACCACAAGTGACAAAAAAGCGAGAACAAGTTGGTACAAGGTCACTCAAACTGCCCCACACCCTTCTGCATGTTTCCTTTTTTCAGTAGCCTGACCCACAAATTCCAAATACATCATAATGCCCAAACTCTTATCTCTGCCTCCTCAATTCAGCAAGACTTCTTACTATGGTTAGCCTCCGTCTTCATGTGTACCAGTCTTAAAAATGCCCCCAGGTAGAAAGCCAGAGCAAACCTAGCACTCACTTCATGTGTTTTTCTTCTCATCTGTTGCCAGTTGTATTCTGCTTGAAAACTACTGCCTCAATATTTTTTCTAGTTTTATAGTTATTTGTGGTAGGAGGACAAGTCTGGTTCCCATTACTTTGTAATGACTCTCCTCTTCTTAATAGTTTAGTAGTAATATGTTCTTTTATTTAAGGTAGTGCTCTATAGATTAAATATCAAATCAAGGGCTTTGTCCACTTCTAAAATTGCTGGTCTCTGGTACCTAGACCAGTGTCTGGAACACAGCATGTGATCAATATTGTTTCGATGAATTAATGAGTTATTCAGTGGGGAGTTCAGAATGCAAACAAAAATATTTAATAAAATAGTTGAACAAAGTAAGGAATACATTATGTGTTTCAATAACTCATAGTGATATCCAACAGAGAGCAGTGTACCTCCAGAAATGTTTGTCAGCTTGTCCAAAGTCATATAGACTGGCATTTACCACAAACTCCAGCTTCACACGTTCTCAAAATTGATGCTGTCATCTTGTTAGCATGCCAGGAAGGACCCAACTCTCAGTAGAAGGCTCACATTGGCAAAACTCATGAGGTTAAATACCAAACTAATAATACAGATTCAGAAATAAAACTGTCACTGATAGCCATTTCTCTACCTTTTCATATGACCAAAGAAGCAGCCAAAATGTATTAAAAATTTTGCTTGCCAAGCATGAAACTAGAATATTAATTAAATGTTTAATGTCATCAAGCTAAGAATTAACTTTTTAAATAAATTAGTATATTTTTAACTACATATTTTCGTCCATATTCACAATAGGACACAATTTTGTGGATTTTTTTTTTTTTTGCTTGTTACCAGCTCTGATTGTCCATATCTCTTGTAAATATGATAGGTCTGATATTTCATTTAGTACACAAAATATTTCCTAGAGGTGTTTCATGTTTTTTAATATAATTCTGTATTTTTATAATTAATTCAAGTATTTGTTGATAATTTATTTTAGTATTATTAAATAATTATTGAGTTATTTCTCATGTTGGGTACTGGAAATTTGGTGACAAGTTAGACAAGGGTCTTCATCTTATATATGTTATAGTGTAGCCTGGAAAACAAAAGTTAACAGGCAACTGCAGTACAATATTTTAAGTTTACCCGGCACAGTAGAAGGCCATATATGAAGGACACCCAACTCGTTCTTTAGAGATTGGTGAAGTCTTTCCGGACAAGATGAAATGTAATTTCAACCTCAATGAATATAGGCTGTATGGGTTAGATTAATAAAATTGCTTTATGTATTTAGAATAGGAAGGGAAAAGTATTCTCAACAGGAGCTAAAACTAAGAGATTCAGGAACATGGCACATGAATGGAACTATACGTGTTTCTCTGTGAGTGGAGCTTAAATCAGTGTAAAAACATAGTAGGAAGAGATGAACGCTATTGGGAAATTTTAAACGGTGAAGAATCATAATAAAATTTGTACTGCAGAAAGATATTACTGATGAGAATGTGGATAATAGTCTTGGAGGATGGAGAAAGAGACAAGGAAAACCTAAATTCAGGGTCACCAGTTAGGAGGTTTTTATAATAATTTGTGTGAGAGATAGTTCCGGTCTAAATGAAAGTAATTACAGATGGCACAAAAATAAAAAGACAGATGTAGGATATATGAAAGGGGAATTTTTTTTTTAAGATTTGATTATCAGCTATGTGTGAGATAAGAGGAAAATTAAATATCCCTGAGAATAAATGCCAGGTTTCCCGTTTATATCCCTGAGTGGATAGCGTCATTAAATGGGAAATGTATGCAGGGAAGGTTTTGGGTAAAGATGATAAATGTACCATTCATATGACTAATTCAGTGGTCAATTCAATGATGTTTTTCACATGTTGGTTGATATGAACTTGGAGCTCAGGAAAAAGAGGCTTGAGATAAGTTCTAAGAATCATCTGCATATTGATTGTATTTGGGTGTTGAAGTAATTTTTCAGGAAATGAGTTTAAGGGAAAGATGAAGAAGGATAAACTGAGAAGGATTTGGGGATGCAATAGTCAGAGGTGTAATAGGAAACTCTGGAGTTTAGCTGCCATTGAGGAGAATTACAGGCAATTCTCTACCGTGCCTGCTGTTGTGGAGAGATGAAATAACATATGGATGGAAAAAAAATGTTCACTAACTATAACATTAAGTCAATTTGGCAAAAATAATTTAAGTAAAGTGTTGAATGGAAACCACATTTTTGTGTGTTGGAAAGTAAATGAGATAGAGGGGATTAAGAGACTAAGTGTAGAAAACTTAATCAAAGATTTTATATCTGTAAGGAGAAAAGATATGTCAGTAGCTAGAGGAATATTTGAAGTTACGATTTTAAAAATAATTTCTTGTAAGAAGATTAAAATATTTTAATGATATCAACATGTAAAAAAACTTTGTTTTTCAGAATTGTTTCTAATGCCTCATTTTGTCTACAGGTGTTAACAATATGCATAAAGTACAGTTGAAGGTCAGAAAAAAGGAGTTCAGGAAAAATGTCAAGAGAGAAGATGGGCAAATAGGGAAGATAAAGGAAAGAAGAAGGAAAAGGAGAATGCAAAGGACAGAATTTTAGCAAATAGCACATTTAATGGGGAACAGAGGGAGTTAAACCTAAACAGACAACACACAAAGAAATGATCACACAGTATGAACTAGGAGATATGCCATCCTACAATCCTATGTGGAAGAGTATTTGAAAAAGGAGGGGGTCAGTATTATCAGATGCTGCCAAGTGGGAAGTCCAGATGGGACTCATGATATTTCCTTATGCAATAACTTACATAAGGAGAGCAGAAAGAGAAATGGGCTATAACTAGAGAGTGAGAGTGAATCTAAAGAAAGATTGCTAAAACTCATTTAAATCCAACTCAAATGTGATTTATTCTGAGAAAGTTTATCTGAAAAATCCATTAGGAACATATTTCCCTTCCCTCAACATTTCTATAGTGCAACTACCATACAGCCAAGCAATTTCACTCCTTGGAATTTATTCCAGATAAATAAAGACTTGTGAACATTTTATAAAACTATACACAAATGTTTATAGCAGATTTATTTGTAATAACTGAAAAAAAAGAAATAATCCATGTTTCCTTCAATGGCAGAATGGTTAAACAAATGATAGTATATTCATATCATGGAATATAATACAGCAACAAAGAGAAACAAACCATTGATACATTCATCAACCTGAATAAATCTCCAGAGAATCAGGCTGTGTGGAAAATAGAAACATCTAAAACAACATATACTACATGATTTAATTTATATAACATTCTTGAATTGACAAAATTATAGCAATGGAGACCAGATTAGTGGTTCCCTGGAGTTAAAAAAAATTACATGTGGGGAGATGTAAATGTGGCTGTAAAAGGGCAACATGTGTTACACTTGTAACTGTCTGTATCTTGATTATATTAATTAATGTCGCTATCCTAGCTGTGATATTTCACTGTAGTTTTCCAAGTTGTTACACTGGCGAAAACTGGATAAAGAGTACACGGAGTCTCTCCTAGGAACTTCCTACGAGTTCATGTATATCTATAATTTTCTCAAAATAAAAAAGTTTAACTTTTACAAGGCTTAAAAATAAGTAGAGTTAAAAAAGATAGTTGAAAGAGCATTTTTGAAGTCACATTGTCTAGTTTTGAAGTCACATTGTCTTAAGGTTGAATCCAAAGTCTGCCACATTTTAGTTATGTAAATGTCACCTTAGTGAGCCTTAAATAAAAATTATCAAGATCACCATCATCATCACAACCACCATTACTAAAACCCTTATGGAGTTTTTAATATGTCCCAGTTACTGTTCCAAACACTTGGTGTATTTTAACACATTTAATTCTCTCAATAGCCCTATCAGGTAGGGATCATTATTATCTTAATTTTAAATATTGAAAAACTAAGACACAGAAAGAAAAGGTAATATGCTCAGGGCCACATAGTAACTAAATGAACACTAATTTGAGCCCAGACAGTCTTCCACAAGACTTAATACCTGCCCCTAACATTTATGGGGCAAGACAAAAAGTGAAAAAGAGGTCCCATGCTGTATGTCTAAATGCTTAGGAGCTATAGAAACTAATAACTTTAAAATATATATGCTAGCCTTCTGCTTTGACAAATATGCTTTGTAAGCCACTTGGAAGATTATGTTTGAATTTAAAATTTTCAGACACTTAACGTTTCCACTCTATAAACATGACCTACCACCTTTTTCTTTTCCCCCATGGTTTGGTTTCACACTGTGAGCAGTTCTTTGCACATTTGAGTACACACTCCAGCCTGCAAATTGAAGCCTTGTTCATACCGGGCCTAAGGGTATAAATACCAGTGAGTCAGTGTGTTTTTGGTAGATGGACTTGGAGAAAACGCTGTGTAAATGCTGGAAGCATAGAGCTTTTAGTAAGGGAACCTCAAGATCCTGAATACCAAAGGCATAGTGTAGAAGTAGGTAGGATCCGTTCCAACTGTAATGGCTTCTTGACTCTGTGGAATCACGCCTCACACTCTGCGAGGGGAATGGATAAAAGAGACATAAAGTGAGGTCCACCGTAGGGTGTCCCTCTTACTCTTAGGCCTAAAGTTAAACTTAAGCCTGAGTGAGATACTGGCCTTATTTCAGTGGGAATAATACTTTCCTTTTATAGTTGTGAAAACTACATGAGGGTCTCTCATGTATATTGTGCAAGATGTGTGCTGCGGTGCTGCATTAGAGAGAAGATGTAGGTTTTCTGTTAATATTTGCAATTATGTTTTATTATCAATCAGTAAATGTTTCCAACATTAATACTATTTTATAGTTATATTATTTATTTTCTTGATAGATGGACTAGAGGCTTTTACCAGATTTCTTAAAACTGAATTCAGTGAAGAAAATATTGAATTTTGGATAGCCTGTGAAGATTTCAAGAAAAGCAAGGGACCTCAACAAATTCACCTTAAAGCAAAAGCAATATATGAGAAATTTATACAGACTGATGCTCCAAAAGAGGTACAGTAAAGATAACTGTAAAAATGCATAATTGCTTTCAAAAATTTTTAATAATTTTATTTTTAAATTGTGAATTATATTTTTCCAACTTATTTTTATTAATTTCATTTATAATTGACATGTAATAATTACACATGTTAATGACATACAGTGTGATGTTTTAATATATGTATGCATTGTATAATGATAAAATCAGAGTTAGCATATTCATCAAATTAAACATTTATCATTTCTTTGTGGTGATAATATTCAATATGTTCTTTTCTAGCAATCTTGAAATATACCATGTATTATTCACTATAATCACCTATTAGGTAATATAACACCAGAACTTATTCTTCCTATCTATCTCTGTACCTGTTGATCCATCCTTTCTCCATCCTCCCATCCTTCCTACCTTACCTAGCCCTTGGTAACCACTATTCTGCTCTCTACTTCTATGTGAGCAACTTTGTTAGATTCCACATACAAGTCAGATCATGTAGTATTTATTTTTGTGTGCCTGGCTTATTTCACTTAACATAATGTCCTCCAGGTTCATTCACATTGCCACAGATGACTGAGTTTCTTTGTTTTTTAATACCTCAGTAGTGTTCCATATGTACCACATTTTCTTTATACATTCATCCTTTGATGGACATTTAGGTTGATTCCATCTCTTGGATACTGTGAATAATGCTGCAATAAACATGGGAGTGTAGATATCTCTTTAACATGCTGATTTCAATTCCTTTAGATATATACCTAGAAGTAGAATGGCTGGATCGTATGATAGTTTTATTTTTAATTTTTGAGGAACCCTTATACTATTTTCTATAATGGCTGCACTACCTTACATGCCCACCAACAATGCATGAGTTTCCCTTTCTCCACATCCTCACCAACATTTGTTATTTTTTGTCTTTTTCATTAAAAGCCATTCTAAGCGAAGTGAGTTGGTATCTCATTATGGTTTCTACTTGCATATCCCTGATGGGTAATGATGTTGAACATTTTGTCCAAAATGGCACTTTATGTCTTTTTTTGAGAAATGTCTATTCAGAGCTAAATTTTTTAGATAATCTGTCTTTATCAAATTTGTACCCTCATACATTCTACCAGAATGTTCATGATGTTGCTGCAGGGAAGATCATTATTTATGAATATTTATCCATACAAATGGAAGACATTGTAAGATACTATCACAGAAGGAAAAGTACAATTAGAGTCACTTTTCAGAGTTATTTTCATTCTAGACTGAGTGAATATGATAAATTGCAACATTTAGATTCATTCACTTATTCATATTAATCACTTTCACACAAGCAACCTCTCATAGAAACTAAAGATTTCTATAAGTGATGAAGTCAAGGGACATCAAGAAGTTTGCATCATATACCAATTTAATTTTGGCTCATCTATTTATACAGAGTTTTGTTTGCTTTAGGGCTACTTTAAAGACAGGTTAAAAGAAAAATCTTACAATAGAGAGATGAGGTAAATCTAACTAGGCAAGTTTTCAAGTGGAAAACAATTGAGATTTTCTTTTACTCCAAACTCAATGTGAAGTAATTGTGTGATACAATTGCTAAAATGGGTATAAGACTAGCAAATATGACTTGACTGCCCTAAAATATTAATTAAGTAGAGCTTCAAAGTTTCTAATGTGTGTTTTATAAATAGTGCTTCTCCCAAAACCAACGTTTTAGATAGTTTTTTTAATAAAAAGGCAGCTAGTTGTATTGTGTTACGGACAAGGAGAAAGAAAGCCCCTACCTGAAAACCCAACCACCATCAGAACCAGATATATATGCAGTGCTATGATACAAGGCATTAAAGAATTTTACATCTTTAAAAGACATTCATACTACAGCATATGTTTGCTTGGAGGAAATCATCATAACATAATGAAGTGAGCACTGGAATAAAGAGAAGCCCCACATTAAAATCTCAAATATGCCCCAGCTCATTTTTTCCCATGACTCAAATAATTTAACCTCTGTGAGGTTTAGTTACCTATTTTGAAAATGAGTTATGCTTTAATTATTTCTATGATCTTAGCAGTTCAATATTGCATTATTCTAAATTCATAGAGAGTAAGAAGGACCAGGAATTCCAGGAGAGAAGAAACAGATGAAATGCTAGTCAAGAATAGAGGAAAAAACCCAAGCATCTATATTAGGCCATTCTTGCACTGCAACAAACACAACAGCACTATTCACAATAACCAAAATGTGGAAACAACCCAATTGTTTACTAACAAATGAATGGATAAATGAAACGTGGTGTACCTGTAGAATGGAATATTCAGCCACAGAAAGAATACAGTTTTTGATACATGCTAAAAAAAACAGAAATATCTGAGCCTAGGTAATTTATAAGAAAATAACTTTAATTGGCTCATGGTTCTGCAGGCTATACAGGAAGCCTAACAGCATCTGCTTTTGAGAAGAACTCAGGAAGCTTCCAATTATGGCAAAAGGCAGAGGGGGAGCAGTTATCTCACATTTCAGAAGCAGGCTCAAAAGAGACAGAGTGAGGTGTCACACACTTTTAAACAGCCAGATCTTGCCAGAAGCCACTCACTATCGCGAGGACAGCACTAAGGAGACGGTGCTAAACCATTCACGGGAAATCCACCCCCATGATCCAATAACTGCCCACCAGGCTCCACCTCCAATGCTGGGGATTACAATTAAACATGAAGTTTGGGCAGGCTACACACATACAAACTATATCAGCTTCTAAGCCCACGATGCCCACTCCAACATTGCATCAGTCCTTTGCTGTTTCTCAAAGTTGTTTATATAAGCATATTAACTATAATCACACTTTTTTTCTGTTTATCCAGGTTAACCTTGATTTTCACACAAAAGAAGTCATTACAAACAGCATCACTCAACCTACCCTCCACAGTTTTGATGTTGCACAAAGCAGAGTGTATCAGCTCATGGAACAAGACAGTTATACACGTTTTCTGAAATCTGACATCTATTTAGACTTGATGGAAGGAAGACCTCAGAGACCAACAAATCTTAGGAGACGATCACGCTCATTTACCTGCAATGAATTCCAAGATGTACAATCAGATGTTGCCATTTGGCTATAAAGAAAATTGATTTTGCTCATTTTTATGACAAACTTATACATCTGCTTTTAACATATTGCATGTTTATGTTAAGATTTGGTCCCATCCTTTAAACTGAAATATGTCGTGAAATTATTTTAAAAATGTAAAAACAAAACTTTTTGCTAACAAAATACAGTATCTGCCAGTATATTCTGTAAAACCTTCTATTTGATGTCATTCCATTTATAATCAGAAAAAAACCTTATTTCTTAATCAAAAGGCAGTACAAAAAAAGTAATAATGTTTTATAAGATTGTAGAGTTAAGTAAAAGCTAAGCTTTTGCAAAGTTGTCAAAAGTTCAAACAAAAGTCTAGTTGGGATTTTTTACCAAAGCAGCATAATATGTGTTATATAAACATAATAATACTCAGATATCCAAATGTTCAGATAGCATTTTTCATAATTAATGTTCTCTTTTTTTTTTGGTAATAGTGTAGAAGTGATCTGTTTCTTACGGTGGGAGATGAAGAACATTTATTATTGGGTTACTACTAACCCTGTCCCAAGAATAGTAATATCACTTCTAGTTATAAGCCAGCAACAGGAACTTTTGTGAAGACACATTCATCTCTACAGAACTTCAGATTAAATATAATCTAGATTAATGACTGAGAATAAGATCCACATTTGAACTCATTCCTAAGTGAACAGGGACGTACCCAGTTATACGAAGCACTTCTGTTGGTCACAGAAACATGACCAGATTTTGTATATCTCCAGGTAGGGAACTAAGTAGACTACCTTATCACCTGCTAAGAAAACTTGCTACTAAACTATTAGGCCATCAATGGCTTGAATAAAAACCAGAGAAGGTTTTGCCCAGGACGTCTCATGTTTGGCCCTTTAGAATTGGGGTAGAAATCAGAAATGAGATGAGGGGAAGAAGCAAGGAGTCTAAGGCCCTAGCGATTTGGGCATCTGCCACATTGGTTCATATTCAGAAAGTGTTATCTCATTGATTATATTCTTGTTAAGCAAATCTCCTTAAGTAATTATTATTCAAATAAGATTATACTAATACATCTATATGTCACTGTTTTAAAGAGATATTTAATTTTTAATGTGTGTTACATGGTCTGTAAATATTTGTATTTAAAAATGCCATGCATTAGGTTTTGGAAATTTAATGTTAGTTGAAATGTAAAATGTGAAAACTTTAGATCATTTGTAGTAATAAATATTTTTAACTTCATTCATACAGTTAAGTTTATCTGACAATAAAAGCTCTGACTGAATGTTGATTATCCTTCCTATTATGTAATAAGGAATAAACATTTTCTTCTTTTAGAGTAATATTGGGATAGAAAGTATTAATTGAGTTATTGTATCATTGATCTTAATGCTATATCAGTTGTTTAAATTGTTGTGAATATAAAAACAAAGTATCTTGTGTTTCAAAAATCAACTAAAAAGGTGATTTTTATGTTTTCCTTAGTTAATTCCTATTTTCTTTTTCTGTGGCAGTCTCTTTCCATAGAATTTAATTGTTTCATATACAGACTTAAGACTCGATACAAACTTTGCAATCTCATCAGAAACATCATGGGCTGATTTTAATAGCATTGTTCTGGTACCACAAATACGTATCATGTAGCTTTTCCGTATGTAATACTGTCCAAAATCATCTGATCTCTTCGTTAAATTATGAAATATTCAATGAGATGCTTCAAAAACATACCAGGACTTCTTCATAAAATTAATGACTGACTTCAAAAAGTTTGCACTCTCTGGAGGAGACAACATGGACAAATACAGAAACAAGATAAATAATTGGACAACTGAAAGTAGCCAAGCACAGATGCACAGAAAGCACTGAGTGTTGGCTGAATGATGGCAAAACGCACAAATTGAAACTAGACTTGAAAGCCTCAGTGTGCGAGCTCCCTAACTGGATGCGGGATCCTCAAAAGTTTATATAACTTCTAAGGACTCTTCCATCCACATTCGTTTTAAGATAAAGACTCAGGATTTCTATTTTCTAGTGTTCTTTATGGTCTCTACACTCATTAATTCTAATTTGTTCACTTGATATTCTCCGAAGCAACCCTTGATTTGTATCCAAGTAAGGAAAAGAGGCAAATAAGTATAATTAATGAAGGAAAACTTAAGACTAAAAATTAATATGGGATTTTTGTCTAAGAATAGGGCACAAGATTATAGAAAACCCAGAAAATATATGAAAGGAAAGAAGTCACAGGAAATAGAGCTTGATTTTTTTTTGACCAGTCAAATGTATGATAACAATGTCTTTAAAGTATTGGATGATAAATAAAGTTGGGTTGAATTAGATAATTTGGGGCACTTTTTGAAGCCCATAAGCAATAGTAAATACCTAGGCTTCAAGTTATATACACAATAAAAACTCAATAAGTGATTGCAAAGTCAAGTGAAATCAAAAGGAAGTCAGAGTAGTATTTCAGCAAAGAGTAAGTCTTTAATATGTGGTGCATTTTTATGTGAATTCTATCTCTACTAGCTACCAAGTGTACTATGTTGAGAAAGCTACCTAAATTCTTATCTTCAATTTTTATTTGTAATATTGGAATAAAATGTTCACAGTGTTCTTATGGTGATTAAATTGTAAATATTTGCAAAGTGCCAGCTACAGTGTTAATTGACTTTAGTGTGTGGATGGATTTTAGAAAGTATTCCCTGTGTTTAAGTACCACATTTTAATTATAATATAAATTTTTCTAATAATGCCTTGGTTACAAATCAAAAAATATCTTTGAGAATAATGAGATTTTTCTTGACTAAAGTATGGGGATGACTATTGCTCTCATCAAAACTTTTATAATTTGCACTTCATAAAAAATGATATTTTAGCTAAATTAAAATATGGGAACATTTTAAACACAAGCATTTTTCTAAAGAAAAAGCTTTTTTAAAAAAACCCTTAACTTTTTAGTTATGTGCCGTGCAGATCTTCTTTAAGAAGAAAAAAAAGACAAAGCATGGTGAAGATGTATACTCTCCCTGCCCCACCTCATCAGATGCTAAGCCTTAGCTATGGCATTAACTAAATTTAAAAAGACTAATTTATTTTCATTGTGCCACATTGGCTGGTCTTATATTTAATTTCCTGGCTCTTTATCATCTGTCTAAAAAAGAAAAAAATTACCAACACAGATGTAACCACGTTCATTTAGCTATATCATTTGAAGCCTTTTCAACAATGAAAATAAAAGTTCGTACAACTTATCAAAACTCATTTTCTATAGCTTGAATAAATCAACAAGTATTTATTGAACACTTTCATTTGATTGCTACTGCTAGCTTCTGGGCATTCAAAAGTGAATTTAACAGTGGGAGTGACAGGGAAAGAGAGAGAAAGAAAAACTCTCTTCATAGTATATTGTCTGATAAAGCTTGCATTCTGCAATACCCAGCTGAAAGCCATGTTTTAAACTTTTCTTCGTATGTATCCCAAATAGCAAATCCTTCTACGACCAGTTGTGGAGATTACCATTTATCTTTTGAAGCTAGGAGTTAAGTAACTAATTTCCTCATTTATTTAAGGACAATACAAAAGATTCACTAACTTGCATATCTTTGTGCATCTTTTATAAAACAAAAGAAGAACTGAAACTATACGTATATATAAATACATTTTATTACGGGTTTGAATTTTTTGGTCATTTTATTGGTTTTGCTCTATAAATCAAACAATTATAGAAGGGTCCTTTGAAGATGAAAAAACACAAGTTTTAAGAAACATTTACAAAATTAAATCACTAATTTAGCAGCACAGGTAGTAAAATATTACATTTGGAAAATTTTTTAAAAAATCAGTTTGAGCTGTGTTTTTAGACATAATTATTTAATAGTAAACATACACATTTACCTGGAATCTTACCTACTAAATTTTATAGAGTAGAAATGGACCTTTTAGAGGTAATAAGCAAAGCAACTATTTTAAACGTCAGACATTTGCTAAAACAACAGTATTAAATTTTAAATAGTTTGTCTACAGTCTTATTATTTTTTATTGTGTTATCTATCTGTAACAAACATAAAATTGTGGGAAAAATGAAGACTGAATCATTGTTAAATGTTGATCCACTAAAAAGTGTCAAAATTCTTTTTATTGGATTCAATTTACTAGAGCAAGAAAGTGAATAAAAAACATTTGGAAAGATTGCCATCAACATGTAAAACCCAACAATCATTTTTTCAACATGGAACTGTTGTTACATGTAAAGAAACTGAAATATTGAAACATGAATCCAAGTGAGATCAAATCAGTATCAATGATAGCAGGAATAAATGTATTTAATAATCCGTAGTTTGGAATATCTTATACTTCATTTATCGTTATTTAATCATAGAGTCCTGTAGTTCAACAAATGTTTGCCATGCTTCACCTCTGTCCCAGTCACTATATGGAACAGTAGTGATACAAAGACAAATAAAATAATGTAAAGGCTATCACTGTAGTATTTAAATGAACGGTGTTCCTATGTAGGCAAACACAAAAATCAGTCATTTCACTATGACATGTGAAATGTTGATATATAATAGATCTTGACTTCCTTGTGTCTAAAAAATGGCAAGACAATTTCATGCAATGTAGCTAAAAAGCAGAGTCATGTTGCTGTGCCTTCACAATATGTCTGAGTATATTTTATAGTATAGGATTAGGTATTAAATTGCTATATTCATATTGAAATCTGCTTTAAAATCTCAATCTCTAGAAACTGGAATTGATCTCATAAATGAGCATCACTCACATTAGAATGCAAGCTCCCAGAAATGTATTCAAGTTACATTAATAGAAAATTATTTAACATAGAGGCTTTGGAAGTAAATTTTTGATAGAATTGTGAAAGAATGTTAAGAGATACTGATAAATGAGTATCAACCAAAAGATCATACACGTATGATAACTGAGAGAACTAAATAAGTTCACTGGAAAATCATGATTCAACCCATGACATTCTATTTATTTGTATTATTCTTAAACACTTCTATTGAAAAATATAATAAACACATTATCTAAAAAGTTTGCATGATCATGAAGGGAACACTAATCTTGCAGTTTGGTCCCATTACATATTTTTTCCTTAGTAATCACCTCACCATATATTTTATTCTGTTGTTTTTTGTCTGTTTTATCTTTTCTCCAGGCAGATACTTTGACAAAAATTTGTAAATAAAAGAAGTTTTCAGTGTGTTACACACACAGGAGTGTGTGTGCGCGTGCACACACACTCAGAGTTTGATTTTTGAAAGGGAATATATAATTATCATAATCATTTCTCAGTCAATTGGGTAAGAGTGTATTTTCTCTGCTGTGGAATATCAGTATTTCTTCCTCATTGAAGAAAGTCTTTAGGGAAGTGTTTGGAGTGATGAAATACGACAACACTTAAATCATTCAGAAGACTTTTATGAGAAAACTGGGATTATAAATAACTGATAATAGTAATTGGAGAAATCAATAAAATAGTAGTTGTAGTACTTCTAAAATCACGTAAAAATAAGCATTATTTAGATCACTGAATATTGCAAATTATTGATGGAATTCACTCCAGCAACTGCCATTATTTTTTCTGAGAAAAAACAGAGCATTTCACGTTCATTTTTCTCATTTTTCATACAGAGTCTCTGAGGCCTTTAGAAACTTAAGAGTATTTTAGATAGAAAGTCCCATTTTCTTGAATGGCTGAGTCAGCAAACACATCTCTAGAGACAGAGTTAAGTAATTATTATAGCATATTATAATATTTCAAAGCTAATTTTTCAACAAATGATTGACACATGTCTAAATGATCCTTAACATAACAAAAAAGGTTACATTGGGGAAATCCTTTAATTTCAAGGACATATATATTGGTAATAAAAACAATGTATATATTCTGGAAAAAAGATTACAGAAAAGTGAAAATATAATATTCTGAACCACCATCTCTACTCTAAAATCATACCATGGTTTTTATAAAGGGTTATACAGTGTACATATTGAAGAGTTAACATGATTAATTCTACATATCACTTAAAGACAAATAAAAAAATGTGAGGAGCATAAGTTGAATAAAAAAGAAGTCTAATTTTCCATTCTAGAAATAAACATTTTAACATTTATATCTTCTAATATTTTAAAAATCTACAAATTTTTTTCATTGAAACAATGGATTATGAATATGAATATCAATTTTCATAGAATTATATTAATTACAAAAATCAAGTTTTAAAGATAGTATTAATGTGTGAAAAAATACTTATCTTAATTTTTAAAATGTATTGTATGGTATTAATATGAACTAGAACTAGATTGAAGTTAAGAATAAAATATATTCAAATCTCAAAATGGAAAAGTGATTATATATTTGAGGTAAATCCTAGACAGAGTATATTAAAAAATTGGATTATAAAAAATGTGAAGATAAAGAATGAGAAAAAATAGAGTCCAAAAACAGACAGACAATATTGATATAGTAATCATTCTAAAACGCAGTATTTCATTACAAATAATGCACATTGTGATATATTTTGAATAATAAAAGGTTTGCAATATTTGAATTGTCTATTAAAAGCATGACACTGTTCTGTTAGGGGAAATCTACTTCATTACTGGGAGCTGAATAAGACACTCTGTAGATTTTAAAAATTTTATTTCATCTTTAAACACTAGTGCTGGAAGGAAATTAGAGTTCATGTCCCAACAAACCTTCACACTTTGTAGAACAGAATAAGGAAGTCATTTCTAGACTAATTTACAACATTAATAAAGAAAGAATTTGAGTAAAAATGTCACTCAGATATCAACCAATATCATTTATGTATTCCTCTCATCAACCATTAATTTATTAGTACCTACAAAGTATCAAGATTCTCTTCTAATAAAACAAAATGTTAAATATGTTCATTATCCTGCCACAAGAGTTATCTCATTTACTTTAATGGAAATTAAACATTAATCAAAACTCAACATGAAACTACATTATTTCCTTGAAATTTACTTTTGCTAATGTTATGCTTGTATGTGTTTGTAAACATACACATACGTAATTGTTGAAAGAAATGCAAGCTATATTAAAATTAACTTTTTTAAACTTTATTTATAAAACACTAAGAACACTAGCATTTAACCATTTAACTGAATGCTAATCTTTGGGAGAGTGAACATTTAGATAATTATATTTCATGAAAGAAATGAAGTAAATTAATTATATTTATTAGGATAGTATTTGAATGTAAGACATAATGCATGACACATAACCATATTAAAATTTTAGTCATATATGTACACATATGTCCTGTGCATATAATTTCAGACTTTCAGAGTTTTATAAGAACTTAGATACTTAATAATACATTTTATGTTAAAATTGCATATTTAATTGAATAAATACTCAATTATTAAATACCAAGTTATTTCTGTCTTTGGCTTTAAAAGCCAAAGATATGTATTCATATGTCTGTTATGTTCATTTATAACTATAAGCCACCTTCATTTTTAGATATTAGGTTAAATAATTTTATAACAATGGGCACTGTTAATCTATTTTTTTGTTTTATAAAGTGCCTCATTGCTTCTCTTTAATGTTTTATATATGATACATATACTGAAATATTGAAAAGTATCTAGTATTTGCTTGTTTCCAAGATTCTAATTCATCTATAAAATAAATACTAGAATTACTAACACTGGTTAAAATCAATAGTATAAAAGGTGAACATTTAAATTATATAGTAAGTTTGAGCACAGAGGTTAATTTTTCCCTTCCACATTATATGGCTGACTCTTTGGCAAAGATACAGAACGGTTTGTTTGATCAAGTTCCTTCAAAAGGTAAGTAATGATTTAGACCAGACTTGACATCAACAACAACAAAAAAAGGTTGATATCAAATTTAAAATTATGATGACACTTTTACAGGTTTTTATAAACATTATTTTTAAAAATTCAAATTGTGCTACATAAAAAAAGAATTATAAAAATATAGCAAAACAACAAATTCGAGAGAAGGAAATTTAAACTTTGACAGAAATACTACAGTGGGGGTGGGGTAGGGATGGGAGGTTTTGGGAGAACCAGAGAATTGGCACAGTATTTGAATATAAGTCATAATCCCTATGAAAATGTGTTCAAATAAGAAAGAATTTTATATGTGTTTTAACACATTTTATGTAACTGACATCATAGACTTTATTAAACCATTATTAGATGTTTATATTTTGTATTTGACAGCTCCTCAAGTTAACAAGCTTAACAGTTTTACCACCTCAGACATTATTATTATTTTACTTCTTTTAAAACTGAAATTTCTTAAAGAACTAATTAGGTCTTTGTTTTACTTTGGATTCAGCCAACAAGTCTGTGTTCATACTCGTGATTTTACGGATTTGGTTATTTTATCTCTCAGGCTTCATCTTCCTAAATTAATTGTTTATTGAGATTATTCTAAAATCCATAGACTCTTTATAAATATATTCTCTTTAAATCTGGCTTATTAAAAAAAACTATTATTTGGTGTAAGAATAAACACCAAAGTTCTATTTTTGATTCCATGCATAATGTTACATTGAAAAACACTTTAATATGAAAATTGAATCATAATGTTTAGATAAAGGAGGTAATGTCCATGTAATATGATTTTAGAGTTTTGAAAATAAAGTGCTAAGTGAATTTAAAATAAATGATGCACGGGAAGCTCAAAGTTTTTCCCCTTCTTTTGTATACAAGACATCAGTGTCACCAGCCATTGTAAGGTTACATTTGTGAATTTTAGTAGGTAGTTGAGATTTTATGAACAGAAAATACACAATCCTCAGTCTACTTTCTCTCTGAAATCATCAAAGATGTAAAAAGTTCTTCAAAGCTATCCTCAGATAAAACAAAAAACAGCTTATTGTGTATAACTACATGTAAAAAATATGTCTGCTTTGTTTCTAGGTGTTTAAGGTATATTTTAATTTCTTCATAGTAAATATATTATTGGACATACAAATTAAAGATTTTTAGATATTTATGGAATATCTGTGTCGTAATGTGTATTTTATCAATTTTAAACAGCCTAGAAAAATGTCAAATAAGCCAGTATATGACGTGGAAATTACCCTCATATCCTGAAAATATTAAGAGCTAATTGTAACAGCTACATTTCATTTCTGCTGTATTCCAACTTTTTAAACATTAGTATTTCATTTTAATCTTTAAAAAATAATTTTATTAAATATCTAGATTTTTATTTCATTACATTATATAATAAGATCGATAACTTGGAATGCTAAAGGCTTCTCTTAAACCTCAACAAAAATAGAGAAAGGGATATTTCCTGAAAAATATTTTTCCCAAGCAGATTCATTTTACAATTTAATTTCCTTCAATGAAGTAAAGGTCAGTGTGAAGCTATAAGAAAATTAATTTGCATGAGCTATGCACATGGAATATGACAATAATATAATATGAAATATTCATAATTCAAGCTTTTAAAGCCAACCTCAAGGCTATAAAAGCAATTATTATAAGGAATGACTCAACAATTACAACAAACTTTTTCTTTGATGATGTCAACTAATATGCTCTCATTCTGAGAGACATGAAGAGACAGTTCTGTAGAATAATAACAAACTCTAAGAATTAGCAATCCTTTGTATTACCTCATTAATATGTTAATTGGCTTCAGAAAATGTATCAATGCAAGTTTTCAACTTCAAACACAGTTCCAATAGTTCTACTAATCCAGTAATTCCAAGTCGACTTTATAATTATGCTATCTCTTTGCATCTCATCAATTGTAAAAGTAATATTTTTTAACTCTGGCAACCAATACACATTTCTCTATTGACTATGTCCCATGCTTACCTATTTGAACAAGATCAAAATTTCATTCTTATTCATAATAGTGTGGCAGACATCTGCTGATCCATTGCTTATCTTAAAATAAAATTATTTTAGTAAAATTGTCATAGAATTACAGTCTCAACTGATACCTAGCCTACTCTCCTGAAATCAAAATAAGTAGCAATTCTCTGCATTTCTTGACAAAGAAAGTCAGATTTTCTGAAACCATATTGAGCATGTAAAAGAGTGTCTTAAAATTTTCTGATGAGTCCTATAATTCAGGGACATGAGCATGTTTCTCTGCTGATCTGAATTGCTGCAATGTATGAAAAAACCACACTGCAAGTTATATTCTGCTCTCAGGTTTCTTCCTGTAGCATTGGGTCTTGGGCATTAAATTTCTTACACCTCTGCCTGCTGCAGCTTCTTTTCTCCTTCTACAGCCCTCTTCACCCCCTAGAGCAACCCTGATTCAGATTCCAAATCCTAGCTGTTTGTTGGGCTTTGTTATCTCTGCTTAGATGAACATAATATGTCCATACAATCAGTATTTGAGGGCAGAGGACAGCGGGGTAGAAGTCAAGGAAAAGAAACAGTACTGTGGCTATTTATTTTGGAAAAACCAAAATCAAGCTTTGAGAGAAACAACACATCTCTCATTATTTTTGTTAGCTTTTTTCCATGAGGTAAAGTCAGGTTATGCCACTGAATCAAACCTGGGCTGAATGCTTTTCATCATCATTCTTCTTTCTTAAATATAATGAAGATTCTACCTGGTGGTGGTTGGCCATTCTGTTTTAATTTTTTTTTTATCATTATAAGATTTTGTCTTTTTTTCCCTGCATTTCCTTAGTCAATACACTGAGAAAGTGGGCAGTGCTGGAACTTCTAAACAGAAGTAATGGGCACTGCTAAACAGAAGTGATTTTGAACTAGAAGTTCTTCAAACTTGATTTTGTACTTCTCTGGAATGAGGATGACTACAATCCTCCACCAGTTCTAATATAAAAGACCAACAGTGCTAGTTAGCAAAATGTATGTGTTCTTTAGGTTATTCTATACTATTTCCTTTTCTAATGATCCTAAATAATAATCAAATTAATAACTACATTTATTGAGCATATAACAAATATTTGGCATATTATCCTATCGTTGCCACTCACCAGCATTCTGAACCTGATTAAACAACTTAATTTTTTGTTCCTCACATCTTTCAACTATGAAAAAGGTTACAATAATGTTACATTTTCTACACAGTTTTTGTAGGATTAAATGAGCTAATGTAGCTAAAATTTAAGTGTCTGGCACATAATAAGCATTCAATCCATGTTAGATGTTATTTCATCAAACGAGTCAATTTTCAGATAGCTGAACTACAACTAGCAGAGATTTTTTAATCCTCTTCCTCATCTCTATTCCTAATAAGAGATAACAGTGAAGAAACAGAAAAAAAATTCAAATGAGGTTTTCCCTTGATGCTGCCTTCATGCGTGTGTGTGTGTGTGTGTGTGTGTGTGTGTGTGTGTGTGTGTGTCCTTCTTATGGTAGGCAGAATTCCAAGATGGCCTCCAAGTTTCTCAGGATTGTCATTCCCTGGTTTATAGGACTTACAACCATATATCTTTGAGTGTAGGCTTAACATGTGCATATTTGGGTAATCACATGCTTGCTTAGGTCATATTACACAGCAAACTGTGATGGGATATTGACTCCCATAGTTACACAGCCCTGGCCAATAACTTGATTTCAACCTGATGAGACCCTGAGCAGAGAACCAAATTGAGCCGTGCCCAGAATTCTGGCCCACCTCTCAGTTTGCATTAATTTGTTACACAACAATAGAGAGAAAACTAATACATTTTTTAAACCTCAAAACCTCTGCATCTCTTACTGCATGTATATAGTCATCATCTGATTTTAATTCAGGTATTAAACAACTCTTATATATCATGCACGTATAAGAAGTACTGAGAATACACAAACTGATAAATTAAACATAATCGACAACTCCTTTTTAAAATGTTACACCCAAAATTGATCAAATATATCAAATAATTTCAGACTAATGCAAAGTTCAATGGGACCATTGATCTGACTACACACTTTGAGATAGATAAAGGTAGCAATAGATTTTTTTGGTTATTTATTCAATGTTAGGTCATTTATTCCCATAGAGAAAATTCTTTTTGCAATGACATTTTTAGAGAGATTTGTTTCATTTTTCACAGTTACTGTGAAGCAGTACAAAGATATTAAAAAAGCACTCTAAGCCTCTCGAAGGAAGCATACTTTGCAAATGCAAAAGAGGATTGCTATTAACAAAGCCACTTTAATGATCATACTTACAAAATCACTCCTCTCCAAATATACTGCCATGGTGTCCTATTTATTTAAAAACTGACAACTTTTAGTTACTTTACCTAAAGTATCTAAATACTTTATCTAAATACTTTTAGTTATTTAGATCAAATAGCTTCCTCCATCTTTTGAAACATGCTAGGCAATGATTTGTGCTTAAAAATGGATAACAATGACATTTTATAAGCATCATTTTAACCTTAATTTCAACAGATGTCACACTTAGAGTTAATTATAGTTTTATGCTTTCAAGTAGTATGTACAGTACATTAAAATACAAACTTTAATATTAAAATTTAGAATTCCCCTGACAGGTGACAGACTGTAGTATTGTTTAACCTAATCATTATTATTGCTTTACCACTAATTCCAATAGGCCTCCAAAAGATAAGATGTTTATATTGAAATTCTTATTTCTAATTGCGCTCTGCCATACTTCAAGACTGAAAGAAACAAAACTCTTGAGTTATGTGGCAATTCAGAACGGAAAACATGCAAACAAGAAGTCACATACCTTTTCAAAAAGTTTAGTGAAACCTTACTATGACTTGATTTTAAAAAGAACATTGTTTTTCATATAAAACATATAAAGAGCCATCTGTCTTTAGCTTGCAGCGGAATAGTAAAATGTCAATGAGGAGCTACTATTGGTGTTCTGGAGTGATTTTAAACCAGAAAGCATTTGAGATTTCCAGAAACATCTACTGCCACTGTGATTTGCAGATTGATGCAGAGTAAAAACTGTTTTATAAGCAGTTTGTGTGACACTAAATACTTAAACTTCTGAACAACTATTTAATACATATTAAAATTATTAACACTTTAAATAATTTTATGACCTCTGAGAACAAATATAAACAAACATTAATTTAGAAAGAAAATATCTTTCATGTAATGGCCAATGTTTTCTCTAGTTTTTCTTTTTAACATTTTCCTGCTTTGTGAAAAACATTTTCTCCCACATTCTAGGAGACACATTCTAGGAGGATGAGTACAGAGAGATCAAAAGGTGGTGGAAGGGCAAATTAATTCTGTCAAGGTTAGCTCTCCAAAATCCAGGACACTGTCAAGAAGAATTACATTAAATAAAGTGTTAATGAAGTTATAATTAATATTGTAGTGAGATCCAAGCTACTATTACTTTAGCTGTTTATTCACCTTTCCATGAAATCCATGTGTTCCGTAAGGATATGAACCCAGACAGTTTTGGCAAAATAAGAAAATAATACTGGCTTTGTAGTCACTAATACCCATGTTTTATCCTAGCCCATAACTTCCTGTCTGTGGTAATTTTATTAACCAAAAATTAACAGTGACTTTAAAAATTTACAGCATCAAAATGTTAAATACAGAGTTACCATGTGACACAGCAACTCAATTCCTAGGGATATACTTAAGAAAAATGAAAATATATGCCTACACAGACTTGTACATGAATGTTCACAACGACATCATTCATAATAGTCAACAAGTGAAAACAACCCAAATGCTCATCAACTTATAAATGGACAAACAAAAGGTGGCATATCCATAAAATAGAATATTATCTCATGATTAAAAATGAAATACTAATTTATTCTACAATATAGATGAAACTTGAAAATGTTATACAAAGTGAAAGAAGCCAGTCACAGAAGACCACATATTATATAATTCCATTTATACAAAATGTCCAGAATAGGCACATTTATAGAGACAACAAGTTCTTTAGTGGCTGCCTAGGGATGGGGGTGGGGGTGACTTCTAATGGGTACAAGGGTGGGTGTGTGGTGTTGGGATAATAACAACTTTCTAAAATTGGTTATAATAATGATTGTATGACTTTGTGAATTTACTAAACATCACGATTTAAAGTTGTACATTTTAGATAGGTGCATTGTATGATATGTGAATTATATCTAAATAAAGCTGCTATTTTTTTAAATGAAATGAAATAAAAGTACAGCAGAAAAGTTCAAAAAAAATTTACAGCATCACTTTTCTCAAATAATAAGCAGACCAAGGTTGCTCTGGTAGCATCATATGACATCGGTGGCCTGGATGTCTTTAATGTTTTTGCTTTATTTTTTTCCTGTGTGCCTTTTGTTCTCATGATTGAAATACATTTCGTCAACTATAGGCATGATGTCTGCTTTCCCAACAGAGAGGAGAGTTGATGAAAAAGTGCAAAAGGTGGCACCACCCTCTTTTCTGTACAGACTCCTCCCAAAGGACTTCTGCTTGACCACATTGGCCAAAACTGTGTTATATGGCCACAGGTTGCTTCAGAGGATACTGAGACTTCAAATTTATAATTTTAAAATAGATGACAATTAAATTATATAATATATATAAAAAGCTTACCATAGTGCCTAAAACTCATACTGACAAAAAATAAATGTCAGTCACCTGAGTGAGTACATAGAATATATTTACATAGAAATAAAAGCATTTGCTGAAATACTGTTGTTGTTGTTGTTCTTGCTGTTGTTGTTGCTGTTGTTGTTGTTTTATTGGTGAAGGTGGGGAATCAGAATCAGCTTATGTGGTTTGAATTTTAGCAGCTCATTTGTGCTCAATGTTTAGAACTAAGAAGATTTCCCCAATCATATATTTCATTGAGTAGCCTATTTAAAACAAAATACACATGCTTCTATTTAACATTAATATAATTGAATAATATCAAGAGAATTATGAATATGTTGTATTGAGCTATTGGTAACTGAGTTAAAATGACCCACATTCAGATGGGGAGGGTGGTGGCTTGAGATGTACATATTGAGATTTTATACATACGTTTGCGAATAATATCTCATTTGCACAATGATTATATATGGTATATACATATGTTTTTATGTGTATTTAACTGTTTAAATAGACAGTATTTATTTAAAACATGGGTTTTTTTAATTCAAAACATGGTTTCTATTTATCTCAGTTTATCTTTTTGTTTTGTTTTGAAAGTCATGAGTCAGGATGAAATAATAGGTTTACACCTAGACTAGGTGGATTCTAACAAATCAGTTAAGAGTAGATTGAACAGACCAGGTAAGAAGAATCCACTAGGGAATAATGACTCAAGCTTTTATTGCTATATAAATTAACACATTTAATGAACATAGTGTGAATTTTTTTGTAATAATGGTGGCTGTTACAATTGCCTATCTAGCTTATTGTTCCTACCCCAGAGTTTAGCTATGACTAATAGGTGAAATGGCAACCTCAGATCAGTGAATTATCAACTCTGCAGCAAGCCACTCTTGTTGTAGATCTGACATGGAATTTGGAACATCACTTCTCTCAAATCGTTTCTCTGCTTTGGACTCTAGTTATTTAATGACAAGTACATCTTAGAGCCAATGAGTGCCCGTATTTGAATTCCTTTCCTGGAACACACAGGATTGTATGTTGGTTATAAGCATAAAAACTAGAGTCTAATGAAATGACTTTAAATCTCAGTTTGAAAACTTAACCGTTGTTTTAAATTTAGGATTTGCTCAAGTTGCTAATTGTTTTTCACTCATCGGTTTTCCCTATAAAATGAAAATTATTTCTACCACACGTAATTGTTTGGGTAATTAAATAAGAACACATTTCTCCAATTAATATATATTTGATATCTGCCTTGTTGAAGACTCAAAGTACTTAGTAAAAGAAAGCTTTTTAATTTTATCATAATCATTTTTAATTGTCTTAACTACCTCTCATCTCTTGTTTTTTGTCTTTGCCATGTACTGGTTGAACTCCCCTATTCTCCTAGCCTTTATATCAGTCCTATTGTATTAATCCATTCTCACGCTACTATGAAGAAATACCAAAGACTGGAAAATTTATAAAGGAAAAAGTTTTAATTGACTCACAGTTTCACATGGCTGGGAGGCCTCAGGAAACTTGCAATCATGGCAGAAGGGGAAGTGAACACAAACTTCTTCACAAGGCAGGAGGAGAAAAAAGTGCTGAAAAAAGGGGGTAAAGCCCCTTATGCAGCCATCAGATCTCATGAGAACTTGCTCACTATCACTAGAACAGCAAGGGGGTAACCACATTCATGATTCAATTACCTCTCAATAGGTCCCTCACATGACATGTATGGATTATGGGAACTATAATTCAAGATGAGATTTGGGTGGGGACATAGCCAAACCATATCATTCTGCCCCTGGCCCCTCCCAAATCTCATGTCTTCACATTTCAAAACACAATCATGCCTTTCCAACAGTCCCCCAAAGTCTTAGCTCATTCCAGCATTAACCCGAAAGTCTAAGTCCAAAGTCTCACCTGAGACAAGGCAAGTCTCTTCCACCTCTGAGCCTGTAAAATCAAAATCAAGTTAGTTACTTCCTAGATACAATGGGGGTACAGGCATTGGGTAAATAGGTCTGTTCCAAATTGAAGAAATTGGCCAAAACAAAGGGGCGGCCCATGCTAGTCTGAAATCCAACAGAACAGTCAGTAAAACTTAAAGTTCCAAAACGATCTCCTTTGACTACATGTCTCACATCCAGGTCACACTGATGCAAAATGTGGGCTCCCACAGCCTTGGGCAGCTCTGCCTCTGTGGTTTTGCAGAGTATAGCCCCCCTCCTGGTTGTTTTCAAAGTCTGGCATTGAATGTCTGTGGCGGTTCCAGACACACAGTGCAAGCTGTTGGTGGATCTACAATTCTGTGGTCTGAAGGATGGTTGCATTCTTCTCACAGCTCCTCTAGGCAGTGGTCCAGTGGGGACTTTGTGTGGGGGCTCTGCTAGGGCACTTCCCTTCTACACTGCCTTAGCAGAGTTTCTCCATGCGGGCTCCGCCCATGCAGCAAACTTCTGCCTGGACATCCAAGCGTTTTCATACATCTTCGGAAATCCAGACAGAGGTTTCTAAACCTCAATTCTTGACTCCTATGAACCCGCAGCCTCAACACTATGTGCAAGCCACCAAGGCTTGGGGCTTGCATCCTCTGAAGCAAGGGACTGAGCTGTACATTGGCCCCTTTTAGCCACAGCTGGAACTGAAGCAGCTGGTAGGCAGAGTACCATGTCCTGAGGCTGCATAGAAGAGGGATGTCCTGGGCCCAGCCCAGGAAACCATTTTTCCCTCCTAGGCCTTTGGGCTTGTGATGGGAGGTGCTCCCATGAAGGTCTCTGACATGCCCTGGATATATTTTCTTGGCTCCTCATTATTTATGCAAATTTCTGCAGCTGGCTTGAATTTCTCCCCAGAAAATGGGGTTTTCCTTTCTATCACATCCATCAGGCTAAAATTTTCCAAACTTTTATGCTCTGCTTCCTCTTGAATGATTTGTTGCTTAGACATTTCTTCCACCAGGTATCCTAAATCATCTCTCTCAAATTCAAAGTTCCACAGATCTCTAGGATGGGGCAAAATGCCACCAGTCTCTTTGCATAGCAAATGTCACCTTTACTTCAGTTCCCAACAAGTTCCTCATCTCCATCTGAGACCACCTCAGCCTGAACTTCATTGTCCATATCACTATCAGCATTTTGGTCAAAGCCATTCAGCAAGTCTCTAGGGGGTTTCAAACTTACCCACATCTTCTTGTCTTCTGAGCCCTCCAAGTCTCTAGATTGTTCCAAACATTCCCACATTTTCCTGTCTTCTGAGCCCTCCAAATTAGTCCAGCCTCTGCTTGTTACCCAGTTACATAGTCACTTCCACATTTTCAGTATCTTTACAGTAGTGTCCCACTCTGCCGTACCTATTTACTGTGTTAGTACATTCTCTTGCAGCTATGAAGAAATACATGAGACTGGGTAACTTATAAAGGAAAGAGGTTTAATTGACACACAGTTACACATAGCTGGGATGGTCTCAGGAAACTTACAATCATGGCAGAAGGAGAAGCAAACACATCCTTCTTCCCAAATCAGCAGGAGAGAAAAGTGCTGATCAAAGGGGGAAAAGCCCCTTATAAAACCATCAGATCTTGGCCAGGCATGGTGGCTCATGCCTGTCATCTCAGCACTTTGGGAGGCCAAGGTGGGTGGAATACTTGAGGTCAGGGGTTCAGGATCAGTCTGGCCAACATGGTGAAACAACATGTCTAATAAAATACAAAAATTAGCTGGGCATGGTGGCAGGCACCTGTAGTCCCAGCTACTTGGGAGTCTGAGGAAGGTGAATCTCTTGAATGTGGGGGTGGAGGTTGCAGTGAGCAGAGATTTTGTCACTGCATTTCAGCTTGGGTGACTGAGTGAGTGAGACTCCATCTCAAAAAAAAACAAACAAAAACAAACAAAAAAACAACCATCAGATCTTGTGAGAGCTCACTCACTATCGTGAGAACAGCATGGGGGTAACTGCTCCCATGATTCAATTACCTCCCTCCGGGCCCCTCCCTTGACACATAAGGATTATGGGAACTATAGTTCAAGTTGAGATTCTGATGGGGATGCAGCCAAACCATATCAACCGCTTTTTTGTTAAACAATCCCTGTTGCTGAGTTAAGCATCTTTTACTGCTCTGCACATACTCAATACTTTCCATTGTCCAAATTTTTGCTTAAACCATTCTTTGAAGATTCCCAACTCTTCTTTTATAGAAATATTAGCCATTCCTCAAAATACAGTACAGGTATCTTCCCAATTCCACATTTCAACTATAGGCAATTAGAAATGCTCCAAATTCTAAAAACACATTGACCACATTGTGATGCAATCATCCTCTACACATATTTATAGTTATTTATCTTACATACCGTATGAATCTGTTCTCCAATTGCTACACAGAACTACCTGAGACTTGGTAATTTTTTTTTAAGAGGTTTAATTGGCTCATGGTTCCATAGGCTCTGTAGGAAGCATGGCTCAGGGAGGCCTCAGGAAATGTACAATCATGGCAGAAGGCAAAGAGGAAGCGAGCATGTCTTTACATGTGGGGGACATGCTACACATTTTAAAACAACCAGATATCATGAGAACTCACTCATTATCATGAGTAGAGCAAAGGGGGAAATCTGCCCCCATGATCCAATCACCTCCCACCAGTTTCCTCCCTGAACTTGGGAATTACAATTTGAAACGAGGTTTGGGTGGGGACACAGAGTCAAACATATCACATGCTATCACTCTCCAAGGATGGAAGGCTCACTGAAAACTTTAACATGATTTATATGAGACCATATATTGGATACAAGGGTCTCATATATATTCAGAAATTGGAAAAAAATCAACGAATGAATAAATATCAGTTGAAAAGAAGAAATTGATTTTAAGACTTTATACTAAAAACAGTTTTAAATATTCACCTCTGTTAACTCCCATAAAATGATAGTAATTGAAATGAGATCAGAAGTCAGATCCAAACATTAAATTCAGGTTTTCTAATTACAACGCTTTCCACTTATTTTCTTACAAAATCAACAAATGAGATGTACAAAATTTGAGATAGTTAAAGCTACAGTTATATTATTGGTGAAAAATCTTATAGAGTTTGCAATTCAAATGGTTAATTTTATTTAAACCATTTTTATTTTTACATACAATTAAAACTAAAGAAAAAATAACCAGAACTTAAAAAAGAAAGGAAAAAAGCAAATATAATTTTACATGCATTGTCGTATATCAGACTCAACATATTTTGTTTCTGAAACTTTTATAATGTGGAGGTGTCTCATATTCTCATTTGTATTCTGCCCAAACAGCTGTCATTCACCACCTGCTATGCAAAGCCCACTCATACTTTTAAAAGCCTCTAGAATTATATTAAAAAAGATTCTTCCAAATCAGTTAACTGTACTTTAAATGTCACCCACACCTCTGCATGGCAGCCAAAAAAAAGTATCAAAGTGAGAAGGTAAATAACACTAAGCTTTATATTTACTCCCATCCAAATCCACAAAATCTTTCATAAGCTAGCATAATATACTTTGAATTATGCTGAAGGGTTAGAGAGTGAAATAAGCACAGAGGAAAATGTGTGCATGAAGACACCTATATTTTTAAAGCCATGTCTACCTAGAAGCCAAGTTGTTAATCCACAGATGACACTAGGAAGACCAAAATGTTAAGACTGATGACACATCTGAGGAAGACACCCTGCTAACATCAATTTTTCAGTGCTTGTACTCCTGAAGCTAAGTTTATACTTAAAATCCTAGAAGCAACTGGACACTTCTGCAACATCAGCTGCTCAGGAAAAATCCAGACAGCTTCCACCAACATCTCACAGTTGTGGTAGGCATGGGTTGCACAGGACCTGGGTTCAGTTTCACTACTCTATCCCAAGGAATAGTATATGTTTTTATGAACGTAAAAGGGACTTCGTTCTCTTTCATAATTGTAAAAATGGTTCCTCTTAAAAGGATTTCATATGCTTAGTAGAAAAAGAAGGGCAAAAGATGGTCAGGTCAAGACGTGTGGAAGACACAGAGGCAGTTTATTTTAACAAATGAAAAAAAAAAAAGCCTACGCTAATTTGAAATCTTAATAAGGATCAACTTTATACCCCAATTCTCTAGGAAAACAATTGGCAGCAGTGGAAGAGCAAGATGGCTCAGCACACAATAGTTGCCCTGACTTGGCTTTATTACAGACAGAATCAATAATATTCTGTCAATGCCCCTGTACAGATGGCATCTCACTCTCAGTTTAGAGAGCTAATAAAAATCTATATGCTTTCACACCACAGGAGAACTGCAGCACCCTATAAATAATGAGGATAATTTAAGACGAGGATTTTTCCTAGAATTTCAATTTCCAAAAATTCATATATAACTGTCCCTCAGTTTCTAAAGTTTTACTTGTACAAACATTGACTCATTCTTCCATAGAATTTTTATATGGTTGCCAAAGGTACTGGAAGCCCATTAAAAGAGTTAAGTTCTGCCGAAGGGAAAAATAATAACCACGAACAGAGTAAATTCGTAAGAGTAATTTCTTATTTCGTAGCAAATAATCTAACTACTTTTTACAATGTCAGAGGAAACAACACACAGTTCTCTTTCATTTCAAATATGCTAATAGGCACAAACTGCTGAAAAAAATAAAGATTTAATACTCTTTCAAAGGAGAAAGATTTAATCTAAGAGCAAGTTATTTTAGCCATAAAAATATAAGAATGAATTAACCAAGAAGAAATAAAACATAGGCACTGTGCACTTATGACGTTGTTGCCACTACTAAAATTCACTAAGCATTCTCAATGTACTGGGTCGCATATATAACAAAGGTTGGGACGATATCTACCTTCACAATTTAGGAGGTAGATTTAGGAGGTAGATGTTTTGTTTCCGACTTCTTTCACCAATGGCTATTTTGTATCATTCTCTGTTCTTTCTGCTTACGAGGGGCATTCAGAAGCAATTCTGTTTCTGCCACAAAAGTTTCAATGTTCCAAACCCAAGGTAAAAATGGAAAACCACTGTAAATTAAACCTACCAAGAGAATAACAAGGATGAAGAACTGCAGAACAGAGGATTACTAAGAAAACTTGATGAAAACGGGTTACTACTTTTTTTTTTTGAGACGGTGTCTCGCTCTGTCGCCCAGGCTGGAGTGCAGTGGCACGATCTCTGCTCACTGCAAGCTCCACCTCCCGGGTTCACGTCATTCTCCTGCCTCAGCCTCTCGAGCAGCTGGCACTGCAGGCGCCCGCCACCACGCTCGGCTAATTTGTTTTTGTATTTTTAGTAGAGACGGGATTTCACCGTGTTAACCAGGATGGTCTGGATCTCCTGACCTCATGATCAGCCCGCCGCAGCCTCCCAAAGAGGGGTTACTAATTTAAGGTTTTAGATAGTCATTATGGAGATAAGGCTTTGAAACAACAATAGAAAAGTAAAGACACAAGTTATTATTGGACAGATGTAGATCATTGTCGACTGCCTTTTTTATTTTAGATTCCACAATATTTGCTTTTTGAATCTGTCTTTACCATGGTAGTTACAACTACTCCCTTGAAAGACGAACATGGAAATTTTCTATAAGATGCTTGTATAATATTTAAAAATTTGTCTTGAATAGTCCCTGGATATTATAATGCAGACATCAATATACTCATTGGTTGAATACTAGAGCTATATAAAACTTTTTCAAGACTTTTTCTAGGCAGCTGCTCTCTTGTAATATTTTATATGGTCATGAGAGCAAGCTCAAGTCTCCTTCCCTTCTCATAAGGGTACTCATTCCATCCTGGGGGCTGTACTCTCATGATCTCACCTAAACTTAATTACCTCTCAAACGTCCCACCTCCTAATACTATCCCATTAGAAGTTAGGGTTTCACCATATGAATTTTAGAGAAACACAAACTTGGAGTTCATAACAATTATGTGTCGTAATCCCCTGAAATCCATGAAACGTTAAGTGGCCAGGTAAAATCTCTAGATTCTGATCTCCTCTGGTGGGGATATTCACAAATATTTTTTATTTTATTTTACTTATTTTTATTTTTATGCTATTTTATTTTATTTTATTTTGAGATGGAGTCTCGCTCTGTTACCCAGGCTGGAGTGCAGTTGCACTATCTCTGCTCACTGCAAGCTCCGCCTCCCGGGTTCACGCCATTTTCCTGCCTCAGCCGCCCGCCACCACGCCCGCCTAATTGTTTGTATTTTCAGTAGAGACGGGGTTTCGCCGTGTTAGCCAACATGGTCTTGATCTCCTGACCTTGTGATCAGCCCGCCTCAGCCTCCCAAAGTGCTGGGATTACAGGTGTGGGCCACTGCGCCCAGCCCATAAATACGTTTAAAATTGTGCATACTATTTTTTTCCCAATTGTTGAGAAACTACTTACATTTTCTTTAAAGTTCTGACCTCATCATAAGAGCTACGCACACTAATCACTCTATTATGTAAGTTTAATTATTACTTATATTTCATCCTCAATTATTTCTTTTTAGCTGGAGGAATTTATAGTTAGAAGTATACAACAGCATATGCTCCTTTTCACATGTTAAAATAATTATTCTTTTGAGAACATTTTGTTAACTTCATTTATAGAGCTCTAAATTCCATCCAAGTAAAAATGTGATAAATGAAAACTCAAATAAAAAAATAAGTAATTAGATGTTTTTACATTGTAGAAATAGACTTTAAAATACAATTGCAATTACATAACATTACTGGCCTTCCCATTTGGTAGGATATATGTGACAAAAAACTTAAGTGTCATAAAGAGGTGAATGGATTATGATCTATAGAAATACTGGAGTATGTGCCTGGCCCTCAAGGAAGTAAAGCTAAAAGAAGAAAAATGTTCACAGTGTCAAGTGCTCCAAATACAATGAGCAGGACTTAACACATAAGAATAAAGTCAGGGTGTGTTTTGAAAATGTGAACAGCAGTGTTATGGCATAAAACACATGTTATGAAAAAGGCTTAACTGCTTATAGGATCTTTACAATTGGTACACAAAACTCCCCAAACAACCTGGGCTAAATAAATTTATTTTCTTTGATTTAGACATTTTAATACATTTCTTTTTATTATGGAATATTTGTTTCTAATCTAATTTGTGGTTATATAAATCATCACTTGTGTAATTTTTTTCAGAAGAAAAAAAATCTTAAATATAGCTATTAGCTTCTCCCTGGTGGAAGATTATATGTCAATTTTCTGTCTGATTTTACTCTCCACTTTCAATTTAAAAACAAGCAGTGATCATATATATAGATGCAAAGGGAAATTTATCAGAAGCAGACTGTCATTCCTGAATATGATGTAGGAGAGAGAAATACTACAGCCAAGGAGGATATTATTTAATTTCAATTGTTTTGACATTTTATATTGCAGCAAGAAAATGGAAAATGAAAACTTACACATTTTTTTCTTATGCTCAAGACAAAAATTATATTTATCATCTGCATGTTGTTATTGTTACTAGAAGAAAATATCAAAAATATTAAAAATACACAATAAACTGTAAGGTTATTGTGTGATTAGATAAAGCATATGATATTATGATATTAAAAGTGTGAAATATCTTTATTCAATGCACTGGGTAATATCCATGGTTCTATTCTGATAAATAACGTTTAAATAAAGTTCTTGAAGTGTGATCTCTAAGTTTTGGGGTATATTTGGCAAATTGGATAAATGTTTTATATGTCATATTATAAGCTTACCATCCTGAAAATAGAATTTAACAATTGAAGAATAATGAAAAGGTCAACTTAAAAATACTTTACCTATTTTTCTTCCCTCTCTTTTAGTTCTCAGCACTTCTTTCTCCATGTATCATTTCATTGTTGGTCACTTGACATATAGCAGAGGAATGAGAAAGCAGTGAATATCCAGTAACTTGGCTAAAATATATAAATCTTATTTCTGGTTTCTTGGCAGATATATAAAGATCTTGGAAATTATTCTCTTCCATACCCACAACAAGAAAAATCTAAATGAACTGAAGATCAACAATCCTTTTTAGATCCATCAGAAAAATTGATTTTCAGCAAACAGAAACAGTTTGACCTCTTCATTTCCAATTTGGATGCCCTTTATTTTTTTTCTCTTGTCTGATTGCTCTGGCTAAGACTTCCAGTACTATGTTGAATAGAATTGATATAAGTGAGTATCCTTGTCTTGTTCCAGTTCTTGGGGAAAGGCTTTCAGCTTTTTGACATTCAGTATTATGTTGGCTGGGGGTTTGTTATACATGGCTTTTATTACTTTGAGGTAAGTCCCTTCTATGCCTATTGTGTTGAAAGGTTTTATCATAAAGGGATGCTGGATTTTATCAAATGATTTTTCTGCATCGATTGATATTATCCTGTAATTTTTGTTTTTAATTCTTTTTATGTTAGGTATCACATTTATTAACTTGCATATACTAAATCATCCCTTCATCTCTAGGGTGAGACCCACTTGATCATGATGAATTATCTTTTTGATGTGCTGTTGGGTTCAGTTAGCTACGATTTTGTTGAGCATTTTTGCATCTCTGCTCATCAGCGATATTGGTGTGTAGGGTTTTTGTTTGTTTGTTTTTGTTGTTGTTTGTTTGTTTTGAGACGGAGTTTCACTCTTGTTGCCCCGGGTGGAGTGCAATGGCGTGATCTCGGCTCACTGAAACCTCCGCTTCCCGGATTCAAGTGATTCTTCTGCCTCAGCTCCCCTGTGTAGCTGGGATTACAGGCATGCACCACCATGTCCGGCTAATTTTGTACTTTTAGTAGAGACAGGGTTTCTCCATGTTGGTCAGGCTGGTCTCAAACTCTTGACCTCATGTGATCGGCCTGCCTCGGCCTCCCAAAGGGCTAGGATTACAGGCTAGTTTTCTTTTTCTTTTCTTTTCTTTTCTTTTTTTCTTTTTGCTACTTTTTTTTTCCTGATTTTGGTTTTAGGGTGATACTGGCTTCATACAATGATTTAAATGGGATTCCTTCTTTCTCTATGCTTTAGAATAGTTTCAGCAGGAATAGTAGCAAGTCTTCTTTGAAGGCTTGGCAGAATTCTGCTGATTGTATACCTAGAAAACGCTAAAGACTCATCCAAAAAGCTCCTAGATCCGATAAACAAATTCAGTAAAGTCTCAGGATATAAAATCCATATACACAAATCAGTAGTTCTGTTCCACATCAACAATGACTAAGCTGAGAATCAAATGAAGAACTCAATCCCTTTTACAACAGCTGCAAAAAAATAAAATTAAATACTTAGAAATATACTTATCCAAGGAGGTGAAAGATCTCTCCAAGGAAAACTACAAAACACTGCTGAAAGAATCGTAAATGACACAAACAAATGGAAACACACCCAATGCTAAAGGATGGGAAAAATCAATACTTTGAAAATGACCACACTGCCAAAAGCAATCTACAGACTCAATACAATTCCCAACAAAATACCATCATCATTCTTCACAGAACTAGAAAAAACAATTCTAAAATTCGTATGGAACCAAAAAAGAGCCAGAATAGCCAAAGCAAGACTAAGCGAAAAGAACAAAGCTGAAGGCATCGCATTACCCAACTTCAAATTGTACTGAAAGGCTATTGTTACCAACACAGCATGATACTGGTATAAAAATAAGCATGTGGACCAGTGGAACAGAATAGAGAATCCATAATTAAAGCCGAATACTTAACAGACAACTGAACTTCATCAAAGCATTCCAAAACATAAATTGGTGAAAGGACACCCTATTCAATAAACAGTGCTGGAAAAACTGGCAAGCCACATGAAGAAAAATGAAACTGGATTAATTTATCTCACCTTATACAAAAAGTACATGCAAGGTAGATCAAAGACTTAAATCTAAGACCCGAAGTCATAAATTTATAGAAGACAGCATTGGAAAAACTCTTCTGGACATTGACTTAGGTAAAGGTTTCATGACTGAGACCTACAGAGCAAATGCAACAAAAACAAAAATAAATAAATCTGACTTAATTAAACTAAAAAGCTTCTGCACAGCAAAAGTAGTAATCAGCAGAGTAAACAGACAACCCACAGTGTGGGAGAAAATATTTTCAAACTATGCAACCAACATAGTTTGTTTGTTGTATCCAGAATCTACACGGAACTCAAATAAATCAGCAAGAAAGAAACAATACCATCAAAAAGTGGGCAAAGAACATGAATAGACATTTCTCAAAAGATCCACACATGAAAAAATTCTGAACGTTACTAATCATCAGGGAAATGCAATTAAAACCACAATGAGATACTACCTTATTCCTCCAAGAATGGTTATTATAAAAAGTCAAAAAAACAATAGATGTTGGTGTGGAGGTGGTAAAAAGGGAACAATTTACACTGCTGGTGGGAATGTAAATTACCACCTCGAATCCTTGAAGAACTAAAGGTAGAACTACTATTTGATCCAGCAATCCCACTACTGGATATGTAAAAGGAAAAGATGTCATTATATGAAAGAGGCAGATGCACGTGCATGCTTATAGCAGCACAACTCACAATTGCAAAGATATGGAAGCAACCAAACTAAGTGCCCACCAACCAATGAATGGATAAAGAAAATGTGATATACATATACCATAGAATACTACACAGGCATAAAAAAGGAACAAAATGATGTCTTTTGGATGCAACTTGGATGGAGCTGGAGGCCATTATTCTAAGTGAAGTAACTCAACAATAAAAAATTGGATGGAGCTGGAGGCCATTATTCTAAGTGAAGTAACTCAAGAATAAAAAAATCAAATACATGTTCTCACTTGTAAGTAGGAGCTAAGCTATGAGGATGCAAAGGCATAAGAATAATATAAGAGACTGGAGACTCTGGGTGAAAGCCTGGGATGGGAGTGAGGGATAAAAGATTACATATTGGGTACAATGGGCACTGCTTGAGTGACAGGTGTACTAAAATCTCAGAAATCACCACTAAAGAACCTATCTATACAATAAAAAACAACTGTACCCCAAAAACTATTGAAAGAAAATAATTGATGTTTACAGGCAAGCCACTACTCTAAAAACTACAGAGAAAGATAGATAGACACAGAGAATCACAGCTAACCAGGAGTAGAATCTCACATCTAGAGCTAATATTAGTAGGAATATAACAAGCAACAAACAACCCCATTAAAATGTAGGCAAAGAACATGAACAGACACTTCCCAAAATAAGACATACATGAGGTCAACAAGCATATGGAAAAATGTTAAACATCACTGATCATTAGATAAATGCAAATCAAAACCACAATAAGATATAATCTCACACATGTCAGAATGCTGGTGAGGTTGCAGAGAAAGGAGTACGTATACGTTGCTGATGGGAATATGAATTAGTTTAGCCATTGTGGAAAGCTGCTTGGCAATTTCTCAAATAACTTAGAACGGAAATACTATTTGATCTAGCAATCCCATTTTTGGTTATATACACAAAGGAATATAAATCATTCTGCCATAAAGACAAATGCACACTTATATTCATTGCAGCACTAAAATTAAAAAAAAAGTAAAATAAATTAAAAAATGAAAATTAAAAAAATAATCAGTTAATTGCTGGAAGCAATCTAACAAGGCTAACCAAGGGTGTATGGAGAGAAAATTCAAATTTCTAAGAGCAGAAATTAAATAGGAAATTACTATATATCTCTAGGATGTTAAACAGCAATGAAAGAATATCATGAACTATTTTATGCCCATAAATTTGATAACCTAGCTGAAGCAGACCAATGCCTGAGAAGATACAATGTACCCAGATTCACACAAGGATAAATATGTAATATAAATAGGTGAATATCTATTTATGCAATTCAATCAACAATTAATAACTTTTCAAAATACAAAGAACCAGGCCTAGATATTTTCACCGGTGAATTCTACCAAACATTTTATGAACAAATAACACAAATCCTCTACAATGTGTTCCAGAAAATAGAAGCAGAAGGAACACTTCCTAACTTGTTCTATGAGGTCTCATTACCCAAATGCAAAAACTGACAAAGACACTACAAGAAAGGAAACTATAGACCAATATCTTTCATAAATACAGATGCAAAAATCCACAACAAAATATTTGAATCCAGTATTGCATGTAGTTATACAATAAGCATGACCAAATGGGGTTTCTCTTTGGTATACAAGGTGGACTCAACATTATAAAATCAATTAATGTAGTTAACAATCAACAGGCTAGAGAAGAAAAATGATATAATCATATTCACAGTTTCAGGAAAAGCACTTGACAAAATCCAACATTCGTGTTAAAAACTCTCAGCAAACTAGAAATACAGTGGAACTCCCTCAGCTTGATAAAGAATGTCGGCAAAAAATGTATGGTATATATCATACTTAATGATGAGAAACAAGGTTCTTTGTCCCTAAGTTTGAGAAAAAGGCAAAGATATACCCTCTCACTACTACTATGCAATATCACACTAAAAGTCCTAAGGAATGAAATAAAAGAAGAGAAGAAAATAAAAGATATAAAGATTAGAGAGGAAGAAATAAAGCTGCCTTGTTTGCAGTAACATGATTGTCTATGTAGAAAATCTCAGAAAATCAACTAAAGAACTCCTAGAAGTAACAAGCTATTATAGCAAAGTTGCAGGCTAGAAGAAATGAGGGCTGGGCGCGGTGGCTCACGCCTATAATCCTAGCACTTTGGGTGGCCGAGGCGGGCGGATCACAAGGTCAGGAGATCGAGACCATCCTGGCTAACACGGTGAAACCCCGTCTCTACTAAAAATACAAAAAAATTAGCTGGGCATGGTGGCGGGCGCCTGTAGTCCCAGCTACTCGGGAGGCTGAGGCAGGAGAATGGCGTGAACCCAGGAGGCAGAGCTTGCAGTGAGCCGAGATCGCGCCACTGCACTCCAGCCTGGGTGACAGAGCAAGACTCCATCTCAAAAAAAAAAAAAAAAAAAAAAAAAAAATGAAAATAAAAAAGAAGAAGAAATGAGCAATAGAAATTTGAAACTAAGAACACGACGTCATTTATAATTGCACCAAAAAATAAATATGTAGGTATAAATTTAACAAAATATGTAAAAGATCTCTGTGAGTAAAAACTAGAAAACCCTGATAAAAGAAATCTAAGAATATTTAAATAAATGGAGATGTATTTCATGTTTGTAGATAAAAGACAATATTAAGGGCCAGTTCTTCCCAACTTGGTTTGTATATTCAATTCAATCCCAAGTAAAATTCCAAAAAGTTATTTTGTGAAAACTGATTATAAGTTCATTTGGAAAAGAAAAAGACTTAGAATGGCCAACACAATATTGAAGAAGAAGAACGAAGTTGAAAGACTTAAACTACCGAACTTGAAGTCTTATTTTAGAACTGCAGTAATTAAGACAATCTGGTATGAGTGAAAGAATAGACAAATCAGTGGAACAAAAGAGAGAGCCTAGAATTATAACCACATATATATAGCCAACTGACAAAGGTGTAAATCCAATCTAATTGAGAAATAATACTCATTTCAACAAATGATGATGAAACAATTGGTCATCCATGTGCAAAAAAGTTAATGTAGAAACTAACCTACAGTTTTCATAAAAAAAAATTCATAATTGAACACAGACCTAAATGTAAATAAAATGCAAAACTATGAAACTCTTAGAAAACAACAAAGAAAATGTAAGTGACCATAGGTTTGGCTATAAGTTTTTAGATACAACACTAAAATCATAACCTATGAAAGAAAAACATGGTAAGTCAGGCATTATTAAAATGAAAATCTTCTGCTCTGTGAAAGACACTGGTAAGGGACTGAAAAGACCAGTCAGTCTTGGGGAAAATATTTGCACACACATATCTATTAAAAAACTTATATACAGAATATACGCAGAACCCTAAAAATTCAATAACAAGGCCAGGCGCGGTGGCTCATGCCTGTAATCCCAGCACTTTGGGAGGCCAAGGCAGTTGGATCACGAGGTCAGGAGATCGAGACCATCCTGGCTAACACGGTGAAACCCTGTCTCTACTAAAAATACAAAAATTAGCCGGGCGTGGTGGCAGGCATCTGTAGTCCCAGCTACTCAGGCGGCTGAGGCAGGAGAATGGCATGCACCCAGGAGGCGGAGCTTGCAGTGAGCCCAGATCATGCCACTGCACTCCAGTCTGGGAGACAGAGCGAGACTCTGTCTCAAAAAAAAAAAAAAAAAAAAAAAAAAAATTCAATAACAAGAAAACAAACAACATTATTAAAAATTGGGCTAAAGACCAGAACAGACACTTCACCAAAGAAGATATGCAGATGTCAAATAAGCATATAAAAAGATGCTCAACCTCATTTGTCACTAGGAATTGCAAAATAAAATGATTAGATACCAATAAATGTCTATTGGAATAGCTAAAATCCAAAAACACTAATACCAAAGGACAGTAAGGACGTAGAACAACAAGAAATCTCATTCCTTACTGATGGGAATGCAAAATGGTACACCAACTTTGGAGACCAGTGTAACAATTTATTTTAAAGCTAAACATAATTCATTTTGTTACAGCTTTATCGAGGTATAATTGACAAACAAAAATACCTATATATGATGTATAACATAATTTGATATACGTATACATTGTGAAATGATTACCACAATCAAATTAATGAACACATTCATCACCACACATAGTCACCATCTATGTTTATATTGCTGGGGTTGGGGAGGAGGACACAAAATCTACACTCTTAATAAATCTCCAGTAAACAATACAGTATCATTAACTATAGTCATCGTGCTTTACATTAGATCCCCAGTATTTGTTCGTCTTATAACTGAAAGTTTGTACCCTTTGACCAACATCTCCCCATTTACCCTACTGCCTCAGACCTGGCCATTGCCAGCTCCAGCTCTACTCTCTGCTTCTCTGAGATCGATTTTCATTGATTTCACTTATAAATTAGATCATGCAGTACTTGTCTTTCTACGTCTGGCTTATTTCACTTAGGATAACGTCTTACAGGTTCACCTATGGTGTTGCAAATGGCAAGATTTATTTATTTATTATTGCTGAATAAGCTTCCATTGTATATATGTACTGCATTTTTATACATGCATCCATGAAAAGAAACAGGTTATTTCTATATATAGAATATTGTTAATACTGCAATGAACGTAAGGATTCAGATCTCTCTTAGGAATACTGATTTCATTCTCTTTGAATGTATAAACAGAAGTGGGATTGCAGGATCATATGGTAGATTTATTTTTAATTTTTTGAGGAACCTGCATACTGTTTTCCATGATGGCTGTACCAAGTAATATTTCCACCAATAGTGGTTTAACAACCTTTACTTCTTCACACCCTCATCAACACTTGTGACCTTTCATCTTTTTGATAATAGCCATTCTAACAAATGTGATGTAATACCTCATTGTAATTTTGACTTGCATTTCCCTGATAATCAGTGATGTTGAGCACCTTTCCATATACCTGTTGGCTATTTTTATGTTTTTGAGGAAAGAGCTACTCCTGTCTTCCTTAGTCTGTTGGTTCCACTATAACACAATACCACAGACTGGGTGAATTATAAACAACATACATTTATTTCTCAGGTTTCTGGAAGCGTGGAAGCCCCATATCGTTGTATCAGCAGGTTTAGTGTCTGGTGAGAGCTGCTTTCTGCTTCCAAGATGGTGTCTTGCTGCTGCATCTTCTGGGGAAGAGAAACATTGTGTCCTCACAAGGTTGAAGGAATGGGAGAGCAAGATAGTGCATCCTTCAACTTCAAGACTTTATGTATAGGTTCTAATCTCAAACACAAAGGCAAAGCCCTCATGACTTAATTATCTCTCAAAGGCCGCACCTTTTAATACTGCTGTATTGAGGATTAAATTCCAATATAAATTTCGGAGGGAACACCATCATTCAAACCATAGCAATATCTCATTTAACCAGTTTTTGGTTGGATTACTTGTTTTTTGCTATTGAGTTATATGAATTTCTTGTATATTATGGATATTAATTCCCTATCAGATATATAGTTTACAAATATGTTCTCCCATTCTATAGGCTATCTTTTCATTTTGATTGTTTCTTTTGCTGTGCAGAAAGTTTTTAGCTTAATATAGTGCTGCTTATTTATTTTTGTCTTTTTGCCTGTGTTTTTGGTGTCATACCTAAAAAATCATTGCCAAAACCAATGTCAAGGAAGTTTTTCCCTGCTTTCTTATAAAAGTTTTACAATTCTAGGTCATGTTTACATCTTTAATTCATTTTGAGTTAGTTTTTATATGTAGTGTAAAAAAGGTCTAATTCCATTCACTTCCATGTGAATATCCACTATTTACAGCACCATTTATTGAAGAAACTGATTTTTCCATTGTATCTTCTAGGTATTTTTGTCAAAAATCAGTTGACTATACATATACATGGGTTTATTTCTGGGCTCTTAATTCTGTTTCATTGCCCTATGTATTCATTTTTATGCCAGTATCATACCACTTTAATTATGATAGTTTTGTAACATAGTTAAAAATTGGAAAAAGGATGCCTTAAGCTTTTAAACTTTTCTCAAGATTGCTGTGGCTCTTTGGGGTCTTGTGTGGTTTCATATAATTTTAGGGTTTCTTTTACTTCTGTTAAAGAATGGCATAGGAATTTTCATAAGCATTGCAATGAATCTGTGGATCGCTTTGGGTATACAGACATTTTAACATTCTTCTAATGCATGTACATAAAATATCTTTCCATTTTCCTGTGTCTCTAAAAAATTTTTTTTGAATGTCTTATAGTTTTCAGTTTATAGATCTTTCATCTCTTTGGTTGAATTTATTCTTAAGTGTTGTATTATTTTTAATGCAATTGTAAATGGGATTGTCTTCTTAATTTATATTTGGGATAGTTGGATTTAGTGTCTAGAAATGCAACTTATTTTTGTATGTTGATTTTGTACCCTGCAACTTTACTGAATAACACTATTTAACAAATGGGTCTAATAGACAGATGTGAAATTTTCCATCCAACAGCAGTGGACAATATATTCTTCTCAAGTTCACACTGAACATTCTCCAGGAACGATCATATGTTGGGTCACAAAAAAGGCTTAACAAATTTAAAATTCAAATAATATTTTCTGACTACAATAGTATGAAACTAGTAATCAGTAGCAGGAGGAATTTTGGAAAATCACCTATATGTGGAAATTAAACAACACAGTCCTGAGTAACCAATGGGCAAAAGAAGAAATAAAAAGAGAAATTAAAAAATATCTGGATAAAAAGGAAGATACAAATCTAACATACCAAAATTTATGGGATGAGGCAAAAGCAGTTTTGGTGGGAATCTTATGATAAATGTCTACAACATAAGTTTACACCTATAGAAATTAGAAAACAATGGACAAACTAAACCCAAAATTAGTCAAAGGAAATAAATAATAAAGATTAGAACAAAAATAAATGAAGTAGAGTCTAGAAAGACAATAGAAATGATCAGCAAAGCAGTTGTTTTTTTTTTTTACAAGATAAACAAAATTGGCACACCTTTAGCTAGACCAACAAAAAAAGAGAGAGGACTCATATAAAAATTAGAAATGAAAAATGAGAGATTATAATGCATACTATAGAAATGCAAAACATTATAGGAGTCTATTACAAAAAAAAACTGTACATCAAAAAATTGTATAACCTAGAATAAGTGGATAGATTTCTAGAAACATACAACCTACTAAGACTGAATTATGAAGAAATAGAAAATACGAACAAATCAAAAACAAGTATGGGAATTGAATTAGTAGTGAAAAACCTATCGACAAAGACAGCTCAAAACCAGATTGCTTTTCTGGTGAATTGTACCAAGCATTAAAGGAGATTTAAGGAGAATTAATGTTAATCTTTCTCAAATTCTTTCAAAAACCTCAAAACTGCATTTTATAAGGCCAGGATTGTCTTCATATCAAAGCCAAGTAAGGACATTAAAAGTAAACAAACAAACAAACAAACAAAAAAAAACAGATATCTCTGATGAACTTAGATGAAAGAATCTTCAAAAAATATTGGCAAACTGATTTCAACAACACCTTTAAAAAAATCAAGTGGGATTTATTCCTGGGATGCAAGTATGGCTCCATATATGCAAATTACTAGATGTGATAAACCACATTAATAGAATGAAGGACAAAACCATATGATCATCTCAATAGCTATAGAAAAAGTATTTGACAAAATTCAACATCTTTTCATGATAAAAAAAATCTCAACAAATTAGGCATAGAAGGACTGTCCCTCATCATAATAAAGAATATACGTAACAAATCTACAGTTAACATCATATTCAGTGGTGAAAAGATGAAAGGTTTTTCTCTAAGATTAGGAACAAATTAAAGTAAATGGGAATTATCTGTATTAGCTGCTTAATTTTTCTGTAAACCTAAAGCTATTTTTATTAAAGTATATTAATTAAATCAAAAATTATAAATGCAAATATCTGATATGAATCATTGTCCAGAGAAACTTTCTAGGATTTACTCCTGAGATAGATCAGATTAGTCATTTGTAGGTCACATCTTGCTTTAGAATATATACTTGGAAAACACCACAGAATTAGAGTAGTCCAGTTTATAGGAAATTAATTAAGAAGCCATTTCAGAAGATGATTAGGTCTTGACTGGAATTGCATCCTTTCGCTCTGGAGAGTTTACCCCAATGAAAAACCTTGAAAAAAAAACTTGACCACATACTGTAGACTCATGTGGAATTACTAATTTAAGCAATTTTTTCCAAATAACATTAGCCTCACAAATTTCAAAACTAAAACTAAGTTGTACCTTCTGACATTTTGCATATCTATATGTATGTATATACACACCCTTGTCACGTCATAAACATACACACACACACAGATGAATCTTGAACAACCTGCGTTTGAACTGCATGAACCCTCTTGTATGCAGACTTTTAAAAATAAATATACTGGGAAAAATTTTGGAGATTTGCAACAATTTGTTAAATCTCAGGGATAATTTTTGCTTAACTTAGGTATGTCATGAATATATGAAATATATGTAAACACCAGTATATCATTTACTATAATAAAATATACACAATCTATTATTAAAAGTGAAAATTGGCCAGTCAAGGTGGCTCAGGCCTGTAGTCCCAGTACTTTCAGAGGCCGAAGCAAGCGAATCACCTGAGGTTAGGAGTTCAAGACCAGCTTGGCCAACATGATGAAACCCTGTCTTTACTAAAATTACAAAAATACAAAAATTAGCTAGGCATGGTGGTGGGTGCCTGTAATCCCAGCTACTCAGGAGGCTGAGGCAGGAGAATCACTTGAACCCTGGAGGCGGAGGTTGCAGTGAGCCAAGACTGTGCCATTGCACTCCAGCCTGGGTGATAAGAGCAAAACTCTTTCTTAAAAAAAAAAAGTTAAAAATTTATCAAAACTTACACAAACACAGACTGTACATGGCACCATTCACAGTGAAGAGAAATGTAAAAAGAAAGGTGCAGTTTAAACCATAACTGCATAAAATTAACTTTAGTACCTACTGTACTACTGTAATAATTTTGTAGTTACTCCCTGTTGCTCTTGTAGTGATCTCAAGTGTTGCAAGTATCCACTTAAAATGCCATGTGATGCTAATTAGCTCTGCATGAACAGCTTGTCTCTCCGGTAAATTGCATATAGCAGTAAAAGGTAATCTCTTGTGATTCTTAGTTTTCATCATGTTTATTGCTATGCCATCAACCTTGAATAACACCATAGGACCCATATGCAGTCTCACTAGTGATGCTGGACATGCTCCCAAGAAGCAGAAAAAAGTCATGACATTACAAGAAAAAATTGAATTGATTGACATGTGACGTAGATTGAGATCGGTAGCTGCAGTCGCCTGCCATTTCAAGATAAATGCATCCAGCTTAAGACCATTGTAATAAAAGAAAAGAAAATGTTTGAAGCTGTCGCTGCAGCTATGCCAGCTTGGGTGTTAACCTTTCACTTTTTATAAAATATCTTTTTATCTTGTATTAAAAATGCAGCTTTTATGTGGGTGCAGAATTGCTATGACAGGCATACCTATAGACTATAATATGATTCAAGATAAAGCAAAGTCATTATAAGACACAAAGCAAAGAGAAGGTGAAGAATCTAAATCTGGAGAATTTAATGCCAGCAAGGGATGGTTTGATAATATTAGAAAGAGATTTGGCATTAAAAATGTCAAGATGACAGAAGCAGCTTCTGCTGACGAAGGAGCAGCAGATGAATTCTCAGGTGCCATTAAAAAAGAAAAAAAAAGAAAACCATTAAGAAGAAATAATATCTGCCTGCACAGGTTTATAATGCAGACAAATGTGCGCTATTTTGGGGGGAAAATGCCACAAAGACATTCATTGGTAAGAAAGAGAAGTTAGCACAAAGATTTAAGTCAGGAAGGGATAGAGGCTAACTCTACTGTTTTGTGAAAAGGCAGTCAGATTTATGATCAGAACAGTCTATAAAGCCGCTAACCCCCAATCCTTGAAGGGAAAAGATAAATATCAACTGCTAATATTTTGGTTTTACAACCAGGTGGTGTGGACAATGAGAGCTCTTTTTCTAGACTGGTTCTGTTGATGCTTTATCCCTGAAGTCAGGAAGTACCTTGCCAATAAAGGACTGCCTTTTAAATTTATTTTGATATCAAAAAATTCCCATGGTCACCCAAAACCCAATGAGTTCTATATGAAAGCTACCACATTGATCTACCTGCCCAAAATACAATGTGATTAATTCAGCCTCTAAATGACTGGGTCACTGGAATCTTTAAATATAATTATATGTGGTAGTCTATGGAAATAATTGTCAATGCTATAGAAGAGAACCTTGATAAAGAGAAGATAATGAAAGTCTGGAAAGATTACACCATTGAAGATGCCATCACTTTTATAGAAGCAGTTGTGAAGGCCATCAAGCCTGAAAAAAATTAATTCTTGCTGGAGAAAACCTGTGTTCAAATGTTCTGCTTGACTTCACAGGATTCACAACAGAGCCAGTCAAGGCAGCCATGAAAGAGATTATGCGTATGGCAAAAAGGGTGAGGGCTGAAGGGTTTCAAGTTATAGATCTTGGAGAAATTCAAGAGCTAATAGACACCACAACAGAGGATTAATAGAAGATGACTTGATGAAGATGAATGCTCAGAAAACAAATTGACATTCGAATATCTGGCAGAAGGACTCTAAGTACTCAAGACTGCTTTTGACTTCTTTTATGACATGGACCTATCTATGATAAAGTTACTGAAACTAAAGCAAATGGTGGGAGAACTGGTATTGTTTAGAAACATTTTTAGAGAAACGAAAAAGCAAAACAGTCAGACCAAGATTACTATGTATTTTCATAAAGTTAAACCAAATGTACCTGCCTCTCCTACCTCACCTTCGACCTTTTCCACCTCTTTCAACTCTGCCACTCTTGAGATGGAAAGACCAAGCTCTCTTCTTCACCATCCTCCTTAGCTTACTTAAGGTGAAGATGATGGAGGTAAAGACCTTTGTGATGATCCACTTTCACTTAATAAATAGTAAAAACGTTTTCTCTACTTTATGATTTTCTTAATAACATTTTCTTTTCTCTAGATTATTTTATTATAAGAGTACAGTATATAAATATAGGTTAATTGTTTACATTATTGGTAAGGTTTCTGATCAAAAGAGGCTTTTAATAGTAAAGTTTTAGGGGAGTCAAAAGTTATACATGGATAGTTGACTGAGCAGGAGATATATATATACACACACACACACACATATACATACACACACATTCCCCTGCATATATGTATATATATGTGTGTGTATATATATATAGTGTGTGTATATACACATATATATACACCCTGCATATATATATATCCTGCATACATATACCCCTGCATATATATGTGTGTGTATATATGTGTGTATATATGTATATATGTGTGTATATATGTGTATATATGTATATATGTGTGTATATATGTATATATGTGTATATATGTATATATGTATATATGTATATATGTATATATGTGTATATATGTATATATGTATATATGTGTATATATGTATATATGTATATATGTGTATATGTGTATATATGTATATATGTGTATATATGTATATATGTGTACATATGTATGTATATGTGTATATATGTATATATGTGTGTATATGTATATATGTGTATATGTATATATGTGTATATATGTATATATGTGTATATATGTATATATGTGTGTATATATGTATATATGTGTATATATATGTATATATGTGTGTATATATGTATATATGTGTATATATATGTATATATGTGTATATATGTATATATGTGTATATATATGTGTATATATGTATATATGTGTATATATGTATATATGTGTATATATGTATATATGTGCATATATGTATATATGTGTATATGTATATATGTGTATATATGTATATATATGTGTATATATGTGTATATATGTGTATATATGTATATATGTGTATATATGTATATATGTGTATATGTATATATGTATATATGTATATATGTATATATGCATATATATGTATATATGTATATATGTGTATATATGTATATATATGTGTGTATATATATGTATATATATGTGTGTATATATATGTATATATATGTGTATATATATGTACACACACACACACACACACACCCCTGCTCAGTCGGATATCCATGTTTGTGTGTGTATACACACACACACACACACACATCTGTATACACATATAGATGTAGTGTGTGTATAAAATATATGTATTTCTTATCTCATAGCAATGCCTTTGATTGTTCTCAGATATTAACTATCTTGAATGAGAAACTGGAAATAATGGTTGACTATCAAAGTCATAACATATTTGACATATGAAATATGAAACAGGTAATAAGGTGTTACACGATGAAGTTCCCAACAGAGAACAGAGACTTAAAATGTAGTATATGCTTGTGGTCTCATTACATAGGTTAAATGATTCTTCTGGAAAATGCATAGAATTTAGTTAAGAGTTGGTCAGAAATGTGGATATTCAAGGAAGAAGATTTGTATGTTTAATTTCTCAACCAGTAAATATATATTGCGTTTCTATTGTGTGCAAGGTTCTCATAAAATTGCGGGGAATCATAAAAATATACTAGATACAAACCCATTTTTCAGTAACTTAAAATCTATTGGGAAAAAATGGTACATATAATACAAAAAGAGCACACTATAATTAGATTCAGAATTCTGGGAATTACATATATTCTGTAACATTTAATCAGTTGTGTGACATTGGGAAATTAATTTAATCTATGAGAGAATGTTTATTCCCTTATAATAATGACAAAAATAATTACACATATCTCATGGTGATTTTGTGAAGATTAAATATAGATATATATGAAACTACTAGCTCATACTAAGGTTTAACTGCTTGCTTGTTGCATTGTTTAACTGAGGTATGAAGACTTAAATAATTCAAGAGTTGAAGAACAACTCAAGGCAGTCACCTAGTTGATGTCAGAGGGAGCATTTCCAAAGCAAAGGCTTCCAAAACAACAACAACAACAATAAACAAACAAACAAACAAACAAACAGTTCTTTATTTGGATTTTAGCGAATATGTGAGATTTAGAAAAATAAATGTAAAAAAATATTGCCAGTGGGGGAAATATTTGTCTGACTAAGGGCTATGACAAAAATTTAGAAAGACCAACTTAGAATGGAGATACCATTGTGAACCCCTGTAAGAGATAATAGTCTTCACTTTATGGAAATCTAAGGCAGAGAGCATTAATTTTAAATTTACAAGTGTATATAGTGAATGTATCCCAACCTTGGCTATCTACCAGAGTAACAGAACAATGGGAAAAGGGAATTATTTAGTATTTTGAGAGGTATTGGACAGAGCTGAAGCAAATATCAGCATAGTTCTTCTGTTGAGGAGGCCACTGAGAAATAGTTCTCTGGCTGCTGTCCACTGGGTGAGGGTTCATATGAGTCTGTGGACCCATGCTGTGTTTGCTTCTCTGTATTCAGAGCACACAATTAAGATGGATATACTTATCAGCTAACAAAACCACTCTGGTTAGTGGACAAGAGTCAAGTCAAAGTTCCTAAAGCTCCAGCCACTAGTAAATCAGAGACAATAATGCGTCATCAGTGGAATTAAAAATGTTAGTTCAACCCTCAAAGTCTTAAAAGTGGTAGGAGTAATGAGTGATTCCCACAATATCCCCATTCATCATATCAATATGGTTGCTGAAAAAGACAGATGAATCATGGTGTGATAATACATTATTATTAACTTAAATGAAGAGTAGAAAAGTTGCAGCTGATGTGCTATAAATGATGGTGCAGATCCACACTGCTCTGGCACTTGTCATGCAGCTCTAGATCAAGAGCTGCAATCAACAATCTTTTTCTGTAAAGGGCCACTTAGTAAATATTTCAGGCTTTGCAAGCCATATGGTCTGTGTCAACTCTGTCATTGTAGCACAAAATTAGCCATAGGCAATATGTAAATGAATGCAAGTGGCTGTATACCAATAAATCTTTATTTGACAAAATAGATGATGAGTCAGGTTTGTCCTATTGGCCATAGTGTGACAAACCCTGATCTAGAAAATATGGCTTTTCAATTTCTATTAGTAAAGATGTTCATATATCTCTAAATGATGAAGCAAATCATTATCTTTCCCAGAGCTATTTTCCCTTTCCTGCTCTCTATAAAAAAATTTAATCATTTTTACTTTTTGTATACTATCTCACCGAAACTAGAGATTTCCATGGTAGATAGGAATGTTATATGGTGTTTCTAATATGTCTCAATAGAGGTTGGAGTGCAAACCTCAAGGAGAAAACTACTTATCATATGAAAAGGAGATCCTGGTGTGCTCCTTGTGCCTAGTAGAGACTGAGTGCCTGGCTACAGACATCAAGCTGCACTAAAACTAGAACTGCCAATATAAGCTAGATATTGTCACTACCACCACAATGTAAGATAGGATATGCATATGATGAAAATGGTATACTTGAGATCAAACCAAAGGAGATCCAGAAGTCACTAATAATTTACTTGTTACTTGAAGAGGTAGCTTACATGGACAAATTACCTGTCTCTATTACACAGTTGTCCCTCCCTCAGACCCTACCAATGGTCTTGTCGATGTTCCCTGTTCAACTGAAAATAAAGAAAAAAAAATCCTGAGCCTAGTTTACAGATTAATTATCCTGGTATTTGAATGGAAGCCAGAAATGAATATTTTTACACACGGCTCCATAGGGGGTAGTCCTAAAGACACAGAAAACAGAAATCTTCCCAGTAGTAAGAATTTAAGCAATATGCTTAGTCATTTCCTTTTACACAGGAAAAAGTAGTTGAGATGAATATACAGATTGTTGGGCAATGGTGAATGGCCTAGTTAGTTTGTTAACAGACTAGAATGGACAAGATTGAAAAGTATAGTAAAGGAGTTATGATGGAGAGTAATGTGAATGGGACCTGAGTGTGAGCGGACCTGAAGTATGAAGTATTTTGTATATCGCATCAATGCCTACAAGAAAACATCAGCTGCAGAGAAGATGCCGAACAACTAGTTAGATAAAAAAGACTTGTCCAGTAGATGTCATCCAGCCTCTGTCTTTGGTCATTCTATTGCTGGCTCAATTAACTAAAAAGTGGAGTATCATGGTGGCAGGGACAAAAGTTATATGGCCACAAAAGGTATAGACTCCCTTGTACCAAGGCTTTTATTGTTCCAAACATTACTGAATATCTGAACTTTTCAGCAGCGGAGAACCACTTGGTGCTATGTTGTATACATCAAATTTCTTCTATCATGAACAAATCAGTGATTCATTGTTGGTGCAACAGTTTTTCACTCTGAAATAATGTTTTTCTTCCTTGCCTCAGCACTACTATCTAATTTCTGACAGATTTACTAATGTCCCATACTAAATGATACTGTCCCTAACTAATGAAGTAATTGTATAGCAAAGGAGCTATAACAATAAACATGCACTCATGGGATTCACCAATACTGTCATATAGTATATTGCCCAAAAATTCACACCCTGAATTTTGCAATAAATATTCAAAGGTTCACTCACCTAAGATGAAAACTTGGAAGAGATATCTTGCCAGGTTGGAAAAATCTCCTCCAGGATAAGGTATTAACACTGAGTCAATAACAATTAGATGCTGTTTTGCATCCAGTAGCTAAAACATGTGAAACCAAGAACCACAAGATAGAAATAGAAATGGCTGCTATCTTCACTCTCAGCAATCTACTTAGAGAACTTTTATTTATCTTCCACGCAACATTAGGCTCTAAAGGTAAGTGAAACATTGGACTGTAAAGGCAGTGTCATACAATGGGGAATCAGGGGATGCGTCGACCAAAAGACACAGCAAGGGTTCCATTAAACCTAATGATATAACTGATACCAAATCATTTTGGGCACCTCATGCCAGTAGGCCATCAGATAAAGTAATGAACTACTGTCATAATAGGTCGGGTTGATGCTTTATAATAACAGCAAAGAGAGATATGTCTTGGAACTTAAGGGATACACTGGAGCATTGCCCAGTAACAATAGTTAAAATGCAATTATAGCCACCATAGCCAGATAAAAGCAAGGTGACTGAGATTCATAGCCCTAAGGGATAAAGGTTTGAGTCCACAAGGCAAGCAATCTAGGTCAGAAAACATGCTCCTGCGGATGAAGGTAATCTAGAATAGGTGATAAAGGGTTAATATGAAGAATACCAATTATATATTTTAGATTAGTGGCAGCAAAATGATTAGCTGTCTCTACCAGCCTTATAGTTTAAGATTTTTAAAAAAATATATAGATTGTAGCTAGCCATCTGCATGGAGTACCAGCAACAAGTATGTTCATTGTGAGGCATGAGCAAATTTAGGAGGTATGAGTGTTGGACAGCAGCAGTTCTTTAGATGCCTCATATCACTTCCCTTGATATACCCGAGTTTACCTGAAGTTGTGGTTTCTGACACAGAAACACTCATTCTCGGACCGACAAGAGCTTGTTTCACAGTAATGTGATACAGCCTAGAGTGGCAGGGATGGAGAAGATGTGCCCAGAACAATCTACCACGGATGGAAGTCTGTGCATGTCCTAAGCTCCCATTGCCTGGTAAGGTAATTCGGAGGCATGTTACGGTTTCTCAGAAATTCCCCCAAAGAGATTGAGCTACAGTTGGTAACAGTGATACATCATTAATTAATGCACATTTTATTGGCTTTTCTCTCCTGAGCCTCTTTTCATTTTCCCTCTCTTTTTGTGGGGAGATGCTTTTTTTTTTTTCTTTTTTTTTTTTTGAGACGGAGTCTTGCTCTGTCGCCCAGGTTGGAGTGCAGTGGCACGATCTAGGCTCACTGCAAGCTCCGCCTCCCGGGTTCACGGCATTCTCCTGCCTCAGCCTCCCAAGTAGCTGGGACTACAGGCATGCACCACCACGCCCAGCTAATTTTTTTGTATTTTTAGTAGAGACGGGTTTTCACGGTGTTAGCCAGGATGGTCTAGTTCTCCTGACCTCGTGATCCGCCCGCCTCAGCCTCCCAAAGTGTTGGGATTACAGGCGTGAGCCACCGCGCCCGGCCCCCGGAGAGATACTTCTTAAGATTATTTTCTAAGTGAATTACCTGTGTTAAAACCTTTGTTTCAAGATTTGCTTTTGACAAAACCCTATATAAGTCAGAGAGTATCTCAAAATATATAAAGTACAAGTTAAATGCATGTAGTAATATGAATGTATACATACATATAACAAAGCCAGTTACATCACTTCATATGGATACTGAGTATATGCCCTCTTCTCAAAGCCAGGTCTTGCCCAGAAGTGTGTATTAAAGGAATACGTGAATCTTCCTCTGATCCTCACAATAGGAAACATACTAAAACTCTTCCAACCCATAATGAATATAGACATGATATAATTAGATCAGCAAATCAAGCAGAGAATTTAAGTTGTAAATGGAAGACAGTTAAAATGGCTCACATTATTCATGCTGAGAAACTGATCCTAGACAGCACTTGGCATTGCAAGGATTGTTATGAGATAAAAGGGCAAACAGCCTGCACAGTCTGACCAATATCACATTCACCAACATGTTCTTGGAAGAGCTTTTAAGAGAGGAAAATTGAACCACAAAATTAAACAGTGAAAAACTGGCTCCTTCGGTTTAAGCAGAAAATAATTTGTTTATAAATTTTAAAAGCTCTGAAATGTTAACTTATATGTACCATGGTTTACTAGGCACCAGGAATAAGTTAAATGCTTGTACATGTGCACGTGAACTGAAATAATGCGTGAAAAACTAAGTCTTTCCACATTTTGTGGAAACACAAGACCCAATAAATTTCTATTTTCTACCTATATACATGCTTTATAAAAGCCTAAAACTTCTCCAGTTGTCAAGCTTTTGACATTTGAAAATTAATTTCAAAATAATTTGCAGTAAAACAAATGTCAAAAACGTACTGTTAATTAAAATAGAGAGGAAACAAAAATGATAGAAATGAAGAGCTTAGAAAAGTCAAGAAAATGATTTAAATATGTGATATTTTCCAGTTGTTTGGTCCAATTTTATTTGGAATTTACTTAACTATTTTATTTTACCTGTCTTTTTCTTTGCACCGATTCTCATTCTTGTGATTCCCTTTTCTACAACCATGATGTTAAAAAAAAATCTACTACATTTTTAAGTTAGTTGGTTTCTTTTAAAATTATTGTTGTTGTTTAGCTCTAAGTACTTTCCTTTGATGGCAGATATTGGGTGGCTGGAGGTGGGAGTAGAAAAGGGGTTTAGATTAGTAACTTTATTAGGATGCAAATGCTATAGTAATAAGGCAAAGGGAAGAAAATGAAAGAAATATTGAAAACTGTACCTTTCTTTGTATCTAGTCTTTGATTTAATTTATATTTTATAACAATTTTGGGAATCAGATTAAATTACTTGTAGTAAAAACATAACAGAGTCATTATACTTGTGGTCTTCCAATCATTTAAAGTGCTATTATATTTTTATTAAAACCCAATAGTTTGCACCAAGTAAGCAAACTTTATAGAAAGAAAGTTATCTTTTATGTTACTTGCAAAATAAGAAATTATAAAAAAAAGTTATCTGGACTTTGTTTTAAGCTACTGTCCAGAGTTAATGTTTTGGCTAATATACATCTCCATAAATGTATCAAGTTATTAATATCACTGTATGTTTCATATTGGAGAGGGATTAGGCAACCTCAGAAGAGAAGTATAGAATTATTGCTGAATATTAAATTTTATAAAGAAGCAAACATTTTCACTACTAATAAAAAACAATGTGTCTACAAATGACACAATTCTTACAAGAATTATGTCTTAAATGAAGTGCCCTAGAGATACTCTGTCCCACCTCCTTGTTTTGCAAAGGAGGAAACCTGCCTTTGGAGGCATTTAATGACAATTCTTAACTAAGTAGCTGAAAAGTGAATACTAGACAAGACGTTTCCCAAATCCTTCCAACCTTACTGCCTTAAATGTAGCAAACAATCATGGTTTGCATATCAGACAGTAATAGTTTCTGGTTCCAAATAGGCAGGAAATAACATTAATTGAATAAGAAGGTATCATTTTTAATGTGTAGGACATACTTTCTTTCTTTTTTTTTTTTTTAGTAGAGGTGCTTCAGAGTTCCAGAACCATCCACATTTGACAAATAACTATAAAATGTTATTTTGCTTTCCTGAGCATGATTTTTAAGCAATCCTAAAAGTAATCTGTGAAAAAAAATTAAAGATGATTAAAATGTTCATGAAAATCTAAAGCAATGTTAAACGCCGTTGCTCCTTAATAGTGTGGGATTCTAAAAGTATGACTCAATAGATTGTGAAAGAAAAAGACACTACCCATAGGAATTATTAATCTCCCACATTGATATGATTCTTTTTCACTTCAAACTTTCAACTACTTCATCTTAACTTGTTTCACTATTTGCTTCTCAGAAGAGATGATGTTTAATTGAGATACAACTTGCTTCTATATTAATATGACCTGGAAAAATTAGGGCAGATAATATCATTGGTGACACAAAACATGCTATTATCTGCAAACCCTAAATTCTCAAAGGAAGAAAAGCAGTTTTCCTTAAGAGTCTCATTCTAGATCTAAACTTAGGTAATTTTTAAAGAAACAAATTGTTTTACCAAACTCCCATCTGTCTTTTCTCTTGGTTCCAGTAAAGAGTGTTTCCAAGTTAGGATTATGTAAACAGCCTCTTTTCTAGGGTACTTGGGACCTTCTCTGCTTTATTCTCAAGCCCTTTCTTCAAGTCCATCAAATGTTGCTTTCTTCAAGCTGTGTCTATTGCAGTTGATAAAGGAGATAACGCCAACACTTTTCTTAAAACTCAGATATCTCCTTAACTAGAAATAGTAGGTAAGCAAAAACTGAAAAGAACCTCTAATTGCCCCCTGGCAAAGGGAAGAAAGGCAGTTTATTTATTTTTTAATCACAACCAAAACAAATTAGAAAAAGTCATTATTTTTATTTTCTTTTGTATATCCTCAGGAAAAAGGACATAACAGATGTCAGCGCAGAACTAAACAACTATTGAATTATAAGTAGCAGTGAATCAAAAAAAAGAATGCTTACATGTATGCATACGTGTATATATGCACGTATAAAATATTAAATTGGGAGGAAACTTTAGTAAAAGAGATATAATATTTTCTCTATTTCATCACTGTGGCTAAAGCCAAATCACATTGGATTTAATTCAATTATGTCTATATTTATAAATAGAGTTATACGTATAATATTAATACTAAAACTTTCAAATTGTTCTGAGGCACACACGGAAGCTCATAAAAGTCTGGTTCAATTATGTAGGTGTGCTGATTTTTTTTTTTTTTTTTTTTTTGAGACGGAGTCTCACTCTCTCACCAGGCTGAAGTACAGTGGCAGGATCTCGGCTCTCTGCAACCTCCGCCTCCTGGGTTCTAGCGATTCTCCTGCCTCAGCCTCCCGAGTAGCTGGGACTACACGTGCGCGCCACCATGCCCAGCTAATTTTTTGTATTTTTAGTAAAGATGGAGTTTCACCATGTTTGCCAGGATGGTCTCATTCTCTTGACTTCGTGATCTGCCTGCCTCAGCCTCCCAAAGTGCTGGGATTACAGGCATAAGCCACCGCATCCAGCCTGATATTTTATATTTTAATGTCTAATTGAATTTGAGATTGCTAAACTACAGCAAACTACAGCATTTGTCTTAAATGTTGCAGGGAAGGGTAAATTATAGATACACAAAACAACTGCAAACTAAGATATAAAGTTATCTTTTTTTTTTTTTAATACAGAATCCCATTTTATCACCCCAGCTGGAGTGCAGTGGTGCGGTCTTGGCTCACTGCAGCTCAAACTCCTGAACTCAGGTGATCCTTCTGCCTCAGTCTCCCAAGTAGCTGGGGCTATAGCCTGAGGCATGTGCCACCACGCCGGCTATTTTTTGAAAATTTTTTGTAAAGACAGGGTTTCGCCATGTTGCCCAGGCTGGTCTCAAACTCCTGGGCTCAAGTGATTTGCCTGCCTCAGAGTCCCAATGTTGAGATTACAGGTGTGAGCCATCATGTCTGGCCAAAGGGATAAGGGATCTTTCTTAAAGGTTTATGAAACTTGTTATAGCCCATTTAAGAAAAAAGTTACTAACAATATAATAAATTGGTCTCTTTTTATTTTTAGGAACTTGTGTATTTACCTATGAATCTCTCTCAGAACTGATAGTACATAGCTCATAAAATCACTGCAGTGAAATAACTTGGTGATATAAGGTATTTGATAAATAATTAGAAAAATTAAGAATATTCATGTCTTAAATATATGAGAGAGATATATTGAGCTCAGAATAAAAACAGATAATTAGCTTTATAATGTTTGTAATTTTACATATTTTTCTTCATATTTACAAATTTTAGCATGATTATATGACCTACACATTCACACGAAAATATCATTGGACTTAAACATCTCTGCTTATAAAAAGATTGACTGTAGCACTTGATCTAACACTAAATCATTTTTTTATAAAGCCACATATGTGTGCTACTTTAGAAATGTTTTAAAAGTTTGAATCTCATTACTAAAGTTGCACACAGCAAAATGTAGTTTCCTTGTCAAATTCTTGCAGAGAATGTGGTCCCTGGAATGTTCGGGGCTGTAGGAGGAAAACAGTTCAAAATTTCTGTTATTCACGAGCTCTACTGTAACATCTGCTCCGAGCTAAAACCTCCCACATAGAAGTAATGGTAATGGATGAAAGGAAGAAAGTAGCAGAAAGGTCCATTGACTGCCATTCAATTTACTGAAATTGCCCACTTAGAATACTTATTTAGACATTACAAGCTTCACTTTCTCCAGTGCGTAGCCTGAGTGCCCTGCGCTGCATAAGGTGCAGGAGCTATCTCCCTCCATGCTGCGCTTTCAGGAAAGGGATAGACTACACAACTTAAGAAAACAGGTGAACAGCATGCAGGCAGGAGCCTGTGATACACAGCGGCCATGCCTAGATTTATACGCTTGTCAGGAGGGTTGAGGTGAAGATGTTGGCAGAGGGAGTACCTTAAGGGCTGGCTGTCTCACTGTTTCATTTGTGCAAGCATCTGGCCTTTCCACATGCTGAAAGCCTGGCTAAAGGAATTACATTTCTCATGAAACATTTCTCTAACGGCCACATTTATTTATTATTCTCTTTTAAAGTAATTTTCAGTTTGTTTGTTATTGTGAGTAATCTGGAAAATTAAATAATATATCTTGATGTTCTTTAAAATATAAGACCGCCTTTAAACTTCATGCAATACTGTTGAAAAATAGAAGGATTAAGATCCTCCATGTGTGAAGTAATTTAGCTGGAGAATATCATTCTCTTCTTAAAGAACATAATTCTCTAAGCTGATAGTAGCTTTTTTGTAACAATACAGAGTATTGTGAATTTAAAGGACTGTGCAAAAAAAAAAAAAAGCATTTGAAGCTAAAATGATCCATTTTCCTCTCATCCAAAGTACACATAAACCATAGATAACAAATATCAGTACCTTGGTTATGCAGCAAAATTATTCTGAGAAAACGTAAGTGTGCAAAATACACTTTAATTTTTTTCACATAATTGTCATGCTTTTTGTGTTATGAATGTAGAAAATCTATGCAGTTTTCCTTGGTTACTAAATATGCTGTAAACTGTCTTATTCACATTTACTTCGATTTCAAGTAACAGGCATGTATTTGGGGCTGGCATAAACAAGGAGGTAATATATTGGACTGTTACTAAGATCCCAGCTAAAGTTACTCAAACCTTTGAATTTTAAATAAAATTTTTCTGAGTACTGTATCCCATAATCTGTGGGCAATCCAACATCCTCACCAATATATGAGAATTTTTAAAGTTTAAACAGACTCCATGTCCTTGCATCTATTTAATTCTCAGTGTAACTCACAGTTTCTCTCTTCCTCTCTCTCCCCCGCACCCACACCCTCCTCAGGGCTCACACAGATGTTTAACTTCACCCCTTTAATTTTCTCAAAACAGACAAACAAACAAGCCAGGCATTCATAAAAGGCATTTTATGGTGTGGTAGACTTTATAGAAGTTTGGGGCTACATTAGGGATTAACTTCACAGCAACACTAACAGTTATAAATATTAGATGCCTCTACACATAAAAGTCACTTAGTCACACAAGCATGAGGCCCAGCTTCTCTCACTCAAGACTTTCTCACCTTCATATTTCCCTTACTTCATTAAGCAGAATAATTGAGCTCAGTACCTTCCACTCAGCTCTAGGGCTTACCTTTGTATAAATGTGCCCTGATAAAGCACAGCCACCTATGACTTATTTCTATCCGTGTCTTAAATGGAAAGTAGCAACATGATAATTTACCTTCTCACTGATATCGCTAGTACTCATTGAAAGGTAGTCATTAGTGCTGTCCCTGATATATGTCTGATTTCCCTTCCTTCTGAGCACATGAGTGGGTTGTACCTCCCGGCCCTTTTGTGATTAGATGGAATGGTGTAACTAGTATTGAAAAATGAGTAGTGAGCTACACATGTCACTTTTGAGCAGGAGCATTTAATTGTCAGTATGAGAACCTCTTCCCTCTGGCAGGAAGGCAGCAGTGTTTGTGATGCTGGGTGCCTCAGTGTACCTGGGTGACTATGTAAAGGAAATACCTCTGCTGACCCCTGGTAGACATGGTTGAATAAGTAAAAAATAAGCCATTTTGCTATTAGGTGATGGATATCTTAGAATCCTTTGTTATCACAACAAAAAAAAACTATTAATAAATGACTTTACTCACTATTACTCTGCAGTTATACAAAGAGGACACCTTCAGTTTCTGTAATGTATTTGATCTTCCTCAAAGCTCCCACTGTTAGGTAGTAAAAATAAAACATTAAAAAAAATTAAAAACCCTGCCACCTGATGATATCTAGTTCATTTAAGTTTAACTAATTTTTTTGTTTATTTGTTTGTTTGTTTAGTTTCTTTTGGGTGCATTCATAGACTGCAGAATTTCCTCTAGCATCATGGTCATGAGGGATTGCGGGCCCCAAATCTACTCCAGCAGTAAATCTGCTCTCTGGATCCTTGCTAGCTCCTGAAGAGATGATATTTCATATCTGCCTGTTCAGTGTCTCCTGCTGTCAGGGGACCACAAGATGAGCAATCTCTTGGGAGCAGCAAACTCTAGTGAGCTCAGCCCTTTCCCTTAAGGCCTCTCTGTGGATTCTCCTAAGGTCTGGGCAGGAATCCAATTTAGTTATTGCCCAGGTTGTCTCCCTGCAATCCTCAATTTAAGAATTATTTTGCGTTGATAAAAGTAGGCTCACTTCTCTCTCAAACTCCCAAACCAATGACTTCAATACATTTCACACCATTTGGAATATATAAGAGATTCTAGGCTCTCTCTCTATCTAAACACTTGACACCTCTGTTTCTGTTTTTGTTTTTTCTTATGTGGTCACCCATGGTTATAGCAGGATCATTCTTCAAGGTAGTCTTCTCTGAGAGTCTCAAATGTGAGTAGGGCAAAGATACCTTCATTTTTGCTTTTATTTCAATATAGGGTAATGTATATCCTATTTCTGGGGCTTAGGTCTGCAGAGAGAAGTTAAGGTGTAGGTGTAGTGTGATGTTTTCCCCAATTTCAGACTGTTCCTCCTGCAGTCAATTAGGTCTGGGAAGAGTGATCATTCCACATTTACTCCTTGTCTGATCCTTTTAATAAACAGCACTGTTCCTCTTCTTTAAGACTGAAATGGTAGAAAGTTTATTTGGGAATCATGTTTATAAAGATAAAGAGCATATTATTATAAGATTAATATCATCGCTATTACATTAATCATGTGGTTATACTTGTGAGGCCAAAGAAAGTAGTCTTTTTAAATAACATAGATGAATATTTTATGAAAACTATCATCAGAAAATACCGCTAGGCTTCCCAGAGGACTGGAACCAAAAACTGCAAAACCATTAGAAATCACATTGGTCTTTTCTCTCTTATTCACATCTTAGTCCCTCATCTCGCCTTCCCTGATAATTTATTTAATTTTCATTTTGTTTTGTTTTCTTTCTGCAAACTTGATTTTCAGTCTTCATCATACATATTGCCCTAAAACCCACCCCCATACCATAACCACCTTAACTCCCAAGTTGATAGCAGTAAAAGTCAAATGACCAACTCAGGCTGAGTAAAATTTCAGAATCAAAGCTCCAAATTTTAGTGACACAAATTCTCCTTGGTCTTTCTTAGGTCTTCTCTATACCTGCAAATAGCAAATGCATCCAGTGACATAAGTTCATTGAGCATAATCATGATTTCTACACTTCGGTCTCATAAATAAGGAGAGAAAACTCTCAAATTAAGAAATGCATCATTTAGAGACCAGATTGTAGCCAAAAACAATAATAACTATAATTATTGCAGCAGCTACCATTAAATAGTCCTTATTTCTCTCCTACATGCAAATAGGATGCCTTGATCAAATGGCTTGGGTGTTGGAGACACTATATTAGTGTGTCTGTACCACAAACTTTAGGGGAGAAATGACTTGGAAAATTGCTGAACAGGTAATACAGGACAACCATAATCAATTAAAATCACTGCTCAAGGACAAAAATACCAGAGGAAATAGGCTTAGAGGGCCATTTTGTTCTTTCTCTTTCCATCACTGTAATAATTTGTCACCGCCATCTATACAAGGCTCCTCTAAGCTGCCAAATGAAAATTGACCTTCATGTTTCTAGTTATTGACCAAGGCACATACTCAGTGTTAGACTTTAGGTTCATTTCCAGGTTGTCTATTAAAATGTAGCCATCTTCATATCTTTAACTAGTCATTGAGATAGTTGATTTTATTCAGTTAATTTTACCAATATTCCCAATATTATAAATTCATTTTATTCATTTTTCCTTCTCTTTTATTCCTATGCTAGGTTAAAATAACTGGGAAAGAGAAAATTTTTCATCTCAGACTGTCATGTTTTTATTTCTTTAACAAAAATTGAATGGGCACCTACTAAGTGGCAGGCAATTATCCAGATCATGTAGATACCATCATGAGCAAGTCAGAAAAGTTTATTTCACTCATGGACTTTGCAGTCTAGAAAAAGGAAAATTAGATGGGTGTAGTGGCTCATGCCTATAATGGTAGCACTTTGGGAGGCCAAGGCAGGAGGATGGCTTGAGTCCAGGAGTTTGAGACAAGCCTAGGTAACATGGTGAGACCTCTACAAAAAGTCAAAAATTGAGGTAGGAGGATCACTGCCTCAATATAAAAACAACAATAAAAAGGGCATTATAATAAACAAGCAAATACATTAACCACTTTTAAGAGGAAAATGAAGAATATATAACAAATAATGACTAGATGTTGAATGTTCTTTTAGTATGTGATGTCCAAAGAAGTCTCTATGAGGTGACGTTTCTGGGCATAAGATTAGATTAGAGAAGGAATAAATAATCATGTGGTGACCTGAACAGTAGAATACTCCAATAAGTAAAAGCACCAAAAATAGTGACATATGTGATGTTTTGTAGAAACACAAAATGGCCGGAATTACTGGCCTGTAGCAAGTAGAAGGCAAATTATAATTTAAAATGTTTCCCTGGTGAAGAGAATAAGTTAGAAAGAGGAAAAAGAAAGGAGGGAGATTTAAAAGGAGTGTATCCAGATTGAGTAACAGAGAACACAGAAATGTTGTTTGTTGAGAGAGAAATTCCATAATCCCTATAGTAACTGGGAAAGAGAAAAATCAGTTTGAGCAGTCATCAATTCCAGTGACCTATTTAGGAAATTTGTGTTCCCTGTGCCCACGAATATAGACTCCATCAGTTTAAAGGCCATAGTTCAAAAAGGGGTAAACTCTTTTACCCAGGAGACACAATCAGAATCCCACTGAACTATATCTCATGGCTACACCTGGGCATTTGGGGTTCCTTATGCCAAGCGTTCAGCAGGAAGAAAGGGAGTCATCAACTTAACATGTATATTTGACCCTGACCAGGAGGTGGTAGAGCTGTGATACACAAGAATAGTAGGAAGGAATACTTTGGCACCTATGAAATGTTCTTCTCTACCTCTATGCATCACTCCCTTTCCCAAGTGTGATGGTAAATGGACAAGAAGAATAATCCCAAGTGAGAGGAACCTTGAGACCAAGGACTCAGATCCCTCAAAGATGAAAGTCTGTGTTGTGACACCAATAAATCATTGTGACTAGCAGGGATTATGTTGAGTGAGGGGGATCAAAATGGTTGTAGAAGGTGGAAAGAATAAGCATCAAATCCAGCCACAATAGTGGGGGTCATGGTTTGTCCTACTTACCTTCCTCTGCTAAGTTTCGCCCAGGAAGAAAGGCTTACCAGAATCTTGGAAGAGATGCTCCCAGAAGCTGTAAGAAGGAAAATTGTGGTGGAGAAGTTAATATACCTTGCAGGTCCTTCAGAATGAAGTGAATATTCCCCCATCTGCTGGAAGTCCTGCCAAAACACAGTTCTCACTGTCAGAACTCCTTGAGGATTGCCCTAAATGAAAAAATTGCCTCTCTAAGGTCACACCTCCATCCACAGGCATTCTACACTTAATGATTGATCAGTATGAGAGTAGAGAAGGCCTGGACCCCTCAACCCAACTTAATACACATCTGAATCTCAGTTCTGTGGTCCTTGTGAAGGGTCATGAAGGTCTTTATTGGGAAAAAGTCACGGAATGAACATCTGCCTATTTCCACTTCTTATTCTCCCTTCTACAAGCCTCCATCCCAAAAATTTTTCTTAATAAAATCCCTAAATATCAATCTCCATTTCAGAATTTGCTTTTCAGAAAATCCAACCCTGTAACACCAGGTATGCAGTCAATAAAATTGATTTTACAGGCTACATTTAGCATAACGTCATCAAAGGTTTATGCCATCCCCATTTTTATCTCTGAGAAGTCAAAGAAAAATTTATTTGTTTTGTGGGTAATTGCATTACATTGGTAGAATGAATAATTACTGTTTAAGAACTTATTATCTGTAAAACTAACCTTTAAAATTGTCTGACAGTTTTAAACTTCAAAAAATATTATAATTAGTATTAAAGAGAATGCTTTCTTTGTAGTTGCTATGGGAGCAAATCCATTAATAAATATTTTTTAAATGTCTATTTTGATTTGACAAGAGGTTTCATTAATAATTCAAATGGTTATGACTAAGGTCCTAAAGAGGGCAATTTTCCTTGAAAGTTAGCTAATAAAGAAAGAATGCTAATCTAGGATTTTTTTTTTCATAAAATTCTCCTCACTTCTCTCACAATCCGGCAGTAAAAATGTAAAACTCGTAAATTTATTTCATCACTATTGGAAGTATTTTGAAGGCTCTTTGAAAATACTGTGTCTTTTTAGAGACCCAGATTCAAGACAGATATTTAAGCACTAAAAATAAATAAATAAATGAAAGTCTGAATTGAATAGTGTTTCTTAAATGCAACTGATATGGATTCAACACACAAATCCCAAAATATGAAAGCTTTTGCAGGCATTGATTTACTTAGTAAAGTTAACTTTTACATTTACCTCTCAAATTCATTTGCTGCCAATTTCAGAAATCCTATTTGCATATTCCACTGAAGATTAACTTGCCTGCCACATGTCTGAAAAGCAGAAGGGAGAACAAATCATTAATATGATTATTAGCTTAATGTATTGTTTAAGACAACCCCAAAGAAGAATATATTAAAAACTGGAAACCTCAGCACAGATATTAGAAATAAGTGCTTCTCCTTGAATAAAAGAAAATTTGTTTAATGGCTTACTAGTTCAAGTAGCTCAGGAAAACAACCAAGGTAATTCAAATTGTGAGTAGATGTAATTTGAAGAGAACCAGAACATTAAACAAAAAATGAGTCTTGATGGTCACATTACCCCTGCGCTTTCTACATAGTACTGCATCCTAATCTATTTAATATACTTGTTGGAAAATACTTTTAAACATTAATTTGTTCTGTAGTAAAATTGTATTACATAAAGTGCTTTAAATGCTAAGGCTTAGTATAATTATGCAGTGCTGAGACTATTGTGATGTTATTGAAAACTAGCAAACTTATCTTCAATAAAAGAAGCCAAAAGCTTCAATTATCTACTCACAGATTATAATTGGGGTTTGTGTATATAGGCTTACAAAAAGAATTTTAACAGGAAATAAGTCCCATAAATTTGTTTAAAAATTATCAGTGTTATGCATTGCCATCTCCTCCCATATTAGTTTCTCAGGGCTTATAAGAAGTCATGAACAATTTTGGTTACCCTCTCAAAAGCATGGGGGTGGCTTTCATAACCTTACTGGCACACTGCTACATAGATTTCAGAATCTTAAAAGAAAAAGACTATATTCACCATTTAGTTGTCCAAACCATTGATTACTTTTATCATTCAAGGAATGTATTTCTCCAACCTTTTCACCTCTCCAAATCTTATCTGATCTTCAAACCCCAGACCTATCTCTCTTGCAGAAAGCCTTCTAAATTAATACACAAATATATTCTTAAAATTGTTATTGCACTAATGTCTGTACTATATACATTAGCATTTAATAATAACCTGTTAGTCACTGTCTGATTCTCTTTCTCACTTGTGTCTAATTTTTCTCCTTGAAAATAATGTTAGTTATTTCAAGACAAATTCCATGCCTTTTATCTCTGCATACTTTGATGCATACTGGTCACAAAATAAGGGGCCAAAAATACTTGTTGATATACTGAACAATCAAAAATTTTTATTTGTGCAATAATCAAGCAAAATGCATTAAGTTAAATTTTTTCAAACTCTGAGATTTTACATCTCAATATTGAAACAAAAATCAAAAGAAGTAACCCCAATAAATTAGATAACTTAGTTTGTATTGCCAAAAAATGACTTTAAATATTACATTTCATTACTAAGCATTAAAAATCCATTTATAAAAAATTTAACACATCTTTAAACTAAATAATAACCTGAGAATCTTTACACACAAACATTAACTTGTGATCTCTTTCTAATGGAGTTCATCAATGTTCTTAGGGATTCCAAAGCTAAGCTCAAATCTAAACAATGTGAAATGTTACGTAAGCACATTTAACAACATTAAGAAAAGAGAGGTGCTCTACATGTTTATGTCAAATAATACAGGCTTAAAAAGAGTATTTCTCTGTTACCTTTTAAATATGTATTGGGTTATTTTTTATAGCTGTCATCTCTGAAGAAAACTCACAGAACATTATTTATATCAACAATTAATAATTCTTCTGTCTCAATATCCTCAGACCTACCCAACCCTGCTTAGCTAGGGCAGTATGAGAAGAAAATTTTCTCAGAGCCTTATTTGGAATTGACAGCTTCACTTGTATTATATTCCGCCCAGTGAATTGTCGCTGTGGTTCACTGTACAGTGGCACATTTGTTAATATAAAACTATATTTCTCAGAATTTATAAGAGTAAATTGTGGAAGTCTTTTGAGATGGAAGAAAAGCAGATGATATTACTGTCTGAAGGTCATCATGGTTAGATAGAGTGACAAACAGACTCACGGCTGCCTGCATGTTCCAGCTTGTCCTCACTCTCCTCTGTTCTTCAGACAGCTCTTATCCTGGACTGCTAGCCTATTGACCAAGAACATAGGAAAGCCCACCACCAAATGTTCAGTAGTGTAACAACATTAGCTTCCCACAGGTCGTCCTAAATCCGTGAAGACACATACTTGGCTTCTCAGATTGACTGGTCAATGACAACTGTGACCATCTAATTCCCACTTTCAGAGCTTCACTTCTGAGTTCTTTCCTCTACTATTGAAGTTTTAATTTCTCTTATTTCCTGTGTCAGATTGTATTTTCTAAAGATAACCATAAAAATATTTCTCATACTACATGATCTTCTTCCAATATGACTTTGACAATGACACTCCTCCCAAAGTTCTGGGATCTATTACTCTTCCTAGGCTATTGAATCTGGGAAAGCATTTATGACAGCCCCAAGCAATAGACTGTGATTGTGTTGATGCTATATGATTTCTGAGGCATATCTTTAGGTTGCCTTATATTTCCACCTTGCTTTTTTGGAATGCCCACCCTTCAAGCACACACTATGCAGTCCATGACGCAGATTCACTGTGGACTGTTTAGCAACTTGTCTAAGTTCAGTGAGACAGAACACCCACACACACAAGTTACCTGAAGCAGGTTTATTATTTTTACACATAGGCAGCAAGGGACAACACAAGCCTAGGACTGATTGTGAGCCATTCCTTCAAGGCTCAGGAAAGCTGCCTGGGGAGGCCATATCTGCACATGTCCCCCTTGCATTGCAGCTGAGGGACCCTGGAAAGCAGCCTGCCCCGGATTTTCTACCTCAGGTGTCACATGACACAATAGGCTAAAACACTGAAGGATGTCCTATTTCTAGGGGGCACTGGAATAATGCTCAAGTTGTTATAGCCAGTACCTCCTTATCTCAGAATGTTGCATTCCCATCACATTTTACAGCTATTCTTGAAAACTACAAGCAAAAAAGGGGGCAGAACTAGGTCAGTTCACGGTCACCCAGAACTGCCCTGCACTGTGATGAAGCCCAAGCATATTATGCAGAAGGCTACATGGAGAGGAACTAAGGTCTTTGCCTAAAGCCCTATGTAAGCTCCCAGTTGAGAGCCAGTGCTAACTTGTAGCCAGGTCAGTGAGCCAGCTTTTTTAAAGTATGTCCTACAATCTCTATTGAGTCACCCTAGCTGACTTCACATAAAAATTATACGTAAAGAGCCATCTACATTAAGCCCTCCCAAATTGAAGAATCATGAGAAGGGAAAAAAAAGTTTGTTATTGTTTAAGCCACTCAGTTTGGATGCTTTGTTAAACAGTAATAGGTAATAGGTAGTAGGCACAGATTTTGGTATTGGGAAAATAAATTTCCAGGAAGAACACTGAAAGTGCCAACTGTATTCCCACTGCCTAGGATAAAATGTAAAAGAAAAGAGATGAGCTAAACAATAAGTTGTGAAATATAGTGGAACTGAGGCTTGGTGGGTTAAAAACTGAAATTCTTCCTTATTTTTAGTCTTTGCAGATAGCAAACAATTCTAAAATTAGGAAATGGATTCTGGCAAAAGACCAAATTTATAGGGAGAGATGTTTTAATATCTGTTTTAAAGATCTTTGGTGCTTCATGTTACCCTCCTGATAGTTAAAGGGCTCCTAAAGACCTTAAAAATATTCCTTAAAATTTATCTCTGTTAAACAATAAGGCTTCAGAGAATCTCACAGGGAGCCTAAGTTAAAGATAATGTAAAAGTTATATTAAATATTTAATAGTACATATTAAATATTATTTATTTAATATATTAAATAAATAATATTTAATATGTACTCAGTATTAAATATTTAATATAAAAAATATTGGATGTGGCTTTCATTTAATGGGTTAAATCTAGTAAGATTCATGGAAAACATACAAAACTATTAAGAGAATTATAATGGTAAAATTGTTGCCAGCTTGAAAAAAAAGGAAATAGAGAAAAAAATTAAAAAATGTTTTTAACCCCCAGACATTTACAAGTAAATATCAGTTTAAAAAGAATACTCAGTTACAAAAGAAGCCCTTTTTATTGAAAAGAAAGAATGGCTCAGTAGTGAATTCAAGATCTCGAGAGTTAGAGATAATAGCCATAGGAAGTAATTCTCACAGTAGCAATATAAAGCCAACCTAGATTTCAGAATTCTTATGAACTAGTCACTGCTATGTGCTTCTCATCTTTCCCTTTTATCAATGGGAGTGTCTATTGTGGTTATCCTGTGCCTGTCTAAGTTATATGTTAGGAACGTAGGAGGATAACTTGGTATCATTTGTTCACAGTGCTTCAAATGGAGAATAATAATATTCAACAAGCTGTATCTACAGAACTATACCTGATAATGCTCATCTAAACATGGACCTGAGTTTTGTAAAGAGAGTCTAGGCTTTGAACTGATGACCTAATGAGATATAACTTGGTTATTAGAAGACAAGATACATGAATTTCTTAGGTAAGAACAATGTGGATTGTTGTGCCTAAAGGTCAATTATGAAAGATTAAAAACGAAAATTCTTCTTGCATTCCCCAAAAAATAAAAAGTCCTCAATAATATCTCCCATCCCACACACTCTGCTTACAATATGGCATCAATACTTCTATTCAGGGGTAGTATTTACATCCTCCCCCCTTGAATGTAGGAAGACATAGGATTTTGTGACTGCTTTAATAATGCAGTATGACAAAAGTTATGATGTGTAACTCTTGAGGTTAAATTTTTAAAATGCTATGGACTTCTGCTTTCTCCTCTTGTGATAATTTACACTTTTTCTTTGAATTAAGTAACTATGGTGAGCAGAAGACAAAGCATAATGTATAAATGACAGAAGAAAATAAACTTTAGACCCTGTCTCCCAAATAAAAGCCAGCAACAATTTGTCTGCCATGCAAGTAAATCATCCTGAAAGACTTTTTCACTCTCAATCCACTGTAAATGATATCCCATGAATTAGAGACAAAATATCCTCTCTGACTCTTACCTAAAATGCATCTCATGAGGAAAATAACAGATTGTTGTTTTACATCACTAAATTCTGGGGTGATTAGTTATATAGCAGTAGATTGCCAATAGTTTTCTTATCCCATAACTCAATTGACCCTGATTAACACAACCACTCTCAATAATTAAAGTGGGTTTTTTTTCAAAGTAACAATATTTTAGGTAAAACAATAATTGTCCTGGCCAGAACTTCCAATACAATTTGAAAACGAGTGGTGAGAGAGGGCATCTTTGTCTTGTTCTGGTTTTCAAAAGGAATGCTTCCAGCTTTTGCCCATTCAATATAATATTGACTATGAGTTTGTCATAAATCTTATTATTTTGAGATATGTTCCATCAACACCTAGTTTATTGAGAGTTTTTAACATGAAGTTATGTTGAATTTTGTCAAAGGCCTTTTCTGCATCTGTTGAGATAATCATGTGGTTTTTGTCTTTGGTTCTGTTTAATGTGATGGATTACATTTACTGATTTGCATATGTAGAACCAGCCTTGCATCCCAGGGATGAAGCCGATTTGATCATAGTGGATAAGTTTTTTGATGTGCTGCTGGACTTGGTTTGCCATTATTTTATTGAGGATTTTTGTGTCGATGTTCATCAGGGATATTGGCCTGAAGGTTTCTTTTTTTGTTGTTTCTCTACCAGGCTTTGGTATCAGAATGATGCTGGCTTCATAAAATGAGTTAGGGAGGAGTGCCTCTTTTCAATTGTTTGGAATAGTTTCAGAAGGAATGGTACCAGCTCCTCTTTGTACCTCTGGTAGAATTCAGCTGTTAATCCATCTGCTCCTGGACGTTTTTTGGTTGGTAGGCTATTAATTACTGCCTCAATTTCAGAACTTGTTATTGGTGTATTCAGGGATTCAACTTCTTTTGTTTAGTCTTGGGAGGGTGTATGTGTGCAGGAATTTATCAATTTCTTCTAGATTTTCTAGCTTATTTGTGTAGAGACATTTGTAGTATTTTCTGATAGTAGTTTGCCTTTCTGTGGGGTCAGAGGTGATATTTCCTTTATCATTTGTTATTGTGTCTATTTGATTTTTCTCTCTTTTCTTCTTTAATAGTCTAGCTAGCAGTCTATCTATTTTGTTAATTTTTTCTAAAAAACAGCTCCCAGATTCAATGACTTTTTGGAGGGTTTTTCATGTCTCTGTCTCCTTCCATTGTACTCTGATCTTAGTGGTTCCTTGTCTTCCGATAGCTTTTGGATTAGTTTGCTCTTGCATCTCTAGCTCTCTTAATTGTGATGTTAGCGTGCTGATTTGAATTATTTCTACCTTTCTGATGTGGGAATGTAGTGCTATAAATGTCCCTCTTAACACTGCTTTAGCTGTGTCCCAGAGATTCCAGTATGTTTTGTCTTTGTTCTCATTGTTTTCAAAGAACTTCTTGATTTCTGCCTTAATTTCATTATTTACCCAGGAGTCATTCAGGAGAAGGTTGTTCAATTTACATGTAATTGTGTGGTTTTGAGTGAATTTCTTTTTTTTTTTTAAACATAATCCTGATGTTTATTTATCAAATGTCAATCAGTGGAATCTTTGACTGGCTTTTAAAATAAGGGCAGTTTCATCACACTGGCATACTTGGCAAACCAGGTAAGTACAGAAACCCTTTTCAAGATTTAAAAAATGGAGCAACACTGGTCAGCATTTGGTACCGTGAATATAATACACCTACTGAAAATCTTCCCATACATCATGAAAACTTGGAGGTAATTTGTATGGCTTGAAATGTCTTCATTTTAGAATATTATGCACAAAAGGGCCTCTTCAGGAACAGAAAAGTGGCATTTTCTGTGTTTCAACTACAATTTAGAACCCAACTGGCTTTTTATGTTATATTAAGTAAATTATACTTCAAGTTCCAGAGTATGTGGGGCATAAAATCCTGATTCAAGTTTTATATGATGAAAAGTTCTAGTAAATACTCCTCTTAATATATGGCTTATCAATATTCTCAGAGTCAGTCTAATCATCCAAGAAAAAGTAGTTTCCACTCGTCTTTTGTTCTACATCCTTAATTGAATTAAGTTTGTTTATTCGTGGCCTATAGTTGTTTGGATCTCTTCTGAATGTAATTTCAAGCTGAGATAAAAATTTATTCATGCCAGCCAAAAGGGTTTGAGGACTGTTTGCAACTGTGTTCTTAGATGGAACACCATCAAAAACGATGATGCAATCCGCTAGATAGGTGGCCATGATGAAGTCATGTTCCACAACAAAGGCTGTCTTTTTTCTTGGAGTATGAAACGTTTGACAACTCGAGCTGCCATCAGTCTTTGCTCAGAATCCAAATATGCAGATGGTTCATCAATTAAATAGACATCAGCAGGTTTGCCCAAACAAAGGGCTAAAGCTACTCGCTGTAGTTCACCACCAGATAATGTCTGCACCTCTTGATCAATGTTTTCAATTTGCAGAGGCTTCATTACATCGGTCACAAATTGTGGGTGAGTATAAGCATCTCTTATCTTTTCATGTAGTAACTGGCGAACACTTCCAGTTGATTTGCGACTAATTTTCTGTGGATAACTGACATTTAGAACTGGTACTTCTCCTCCTTCCTCAGGTTTAAGTCTTCCAGCAAGCATTCTGATAAATGTCATTTGACCCGTTCCATTTTCCCCCAGCATCACCATAATTTCAGAATCTGTAAACTCTCTAGCTACAATTGCTAGCTCAAACTCCCATTTTTTTCTTCATTCCTGGATATTTATACATACACATCTTTTTAACTTCTTCTTCATTTGCAAGGGGACAGTGGGATCTATTTTGGACCAAAAAGATGAAACAAAGACACAGGCAGTTGTATGTCAGCAGCTTGATTTAATCCACCTAAAAGAACGAAATGTTGAAGATCTTTCAGGAGGGGAGTTGCAGAGATTTGCTTGTGCTGTCGTTTGCATACAGAAAGCTGATATTTTCATGTTTGATGAGGCTTCTAGTTACCTAGATGTCAAGCAGCGTTTAAAGGCTGCTATTACTATACGATCTCTAATAAATCCAGATAGATATATCATTGTGGTGGAACATGATCTAAGTGTATTAGACTATCTCTCCGACTTCATCTGCTGTTTATATGGTGTACCAAGCGCCTATGGAGTTGTCACTATGCCTTTTAGTGTAAGAGAAGCCATAAACATTTTTTTGGATGGCTATGTTCCAACAGAAAACTTGAGATTCAGAGATGCATCACTTGTTTTTAAAGTGGTTGAGTGAGTTTCTTAATCCTGAGTTCCAATTAGATTGTACTGGGGCCTGATAGACTGTTTATTACTATTTCAGTTCTTTTGCATTTTCTGAGGAGTGTTTTACTTCCAATCATATGATTGATTTTAGAATAAGCATCATATGGCACTGAGAAGAATGTATATTCTGTTGATTTGTGGTGGAGAGTTCTGTGTATGTCTATTAGGTCCACTCCAGAGCTGAGTTCTAGTCCTGAAAATCCTTGTTGATTTTCTGTCTCATTGATCTGTCAAATGTTGACAGTGGGGTGTTAAAATCTCCCATTATTATTGTGTGAGAGTCTAAGTCTCTTTGTAGGTCTCTAAGAACTTGTTTTATGAATCTGGGTGCTCCTGTATTGGGTGCATATATATTTAGGATAGTTAGCTCTTCTTGTTTTCTTTACCATTATTTAATCCCTTCTTTGCCTTTTTTGATCTTTGTTGGTTTAAAGTCTGTTTTGTCAGAGACTAGGATTGAAACGCCTGCTTTTTTTTTTTTTTTTTTTTTTTTTTTTTGCTTTCCTTGGTAAATTTTCCTCCATCCCTTTATTTTGAGCCTATGTGTGTCTTTGCTCATGAGATGGGTCTCCTGAATATAGCACACCAAAGGGTCTTGACCCGTTATCCAATTTGCCAGTCTGTGTCTTTTAATTGAAGCATTTAGCCCATTTACATTTAAGATTAGTATTGTTATTTGTGAATTTTTTCCTGTCATCATGATGCTATCTGGTTATTTTGCACACTAGTGGATGCAGTTTCTTCATGGTGTCATTGGTCTTTATATTTTGGTGTGCTTTTGCAGTGGCTGTACCAGGTTTTCCTTTCCATATTTAGTACTTGTTTCAGAGGCTCTTGCAGGGCAGGCCTGGTAGTAACAAAATCCCTCAGCATTTGCTTGTATGAAAAGGATTTTATTTCTCCTTTGCTTATGAAGCTTAGTTTGGCTGGATATGAAATTCTGGGTTCACAATGCTTTACTTTAAGAATGTTGAAAGGAGTATAAATCATGCTGCTATAAAGACACATTCACACATATGTTTATTGCAGCACTATTCACAATAGCAAAGACTTGGAGCCAACCCAAATGTCCCTCAGTGATGGACTGGATTAAGAAAATGTGGCACACATACACCATGGAATACTATGCAGCCATAGAAAAGGATGAGTTCATGTCCTTTGTAGGGACATGGATGAAGCTGGAAACGATCATTCTCAGCAAACTATCGCAAGGACAGAAAACCAAACACCACATGCTCTCACTCATAGGTGGGAATTGAACAATGAGAACACTTGGACACAGGGTGGGGAGCATCACACACCGGGGCCTGTCGTGGGGTGGGTGGAGGGGGGAGAGATAGCACTAGGAGATATACCTAATGTAAATGACGAGTTAATGGGTGCAGCACACCAACATGGCACATGTATACATATGTAACAAAGCTGCAAGTTGTGCACATGTACCCTAGAACTTAAAGTATAATAAAAAATGAAATAAAATGGCAAATAAAGGATTTGCTCTTAAAGTTTCTGAAAAAAATACAAATAAATAAAGTTTATAGCTCAAAGAAAAGATTCTGTTCTTTTGAAACTGCATTAAGAATGAAAGAGGAGACATTAAAATCTGACAAGACTTTATTTTCTTAATTGAACATTTCAAATCCAGGACCAACAAGTTACTGTGAGCTGTTGATTACTTACTTAACTGTGAATAAACTTTACAGTTAAATGTCACAAATGGACAAAGTGTAGGCAACTTGAAAACACAATCCAGTTCTCCTGGCCTTATCTTGTATTTGGATTCTTTCACCTTCTCAAAGTCATTCATCAGGAGACTGGCAAAGAGCCCTGTCATCTCAAATTCCCAGTGTTTACTTATAAACACAGGAAGTTCAAATTTCTTAGAATTAAGCCTAATGCAGAACCTGCCTTCCGTGGAATGAATTCTGCAAGTTTGTAAAGAACCTACATGAAAAATACCTGAAAGAACACGTACACCAATGAATATCTTACTGAATCAGATCCCACTAAGAACCCAGAGTCATTCAGACATTATGTGTAAAATCTTTTTATCTGCCTGTGAAGAAAACTCTGCTAAACAAATTAATACCATGCAGATAAGAATTCTAGAGAGATATTTAAGGGATTCAATAGTTCCAGAACTGACCAACTGTTTCAAGCCCTTTTCTGGGACCTGTGTTGTTAATTGGTGCAGTGTGATTTCAGGATAATTGTCCTCACATGCTAGGTGGCTATTGTCTGCAAGTAATCTGAATGCCTTTAAAAAACAAAACAACGCAAATATGTATTGTTCCATGCCTATACTCTAAGTGACCTGTATAGCACCATTCATCAAGTCTTAGCCAAAACCCCATAAATGGAAGACTGAGGGGTCTACGGGTAGGGCAGTTGCTGGAGAAGACCTTCTCCCCAATTATATGAGCCTGAAAATAAAGCTCCTCTTTTTGCTGGAAAAAAAAAAAGAATGTTGAATATTGGCCCCCAATATCTTCTGGCTTGTGGAGTTTCTGTTGAGAGGTCCACTGTGAGTCTGATCAGCTTCCCTTTGTAGGTGACCTGACCTTTCTCTCTGGCTGCCCCTAATATGTTTTCCTTCATTTCAACCTTGGAGAATCTGACGATTATGAGTCTTGGGGTGAGCTTCTCATGGAGTATCTTATTGGTGTTCTCTGTATTTCCTAAATGTGCATGTTGGCCTGCCTTGCTAGGTTGGGGAAGTTCTCCTGGTTAATGTCCTGAAGTGTGTTTTCCAGCTTGTTTCTGTTCTCCCTGTCTCCTTCAGGTACTCCAGTGAATTATAGATTTGTTTTTGTTTTTTTTTTTTTTTTTTTTTTACAAAGTCCCATATTTCCTGGAGGCTTTGTTCATTCCTTTTCATTCTTTTTTCTCTAATCTTGTCTGCATGCCTTATTTCAGCAAGGTGGTCTTCAAACTCTGATATCCTTTCTTTTGCTTGGTCGATTTGGCTATTGATAATTGTGTATGCTTCACAAAGTTCTCGTGCTGTGTTTTTCAGCACCATTAGGTCATTTATGTTCCTCTCTAAACTGATTATTCTAGTTAGCAGCTCCTTTAACCTTTTATCAAAGTTCTTAGCTTCTTTGCATTGGGTTAGAACATGGTCCTTTAGCTCAGTGGTGTTTTTTATTACCCATTTTCTGAAGCCTACTTCTGTCAATTCGTCCATCTCATCCTCTGTCCAGTTCTGCACCCTTGCTGGAGAGGTGTTGTGATCATTAGGAGGAGAAGGGGCACTCTGGCCTTTTGGGTTTTCAGCATTGTTGTTGTTGTTGTTGATTCTTTCTCATCTTCATGAGTTTGTCTAGTTTTGATCTTTGAGGCTGCTGAACCTTGGATGTGGTTTTTGTGGGGACTATTTTATTGTTGTTGTTGCTTTCTGTTTGTTTGTTTTTCTTCATTGGTCAAATCCCTCTTCCGTAGGGCTGCTACAGTTTGCTAAGGGTTCACTTCAGGCCCTATTCATCTGGTTTGCTCCCTCGCCTGGAGATTTCACTCAAAGAGACTGGAGAACAGCAAAGATGCATGCCTGCTCCTTCTTCTGGGATCTCTGACCTCGAGGGGCACCAACCTGATGCCAGTAGGATTGCTCTTGTACAGGGTGTCTGACAACCCCAGTTGGAGGATCTCACCCAGTTGGGTGGCACAGGGAACAGGACCAGTTTCATGAAGCACTTTGATTGTCCCTTGGTGGAGGGGGTGTGGTTTGCTGGGGGAAAAGCTACTTGCCTGGGCTGCCCAGGTTTCTCAGAACTACCAGGAGGAAAGGCTAAGTCTGCCTGTCCATAGATACTGTGGCCAGCCCTCCCCCTGCGGGCTCAGGCTCAGGGAAATCCAGGTTCTGTCCCTGAGACCCTAGCTGAAGTTGTTGGAGTTCCTGCTGGGAAACCCCACCCAGTGAGGAATAATGGGTCAGGGTCAGTTCTGGAGAGGCACTCTGGCTGCAGTCTGTCACAGCTGGTGTGTTGGGCTGTGGGGGACACCTCTTGGGACCAAGCTGTCCAGCCTCCCTGGCTGCAGCAGGGGAAAAGCACAGACTGGCGCTATAGAGATGGATGCCGCCCTTCCCCCACCCAGGGAGCTTAGGCTGTTAGGCAGTTGTGAGTCCCAGTGCTGGCTGCTGCCCTCACACAAGGGGCTCAAAGGGCTTCCACAGCAGGCAGCAGCAGCTGTGGTGCTGGTTAAGCAGCTTTCATCTAAGAGGCTGTTGAGAATCTGTGCAGCTCTGGGGTTGAGATCCTAGGCACCAGTGGTGTGGGTTCACGAGTGGGATCTTCCAATCCATGAGTTGCACAGATCCATGGAAAAAGCATGGTTTCCTCAGCTGGGTAGCACACTCACTCACCACCTCCTTTGGCTGGAGGGGTGGGGGTTCCCCTGCCCCATGTGGCTCTCAGGTGGGCCGCAACACCACTCTGTTCTTCCTTCCTCTCTGTGGATCACTCCAGCCGCCTAGTCAGTTCTGATGAGAGAACCCAGATACCTTGGTTGCCAGTGAAGGATTCACATGCTAATTATGGTTCTTTTTGATGGGAGCCTCCGAATGCCACTGTTTCTAGTTGGCCATCTTGGCCCCACACCCTGTTTTCCTTTTTGATGTAGGTATTTACAGCTATACATTTTTCTCTAAGCACTACCTTGCCTGCATTTTATTAATTTTAATTCATAGTGTTTTCATTTTCACTCAGCTCAAAATATTTTCTAATTCCTCTTTTGATATCTTCTTTGACCCATTGGTTATTTAATAGTGTGTTATATAGTTTCCATATATTAGAGATTTCTTAAATTTATTTCTGTTAATATTCTCCAATTTTACTACATTATAATGAGAGAACATACTTTGTATGATTTTAATCCTTTTAATTATTGAAACTTGTTTATGGCCTAACATATGGTGGGGAATTTTTCATGTACACTTGAGAAGAATGTGTATTTCACCATCATGGGCGGAGTGTTCTAGAAATGTCTGTTAGATCTAGTACGTGTGTAGTGTTGCTCAAGTCTTCTATTTCCTGGTGGATTTTCTGCCTAGTTGTTCTGCCCATTATTGAAAGTATAGCATTAAATTTCCACTATTATTATTAAATTGTCTATTTTTTGCACTTGTTGCTGTCCATATTTTGCAGCTTTGTTTTTAGGTGCATATATGCTTATAACTGTTATAGCTTACTCATAAATTGGCACTTCTACTCCTCTTTATCTTTAGTAACTTTTTTTTGTTTTAAAGTCTAGTTGTGTTTCTTTTTTTTTTTTTTTTCCTGATATTACTGTAGCCACTCCATCTTTCTTAGGGCTGCTGTTTGCAAAATGTATTGCTTTCTGTCCTTTTGCTTTGAATCTATTCGTATCTTTGAATCTTTAGGGCATCTCTTGTAGATAGCATATATGAATAATGTTTTCTAAATCCAGTCTAATATCTTCTGCCTTATGATTGTTTATTCTATTCACATCTAATGTCATTAATGATATAGTTGGACTTATGCCTGCCATTTTACTTTTTGTTTTCCATATGTCTCATGTATTTTTGTTCCCCATCCCTCTTTACTTGTTTCTTTTGCATTAAGTGAATATTTTCTAGTCAAACATTTTAAGTTTTCTAATTATTTATTCACTTGATAGTTTTGAGTTGTCTTTTTAGTGGTTGCTTTAGAATTTACAATATGTATGTTATCTGATTTTACTTCAGATTTATACTAACTTAATTCCAGTGAGATATAGAAACAATATTTTTATGTAGCTCTATTCTCTCATCCCTCTTTTTGTGCCATTATTGTTGTACATATTGCATTTATAATGTTACAAATCCAATAATACAGTGTTATAGTTATTACTTTACATAATTACTGTATATGTTAAAAGCTGAAAAAGAGCAACTACATATTTAGTTCTTTTACTTTTTGCTTTCCATATGTCTCAAGTATTTTTGTTTTCCCATTCCTCTTTAGTTGTTTTTTTTTTTTTTCCCCTTGAGACAAAGTCTCACTCTGTTGCCCAAGCTGTGCAACAGAGTGAGTGCACACAGTGCAGTGGCACAACCTTGACTAACGGCAACCTCTGCCTCATGGGCTCAAGCAGTCCCCCCACTTCAGCCTCCTGAGTAGCTGGGACCACAGGCACGTGCCACCATGCCCGGCTAATTTTTGTATTTTTTGTAGAGATTTGGTTTTAACATGTTGCCAGGCTGGTCTTGAACTCCTGGGCACAGTGATTCACCTACCTTAGCCTCCCCAACAGCTGGGATTACAGGCATGAGCCACCACATTCAGTCTATAGATTTTTTTTAAATTATACTTTAAGTTCTGGGATACATGTACAGAACATGCAGGTTTGTTACATAGATATACACGTGCCATGGTAGTTTATTGCACCCATCAACCCGTCATCTACATTAGGTATTTCTCCTAATGCTATCCCTCCCCTAGCCTCCCACACACTGACAGGCCCCAGTTTGTGATGTTCCCCTCCCTGTGTCTATGTGTTCTCACTGTTCACCTCCCACTTATGAGTGAGAATATGTGGTGTTTGGTTTTCTGTTCCTGTGTTAGTTTGCTGAGAATGATGGTTTCCAGCTTCATTCATGTCCCTGCAAAGGACATGAATTCATCCTTTTATATGGCTGCATAGTATTCCATGCTGTATGTTTTCTATATCATTTCTGTTCTTCTTATTTTTTCCTATGGATTCAAGTTACCATATGGTATCATTTTTTTACTCCAATACAACTTTGCTCCCACCCACCCACTTGGTGATGCTTTTATTAAATATATTATATTTCTACATGTTATAAGCTGAAAGCAAAGTATATATATACTGTTATATACAATTTTTTTACATCAGCTGAGAGATGAAAAAGGAAATATGTATTTATATTATCTTTTGCAATTACATAATTATCTACACTGATGGTCTGGCTTTTGAGTAGATATGAATTTGCATATGGGTTTATTTGCTTTCAGTTTTCAAAAAATACTTTAGTAATTTTTAAAGTGGATTTGTTAGACATTAATTATCCCAGTTTTATTTATCTAGGAATGTCTTTGGTTTGGCCTGAGTTTGGAAAGATAGTTTTTCTAGATATAAGATCCTTGGTTGAGAATATTTTTTATGAAGTTTGACTGCCATCTCACTGCATTCTGGCCATTGTTTCTTGTAATGACTCAACTGTAAATTTTATTGTGGTCCACTATGTAAGTTGTTTTTCTCTTGATGCCTTTAACATTTTCTCTTTGTTTTGACTTTGAGCCTTTTTACTCATATTTCTAACTGTGGATCTCTTTGCATATATCCTACTTGGAGTAAGTTGAAATTCTTGGATATGTAAAATGTTTTTCAGCAAATCTGGGAAATGTTAGGAGTTTTTAAAAAAATTTTTTGCTCTTTGTTCCTATTTTTCTTCGAGTATTTCCATTACGCATGTATTAATTCATTTAATGAGTCTCACATTTCTCTTAAGGTCGGTTAATTTTATTTTCCCTCTGTTATTTAGATTGCATAATCTCTTGATCTATTTTCAAGTTCACTAATTCTTTCTCTCGTCAATTCACATCTTCTGTTTAACCCTTTGATGAATTTTCTTATTTCATGTATTGTACTTTTAAACTCATAATTTCAACTTAGTTCTTGCTTTTTTAAAATTTTCTAGTTCCTAATTTATATAATTTTTTTAACAAGACATTGTCTTCATACCCTTCTTTCTCTAAGCATAGTTCCGTTAGTCCTCTGAACATGTTAAGAGTGGTTATTTTGAAATCTTCTTCTGTTGAATTTGTCATATCATCCTTCTCATAGTTTCTGTAGCCAGCTTTTTCCTATATGTTTCACAATTTTCTGTCTTTTTGCTTGTCTCATAATTTTTTGTTGAAAACTGTACAGTTTAAGTCATATATTGCAGCAATTCTGAATACTGATTTGCCTCTCTCCTCTCTGGGTTTGTGGTTGTTTACTAGTATTTGTTTTGTGACTTAGTTATCATCTTTCAGTGAGGTCTATTTCTCCCATGCTATGAAGCCTTTGGTGTCACTCCTTATAGGGCATATTATTGGGCTTGTATATGGCCATCTGTGATTACAGTAGTAGTAGCAGGGATGTATTTTGATCTTTCTTTTCTTAATTTCTCTGTTAAACTCTCTACCTCATTTGGCATCACAGCTAAAAGTTAGTCTCTGCTGTTTACTGGCTGGTCGCTTTATTATTTTCAATAGTGTCTGATACACAAATTTCTCAGCAGTATGATTCAACTACATTTATGCAGGGGTAATTTTTGACACCAATTTAAGGTTTGTCCTGATCCCAGGAGATCTCTTCTCAACTGACTAATTTTCTTTTTATCTGTTGAACTATCTGGCTTATAATTTAACTTGTTGTTCTTAAAGAACATTTGAGAGCACCCTTAGGCTTGAACTTCCTCACACTCTGTTTCAAATAAAGTCAGCTCTAGGGAAAGATTCAGAGCTATTTTTTAGTGATTGTTTTACCCCCTGATCAAAATTCTAAGCCACTGCTCTTGAAAGTTGGTGTAGCAAAATCTTTTGTCTTTCGTGGATTGCCTCGTCGGGATGGAACTTCTTCCCTATAAGAAAGTTGAGATGAATATACTCAGGGACACAGGATTCTCATCCTATTATGCCTAGGACAGAACCTCCATTCTACAGGTAGGCGATTGGTGTAGGAAGGGAGCCCCTAACTTCCAGAGAATACTTACGAGGAATTTAACTTTTTCAACTCGAAGTTAGAGGGCATAATAAATGCTGTTGGCCTGTTCCTTCCGATGAGGTATGCTAACCCATAATTGGGAGATAGAGAGAAGCCCATCTTTTCAGCCACACCCTATCAAGTGGAGCTTCCATCAGGCTGAGCAGGAAGGGTGAAAGGAGGAAGTGGATGTTTATTCCAATGCCACAGATCGTTGCTGCTCTTATCACATTTAGTGGATTGTCTTGAATAAACATTTCTTAATTTGCTCTATGCTCTTAGAACTATTTTAAGAGAATATAGTTATTTCTAGAACAGTTTTCTCCAGCTTTGCTGGTTTTACTGGAGAGTAGGTCTGTGGAATGCCTCACATTTTTGCCTCACTTGCCACATTACACACCTGCTCCCACTTTGCCTTCCATCATGAGTAAAAGCTTCCTGAAGCCTTATCAGAAACTGAGCAGCTGCTGCTGCCAGGCTTGTACAGCCTGCAGAACCATGAGCCAAATAATAAACTCTCTCTCTCTTTCCATATATATATATACACATATATATATTCTTTTCTGGATATATACATATGTGTGTGTGTGTATATATATACATATGTGTGTATATATATATACATATGTGTGTATATATACATATGTGTGTATATATATACATATGTGTATATATGTGTATATATACACACACATATATGTGTATATATACACACATAAATATGTATATGCATATACACATGTATATGTATATGTGTATATGTATAGACACATGTACATGTATATGTATATATACACACATATGTATATATCCAGTTTAAGTATTATTTGTAGCAATGCAAAATGGACTAATACACTTCACAAGAGAGAAGACTGATTAGTTTGTCCCTATCATGTGGGTAGTGTGGAGATTTTACATAATGACTTCACCAAACAGTTCTAGTTCATAATAAACTGCAACTACAATGATTTTCTTAAAATAATCATTGCATATAGACATAATATATATTCATTACTTGCCTACAGTCAATTCTTTTACGTATATAATGAAGATAAAACATTGATACTTAAAGCGGGAGAATGAAGAAACAGTCATTTACAGTTTGGTCATCAATTTTACTCCATTATCTGTATCTCAACTTTTTGGTCCAAATCATAGTTTGTGCGTATTTAATTATTTTCATTGAATGGGAAAACACAGCTTTCATCAAAATCCACTTTTATGTCGAATTTCTCTTTGAACCTGAAAGAATTTTCTTATGCTTGATACAAATTACTCTTGCTCAAATTTAAATGAATTTCCTTTGTTCTGTTTTTAGCAGTCAGATCAAGCACTATATTGCAGAATGAAAGTAACACAAAATATTACTATTATTTCTCAAATATGTCATAGTCACTTTAAATTCTTTTTTTTCCTCTCAGATTTTTAGCCATTTTTCTCATCATGAGGTCACTGCAATTCTAATAAGAGATACAGAGAAACCCTCAAAATTATTCTTAAAAAGAGTCTTTAACAAAGCTATATACTAATGGGTTGCTTGGACTGTATTTTTAAGTTGTATATTGCATATAATAGAAAAATTATCTCCATACCTCACACAAGACAGGGAAATAACTATAGGGTTATATCCTTTGCATAATTGATTTCTAAATTTTAGAAATGTTATGATTATGTCACTAAGTAATTTGCAAATCAATGGCTCCTAAGGGTCTTGTATCCTTTGGAAAAAGCTATATTTAACAGTTCGTTTATATTGTATTTTCCTAAATGCAAAATATCTACAGTGCTGCTAGAACACCTGGCTTTAGGGTCATCCAGTGAAACTAATTTGAAACATATCTTAGAAATGTTTACTTTTCCAACTACATTATGTGAAAAATAGTGTATCTATGCTTTTATGTAGATATATGACCACACTATTTTTACATGTGCATTAGTACTAGATGAGAAATGTCTGAATTGTCTATATGTCAAATCCCAAGTGATTTACAGGAAGAACACCTGATACTGTACCTAACACAAGGGTTCTCCTTAACCCTTGCCATGATGGCCATAGAATCTTTCTCCAATTCTATGCTAAAGCCTTTCTACTACACAGTTAGACCAACTTATCAATTACAGAAGTTTCATCTAGGCAGATAAAACTCTCAATGTATTCTAAAATTTCAAGAGGGCCTTGAAAATTAGAATAATTCTTAAGTCTCAATAGTTCTAAGTCCCCAGAACTGAACATTATAGAAATCTGTAAGTGAAGATTGCCAGTCACATAAGATCATGATTTATTCTTTCAAGCATTCATAAATGCAATAAAAGATTTGCTGAAAGCTAACTACATGCTAGGTGACATAAGACAAATATCATTTAATATCTTCAAGACACTTAATATAGGTTTGTGTATATTTATAAACTAATAAGGGTAATAAGTATCATGATTGCTTTAATAAAAATCTGATTAAGGTAATAGAGTATAAAGAGAATCCTAAACAATTCACGGGGTGGCAAATGAGAGGACACAAACAGAAAAAAAGCTACTGAACGTAGACACATAAACATAAATTGATCTTACGCATTTGGGTAAACACAGGATTATACTGCAGCTGGAGAGGAATTTAAGAGAGAGAACAGCAGGTAGGAGAAAGGTTTCATATGCTGTAGCATGCCTAATGGCAATGAGAGCAAGTAATAAACTTTGAGCTGGTTATTGAAAATATCAGTGTTGAATTTAGGATAATTACGTTAGCAATAGTATAAGTGATGAATTGGAATTGGAGACAGAGGGGATTGAAGGTAAGACTGTAATCAGAGAAACCAGTTTGGAGAGCAATTTAGAAATATTCAGAGACAATTAACTGACCTAATTAAGAGTTTAAGAAAGCAAGAACAACTGGACTTAGTAGTCCCATGTTTGGAGGCGAGAGAATGAAGAGGAGGTATATTAAAATATGTAATTTAGAAAACTTGATAAGAAATAATATTAGTTGTTGAATAGCAGAAATAACCTTTTAGTTTTAGTCCCAGATTTCATTAATTCAGCTAAGGCCTTTTATTATCAATCACTGTACTAGGTGTTGGAGATAAAAAGATGAATAAACAAGTCCAAACCCAGCCATTAAGGAATTGAACATGTAAACATAAAACAAATATGAAAACAACTAAATGAAACACTGTACAAGCATTTTAGTGGAATAACCACATTGCACAGTACAAACACATAGAGGAAAGGGGAAAGAGGAGGAAGTAAATGCAGGCAGGTTTAAACTGAGGGAGGTAAGCAGACCCAAATGAGATGAAGAGGTATGAGTTATATTATAGAAATTCTTACATTCTAATGTTAAAAAAATTGGACTCTAACCTGTAATTATATATCCATGGGAGAGTTTTAAGCATGCTAGGATATGAATATTAGAAAGATTAATTAAAAGATTATTTGAGTGGTGTGTTTGTTAGGCCATTTTTGTACTGTTATAAAGAAATACCTAAGGCTGAGTAATTTATAAGATAAGATGTTTAATTGGCTTACAGTTTTGTAGGCTTTACAGGAAGCATGGTGCTGGCATCTGCTTCTGGTGAGGGCCTCAGGAAACTTACTCATGGCAGAAGGTGATAAGAGAGAAAAGGGCAAGGTGCCATACTTTTTTAAACAACCATGTCTCATGAGAACTCACTCACTATTGCTAGGACAGCACTAAGGGGATGGTGCTAAACGATTCATGAGAAATCCACCCCAGTGATCCAATCACTGCCCAACAGGCCCTAGCACCAACACTGGGGATTACTTCTCAACATGAGATTTGAAGAAGACATCCAAAATACATCAGGTGAAATTATAGAAAACATAATTTCAAGAAAATTGAAGGGTAAGCATGACATAGGAGGCTACCAAAATTTTGAGTCAAATATCTGAATTAAACAAATGGCAGGAGGGAAAAGAAATAGAGATGAGATAGGGGGCAGTGGTTCAGAAAATATAACTGATTCGTTACACATTGTAAGGGAAAGCATCCTGTTGGATAAGCCATCCTACTGGATAAAGGATTCTATTGGATAAAGTTTATGATTATAGGACTGTTTTGATGGTCGTATGGTCAACTAGAATAAGGAATTCTAAAGAAGAAAAGGTTATTAGGTTAATTTGTGGTCAGTATAGTGAAAATATAATTCAATTTCTTTCCATGCCTGTGCCTATTCATTGAAATGTAACTTTCCGTAGTCCGTTAAGTGGGCAGGATAATCGACATCCTAACTGTAAATAATTGGACAAAATCTACAATCCTGACCAAAGATGGATTAGTCATAATCCTTTCCCTGAAATCGTAAGAAGAAGACAACTGCCTTTGATTGACTAAACTGGGCTTGAAACAATTCTACTCCTAGATATGTTCCTAACCAAAATTCATGCACATGGGCACCAAAAGGCATGTACTAGTGTCAATTCCAGTATTAGCTGCAATAGCTTCAAGCAAGAAATAACCCATCGAATATTCATCCAAAGTCAAATGATGACCGTATTGTAAATTCCTCACACAAGGGAATAATATGCAGCCTTAAAGAACTGCAGCTAAATCTAGCAATATTGATCAATCTCAAAGACACTTTGTTGGTTAAGTAAACCAACCTAAATCAATTTATAAATTCCAAGAAATCCAATTCAAAACTTTAATTGTGTTTTTGAGTGATTTAGTTTAAAATGTATATGGCATAAAAATGTATTCAAATATATAAATTAACCTACAAGAAAGAAAGAGATGCTATTATTATATTAAGTTATAGCAGTCATTAATGCTGTTTACTGAACATTTATTTTCATGCTGTGATCACAGGTTAGGATGTAACTTCCTGGATTTTTGTTTTGGATGATAAATTATAAGTCAAACTTAGGTATGACACTTCTGGACTGGAGCATTCATTTAATTATCAGCATGAAAACTTCTAGTTTGTTCTTCCCTCTGGCTTGTGAATGGCCTCACACAGTTTCAGGTTTCAGTAAAAACCACTGTTCCTGAGTTACTAAGACAATTGGAGTATCTTGCAGACCTTCAGTGGATCTGCAGCATGAGTGAAAAGTAAACCTCTCGTTCTAAGCCGCTGATGTTTTCAAGTTGTTTATTACCACAGCATAACATAGCCTGCTCTGACTTATTGAAAAGCCATTGGTGCAAAAAAAGACTAATGGACCAATGAATAAAATGGGTAGTTCACAGACATATATATACAAACACTCTATGAACAGGGTACACTACAAATCTAGAAGAAAAGAATTGTTTGGTGTGGGAAAACTGGTTCACTACATGGATGAATATAAAACTTGATGCCTACCTAAGACCACACAAAAAACGGGAAGCCTAGTTGGTGGATTAAAAGCCAAATTTAGAAGAAATGTTCAGTAGAAGAAATGTTGAAAAATTATTATGACCAAAAAAATCACTTATTAAGTAAAAATTTCAAAACACAAGCCAAGAAGCAAAAAGTATAAAAATAAACCTGGAAATCAATCAGAAAAAGCCTGCAATCTCAAAACAAAAATAAAGGACACATCAGTCACTTTCCAGCAGAGAACCAAAAACATTGACAAATAGAAGATGAGGTGTTCAAAAGTATAGTGGTCAAAGAAATGCAAATTAAAGCAATAATGCTGTATTACTTCTTTTAGAAAGTTGAATAATTCTAAGTGTAAAGGATGTAGAATCCCTCATTCCTTGCTATGGAAGGATAAAATTGATTAGATCACACTGGAGAACAGTCTTGGTTTATTTAGTTAAATAAAATATACACAATTCTCCTCCTAATAACACAACACAAAGGTAGTCTACAGGACATGCAAACAGCTGTTCACTGAAGAATTGTTGATAGAGATGGGGCGAATAGATGGGCAAATTCTGGTAGAGGCCGTGAGTACTGTAAGGCAGTTGGAAGCAACATAACAGACAAAAACCTAGGAATGTGAATGATCTCAGAAATAAAATGATTATTTTAAAATGGAAACTATATTTTGTCATATAATTCCAGTTATGTATACTAAATGTCTGCAGACAAAATAATCATTTGAGAAAGAACATAATTAAATACTAAATATGCAATAAGCACAACAAAAATGGTTGTCTGTGTTTGGGAAGAATGGGAGTCAGGTATAGAGATAGAAAATAATAAACAGGCAAATAAAAAAAGGAAAAAATACTGTTGGTTTTCAAATGTTGACTATTTGCAAATTGAGAACTATGTATGCTACCAAAACCAACAAGAAATGCCATTTGTTGAATTAACAATTTGAGACTAGTTTTAATGATCTATATAAAACATCTAAGATGGGGAAATAAAAATATGTTACAGTAATATATGCCTGTGTTATAATTGTGATGGGCAAACCAGTTTGATCCAGGTGTTATCAGAATAATTTGCATGTATGAATTCCAAAGTGCTTCCAGAATTCAATGTGGACTTTCACAAGACATCTTAAACTTATGTGTGCATTGTAAAAAGATTTTTAAAAATTTAAAACCAAAACTTTGCCATGCCCACTCTCAAATTTTATTTACTTCCTCCTTCTTTCACTGCTATCTGCCTGTTCTGCTTATCTCTCAAACATTAGGTCACTCGTTCTAATAGAATATATATCCCTATGATTGGTGTTAAGGATAATAGATATAAGCAACAAGAATATGAAAAATAACTTGAGCTATGATTTTGCATTCTTACTATGTTGTTGTAAAGTGCTGAGATATATGCAAACACCTACATCATTTACTAAAAATTATATACACAAAGACAGGAAGAAATGACTGAGATGAATCTCTAGATACAGTTCTGTAGGCTGCCTGGATATAAGTGATTTGTGTGTTTAAATGTGTATGTATCTATTAATGAACCATTACTCCAGGAATAGAGGGCTAGATTAAGTCTGACATGTTTTATCAAATGCATTTTAAAAAATGTGAATTGGATAGACATCAAGAAAACAAAGAGAATCTATGTGGGAAGGAGTGATTCACGTTTCATGTGACCAGCACCAGTGAGACCAGTTGACTTCAGGAAGAATTGGCAGTTCTGGAGAGAAAGTGTGGCCTTTGCTAGTACAGGAGGTCTGGAAAAATGAATGTAAGTTGCAACAATTCAGAGTTGCCCTTTGGATAAATATTCATAGAGTGATTGTATTTCACAGGACATTGCTAGTCAATTTTATGTGATAAAGAAAAAGGGAAGAACACACTCAAGAGGAACCAAAGTTTAACATGTAACAGGATACATTTTATGTCAAAATAAAAATACAATAATTCACCATGAGGAGTAAGAGGACAAATAGAGCTATTAATGTTACATAAGCCAAGTGCTAAGCTTAGGAAATAGAAGAGTACTTACTGGTGTCACAGAACATTTTTAAGTGTTCTGAAGACATAATAGATTCTACATTTAAAATAACACAGATAATGTAGGAATTTAACTTGAAATGTAAACTCTATAATTACCATTTCATGTCTTCAATTGCTTATTGCAATAGCAATTTTCAGGAGCACATTACAGATCCCCTTTTTTAATCATTTGTCTCTCATTTTTTTCCTACAAGCAATATATTGCTGACAAAACATCACGACTCATTTCTTTTTCCATAAAATCCACTCTTATTTGTGTCTTGTTCAACATTAAATTTAAACATACAGCCTCTAATTTAGTGTCAGAATTCTGAAACCAAAACTATTCATACCTAATATATGTCTGTTTGATATCAAATTCTATTTTATCTTCATCTCAATCAATACTTTTCTCATCCTATCTAATAGCCCCTAGATAGTTGTATGTTATCATTAAACATTATTTTCTGTATTAATTTCTTCTGAAAAGTAATTGATCTTCAGCACCAAAAATGGCAAGCAATAACATAACCAAATTAGAGACTTGAGCATAACAGTGTATTCTAGTAGATTTGTTTGAATACCTTGGTATTTGGTTCAGAATATTCTGAGCATATTCTCACCTTTAGCAGTTTTCCTTCTTTACTCACAGGAAGATTAATAACAGAATTATTAAAAATTAAAGAAATTATGTAATGCTTTATATAGTCTCTCTCTCTCTCTCTATCTATATGTATATATATATGAGATCTTCTTTTGATATATAATTATTTTTTCTTCAGTTACCCCAATCAAAAGTGGAAGCATGGAGGCCTTTCTTATGTTGCTGTTTGATGACCACAACCTTAACTTCAGTTATAAACTTTTTAAAGAGAAGCAACTTTTGAACTAATATAATCCATTTTTAATCCATTTCCTAATCCATGTGTATTTCTTAAAGGTAATTACTAAATATACGTGTTAACCATGACCATCTAACACCATGGAAAAAAACTATACCTTAGTTCTGACACTAAGAACATCAGGCAATAAGGGTGACATTATTCTACAAATAGCTGCTACTTCCGGGGGAACATTTTTCTCTTTCAGGTGAAAGTAGATGTTTCTATATAGAATTAAACAGACTTTTTAGTCTTTAATCTTCCTTATTTTTTAGTACTAACCTTCACATTCACTTTACATGTCTTATAAAATGCCTAGCATTTTCCTGTGTGTTACTTCTTCCACAGCACAAATTAAAAATGAATGAAATAGAATAAATCCATTCCTCAGAAACAACACACATAATACAATAAAAAGATATACTGCACAATGCAATGTTAAAAAATCCAGAAAATAGTGCAATTAAAAATAACTAAAGATTAGCTTCTTTTCATCCACAGAGGTAATTAGGGAAAAAAAAACCTCATATTTTAGGTCTCAGAAGACACATATTAGGATGCTTCCTTAAATGACTATACCTTGAATTTAATGTAAATTCCCAGAAAATATTTTGATTAAGAAATTCATTTTCTGAAAGTTATATTCCTTGCATTGAGACTGTTTTTAAAGTATATTTGTGACCTTCTTTCAAGGAAAGTGACAAAAGGCAAGTACAGAAGAAAAATTACCATAAAGCATGTTCTGTGTCTAAGTGTCATTGATACAGATGGCTAGTTAACAGTGCTGCTGCATTTTGATAACACTGGAGGAAATGCATGATTATATTTCAGCATTAGCAGATTGTCCTCTCTTTTGCTATGTTATACCTAAAACATTGGTCTTTTGCTTTTCTGTCCTTACACAGAGGTAAATTTTAATTTTTATTAAAAAAATCTGTCATTTAGAGCTTAGTGGATACAATAGTTTCTGTGGTTAGACTTTTTGAGTTTAGAAACATGCTCAGCAACCTACTAGACTGACCTTGAATATAATCCTTCTGTGTCTCATTTTCATCATCTGTAAAATGGGGCTATTAATAGTATCTCCCACGTAGGAGTCTCATAAGAATTAAAAGAAACAATACAACTGGTGAGAGTTCAATAAATGTAAGCTATTAAAGTAGTTTAATCTACAACAGAAAAGAGAAATGCAAAAATCTAATTATAATAATAATAAAACTAAAAATAAGTGGTAAAATAAATTTACAGGCAATGTTAGGGTGCATTTAAACCTGCCTGAATAAGTCGTCTCAGAGAAAGCCAAATAAATGAGAGGTCTTTTCAGTTGAGTGTTGAAGAATACATTTATATATATATATATATATATATATATATATATATATACATCAAAACAGGCTTAGAGAATGGAATAAAAAGGTAAGGAGTTATGAAAGTGCATGTCACACTTTGAAAATATCATATAGTCTTGGTGATTGGAAAGGATATTTAAAAATAAACATCACTTTTTGATTAATGGTTTTATTTTCTTTGTAATGATGGCACTAAAACAAATGAGAAAATAATTGAAAATCCCTGTGCCTCCCTTTCCTTTGCTCAATTTTTCTATTTTTCTCTGTTTAAAATTTCTCCATTAGTAAAAAAAATTAACCTCTTTGAGTCAAGCAGACAAAAAAAATTTTGGCGAAGTCACAGAGATTTTTTTTTTTTTTTTTTTTTTTTTACTTAAGAGTTTTTTAAAAACCCCAAAAGTTTCTGGTGGAAGTGCTGACTTAAACTGAACTTCAGCTTCCATTAGGAAGTCTGAGTGAAGCTGTCTCGACAGAACTGGGCTTCATCAGCCCAGATAATGATTTCAATACTGCTCTTTCCAAGTACTCCGGGCTGTGACCTCCTTCCTTGATCTTTCAGAGCTGTATCAGTGAGCACGTATTTGTCAGAAAAGTGCAGATATAAAATCCAATGCAGAAAAGCTTGTGAATTCACGGAAAGGCTTGTGGAACTTCCCCATTGAAGGTCCTGCCATCTAGATCTGCAAGGTCCTCCGGGATGGGTCAGTCTTATATAAGCAGTTGTCCACTTGATTTGATTTTATGGGTTCTTCTGCATGCTCTACCCCCACAACTATCCTACCTATTTTCCACTCTAGAGTGGAGCAGCCTTTCTAAAAACAACCTAGATACTGAGTTGAATTTGGGATCAACACCTTCCATAAAACCTGCTGTTCTGGCAGAGGCCTGGGCAGTTCTCTTCAATGTCTTCTTAGGCTCTTCCTCCTGTTCTTTTCTTCCATTCACAATCCCAGGTCGGGTTCTCTATCATCAGCTACATATTTGAAATAAGGTTTAGAAGAAGACCCCAAATATCACTTCTTGTATATGAAACATGATTCCAGTGCCTCTGTTCTCAGCTCACACCTAGCACTGCAGTTCTCTACCTCCAAGTCACTCTATTGTATTATTCACCATTTCTGACTCTCCTTCTTATCATTTACAATTTAGTACAGGCTTTCTTCTAGATTAATTCTGTATAAGACCTGTGTTTTGGTAAAGGAGTTATCTCTACTCTCCATACTTTCTTCCATCATGTAAGTTCTCAATTGTATAATTATTTACCTATAGACGTTGTTAGTCTCTGAGCTCTTGGATGTGAAGGGACTTCTTTTAATTTTTTTTTAACCTCAAAACCCAGCAAATATCTAGCATTAAAATAAGTGATCTATAAATGTTTTTTGAATTAACTAATTACCTGTTTTCCCTAAAATAACTTGCATACTAAATAAAAATGTTATATTAATTATTCATTTATCTGTATATAACCATTATCCTTTCACTACAATTTTTTTTTTTTTTTTAAGACAGAGTTTCACTTTTGTCGCCCAGGCTGGAGTGCAGTGGCGCAATCTTGGCTCACTGCAACCTCCACCTCCCAGGTTCAAGTGATTCTCCTGCCTCAGCCTCCTGAGTATCTAGGATTACAGACAGTCACCACCACGCGTGGCTAATTTTTAAATATTTTTAGTAGAGATGAGCTTTCACTATGTTGGGCAGGATAGTCTCAAACTCCTGATCTCAGGTGATCCACCCATCTGAGCCTCCTAAAGTGCTGAGATCACGGGCATGAGCCACCACGCCCAGCTTTTCACTACAATCTTTTTTAAAAATATAAATGCATTTTTGGTAAGTAGCACATAAGTTTTTAATATATTGCTATAAGTACCATTATTGTAATGTTTCTCTAAGATTGGAGTAAGTAGGACTTAAAGAAGAAGAATAAATGCAAAATTCTATATAGGATGCTGAGAACAAACGTTTTCTTTTCGAGACGGGTTCCATCTCTGTTGCCCAGGCTGGGATACAGTGTCATGACTCTCAGGCTCAAGTGATCCTCCCACCTCAGCCTCCGAAGTAGCTGGGACCACAGGCATGCGCCACTATGCCCAGCTAATTTTTTTATTTTTTACAGAAGGGATTTCACCATGTTGCCCAGGCTGGTCTCAAACTCCTGGACTCAAGCGATCTTCCCACCCTGGCCCCTCAAAGTGCTTGACATTTTAGGTATGAACCTCCATGTCTGGTCCTTTTCTAATTTTTAATTTCTCCAAAAATAAAGGTGTCCTTAAAGTTAAGGCAAAGGAGTCTTCAACATTACCACACCAGCCAACAGTGGTTGCTATTTGTGTCAGGGAGCAAACTGCAGCTTCTAGCTACTTAGTGTCTGAGATAGATGGTATGGATTTTAATACAAATGTTGAAATTCACTTAAGCCTTTCACATTGTGAAGGTTAAGTGACCATTAAAATGGGAAAGTTCCATATGTCATTTTAGTACATAGACAAAAAAAGATACATCAACTACAAAACATAATCCATTAGGTTAATGATCTATGCTGAAGTTGCAAATACATATTAGGGAGGTGATTCATTGATTCCATCAACATTTCCTACAGCAACCTGCATTTTAGAGATCTAACGTTCGTTTTTCTTCGGATCATTGTGTAGTAAATGATGACTTAATTTCTCTGTCAAAATAGCATTCTCCATGCAAATCCAGAAGAATTGCATCAAGTAGCATCCTTGTGCAATATATTCCAATCCAAGCACATCTCAGCTCTTTCTCAGTTGCATTTTATTTTAGCAATGACAATTTTTTTATTACAGTATTTATGTATCAGGTATGCAACCCAAACAACAAAAAGGGCAACAAAACTGTGTTCTTGAACAGCTGCCAATGATGCAGTGTTAGGAAATAAACTTTAAAATTTTTCTTTTAAAAACCTTCTTCAAACAAGACATATTTCATGGAGGTTAACAGTTTGCCAGAGAAATGTGATATAAGCTGAAACACACTCTGGCTTTCTCAGGTATTGTGAATTTCTGATAATGTACATAAACTGGTTGATCTGGTAACTCTATGTGGATAAGAGGTGAAAGCTGAATACAGATAATTAGTACTCAAAGCAATGTGGATACTATTCCAAGCAGTGAATGGGATCTGAAATTTAAAAGTTTGGAATCTTTTATCGCCCAACAATGTGAAGGATGGGAGAGAGATGTCGAGTGCAGAGAATGGCAAGAAATGATACTAGAAAGGTACACTGGAACTAGATAGGAACCACGTTTTAAGGTCCTCACGTTAAAGAGGACACATTTTTTTTTCATAGAGTCGATAAAACACCAACAAAGATTTTTAAGGAGTGGTAGGCAGTGTTTATAATTCTTGAAAGAGTCTGGTGATGAGGAACCCCATTAGGAAATTCATCGACAGTCCAACTGAAACACTGTGAGTAATGAGGATAAGGTGGGTAGACAGGGAGATGAGACACCAAGAAGAGAATTGTGTTTTAAATAGAGTCTAACTAGACAGAAAAGGTAAGAGAGAAAGTGAAGTCTAGGATAATTCTAAATTTTCTGGCTAACACTGCATATATTGTGATATAATTAGGAAAGAAGAAAAGTATTGTAAAAAAAAGAAAAAAAAAGAAGGAAACATGGAGATTTTCATAGAATGGGCACTCAAATAGTTGAAGAATTGAATTAGAAAAATATGCCCATTCTAAACCACAATCAAGCAATTTTTCTTTTCTCTGTGACTTTTTTCAGTATATGCATTTGTTTTTCTTCCCTCCTACATGTTAATCCTAACTAAACAGATATTCTAGCAATATATTATGAATGAATGTATGAACTATATGAGAAAAATCAAGCTGGGAGTTTTTGTTTTACAGATGAGTAAAATGAGGCTTAGAGAGAGTTTTAATAACAGAGATGCGAAGAAGAACAAGACAAATTTGTGCGTGTGTGTGTGTGTGTGTGTGTGTGTTATATTATATTTAAGGCAGGCTTAGGCTTAGTGTGTTAAGGACATGAATAAATACTTCCAACAATGTGTTAAGTATGTAGGAAAGGGGCTAGAAAATGGCTAACAATTTGATTGAATTATTGTACATTCTTGGAGAGTAAGTTCGTCCTACTATAATAAAATAATCTTAATTGAACTGCATGACCAATTAAGATTACTAAAAGATAATTATATACTGAAATATAATAATGTATAAAAATATTATTATACAGTGAGGCATGTTGTGATGACTCAGTCAATAAGAGTTGCCTGATGATGGAGAATAAATACAGGGTCAATGAATATGACACATTCAGGGCAAAGCAGGAAGGAGGGTGGTGACCAGGAAATTATTCTGTTGTTGATTCCATTATGGCTGCACAATTCTTGAGGAATGTCAATATCTTTCTAGGAGTAGGCTGCGCTTTTGAATAGTCACTTTATAGTTTTAGATAGTGCCTTTTTCCCTTCCTCCAGGTAAAACATGCATGAAATATGAAATATCTAAAAAGGAGTACCTGAAAATAAACATTTTGCAAATTGTCCCATTTGAGTGTGTTCGAATATGCTAGTATATTTGCTACATTAAAAATCTTCTGGAGGAGGAGCCAAGATGGCCGAATAGGAACAGCTCTGGTCTACAGCTCCCAGCGTGAGCGACGCAGAAGACGGTGATTTCTGCATTTCCATCTGAGGTACCGGGTTCATCTCACTAGGGAGTGCTAGACAGTGGGCGCAGGCCAGTGGGTGCGCGCACCGTGCGTGAGCCGAAGCAGGGCGAGGCATTGCCTCATCTGGGAAGCGCAAGGGGTCAGGGAGTTCCCTTTCCGAGTCAAAGAAAGGGGTGACTGACGCACCTGGAAAATCGGGTCACTCCCACCCGAATATTGCGCTTTTCAGACCGGCTTAAAAAACGGTGCACCACGAGACTATATCCCACACCTGGCTCGGAGGGTCCCACGCCCACGGAATCTCGCTGATTGCCAGCACAGCAGTCTGAGATCAAACTGCAAGGCGGCAGCGAGGCTGGGGGAGGGGCGCCCGCCATTGCCCAGGCTTGCTTAGGTAAACAAAGCAGCCAGGAAGCTCGAACTGGGTGGAGCCCACCACAGCTCAAGGAGGCCTGCCTGCCTCTGTAGGCTCCACCTCTGGGGGCAGGGCACAGACAAACAAAAAGACAGCAGTAACCTCTGCAGACTTAAATGTCCCTGTCCGACAGCTTTGAAGAGAGCAGTGGTTCTCCCAGCACGCAGCTGGAGATCTGAGAACGGGCAGACTGCCTCCTCAAGTGGGTCCCTGACCCCTGACCCCCGAGCAGCCTAACTGGGAGGCACCCCCCAGCAGGCGCACACTGACACCTCACACGGCAGGGTATTCCAACAGACCTGCAGCTGAGGGTCCTGTCTGTTAGAAGGAAAACTAACAAACAGAAAGGACATCCACACCGAAAACCCATCTGTACATCACCATCATCAAAGACCAAAAGTAGATAAAACCACAAAGATGGGGAAAAAACAGAACAGAAAAACAGGAAACTCTAAAATGCAGAGCGCCTCTCCTCCTCCAAAGGAACGCAGTTCCTCACCAGCAACAGAACAAAGCTGGATGGAGAATGATTTTGACGAGCTGAGAGAAGAAGGCTTCAGAGGATCAAATTACTCTGAGCTACGGGAGGACATTCAAACCAAAGGCAAAGAAGTTGAAAACTTTGAAAAAAATTTAGAACAATGTATAACTAGAATAACCAATACAGAGAAGTGCTTAAAGGAGCTGATGGAGCTGAAAACCAAGGCTCGAGAACTACGTGAAGAATGCAGAAGCCTCAGGAGCCGATGCAATCAACTGGAAGAAAGGGTATCAGCAATGGAAGATGAAATGAATGAAATGAAGCGAGAAGGGAAGTCTAGAGAAAAAAGAATAAAAAGAAATGAGCAAAGCCTCCAAGAAATATGGGACTATGTGAAAAGACCAAATCTACGTCTGATTGGTGTACCTGAAAGTGATGCGGAGAATGAAACCAAGTTGGAAATCACTCTGCAGGATATTATCCAGGAGAACTTCCCCAATCTAGCAAGGCAGGCCAACGTTCAGATTCAGGAAATACAGAGAACGCCACAAAGATACTCCTCGAGAAGAGCAACTCCAAGACACATAATTGTCAGATTCACCAAAGTTGAAATGAAGGAAAAAATGTTAAGGGCAGCCAGACAGAAAGGTCGGGTTACCCTCAAAGGGAAGCCCATCAGACTAACAGCAGATCTCTCGGCAGAAACCCTACAAGCCAGAAGAGAGTGGGGGCCAATATTCAACATTCTTAAAGAAAAGAATTTTCAACCCAGAATTTCATATCCAGCCAAACTAAGCTTCATAAGTGAAGGAGAAATAAAATACTTTACAGACAAGCAAATGCTGACCGATTTTGTCACCACCAGGCCTGCCCTAAAAGAGCTCCTGAAGGAAGCGCTAAACATGGAAAGGAACAACCGGTACCAGCCGCTGCAAAATCATGCCAAAATGTAAAGACCATCAAGACTAGGAAGAAACTGCATCAACTAACGAGCAAAATCACCAGCTAACATCATAATGACAGGATCAAATTCACACGTAACAATATTAACTTTAAATGTAAATGGACTAAATTCTCCAATTAAAAGACACAGACTGGCAAGTTGGATAAAGAGTCAAGACCCATCAGTGTGCTGTATTCAGGAAACCCATCTCACGTGCAGAGACACACATAGGCTCAAAATAAAAGGATGGAGGAAGATCTACCAAGCAAATGGAAAACAAAAAAAGGCAGGGGTTGCAATCCTAGTCTCTGATAAAACAGATTTTAAACCAACAAAGATCAAAAGAGACAAAGAAGGCCATTACATAATGGTAAAGGGATCAATTCAACAAGAGGAGCTAACTATCCTAAATATTTATGCACCCAATACAGGAGCACCCAGATTCATAAAGCAAGTCCTGAGTGACCTACAAAGAGACTTAGACTCCCACACATTAATAATGGGAGACTTTAACACCCCACTGTCAACATTAGACAGATCAACGAGACAGAAAGTCAACAAGGATACCCAGGAATTGAACTCAGCTCTGCACCAAGCGGACCTAATAGACATCTACAGAACTCTCCACCCCAAATCAACAGAATGTACATTTTTTTCAGCACCACACCACACCTATTCCAAAATTCACCACGTTGTTGGAAGTAAAGCTCTCCTCAGCAAATGTAAAAGAACAGAAATTATAACAAACTATCTCTCAGACCACAGTGCAATCAAACTAGAACTCAGTATTAAGAATCTCACTCAAAGCCGCTCAACTACATGGAAACTGAACAACCTGCTCCTGAATGACTACTGGGTACATAACGAAATGAAGGCAGAAATAAAGATGTTCTTTGAAACCAATGAGAACAAAGACACAACATACCAGAATCTCTGGGACGCATTCAAAGCAGTGTGTAGAGGGAAATTTATAGCACTAAATGCCCACAAGAGAAAGCAGGAAAGATCCAAAATTGACACCCTAACATCACAATTAAAAGAACTAGAAAAGCAAGAGCAAACACATTCAAAAGCTAGCAGAAGGCAAGAAATAACTAAAATCAGAGCAGAACTGAAGGAAATAGAGACACAAAAAACCCTTCAAAAAATCAATGAATCCAGGAGCTGGTTTTTTGAAAGGATCAACAAAATTGATAGACCGCTAGCAAGACTAATAAAGAAAAAAAGAGAGAAGAATCAAATAGACGCAATAAAAAATGATAAAGGGGATATCGCCACCGATCCCACAGAAATACAAACTACCATCAGAGAACACTACAAACACCTCTACGCAAATAAACTAGAAAATCTAGAAGAAATGGATACATTCCTTGACACATACACTCTCCCAAGACTAAACCAGGAAGAAGTTGAATCTCTGAATAGACCAATAACAGGAGCTGAAATTGTGGCAATAATCAATAGTTTACCCACCAAAAAGAGTCCAGGACCAGATGGATTCACAGCCGAATTCTACCAGAGGTACAAGGAGGAACTGGTACCATTCCTTCTGAAACTATTCCAATCAATAGAAAAAGAGGGAATCCTCCCTAACTCATTTTATGAGGCCAGCATCATTCTGATACCAAAGTCAGGCAGAGACACAACCAAAAAAGAGAATTTTAGACCAATATCCTTGATGAACATTGATGCAAAAATCCTCAATAAAATACTGGCAAACCGAATCCAGCAGCACATCAAAAAGCTTATCCACCATGATCAAGTGGGCTTCATCCCTGGGATGCAAGGCTGGTTCAATATACGCAAATCAATAAATGTAATCCAGCATATAAACAGAGCCAAAGACAAAAACCACATGATTATCTCAATAGATGCAGAAAAAGCCTTTGACAAAATTCAACAACCCTTCATGCTAAAAACCCTCAATAAATTAGGTATTGATGGGATGTATTTCAAAATAATAAGAGCTATCTATGACAAACCCACAGCCAATATCATACTGAATGGGCAAAAACTGGAAGCATTCCCTTTGAAAACTGGCACAAGACAGGGATGCCCTCTCTCACCGCTCCTATTCAACATAGTGTTGGAAGTTCTGGCCAGGGCAATCAGGCAGGAGAAGGAAATAAAGGGTATTCAATTAGGAAAAGAGGAAGTCAAATTGTCCCTGTTTGCAGACGACATGATTGTTTATCTAGAAAACCCCATTGTCTCAGCCCAAAATCTCCTTAAGCTGATAAGCAACTTCAGCAAAGTCTCAGGATACAAAATCAATGTACAAAAATCACAAGCATTCTTATACACCAACAACAGACAAACAGAGAGCCAAATCATGAGTGAACTCCCATTCACAATTGCTTCAAAGAGAATAAAATACCTAGGAATCCAACTTACAAGGGTTGTGAAGCACCTCTTCAAGGAGAACTACAAACCACTGCTCAAGGAAATAAAAGAGGATACAAACAAATGGAAGAACATTCCATGCTCATGGGTAGGAAGAATCAATATCGTGAAAATGGCCATACTGCCCAAGGTAATTTACAGATTCAATGCCATCCCCATCAAGCTACCAATGACTTTCTTCACAGAATTGGAAAAAACTACTTTAAAGTTCATATGGAACCAAAAGAGAGCCCGCATCGCCAAGTCAATCCTAAGCCAAAAGAACAAAGCTGGAGGCATCACACTACCTGACTTCAAACTATACTACAAGGCTACAGTAACCAAAACAGCATGGTACTGGTACCAAAACAGAAATATAGATCAATGGAACAGAACAGAGCCCTCAGAAATAACACCGTTTACCTACAACTATCTGATCTTTGACAAACCTGAGAAAAACAAGCAATGGGGAAAGGATTCCCTATTTAATAAATGGTGCTGGGAAAACTGGCTAGCCATATGTAGAAAGCTGAAACTGGATCCCTTCCTTACACCTTATACAAAAATCAATTCAAGATAGATTAAAGATTTAAACGTTAGACCTAAAACCATAAAAACCCTAGGAGAAAACCTAGGCATTACCATTCAGGACATAGGCGTGGGCAAGGACTTCATGTCCAAAACACCAAAAGCAATGGCAACAAAAGCCAAAATTGACAAATGGGATCTAATTAAACTAAAGAGCTTCTGCACAGCAAAAGAAACTACCATCAGAGTGAATAGGCAACCTAAAACATGGGAGAAAATTTTCGCAACCTACTCATCTGACAAAGGGCTAATATCCAGAATCTACAGTGAACTCAAACAAATTTACAAGAAAAAAACAACCCCATCAAAAAGTGGGCGAAGGACATGAACAGACACTTCTCAAAAGAAGACATTTATGCAGCCAAAAAACACATGAAAAAATGCTCATCATCACTGGCCATCAGAGAAATGCAAATCAAAACCACTATGAGACATCATCTCACACCAGTTAGAATGGCAATCATTAAAAAGTCAGGAAACAACAGGTGCTGGAGAGGATGTGGAGAAATAGGAACACTTTTACACTGTTGGTGGGACTGTAAACTAGTTCAACCATTGTGGAAGTCAGTGTGGTGATTCCTCAGGGATCTAGAACTAGAAATACCATTTGACCCAGCCATCCCATTACTGGGTATATACCCAAATGACTATAAATCATGCTGCTATAAAGACACATGCACACGTATGTTTATTGCGGCATTATTCACAATAGCAAAGACTTGGAACCAACCCAAATGTCCAACAATGATAGACTGGATTAAGAAAATGTGGCACATATACACCATGGAATACTATGCAGCCATAAAAAATGATGAGTTCATATCCTTTGTAGGGACATGGATGAAATTGGAAACCATCATTCTCAGTAAACTATCGCAAGAACAAAAAACCAAACACCGCATATTCTCACTCATAGGTGGGAATTGAACAATGAGATCACATGGACACAGGAAGGGGAATATCACACTCTGGGGACTGTTGTGGGGTGGGGGGAGGGGGGAGGGATAGCATTGGGAGATATACCTAATGCTAGATGACGAGTTAGTGGGTGCAGCGCACCAGCATGGCACATGTATACATATGTAACTAACCTGCACAATGTGCACATGTACCCTAAAACTTAAAGTATAATTAAAAAAAAAAAAAAAAAGGAATAACATCAGAGTAAATGGGGTGTTCACTACCTAGCATTTATCCTTTCTTTGTGTTACAATCTACTTATACTCTTTTAGTTATTTTAAAATGTCCAATAAATTGTTTTTGACTGTAAAAAAAATAAATAAAAATAAAAATAAATAAAAAAAATAAAAATCTTCTTGCTCAGTTACTACTTAATATATTGGAAGTTAATTCAAAGGTAATTCCATAGAGGAAAATACTTATATAATTAAATTTATATATCAACTTCATATCTATTTTAAAGCTGAAAATAAATTTATAATCTTTCTGTGTAAAACATGACTCATTTTGCTCTTTTTTTGCATTGTTGGATGTCGTTTTCATTTCTGAAAGAATTTACATGCGACAATATTTTAAAATAGAGGAGAAAAAGCATAGCTAACACTGAATATTTTAGAATGGCTACATTTGGGAAAAATTGTTTTAAACCTTGTTATTTCACAGTAAAATTAAAGCTACTAAGTTAGAAAAAAAATGTTTGCCCTCTTATATTTGAAACTGAAGCACTGCTTCTTCACTATGAATAGAAATTTGATATAAGTTACACAGCTTTAGAAAACATACCATTTTACTTATGTCAGTTAAATCTGGACACAACTTTTGAAGTGTATGAGATATAAAAACTTTAATTCTATTTGTTTAGAACTAGGGTGTCATTCAAAATCTTGTCATTACCAAATATTATATTGCACCACCAAAATTCAAACCTACACAAAACAAACAGCATAAATGTCCCAGATTTTGTAAAGAAAAGGCCCATGTAATCAGACATCATTGAAATGTAAGTAATTAAAGAGTATATTTTTCAATGCCCTGAGATAAACTGCCATTGGTTTTCATAATTTTTTAAAGGTTAAATAAAGAAAATGAAAGGAAATAAAAGGAAGAAAGGTTGTCTAATGATTTAGGTTTCTTTACATGGTAAAATACTTTGCCATAGCAATCTAAGCTTAGAACTCCATCAAGTGAAACTTGCTCTTTTTATTTAAAAAAGATGTGATGTGTTATGAAGTCACTGTGTTTCTATTAAAGAAATACAATCCATTCAGCAAACATTTGCCATCATGTATCATATTCAAGGCAACGTGCCTGAAAAAGTAAAAACTATAGGAACCTTGTCGCTTGTTACTTTTCCTTGTCCCTCTCACATTTTAGATGATTCTTGTCAAAGAAATTAATTAGTTGATAGCATTTTTTTCTTTAACATAATTATATTTTATTCAATATTTGACAAATACTATATGTACCCCAATATAAAGCAATTCATGCTAAAAAGTTTTTCTACCATATTCCCAACTAGAACAGCCAAACATTTTTAAATAATTTGAGTTTATTGACTTTTAGCAATTTTTGCAGAGACTGCTAAGCTGTTCACTAAGCCTGCTCTTTTTTCCCCTAGGTGCACACTTAGACTGCATTGCTATTAGATGTTTCTATGGATTGAAGGTTTAAGTGATGTGGACCATTCCTAGGCCTTCTAAGTTGGATGGGGAAAACCACAATGACCTGGAGGATGGCAGAGCCTCCATTACCTCAGGTTTCTTAATAACTGTGTGGAATACTATTATACTGCTGACTTGGGACAATTACCCTGGACTGCTATGTGATAATTTAATAAATTTTCTTTTATATAATCCACTACATTTTAGAGGTTTACCATCACAACAGTTTAACTAGATATGTTGAGAAAATTATCAAATGCATTATATATTAATTTTTGAACTTTTAAAACATTGTATATATACATTTAAAATCTATATAGTGTATTAAATATTATGTTGATTTTGGAATAAAATAATTCTTACAAGTCATAATGTAATTTTGTTAAAAGCTCACATGTTTCTTTGACATTAGCGTTATCTTAACTTCCAAGTGAAATGTTTTGGGCAAAAACATTTAGAGTTCATGTTATCAGCTAATGATTATTCCTTTCATCCTCTCCCCTCTTCTGTTATCATAGTTCCCCCTTTCTCCATGAGAGAATAATATTCGATCACTCCATTAGCTCTGGGCTCAGTTGTTGACTTGCATTAATAAATAGAATGCTAGCAAACCTGAAGCAAGAAGAGGTTTTAAATCTGCTGGCAGGGATGTGCTTTCTCCAAAAGTCTGCTTGTCCTGGGTTTCTCTCAGGTAGCTGCTGATCCAAGGAGAATGAGGAGACTGACAGAGCAGATCTCCGCTCAACCCGTAGTCTGAGGCAAAGGCACCCTATCTAACCCACAGACATGTCAATGAGATAAATAAACCCTTAATGCAGTTCACCACTGGTGTCTATATTTTCATGCAGCATTACTGCAAGCAGTAGCTGACTAATATAACATGTATAATGCTCACTGGAGATTTTAACATAAGTTCCAGCTTTTATAACACGAAGGGAGTTGATCCTACTTTTTATACTTATAAACTCCAAAATCTAACAAAAATGATTTCTTTTTTCCAATTCCCTTTAAACAGATTACAATGACATTTCACATTTACAATCCTGAGACCATACGCCAAGATATAAAATCTCTATTAAATGTGTTTGCCTCCTTTGCTAGTTTTTCTGTTAAATGATCTCTCTATGCATCAAAAACTAGCATTAAATGAAATAGTTTTATGCTAATAATTTTCTTCTGAATAGAACATCTTATTTCAAAAAAGTAGTCTGAGATATTTTTAAGGGCTTAGTTATAGAGGATCCTTTCTTAAGATTTTTTAATGGAGGACCTCATTTTATCTTTAGACAAATGAGATATTTATTTAGCAACACTATGTTTTTGTACTGTGCTGGGGGCTGAAATTGAAAATGTAATTTTTTAGAAAAATATCTTGCTCTCAAAGATTTATGTGAATTTGGCAGCAAAATCTCAGAATACTGAGATATTAGGGAGTGTTGTTTCTTTTTTATTTTTCTCTCTCATGCTCATTGCTGTAAGAGGGAAATAAGATATTTATTTAGCACAAATAAGATATTTATTTAACAACACTGTTTTTGTACTGTGCTAGGGGCTGAAATTGAAAACATGATTTTTTAGAAAAATATCTTACTCTCAAAGATTTATGTGGATTTGGCAGTGAAATTTCAGAATATTGAGATATTAGGCAGGTTTCTTTTTCCTTTTCTCTCTTATATGCTCATTGCTGTAAGAGAAAAATATGTTAGGACCACAGAAAGAGATAATCTCTGCCAGAAGCAGGAGAAAGAACACTTCTTCCATTCCAGTCACATAAACCACACAAACACATACACACCTTCTCCTCTACTTCCATCATCTCCACTATCACTAGACTACAGAGAGAAAGATAGAAGAGGCCAGATGTCTTGATAGTAAAAAGACCTTGCCACCTAACAGCATACCAGAACAACAGAAAGAACCCAGCATGAATTGGCTGAACGTATGCCACAGGAAGATGATACCAGTATCCTTTCAGTATCCTTACTGAAAATCCAAGCCCTGGAAGAAGCAGAAAGCCACTGGTTTCAAGAGCAAATGGCCACTAGTCAATGGAGATTTCAAGGGTAATCTACACGGACATATGGCCAATGGCCAGAGGGGCTGCATCCCGCTCATACTGTGTCTGAAGGGGGCCAGAGTGATTGAGAGGTAGAAATTAGCTTTACAAAGTATGTAATGTTTTGGCATTCTTTAGTTGTTCCTTTGCCCACATGCACACACATTTTTAGTAATAGTTTGTACACAACCTTTTAATTTTATTTTTGATCTTGACTTGCTGTATAAATGTCTCACATTTTATTTTAGAATTTGTAATTATAAATATCGGATGGTCTATTAAAACAATATAATGTAATTTATCCCACCTTCTCATTCTTCAATCCAAATACCATGAAACATTCTTATATACTATATCTTAAATATCTCTAAAATCTGGCCTCCCTTCTGTATTCTCACTACATTATTTCCAGCTCTCAACATATTTCTCCTGTACCACTGTAATTGTGTTTAACCTAACTTTCCTGTTTCTAGTCTCATCTATAAATAAACCAGCTTCGGCAGTGCTGGTGAAATTGCTGTACGTTGAAAAATCTCTTAAGCCATATTTAAACCTAAAAAAAGTAGTACCTAACATATTAGCAATACTTCCTGTTTCACAAAGCAAGGATCTCTCATTTTACCCAAGTGTACCCATTGCTCTTCATTACTAATATCTTCACCTGCTTTCCCCAACTACATTGAATCACACCTGGTTGCTTTTGTTGAATTTTATCAAGTATGCCATCCAATCTGATGCTGTGACTTTATGAAAAATCTGTGCATGTATAACAAAATGTTGAGGCTATTTACAAAATATGTATCACTTTATTTGTCCATAGGAAAATTCAAATGAAAGGTAAATATGAGTTTTTTAAGAATCCCAAATAACACCCAGAGCCTGAACTATGAAGCAGAATAATCATATATGAAAATAAATTAGGTGTAAATGGATAAACCAAAGGAAGACAGCAGAAGTTGAGGAATTTGAGACCTAGCAATATTCTCTAATTGGAGGCTACTTCCTTGTAGAAAGTGACGGGTCCCACAGCTGAAAGATGGAAATAAATCCTAGATTATTTTGCTGAGAGGCACACATTTCTGACATTGTCTATCTGACATTTCCACTAGAAAGAGATGTCCAGTATTACCAAAAGCCTCCACTGGGAAAACCAGTGGAGCTTCCAGAAGACTCCATTGCATCTCTTCACGTGTAAATCTCTTCCCTATGTTGTCTACTTAATATATTAATATATTACCACTAATTCCTTTAATATTTTTCTTAAGCACTCCCCCACTTTCAATAATAAATTGCCAGTCATCAGACATTCTATGCAGAACTTAAGCCAACTTATACTTAAATAATATTTACTTCAATTATAAAGTTAGCTATTTTTTTACTCTGATGATTTAAATCAGGTTAATAAGTTCAAATTGAAATTATATAGATTTTCTTAAAAAGAAAGAAATAAAAGCAGTATATTTTACAATCCAAAATGGGATAAATTATATTTTATTAAGCAGGAGAATTCTACTCTTTAAACTGCCATAGCCTACATTGGAAGTACTAAGGAAACTTTACCTATCACTTGGCTAAATGTAACCAGTGAAAGGGGTTGTGCTGACACGGGTGACTCAAAAACCCTCAGGACTCAGTAGCCGTTAAATACCCCTCAGCCCCATCAAGCGTTCCTTAACCATTAAGACACCTGAACCATATTATGAATGCATGTGCTCATCTGCTTTCAATAACTGTTAGCCAATTGATAAATTTAATGGGTGGGGATTCTGGGCCTGGGCACATGCATGACTGCCACAACTTCCAAACACAGTTCTATGCTTTCTCTCTCTAGACCATCCTAATGTTTGCTTCTAATTGTTCCCAAATTTATGGCAGTATCAATTGAGTTATTGCTTTGTTTAGAATCTAGTTATACACCCCAAAATCTCCTTTACCTAAGCTAAATCCCTTCTCTCTTCACTTAATCTGAGACAGTGCTTCACAGCAAAATGATTTTGGGGGACATTTTTTTTAGACTAGACTGAAAAAAAAGAAAGAAGAGACACATATCTAAATGTAGTCCCAATTCCCAATTCCTCTTCAACCTGCTTTTTTCTTCAACTTTTATTTTATGCAGAATGTGCAGGTTTGTTACATAAGTAGAGGTGTGCCATGGTGGTTTGCTGCACAGACCAACCCATCACCTGGGTATGAAGCCTTGCTCTCCCTCTCCCCACCCACCCCTGACAGGTCCCAGTGTGTGATGTTCCCCGCTGTGTCCATGTGTTCTAGTCGTTCAGCTCCCACTTATAAGTGAGAACATGCGGTGTTTTCTACCCCCTTTCATTGTCCATTAATAATAGAAAAGCTGTTAATCATGATCTATTGTCTTATAAACCTAGAACATAACTGATGAGGGAATAGTTTTATATTTTTATTTATTTAATTTAATGACATTTTACATTACAGTGAGAAAATAAAAAATAAAGTTTTAACTTATTCTTCTGCCTTTATATAGACCAGTTCACTGATTTAAAGTTATCTTATTTCAACTCTGTAATGCAAGTTACAAAAAAAAAAAAACTTTCTAGTTTATTTGAAAGCTTTTAAAAGAAAAGAATCATGATTTTTTTCCTCAAATGGTTAAATCGGCATTAAAAGACATTTAAAACTAAGTTATAATTTTCACACCACACTTCCTCATAGCTATAGTTGTTTTTTATGTGGCACCTTTTCTCCAAGCAGCACCACATGTTTTATAGACTGCAAGTTACTAATCAAAAGGGTAACTATGCTTTAAATTTGAATCTATTTCACTTATCTTAAAGGTAAGTGCTATTTTGAGTGTTTTGCACTTTCAGAATTTTTCACCTCTAAAAAGTAAGTCAAGTTTCCTTCTGGATGTCATAAACTGCCAACAACCTCAACATATTTTTAAAGTTAGTAGCTGAATGGAAAAGATAGGAAGAGGGAGATTGTTTTATGAGATCAAACCTCTGGTTTTTCTGTGTCAAAATCCTACCTCTAGCAGTGGCCATTATCTGATGACTTACAAGGTGAATGGAAATGTACCTTTTTTGCATTTTGATAACTTTGAGGTATTCTACATGGAAATAGATTTTTCTATAAATGTTTATGGAAATGTGCTAATAGAAATCTATGTAAACATGACAGCAACCAATTCTATAAATATAAAAAACATTTCATTAGAACATGGATTTTTTTAAAAATGGGTTTTGGTACTATAACAATAAATAAGTCTAATAATTGGATTTTCATTTCTCTCCTGTTTTCCAGTAGCAAGATATATCAGAAACGTTTTTACCTCTTTCAAAATCATAGTACATTGGGAAAAAACCCTAAAGAGAGCCCAGTTGAGAAACTAATTCTGTAAAATTAATAAAATCAGTTTTTCAACTCTGTCTGCTTTTTTTTTTTTTTTTTGGTCTGGAACTTTTGGCCTCAAGCAATCCTCCCATCCAGGCCCCCCAAAGTGCTGGGATTACAGGCATGAGCAACCACGTCTGGACCCCTTCTTTTCTCCCAAGGCTTTGACATGTTATTCATTTCTGATATTGGAGTCCCTTTACAGACTGTAGCTGAAACCCCAGCCCTTTTACTAATCTTCCACAAGCAGGGCTTGGTAACCCCTTCTGCATGTCTTAGATTCACAGGTAGAACATACCCTCCAATTTTTTGGACATCTGTTTCTCATTTCTGCTGAATAATATGACATTCTGATGGAGAAAAAGACAAAAGAGGCATTTTTTCCCTATTGCTTCCTTTTTACTTAATTTAAATTATATTAGTTAAAGCAGTCTCTGTGTGTGTGTGTGTGTATGTGATACAAACTTTTTAAATCATAGATAAAATGGCAAAATATAAAGACCAAGTTTTTCTCAATAAAATGTTATTGCAACAGGTTTTAAAAACACACAAATTTCTGGCTGGGCACAGTGGCTCACACCTGTAATCCCAGCACTTTGGGAGGCTGAGGTGGGTGGATCACCTGAGGTCAGGAGTTCGAGACCAGCCTGGCCAACATGATGAAACCTTGTCTCTACTAAAAAAAAAAAAAAAAAAAAAAAATACAAAAAATAAGCCAGGCGTGGTGGCATGTGCCTGTAATACCAGCCTCTCCAGAGGCTGAGGTAGGAGAATCGCTTGAACCTGGGGGCAGAGGTTGCAGTGATCCAAGATTGTGCCACTACCCTCTAGCCTGGGTGACAGAGAGAGGCTCTGTCTCAAAAGAACAACAACAACAACAACAACAACAACAGAAAAAACCCCACAAATTTCTTAGCAGTCCAGCTGCAAACAAACCTCCCAAAATAAGAGAGAGCAGCAGTGAGAGATTCTGACAGATCCCTGGCATCTCAGTGTGTGTGCTGCAATTACCTAAGGGGATTGAGTTTGATACATTTGTGTGAATTTGTATGGTTTACTAATGCAGAGATTACATGATGAGGGGTAGAAAATAAATTAGAGTATTTTAAGAGCAGCCTTCACAGAAGGTGAAGAAGAAAAGGGAGTTCAACTAGATTCTCAGAGGAATGGATACCAAGGGGCCCTGTTCCAGTGACCTGCAGGTATGGGCTATGTTTGTCTCACTGCCTGAGGGATTTGCCAATTACATGCTCTGTGACTACGAGCCAGTCTCCAGCTAGAGAAGAAGATGAAATGGTGTAAAAACACTTTTCAAACTTAGTGATAATGAGGCATTTCCAGAAAGGATGGAAGGAGTAACCTAGTGAGGAAGTGAAAAAGAAAGAAAACATGGTTCTGAAAGAATAAAATAGAACAAAACAAAGGTATAAGGCTGAAGAATTCAAGAATATGTTGCAGAAAAGGAAGAAGAGGAGAAATGTGTATTCCCAAAGCTGTAAAATTAAGAGTTTTTTGTAGATGTTGTTTCTAGGGCTCTCCAAACTTTTCTGAAGACTAATTTATATCAAGTTAAAAGAAATTTAAATTGTTATATGAAGAGCTAATCAGAGTGTGTGGAAAAAGTTTCAATGAAGTTAGGTATCCAGCAAGTAATTTAAAAAATTATTATATTAAAAATAAAAGAAAAAAGAAACATGTACTTTCAGTATATGTTTAATTATTTATTTAAAATTATATTCACATACTACTGTGCTGACATATTGCATATATGTTAAGATACACACAAAATATAATTCTTCAAAAATGGGACAAT